>NC_086334.1:7806136-8481636 GCF_032445375.1 Bacillus rossius redtenbacheri
TGACAAAGCCACATACAGTTAGTTGGCCGTGTGAAAATACTAGCCTTGCGCCTTGTTTATTGTAATAGCGTACCTTACTTGTAGGCAGCTAAGGCGCCCGTTGAAAAATTATGTATATAATAAACACTTTAATACACACGAAATATTTATTAAAAATTAAATATCGCTACTTTATCACTTGCTCAAACTATTGACCTCGTCAAAATATGCCGCGGACTCGGCAGCAATGCTACGAGGAACAGGTTAGCAAACAGCAATTAAAATTTTACATTGAAAGCGCATGAAAACAGAATTCATATAGTGTAACAGTCATTCAATGAGTCAGTGATGAGCGAATTTTTATATATTCTATTCAACTTCACTTGCTGACTTCTAGTTAGTGAGAAGTAGTAAAAAAATTTACAAAAAAAAGTTTTCATACTTGAAAATAAATTTAATATAGTTTTTATTTAATTTTCTTTTAAAATTAAAAAATATATATATATTCACAAACTCTTTTTTATATTATTTAGTAAACTTAAGCTTTAAAAATCACAGGACTTTTGTTGTCAACTTTATTTTTCCCGCTGCATGCGAAAGTTTCGGGTTTGCGCGGTTTGTATGTAAATGTAATTTGGTTTCCGCCGTCACCTTATTCAACCTCTTCCGCAACCTCAACCATCCTTAAAACTTTCAGCTAATAAACGACACTGAACACTGCGAAAGAAAAAAAATATAACTTGGTAGGAAGAGGATGCGGATGAAGAAAAAGAAGGGGTGGTGAGAGATCTCCGAGGGATGTAATCAAGATTCACGTCCTCGGAGCACTCGCCATCACAACAAGGGCCATCATCTCACCTGCGCTGATTGAGAAATGTTGGCGCGGCCGTCTCGCGCGCAGTCGTATTTCATCATCTCTCCTCCGGCGGCGGCGGCAATTACGCGCCAAGGCGGCGGCGGTCGCGGCGAGTTTCAGCCGGGCTCCTCCGCCGATGACCTGCCCTGCCTCGAGCGCGCGTCTCCCGGCTGCCCCCGGGGGCAGAAGCCCGCGGCGGGCTGCTATCTCTGCTCTGTTCGCGCGCGGTCCCCGACTCAGGGAACGGTCACCCAGCGAGGCACAAACCTGAGAAATATTATGTGCCTGGGATACTCGTTAAGTAACGTCCGTCTGGTCATTAAGGAAAAGAAAAAATTTACTCGTGAGAGTAAAAAAAAAAATGCGCGTGGAGTCCACGCGCGACAAAATTGAAACTTCTTGCTAATTATATTATTAGGTATAAGAAGAAGAAAAATCATCATATTCTTTGGCTGAGGTCGAAGATTTTAAGGAAAAAAAATTACATGTTCAAGTATGCGAGCGCTAAATTTATGCTATTACGCAAGTATTGCAAAGCTTAGGAAATGTGAAACTGCGTTAATGCAAGTGAATTTCAACGTTGGGCTCTTCATGTTTGGTTGTTATTTGTGTTTTTGTTTCTCTGAATTTAAAAAAAAAAAACGTATTTCTTAACTTTATTGATTTGTATTGTCTATAACCGATTAGTTTTTAAAACTTGATAATTTTTTTTTTCAAGATTATCGTTAGTAGTAATGTTTCTAGATTATTTTGGTTAGTATGCTGATAGTTTACTGTATAAATTGCTTTTATGGGATATATTTTTGCGGAGCGTTGTGCAAGAGCTCAACCGCCAGGACTTAATTACACGTTTTAGGTATGACGCACAATTTTTTGTGCCTGTAAACTTCGTATGTGGTACTAGGAAACGTTTGTTACATTACTGTACAAAAATTGAGCTATGGAATAATTTTTCACGTTTTTAATGATTTGTTTTTTAATATTTGAAAGAATTAATGATTATTGTAAAATAAATATCAAGTAACATCAAAAAACAATTAAAAGAACATTATTATGCATATTTAAATTAATAAAATTCTTAACAATTAGATTTTTTAACAAAATTTAAATTGTTAAAAAATGTTAGCACCAGCGAGAATCGAAACCAGAGCGTTTGGGAGGCGAGCAAGTGGAGTACCGGTTATTAAAGTTAAACTTCACTAGTATATAAACTATGCTTACATTTTGGGAAGATCTCGGAATGGGCTAACCAGTGCGCTTTATTAGTTTAAGGAGTGAACACCCTGAAGATATATTACTAATACACCGAGTCTCATCCTGAAGTGAAATTCCCAAGTCGTGACCTCTCCTTGTTTGTTCAAATCTTGTTGTTGATTGTCAAATCTTTAAGATGAATGATAATCACTGTCAGCATCAATAAAATACTAAAGTGTTAATCATTGCTTACTTATGAAACAACGAATTACTGAATTAATCAGTTGGCCGTCGATGATTCAAAGAGACTAGTGTAAACTACTTGCAGATAAATTTATTTTCTTTAAAACACAGGAAAGGTTCAATTTTTCATTTAATACAATTCTACACTTGTATAGTTGCACTGACAGCTCAACTCCAAATCAAAATAATATTTACCAGGAAAATCATTCTAATGAAAATTTATTTTAAAATTATCTTTCTACTGACTAACGATTCACTTAAAATTATTAATGAAAGAGTACTAAGAACATAAAGATCTACTGGCAGTCAATAGCAATTATTGATAAGGTTCGAGTCCACCCATGATATTGGGTCATTACATTTTTAAAAACCTTTTTTCGTTTCAGTACTGTTCTAATGTATTCCTCACGAAAGAGATAGTCTGTTTGTTTTGTTTCAAAATTTGTCACCAGATATCCATTAAATACGTCGTTATTTGCGAATTTTAAAATGTTGATAGGCGCAATGATAATATTTTGTCAGAAACACGCAAGTTCTTAATTTGTGTTTATACTTATTACATCGCTATCGATAGCAATTAAAAATAAAAAAGTAGACTTTAAAATACGATAAAGATTATATCGGTAATACCTATAAAAGCAAGTTCTGCATATTTAAAGTGACATTAAACTGGCTTGGGAAATTTTTCTTTTACTGTGTCTGTTTTATAGTTCAAACAGTGGTTATTTTTTTCTTGTTCATACTTACAATGCATGTAGTTTACTCACATGATGAAAATGAGCACCGGTGTATTATGTCCCGTAAATAAATCGCACGAAAACTTTATCAAAATATGCATTGCGAAGCTGGACAATGAAATCTTTATTGCATCAACATATCATAAACCGTCAGCGCTTCTGTCTTCTCTCTGTCCACATTAATTACGGGAAATTTATGGCGAAATGGACGTTTTCATCCGAGTAACAAATCATACTTTTTTTTTGCTTTTTGCTTTACCTCCGTTGACGGCCATATTTCGTCACACATGTTCACCACGGCCACCCCCCGCCCCCCCGGGTATACCCACAAGCCCATCCTTCCCCCATGGTACGCCGCGCTGTGCTGGGATGTGATAATCCTTTTGGTTTTTATTAGCAAGTTGGTAACACCGAGCGACAAAAAATAACAGGGGTGTAGCGCGCAGATAAAACCATGAAAATAGTTCTTTTTCACGCAACAAATCCATGCTTAGAAACACGGTCATTATTCTGCAGAATGGAGAACATTTTAATAAAATAAAGTTGGTTATTAATCCAGAAAAAAAAATTTTGTTTGGGAAGCTTAAGCGCCAATATTTTCCCAGTACTGTCACTCTCTGGATACACGTATTTCATATTTCAGACTATATTCGTTAAAAAAAAAAAAAAGCGTGAGTTGAACAAACACATTTGAACTTGATGAGACAACTATTCTTGTATTTTGGAGGAATTATCTCTCGAATAATAAATATAGCTTCAGGAATAGCCACAAATATCTATATAGTAATGGATTTCTGATACTGAATTGTTTTGTTTTGCAATAAGTATCGTTTGATCAAAAGTTGCTTGGCTTCTGGGTTGTAGCCGCACCCAGGACGAATGTATTACTACAAAGTCGACCGAAACGTCGGTGATGTATTTGCCTTTGGACGCGGCTACAACCCAGATGCAAAGCAACTTCAGACAATAGCCGCGAAAGCCTGAGATCTCTATTATCGTTTGATTAAATTAACAGTATCGTGAATTTTCTTATAGACCTGCATTCACAAACATTATACGTGCGTGATTTATCAACAACCAAAACAATCAAAATAATGGTACACCTTGCATTTTTACAATGCTTCGGAACGAATTTTGTTTTGAGATTTAATGTTTGAATATTTAGCGTGCTAAGAGTACCAAATTATAAAATGTAATCCGTATTTTTTTTTATTAAGAACAGCTAAACAATCGTTTTTAAATTGCATAGTTATTAAGAATTTCGGTTGCAAAAAAAATAAAGACCACAATTATTCCCTGAACATAAAATAGCCAAATTTATAAAACGAAACCTTTGTCGCAATGTTTATTGGTTTTCTTTCACCTTATTAATGAATATTTTTTTTCTAACCAGTAGTAAAGTTAGTTAATTAAAGTCTAGTATAAATCGTGACAAGAGTGGTAACAAAGTATGAACATCTTGTGTTCATTCCATTTGTGAAATTGTGAAGAAAGAGTCTTAGTTGAATACGTGTTATTTTTTTTATATATTATTGTCGTTGTTGCGCCGTGAGGACGAGATGTATGCGGGCGCCACTTTGGAGCCACCTGGGACTGTACCTGGGCGTTGCTTTTAGCGACCCCGCAGCCCGCTCATAACCGTGTTAACAGGGCCGGCCCCTCCCCCCTTCATCGCCCCCCCCCCTCCCGCACCACGGGACAACCGCGGAGCCACTTCATCACCGCGCGAGTGCCGCCGCCTGCCGCAGACACGAGGCGGGGGCGAGCGAGGGCCGATAAGGTCCACCCGGCCTCGCTGGACGGGCGCGGCTTCGCCCCTGCGGTCCGGCGTGGCTGTTCCTCCGAGACGCCGCGTCGTCGCTCGAGTGGTCGTGTCGACTCGCCTCGACCCCCGTCAGGACGGGACTAGGGACACTTCGTGGCGCAGGCCGGTCCTGTTCATTCCCGTCCATTCCTTCCAAGCTCCATTCTGACATTAACTCTCGGTCTTACACGACAAGTTGATTTTTTTTTGACGTGACAACGTCTAATAAATGATGAACGCCGGCTGCACGCACGAAAAAGTGTTCCGTTGCGCACATTTTCCCGTTACGCCGTGTCCCGTTACGCTCATTGTACGCTTGCGCCGCATCTATCTCTCTTCCACTCGACTGTTTGTAAAGTGAAGTGAAAAGTTAATGTGGTTTTGATTGCTTTTTACAACAACAATTTCGGCAATAAAGGTTAATTATTCTTGCATTTTAAAAATCTGATTACTAGTATAATTTCAAGTATTTATTCTTTTATTATTAAAATAAAAATGATTCAATTTTATTCATAAAGTATGCAATCTTTTCATCAATGTTTCGTTATGACGTTGTCACATTAAACTATCGTCCGTAAACCGACTTTACAGATAACAGATTTTTTTTTTTTCGTCATTATCGGTGGCTTCCTGGCTGTGCGCACGAGCTCTAAAGGCGCGGGGGGCCGCTAAAGGCGACTCTGGCTCACTCGTCACACGCATCTTCGCCTCTACGCGCTAGGCAACGAACTGGTGAGCAGTCTTCGCGTCGGTAACGCGCATCTATGGGGCTTCAAGCGGTGACCCTATCATTTAAAGCTGGAATATTAAAAATAAACGTCTCTTCCTTACATTTTCCCTATAGAATTTTTCATGCCTTAAAACGTCCCTGAAAACAGCCTTTTTCTCACTGTCCAAAAAGTACATGTTATAGACGAAACCATGGAATGGAACAAAACTTGTATACGCAAGTGCAATAGCTCTTAATTGCTGTTCATAATCAGACATTTACAACAGATCTCCAATGGTTTGTTAATGGCGCGTTAACTTCCGGAGCCTTTCATGCCGTTTACTGACCTAGCCAGGAGGCAGCCTTAAGGGTATTTATAAAACTTTAACCAGATACCTCCCTTGAATTCGCTGTTCTGCCACAAATACGTTGCACAGATGATCATTAAGTAGGTGTAAAGAGTCGCGCAAGTGATGGTAATAAATTACGAAGACGTGCGTGCTTTCCTAAACCCATGATATTACACTAAGTGAATACTATGTTGAAAATATTCATGGCAGAACAACTACAAGGAATGTAACAATTTGAAATAATAGCCCTTAAATAAAAGTAATAACGAATAACGAAAAAAAAAATAATAAACGTAACGTGTGAGAGCGAATCTTGACACCATTTTCCTTCTCTGAAGATCCCTACCGTGACAAGACGTCATCACGCCGATGCGGCGGGGGTTGTAGGCAGCACTCCTGCATGACTCAATCTGTGAGCATTGAGTCGATGGCCAAGTGGTTCGGGACCCGCTGTAGTCTGGAGGTCCCGTCTCCCTTAGCCGCTGTAGGTACTTACCCGTGAGACGTGAAAACCTGTAAACAAGCACAAGGAAAAAAAAGCCAACTGGCTGTCAGAAAAACTGAGCTACAGATCTTTCGACAAAAACTGCGAACTCATATAACATATAAGATGTTCTTGTAGTATTATTTTATAGTAATTATATTCAAGAAAACAGTGTATTAAAATACACTGTTTATGTTTGTTGTTGTTAAGTTAATGGGTTTTATGTTGTTAAGAAAAATAGAATATAGTAAAAGCCATAGATTTGTGTCCAATATTTCGTTGAGTCTTTTAAATTTAATATACGAAAGATCACCGAAGCTAATGAATGTAACACGACCCTAAAATATGTATAAACTAATCACTCTTATTTCTCACACTCACAAAATACCTGAACTACAAAATAGTCCAAAGTCCATTCTGATAGCTATATACAGAGATAGATAGATAGTAACGAATTGCAAACATCCTGCGCGATACCATTTCTGAGAGTCAAAAAAAAAAGTCAACCCTCGCCTCGCAAGGACCATTTTACGAACGCTATAACTGTGTTCATGAAGATGAGATACGCACTGACCAATTGCCTTGAAACACGTAATAGTTAGAGACCGGAAAAATTCGCGGATTCATTTCGTGATAGGCTGAAATTCAAACATGTGTACAATTCTGCTGGTTCTGCTATCGGCTCGCAGTTTAACTGGAGCTCTCTGGGCCAATGAGAGACTGTCGACCAAAGAAGCGTCGAATCACAAGCTACCCAGTGGAGACGCCTCACAATTTAGTACCCAATGAACACGCGTGTTTACTTGAGAAATGCAGAGGATAATGGAGGCTATCCTAGAGGTAATTGAATCGGCGAATTTTTCCGGTCCCTAGTAATAGTTGAAGAGCCACAGAGGAAACATGCGTGTGAGGGATCCCGCCATACGCCACGTGTTTGGAGCCGCACTTTCCTTCGAAACCCGCTTCCCCGTTCAACCTTGGACCGTGACATGGAAGGGTTCGTTGTCACGGCATCTTTTTAACGATCAACAATAAGAAAGCCAATATTCATTGCCCCGCCAGCAGTTTCAAACTTGTCTTCCTCGCGTTTTCCCGCGGAAGACCGACTAACTGCTGCCTGGCACGGAACGGCAATGGATTGTGCTGCATCGTTCTGATATGGCGATTTTTCACGAAACTTTATTTTTATTTCCCGTTACTGACTATATTTCAAAACATTGTTAAGTTTTTTTTTGTGTGTGGCAGTGCCGCGAGTTCTTACGACTGGATAACTGAGTGTGCGTGCTATCACTGGAGCTCAATCCGGGAGTAACTGGATCCTGCATTGTTTATTTTAAAAAAATTCTACATTATAAGAGAAAAATAAATATACGTTAAATTACTTACAATTTAAAACTGTAATAATATGGATATCTTGATCAATGCTTTGGGAATGAAAGTTTTGGTGTTCTATTAGTTTGAAAAAAAATAGTGCTTGAAATCTTAGACATACATAAATTTTATCAACACAGTGATATTCAATTTAGTTTAGGTGTTTCGACATCTTTTTAATAAACTATTGTTTTACTATTCCCGCGCATCATGAAATTAAATATTCACATGGTTACATATATGTGCTTTTAAAAATTATACTCTAGTGATTCTTTAAGTTAATATTAGTGATAGAAATTGTGTTCATAATTTTTTTAAGTGTATTTATTTAGGTGAGGTTATGTTCCCGTATGTATGATTTATTTTCATTTTAAATTATGACAATATTTTTTTAAATAATTAAAATAATAAAAAACATCATTCAAAATATTTATTTATTTTCATTGTTAGTTAAAATTCATTTCTATTATTTTACTAAACGAAATAATTGATATTATAAACGTTTTCATATTAATATTGAACACTGAGTATTGATTTTAATGTTTTAATTTGATTGAATTTTTACTCTACCAACCGTATTTATAATATTACTTATGTCTTTTTATCATCTTATTTCTATTAATTCTTTTGCAGGCAAAATTAAAGTTAGTTTTTTTTTCAATTTCTAACGCGCGTACATAAGCACACATCACACATCTTTTTTTTTTTAAGTTTCTTAGTAGCGAATGTTTTTATTATATTTAGTTTAGGAATATTGATATTTGAATAATGTACCTACGCACCAGCTGGAGGATAAAATAACTATAATTTAATTACCGCAGCTTATTTCTGTATCTGTCCGGAGATGACAGTCTGGCCCGAGTGAAGAGATGGTCCTTCATTCCAAGCATCCTTGAAGCTCAGACTTCTAAACACTTCTCAAGTTAGGAATATATCCACACTAAAACATAATATCATAAAAACTTCCAAAGCTAGCACATTCGCAGCAACGATGGATAAAAAAAAAAGACAGGTGACGCCTTGTAAAGATTTATTCCCCCCCCCCTTTCCCCTTTCCAACCGCGCGTGTTTTTCCGTGCTGTCACTCGTCTTTGACGTCGTAGCACGGCGTGCATTCTGGTTTCGTGACAGCGTACATCATCGGGAAGCTGTCACGTCTGTCTCCGTCACTCTGGCAACCCCCCCCCCCCTCCACAGCTGAGCAGCAACGCGGCTCCGTCCAGGACTCGTCGACACTAGATGCGGGGACTCCTGGAAGCTCGCGCCCGGTAACAGCGGGAAACATCCAGAGAGACGCCAGTGACTCCACACATTACTGTAATTTATAATTAGGGACCGGAAAAATTCGCAGATTCAATTACCTCTAGGATAGCCTCCATTATCCTCTGCATTTCTCAAGTAAACACGCGTGTTCATTGGATACTAAATTGTGAGGCGTCTCCACTTGGTAGCTTGTGATTCGACGCTTCTTTGGTCGATAGTCTCTCATTGGCCCAGAGAGCTCCAGTTAAACTGCGAGCCAATTACAGAACCAGCAGAATTGTACACATGTTTGAATTTCAGCCTATCACGAAATGAATCCGCGAATTTTTCCGGTCTCTATTTATAATAGTGTATATTCAGAATGAATAAGTTAAGCTGATTCACAACCTACATTGAATCGGTTTGTTATGGATTATGTTAGATTTTATACGATTCTGTCGTTGCGTTAGAGTGCTTATTTATGAAATTTTAGAGTGCTTTTTAATTAACCTTTATAGTGTTCATTTACGAACTTTTAGAGTGCTTATTTATGATATTTTTGAGTGCTTATTTATGAATATTTAGAGTGCCTATTTATTAACCTTTAGAGTGCCTACCTATTAACCTTTAGAGTGTGTTTATTTATGATCCTTTAGTGTGGTTATTTATGAAACTTTAGATTGTTTATTTTTAACCTTTGGAGTGAATATTTATGAACCTTTAGAGTGCTTATTTATGATCATTTAGAGTGCTTATTTAATAACTTTTAGAGAGCATATTTTTTAACCTTTAGAGTGCCTATTTTTTAACCTTTATAGTGTTTATTTTAGATCCTTTAGAGTGCGTTTTTATGTTTATGAACCTTTAGAATGCTTATTTATTAACCTGTAGAGTGTTTATTTATGAACCTTTAGAGTGCGTTATTATGAACCTTTAGAGTGATTGTTTATGAACATTTAGAGTGCTTATTTATGAACAGACTGGTATAATAAAATATTCAACTTAGTCCAAAACAGTGCACGTAGGTTTTAAGAACAGCCATGACGCCTGAAATCAGCCACATAAAAATTTCACACTGTTGTCACACTTCTTTCTTTTTTATCGGGTTTTTAAATTGAATATACTGTAAATATTTATAGACGTTATTTACAGTTCAGTTAATTTGTTGTCTTACCATTACCGCCCCCAAAAAGAATCCTTACAAAAACATCCGTTGAATAAATGTTGGAAATAATATAATCTTACTTAATAAATATTAAAAATATAATATTTTGTATTGGTTTATTACCTTTACTATATACTCAAGATTAAACGTCTCTAAGAATTTTGATTCAATTATTTTTACAATTACTCCTAAATAAAATTCATTTGAATTCCAAGAATAAACATTACTTCTGTTCGGTAAACACGTTAAATTAATAACATATCAGTGTGCAATTCTTTTCTGTCAATTTTTTCATCTCATTAACTCTTTTTAATTAAGTTGTCTACTCTTAGCCAAAACAAACAAATAACTGAATTTCAAAATACAAAAGCTATATGTCTTATGTTTGTTTAAATTAAGTGAACCAGTAAGTAAATGCGTGTCTAGTAATAAATCTCTTCAGAAACTCTATTCCAGTTGCGTGTTGGATTATTCCCTGGCCCCAGAGTTGATTTAGGAGCACCTTAAGTGCCTTACAAGCTTGTAACATACACTTCGTCACGATCTTTCTTGTCGCATATACTCACTTTGCGCAGATGACTGAAAACTTACACATTTAATTATTTTCACTCATCACCTTTGCCAGACTTACCTGGCATTATTTATATATAAACCTATTAAAAATAACTATCTCTAACGAATGAATAAAACATGTACAAAGCATAAAGGTTTAAGGACATTTTAATTGACATGATTTGAGTTATGCTTTAGTAAAAAAAACATTAATTCTAAAAGACAAGCTATTTGCGGCAGCTTCATCGTAAACAATTATCAAAGCAAAAGGCAAATAAAAACGTTTAATATATATATATACATATTATGATTGTCAAAGAATATATGTTTTGTATCACTTAAATATCAAGCACTGTTGTAGATTTATACAAATTAGAGAGAAATTAAAGTCAAGTGTACTTAATTTTGACGGGAATGATAGTAATACTTATATGTATTAGCAACTATTTTACGCTTCATAAGTTATTTTAATCACTTCTTTAAAGAGATTCTGTTGAAAGCCATCCCAGAGATATTGTGAATATTACGTATCTTAAAATTACACCGTTTTTCATTGGTTTGGCGTGTCTTTCATTGCAAAATTGAATTTCAAGTTTGAAAACAGAGTGGCGGAATGAAATTTTGAGAGGCAAAAGTAATTAGTAATTTACGTTGATTAGCGGAGCGGCGAGCGCTACGCTACCTGCAAACAGGAAATTAAAGCGACTCATTAACGATGTGGCCCATCAACGGAGGCGCTCACAAAGTACCAAGGCGAACGAAGAGTATCGCACATCGGTTTTTAGATCTTCACCATGCCTGTCGAAGAAACAACAATTAATTTCTCAGAGCGCGGCAAGTTAATTGAGTTTCATATTCTATCTGATATTAAAATACTATTAAACATGGGTTCTGGAGTGTTTTCCGGTGCAGAACGTTAACCCATGGATATTGAAATGCACACTTCTTAGATCGTTGGTTGTTTCTCGAGGATCCAAAAACGCTTACCATACTGAGAAAAATCTGCGGAGAAATTTCAACAAGTTCTGTAATTGGTTTACACGGTACCAAAATTAGGTTCCAGCAGCTTAATTATCAGTACGCAAAATAATTAAAACAATTTGATTTCTTGCAGAATAAGTTATTCGGTCGTCGAATAAAGCTTATTGTTGAACCTGTAGAAGGTTTTTAGGTATATTTTTCTTGGTTCACAACATAAAAGTCTGGAAATTTTGTACATTTCTTTAGTGCCAGGGTGTATTTTGCATCACACATTTTACTTTTACTTTTGCTTTTGGTGCTGAATTTTAGTTTAGTGCTTATTACTGAGCCTTGCCTTAAAGGTAAATAAATCCATTAGTAAAGAAGGCTAATTTGTGCAGACGATTGTGCTGTTTAATTAGATGCCTAACGTGTCAGTGACTATTCTGGGATGATTTATGTTCCGGTAGTCGGATCACGCCAGTCTTCTTCTGCCTGTGTGTCTTCTCTGTACCTCGGGACTAGAGAAGAGACGGTTTTTTTTTTCGGATCACGCCTGTCTTCTTCTGCCGGTGTCTCTTCTCTGTGCCTAGGGACTAGAGAAGAGGCGGTAGTCGGATCACGCCAGTCTTCTTCTGCCTGTGTGTCTTCTCTGTGCCTCGGAACTAGAGAAGAGGCGGTAGTCGGATCACGCCAGTCTTCTTCTGCCTGTGTGTCTTCTCTGTGCCCAGGGACTAGAGAAGAGGCGGTAGTCGGATCACGCCAGTCTTCTTCTGCCTGTGTGTCTTCTCTGTGCCTCGGAACTAGAGAAGAGGCGGTAGTCGGATCACGCCAGTCTTCTTCTGCCTGTGTGTCTTCTCTGTGCCCAGGGACTAGAGAAGAGGCGGTAGTCGGATCACGCCAGTCTTCTTCTGCCTGTGTGTCTTCTCTGTGCCTCGGAACTAGAGAAGAGGCGGTAGTCGGATCACGCCAGTATTCTTCTGTGCCGGTGTCTCTTCTCTGTGCCCAGGGACTAGAGAAGAGGCGGTAGTCGGATCACGCCAGTCTTCTTCTGCCTGTGTGTCTTCTCTGTGCCTCGGAACTAGAGAAGAGGCGGTAGTCGGATCACGCCAGTCTTCTTCTGCCGGTGTCTCTTCTCTGTGCCCAGGGACTAGAGAAGAGGCGATAGTCGGATCACGCCAGTCTTCTTCTGCCTGTGTGTCTTCTCTGTGCCTCGGAACTAGAGAAGAGGCGGTAGTCGGATCACGCCAGTCTTCTTCTGCCTGTGTGTCTTCTCTGTGCCCAGGGACTAGAGAAGAGGCGGTAGTCGGATCACGCCAGTCTTCTTCTGCCTGTGTGTCTTCTCTGTGCCTCGGAACTAGAGAAGAGGCGGTAGTCGGATCACGCCAGTATTCTTCTGTGCCGGTGTCTCTTCTCTGTGCCCAGGGACTAGAGAAGAGGCGGTAGTCGGATCACGCCCGGCAAAGGAAGACAGATGAGCTTGGCCAGGGTCGAGTTTGTGTGTTTGTGTGGGCGGAAGGCGTGGTCAAGAGAGGAGCGAGGAGTTAGGTAAAGTGGTTGACGGACAGAAGCTCTTCCATCATTTGCAATCCATCAACCTGCAACGTCACACACCTATCAGCTCGAAGGAAATGGTTGTGGTGTT
Source organism: Bacillus rossius redtenbacheri (assembly GCF_032445375.1). NCBI lineage: Eukaryota > Metazoa > Arthropoda > Insecta > Phasmatodea > Bacillidae > Bacillus > Bacillus rossius. Next base: position 7,819,428 of record NC_086334.1, read on the forward strand.
GAGCGAGTTCGTTCTTTCATAGGACTGCTTATTTAAAAACTTGATATATCAAACTCTTTAACATGACAGGCCCTGCTAATATTAGCTACAAGTGGTTTAATATTCTGAAATTATATAATTTATTAATCTTTCCTAGTTAAAACGTGAAGAGTTTAATAACACAACCATTTCAACCGTTATAAAGTCTTTTTTAACAATTTTTGCTATTATATTAAGTTATGCTTTATGTGTGTTTTACTTCCAAAGTTTTTAATTTAGGTTTAGCGAAATTATTTTTATAAGGAAGTGAAACGTGCATTTTAAGTCACTGCCTCTTATCTTTACTAAGCAGTTTTAAAATACACACACCGCAAGTGTATCTAATGATTAATGGTAGGATAAGGGTAAGTGTTATCTATTCCGATTTCGTGCGAATGCTGTAAAATATATCTACTTAATAAAACTTAAACAATGACTGACAGACAACGCACTGCTTAAACCGGTGGGCCTAGAAGCATAAACTTTCGCAAAGGATTTTCTTTTTTAACCTAGGTGACCACTAAGAAATTATTTTGGAAAACTCATTCCCTAAGGGGGTTAAATAAGGGATGAAATTTGTATGGAAGTATGTAATTTTTTTTAAGTTGAAAATTTTGGAAACTGGTGTTTAGGGTTCTGTTTATAAGTAAAAGTATGTTGTCTCAGCATTTTTTTGGTAATTCATCACACGTGATGATCATATTTTGCCATCGGGCACATGGCTGGTATATATACATAACTTTTATTTTGTATTGTCCAATCCGCTAGCCAGCAAATGCCTCGGCGGTATTTGTGATATAGGTGTGCGCATTCTTGATATGTAGTTCTAATGTGTTGTGTTCGAGTCCCACCTCGCTTGGGCGTTTTTATCGGACATCCGATATAAGAAAGGTTCTTAACTGTAGTACAAAATAAACACTTTTAGCATTCAAAATATTATAAATAGGGGCAGGAAAAATTTGCGGTTTCAGTGAATTCTAGGATAGATTCAACAATCCTCTGCGTACTCGTGCAAATGCCACCTGCTTATTTTCTACAGTCTTGTGAGACCTGTTAAATGGATTGCTCGTCATTCGATACTTCTTTCGTTGAGGGTTTTTCACTGGCTCAGAAACATTCAAATAAATTTTACTTCATTCACAGAACCAGCATAAAAATGAACAATTTCGTACTTTAGCATGTCAAGAAATGAATCAGCGAATTATTCTGTCTATATATTGCGGCTCCCCCCTTTTAAGAAAGGGCGGTGACACAAGTCCCCACACACTAGGACATCGTCGCAATACCATAAATGTTAAAGTAAAATCTTTTGCAAAAAAAAAAATACCATTATGCCTCGTTATGTTTACGTTATCCTCCAGAACCCCAAATTATTACGATTGCTTCGTTTTGTTATAACTTTTAAATACCAGTATTTGTTTTCAGTCTTATTAAAAATTAAAAACATGAGGCAGTGACTTTATTTACTGCTATCTTGTGGCAATAACATCATTTTTCAACGGCACCATAGGCGCCTTTCAACTAACTATGCTTATAATTACTAAAATAATGTTTATACTCCAATACGTGTACGCTAAACGAAAAACTGTGTAATTATTTTTTCCTATTTGTAAATCTAAGTTTCGTTATTGGGATTATTTTGAAGTTATTGTGAATTTTGTATTCAAGCCTTTTTGAAAATATTATTTTTTTTAATGTGCCTATATCTTTGAAGTTTATTATTTTATTAAGAAACTGACATTTTTTTCTTTTATGTTTATAATATATATTTGTATGCCAGATTTGCTTTTTTTGTAAGTACGCCCTTTTAAATTTTTATATTATATTCTTCTTTTGTGGTCACACAATTTCTTGCTGCTAAAGTTTTTTGTAAATGGCACTGGTTCACTTATAGATTTTAATTAATTTTTGTCAGGTATTTTTTATAATTTTTAATAAGTTCATATATATCAAATATTTAGCGTTTGCACAATATTAAAAAAAATTGAAATTTCAATAAATAATTGAATATTACACCATAAAATGACAGGTTCGCCGTTTGAAGGCCCGTGGAAGCGCGTTACAGACGAGAGGACTGCTCGCCAGTTCGGGCGGCTGGCACGTAGAGGCGAGGAGGTGAGTGATGCGAGAGCCAGTGTCGACCTTAGCTCGTAGAGCCCGGCCATGCGGCGGTTGGACGCGACCTTACAGGGACGCCTGGCGCCGCGCCAAGGCGTCGAACATCGGGCGCCCCGGAGACTCCGCGGGGCGCGCCAACGCAGCTGGCCGCAGCCTCGTCCAGAGGGTATCGATTCCGGCCACCTACATCCCCCCCCCCTCCCGGCTTAAAGCCTCCTCAAACTCCAGTCCGTCGCGGCGGGTCCATCTTCCTGCTGCCGGCGCCGGGGTTGCTCCGGTCACCAGCGGCCGGCAGGGGGTTGGTTCCACACTGCAGTCGGCAGCAGTGGCTGGTAAAGATACAGCAGCGCCGGGCGGTGGTGTGCTACACCTCTTCCTCAGAACCACCCACGAGGGTTTTAAAACGTGTCTAGGATGGAGTTGCTTGGCTTCAGGGTCGAAGGCGAGGGCATCACTGGCAAATGTCACCCTGACGATGGCGACCGCGACGTCGACCGAAACGTCGGTGACCATCTCGTGGTGGCTGAGAGGAGCTTGTGCTACTTGAGACTGTGCTGTACGGAGGCTGGTGCCAGCCGGCAGCGAGCAGCGACTGGTGAAACCATCCCAAAAGTGACCGACACTTTTAGAATGAATGAATCAGGGTTCAACGGCCGGTTGACACCTTCGTCATTAGAGGCGTTGAGTAGCGATGGCGTGAGATTGGAGCGCTGACGGAGTGAATCGTCGGGGAGATATGGAAGTTCGCCATACAAAAACACCCGCCTGCTTACAGCAACGTCCGCCACGTTTCCAGCTTCCGAAGACCTCTGGGCTCGTCCTCGCCGGGAATCTAAACCTTGGTCACATTGCCGAGAGGCGAGTTATCTCAACCGCCGTCCCGACGCCTCAACCAATTATAGGAAATCGTGAAATGAATACGCGAAATTTTTACAGTCTGTATTGATCGCTGACTTGCAAGACGGCTTTACTGAGTTGCCTGTCATTTGGTATTTCTTCGAATTTAGAGGTTCTCTTTGGCTCAGATTTTTCTAGGTAAACTACATAGCGTTCAAAATCTGGAGTACCGCAGAGGCAAAACTGCTTTTTTTTTTTAGACTGGCGATAAACGATAGCAAAAAAATTTTCCCAGTCTATGCTGTTCAGTGATGTTACGATGCTAGCTCTTTTATTCGGAACGTATGTAGACCGCGAACTTATTTACTTTTTTGTTACTTTGGTAATCATGCAGTAGTTCTCTGGACACGTCCATCTACAATTGGGGCCCAATCAACTACCGATATCGTGAACGAATCACGTCAACCCACTCAAACAGATTACTGGTTTCGCACAAAGGAAACATCCAGTCAAAATGCAAACGAGGGTAGATATGGTATACGTATGACTGTGGATGTAAGCCTGGAAACAAATATATCCATGACGTTCCCGGGTCTCTGCTTATCAGCGGCGGACCCATTTGGGATCTTCAATCGCCGGTCAGCTGTCTCTGTGTCTCGCGGGGGGAGCGATGGTGACACATTGCATTCGCACATGAGGAGTCGAGGATCGCACCTCGCCCAGACGTATACTTGAAACGGAGTAATTTAGACTCTGTGTTGCATTGCAAATAATGAGATGTTTTTTTTAATTGCTTTCATGTCTAGTGGAAATGTATCAACATTATTTTAACAATTTTGTGAACGTTAAAACACATTAATCACAGAACAATAAATTATTTTTTCGAAATTACTATATTTTATGTTGTCTTCGGAATATTTATATATATTTTTGGGGTACAGCATAGTTTGAGGGTTCTCTATATTACTCTATGACTTACCATAAAGGCATGTTTTGACTTTGTTTATCAAAATGCGTGATTGTGGTTGACAACCAAACATTCGATTGGAACATTCAGTGAAAGCTACGGCATGCAAATTGAAGGAGATTCATCTTGTGGATTAGAAAATTGTTGGAAAAAATATTTTTTTCTTCCCAGAAACTGCAAAATAACATTGAATCCACGGCAGTATGGGTTATAAATTGATAAATCAGATAATATTTATCATAGTCGCAATATTCACATTGCAGAAGAATATTATTTGTAGTGACTTTTTTATAAACGTTTAGACAATATGTTTGTTCTTACAAACGATAGAACAATATACGGCCGGAAAGTGATTGTGAAAAAACTATGAAGTTGTGAAGTTGTAAATAGCAGGAAATTTACCGGAAGATGTTTTCCATGACATTGGAGTGGTATCGACCATATCCCACTACTTACATTGGAGTTCCTGGAGATAGTTCGTGAGTTCGAGAATCCACGAGATCTACAGAGTTCAACTGGCAGAGCAGTGCGCAGATTAGCGAGGTTTCCTGAACCAGTCGCTGACGAACACCGTTATTATATCTTAAGAGATTACGTATCCAGGTCAAGGGATATTCGTCAAGGGAGTAAACGCGTGTAAAACCAGTAGTGAGGTTGTACGTGAACTATCACGTAAACGTTGTCTTACTAAACTAGATCGTCACAGTTACGTATTGAAATTGGAATTTAGCAAATACGTTAAATATTCGGGGTTTGAAATATGGGTCGTATTTGTACTTACGTTAAATGAGATAGTTTGATCATCCAAATGGCTGTTAAACTATATAATGTTAGATATTGAAGCTAATATAGTTAGTCTGAGGTTAAATTATAATTGAATCTTTTTGTCTTCTGACATAATATTGTTGTTAACTATACTTATATGAAACCCAGAGCCAGTATGGAGAATTGACCTTTGTACTATTTATAATTATATAACGATAGTTGTAATTATATGATATATCAGTTTTATAATACTGGATGAATTTCCCTTGTTGGATGAAATATTGCAAAAAAAATTGAAGTATTAAGTAAATTATCACAACTGTTTGGAATAATAGTAAATATATCAATCATAACTATTGATACAAAAGTGTTGTTGAAATCAGTAATCAAATTGCTTATAAATAATTGACGCTAGAGTATAAAAATGTTGACGGAATAACAATTAGTTTATGAAAAAAAAATGAGTATCTATATTTTTATTTATAATTCAATCTAGTAAATATGGCACCCATTTTTCGGAAATATCGGTTTACTAGTTCAATTGTAGTTGTGTTGAACAACTCAAACACATTTGATGTATATTGCTATGGTATTGTATAACAGTTACATGTTAACTACGACGTTTATTTGTAAATAAGTTTGTGGAATAAGTTAGGAGATACCAAATATTTTGATGTCCGTAATCCATGTGAAGAATATATGATTAGTAAACTAAAACTGTCAATAAAAACTATTTCTCGAGAGTTAATTTTTTTAATGACCAAACAATACTTAATTTACAGACACCTCTCGTATTACTTGGTGTTTGGTTTCCAAAGGAATGTTTTGTGAAAGTACAGAACCATGTTTGCTGTGTATGGCATGCGCAGAGTCGTGTCGTTCCTCGCTTTATTCCATGAGCAGCCATTACTCGCAGTCTTGCCACCTGGTCTCCGGTGGCCCGGCCCTATTAGCGCTCGTAACTCCGCTGCGTCGTTACCGCGATCACACACCGCCGCGCGCCTGTAAGCCCTCCAGAGCCGACTGCCCGCGCGTGGTCAGGCGTGACGTGGTGCGCTGTGCCTGCTCTGTGTCTGCTCTGTGCCTGCTCTGTGCCTGTGCTGTCCCTGCTCTGTGCCTGTGCTGTGCCTGCTCTGTGCCTGTGCTGTGCCTGTGCTGTCCCTGCTCTGTGCCTGTGCTGTGCCTGCTCTGTGCCTGTGCTGTGCCTGCTCTGTCCCTTCTCTGTGCCTGCTCTGTGCCTGCTCTGTGCTTGCTCTGTACCTGCTCTGTGCCTGCTCTGTGCCTGTGCTGTCCCTGCTCTGTGCCTGTGCTGTGCCTGCTCTGTCCCTTCTCTGTGCCTGATCTGTGCCTGCTCTGTGCTTGCTCTGTACCTGCTCTGTGCCTGCTCTGTGCCTGTGCTGTCCCTGCTCTGTGCCTGCTCTGTGCCTGCTCTGTCCCTGCTCTGTGCCTGCTCTGTGCCTGCTCTGTGCTTGCTCTGTACCTGTTCTGTGCCTGTTCTGTGCCTGCTCTGTGCCTGTGCTGTGCCTGTGCTGTGCCTGTGCTGTGCCTCTCTGACCCTGATCTGTGCCTGTGCTGTCCCTGCTCTGTGCCTGCTCTGTACCTGTGCTGTGCCAGCTCTGTGCCTGCGCTGTGCCTGCTCTGTGCCTGCTCTGTGCCTGTGCTGTCCCTGCTCTGTGCCTGCGCTGTACCTGCTCTGTCCCTGCTCTGTGCCTGTGCTGTGCCTGCTCTGTCCCTGCTCTGTGCCTGTGCTGTGCCTGCTCTGTCCCTGCTCTGTCCCTGCTCTGTGCCTTTGCTGTGCCTGCTTTGTCCCTGCTCTGTGCCTGTGCTGTGCCTCTCTTACCCTGCTCTGTGCCTGTGCTGTGCCTGCTCTGTCCCTGCTCTGTGCCTGTGCTTTGCCTCTCTGTCCCTGCTCTGTGCCTGTGCTGTGCCTGCTCTGTCCCTGCTCTGTGCCTGTGCTGTGCCTGCTCTGTCCCTGCTCTGTGCCTGTGCTGTGCCTGCTCTGTCCCTGCTCTGTGCCTGTGCTGTGCCTCTCTGTCCCTGCTCTGTGCCTGTGCTTTGCCTCTCTGTCCCTGCTCTGTGCCTGTGCTTTGCCTGCTCTGTCCCTGCTCTGTGCCTGTGCTGTGCCTGCTCTGTCCCTGCTCTGTGCCTGTGCTGTGCCTCTCTGACCCTGCTCTGTGCCTGTGCTGTGCCTGCTCTGTCCCTGCTCTATGCCTGTGCTTTGTCTCTCTGTCCCTGCTCTGTGCCTGTGCTGTCCCTGCTCTGTGCCTGTGCTGTGCCTGATCTGTGCCTGCGCTGTGCCTGCGCTGTGCCTGCTCTGTGCCATAAGCGCGTGGGGATACGCGGTGCTTCATTCCCCACTTATGTCAGTGACTTGGCAAACCACCCCGAGGTGAGGGTTTGGTATTTGTGCGGTGTGACACCTGCTTACCACTGACCTCTGATGTTACAGTCTAGTGACAATGTTTATTACAAATAGCTAGTTGTCATTATTTTCCTTATAATCTTGCGCAGTTGAAACCAATGCACGACAAAAAATATATTTCAAATCAATGGCCAAGATTCTCAGGTAAAGCTTAAATTAATATATTTTGGTAAGGCAAGAACAGTATAAAATGTTTGTATTTATATGAAGATAAACATTGTTGGTGGGGCAATAATACAGCAATTGCATGAATATTACCAAAAAAAATATTTGGCAAACAAAAAATAATATTACATAATGTAAATGCAGATAAAAACGCATATCAGTATACTACAACTTATGTTTTTTTATATATATTACACCTTTAAAATGTGCTGCGGTATCTAAAACAACTCTGCAACAAAACTATCACTTGAACTAGCTAATTTCAAAAGTAAATGGTTGTGAAATTTGGAACAAATTGATTGTCTCATTTGCAGGAGCCTAAGTCACCAAAAGAATGTTATCATTACAAATTTTTACGCAACATTATAAGACATTGTAACGTATGATAAACTATTAACTATTTAGCAAAGTAAAAAATATATATATATATTTTTACTTTTTTTTTAAGAATATTTATGATATGTTCTGTAATGTCTCAGAAGTTGTAAGTCATTGTAGAATTGCGAGAAATTTCCGAACGTCTTGGCGAGGTACATTAAGGACACGACTCGTGGGAATTTATGTTCAACGAATCGAGTTGGGCCGCCGATCCCTCTTGGCGGAAGAAAAACTGCATCTCGGGGGATAGAGACGAGAAGGAAAGAGAAGACGAAGGAAGTCGAGAGAAGTCTGGAGATGGATGTTCACGGCAGTTGTTACGAGGCGAAGCAGGGGAACAGAAGGAAGAAACTAGCAGGACAGAGGAGGAGTGAGGAAGGGCCAGAAAGGAAGAAAGGAAAAAAGGTTCTCCGTTGTGCCGGTGGAGGAGGGGGGGGAGGGAGTTGGCTAGGGCAGCTCGTCAAGTGCTAAAGCATTTCTGGAAAACAATTACTGGCAATTCGCTTCCTATGGCATCGCTGCTAAATGGGCAGCCCCTAGGGCGGAAGATTGGGGGTGGGGAGACGTGTACAGGCGGGTTCCAAGTAAAATGTGAACCCGCGAGTTATGTACGGACTTAAATCGGCGAGGGGGGGGGGGCGGTGGTGAAGAGATTTGGGATATAACACCATACCCCCTTTCAGAAAATCTAAAAAATAAAATATTTTACTGCCATAAATAAATGGAAATAATTTTTAATCAAACTACCCCCCCCCCCCCCACCGTTTTTTTTCCAAAATGAAATTATGCGTACGCTCCCGACTGTAATCTGTAATCATCTTGTAACATTCTTGAACGGTGTGTTCTAATCTAATCCGCTTTGGCCGGCATTCATGCGAGAAAAAAAAATTGCCAAAAACATGGTCTCGTATACAGACTGGCCCATAATTATGTATATGATGTTTGACTGACTAGTATTTGCAATTTTGTATAGAACGTTTTGATATGGCAACACTGTGAAGCCTGAGAGTGGGGATAACGGTCGCTGGACTTAGAACCGTTAGTGTATGCCAGACAGGATGGCGGAGCGGGTGTATCTGGAACAGCGAGTGCGTTTAGTGCGTTTGTGCTCTGCAACAAACAATTGCCCGGAGATGAGACGTACGCTGGCAGTAGAGTTTGGAGGAAATGGCCCCTATGTGTTATCAATCACAAGACCAAACAATAAATTTTACGGCACCGGTAGTGTTTTACATGCGATGGGAGCGGGTAGCCCCCAGAGTGTGCACACCGGTGATAACAGGAGCTCGTGTATAGGAAGCCGTATCTTGGCAAGCCAAAATCTCAAAGGTGTATGTCCAGATAGTTGAACATAATCACGCACAACATGAGTAATGAAGGATCTGAAATTAAAGCCATATCATCATCCTCGTTTGATAAATTTTCTTAACGACGGTGATATGTGCACGCGCTTGGAGTTTGCAAAAAAAATTGGTTTGGAATGCTGAAGGAAAATCCAGGTTTGGAAAAAACACATCAATTGGACAGATGAGGCCAAATTTCATGTTTCGGGAAGCGTTAACTCACACAATCTGCGTGTACTGGAGGGAATAAAATCCCAATGTGAACATCAGTATGCATGACAAAAGTCCTGGTGTCATGGTTTGGGGTGGTGTCTCAAATGACGGGGTTGATTGGCCCATTATTTTTCGATGATACCGTTACTGGAGAACATTACCTTAAATTGCTTACAGACACTGTGTGTCTATTACTGTCTGCACGACTGGACATTAATGACCTGCGGTTGCAGCAAGATGTAGCACCGCCCTTCTATGCCATGCCAGTGCGGCAGTGGCTGAACCAAAATTTCCCGAACCGCTGGATCGGTCAACGTGGGTCTGTGGAGTGGCCAGCTCGATCTCCCTAGTTGACACCACCAGACTTCTTCCTATGGGGTGTTTTAAAGGACAAGGTGTATCAACATCACATACGCAATTTGGCCAAACTACGGGATGCTAGCACAGAAGAGTTTCACGATATGCCAGTACAGGTGTGTGTCGAGCTGCTTGTGATAACCTTTTCTCTTCGTCTCCAGGCATGTATCGATTTGGATGGTGCATTTGTGGGCAATGTCATGGAGAACGGAGATTAAAATTCTTTGCAAGGAAAGGTATGAGAGTAATGTGTTTATGTGTAATTTTATGTTCAAGTTATGTTGCTAGTTGGATGGTGTTATGCACAAATGAGTTAACCAACAAAAGGAAAAAAAACTTATTGAAATAATTGTGCAGGTAAAATGACACTTTAAATTGAGCAAATTTTTTTTAACCGACATTCCTTGCTACTATGCCATCTTGCGACCAAACATTCAACGCACTGCCACAACACCGGTTATTGTGTGTTCAACTTTGAGCTCAATTTACTCAGTTGAAAATGTTTGTGGGTTGAACCATTTTTACATAACACCGTCCAGTTTCTATAACGCAGTTTTTGAAAACATCATATACATAATTATCTGTGTGTATATATAAATACATACATATATATATATATAACTTTATTTGTTTGTTTGTTCTGTATCCGTTTCTAAACCATTCATCCGATTACGATGAAACTTTGGGTAGTTGTGATCACGTCCTTGTGAAGGTTTCTGAATTAGTGCAACAATTTTACAATAAGTGGCGCGCGAATTCTGTCTACAAATGTGTGTATTTCGCATAGTTTAGCGGCAGGTAGTGCATAACAGAATTAAAATAAAACAAATACAAACAGCGACAATTCAAGTTGTGTGTGACATAAACAATAGGTGGCGTGCGAGTCGTTTCAACAAATGTGTGTATTTAATATTGTTTAGCGGCAGTTCATGTGTTTTCGTTGTATGAGTCCGCACGCATGACAGAAATTGAATTTAATTGAATTTAATATTAAAGAGAGATAGAGAGCGATATAAAGATAGCTAGATAGATATATAGATAGAGTGAGATAGAGAGAAGAGAGGTTTAGAGAATTTGATAGAGAGATTAATAAAGAGATATATAGTTATATAATTATACAGAGATATATAGAGAGATAAAGATATGTATGTATTTAGAGGAGAGAGATTAAGAGATATAGTGGAAGCTATAGAGGCAGATAATCATATATGCAGAAAGATATAGAGCTTTAAAGAAAGATATTGATAGAGAGATATAGATGTATAGAGTGAAAAACAGACATATAAAGCTATTGTGAGAATTAAATGTACATAAAGAGATATAAAGTGAGATAGAAAGTTAGAGAGAGGTTAGAAAGAGATTAGATGTATGCTTTGTATATGTGTAGGCTACCTACTTCAAACAAATTACAAATAAAAAATGATTGAAACATTGCATCGCATTCCGGTCACTAGCTAGTTAGTTACAAGTAACGCATTCTTCGAATGATTCTTGCAATGGGAGGAGATTGATTCAATATGTTATTTTGGTCATACATACGCCACCACTGGTTACACTGTACGGCAGAAGAATCCTTAATAGCAGACAAAAAACATGGACATGCAAACACACAGAAAACAAGCCCTAATCAGCGGATGTCAAAAAATTAAAAAATACGTTAAACAGCACAGAAAACACCATGGAAAAAATTATTCAAAAATATTATAACCTTGCAGTAGGGTGCAGACAACTTTCGCGAATAAATCTGAACGCCTATTATAATGCAACAAGGTATACCCTCACCAGTGTTTTCTTCCTTGTGATTGGCGGCCTTCTGCGAGAGAAGTCGTTTCTTTTTTTAACCGAGCCACTCAGGATGCGTTTGCTTCCGCACTGAATTACTGTGATTGGTGCTGTAAAAATTGACACGCGCCTGAAAGAAATTCACCCAATCACGAAACACAGGCGATGCTACAGTGTTTTAACTTATAACTAATCTCGGAATCTTCTCGCGAAATCAGCATGGCCCTACCTTGCAGACATATATAGTGGGCTAACAACGACGAGACAGTACCATTAAGGAAAATAAATGAAGACAAAAAATGACTTTGCAAACACAGATACAAACAGACGAACCCAACAATGATACTAAACAGATAATGTGGACTACACAGCGTCAACACAGGAACGCATAGGCAAAACCAGTGTTTTGACAAAACAGATATTCTGTAAACCACAACGACGGCAACACAGATGAACACAGTTACGATTTTTTTTTTTTTTTGTAACTGAGATATGTTCCCGTCCAGTCGCTGTATTGTCCAAGGTAGTCTTTTTTAAATCTTTATTTATTTATTTTTTGTTTTTTTTCTGTCTCGTGTTATACCAATGACTGAAAAAAAAATATTCACTTTGATAAATTAGTGTTCACGTGTTTGTCATGTTAGTTGACTCAGCGGAGAAAACAAAAACGTTATTATTAGAACACCTGATTCTCAAAGTTAATAAAAATTTTAATGTTAACATAATATGCAAAATCTCATATGTTAGAATATATTTATAAAGGGTATTTATTTTAATGTTTATTTGAAAGATGAAAGACTGCATTGTAAAATTTCTCCAACTCCTACAGTCTGCCAAGTTCAAGGAGATTATGAACTAAGTATTTGGCCTGCACAAATTTATCTCTTGTTTGCTTTTAATTATTATTGTGAAAATATATTTTTTATCCACCGAAATTTATTTTTAGATCCGCTTAGAAGTTCGCCGCCATCTTTTATGAATGGTTCAATGCGCTTCCGTTGTTTAGCAAAAGCGTGGCAGTAAACCTCTTACCTCGAAGATGACTAATCGCCCTGTTGACCTCGCTATAAGCACGCCAGTGTAATTATAAGGTTATCCGTCCGACGAAAAGGTTATCCGACCTTCGATGGCGTCTCACGAATGTTCGCGCCACAAAAAACAGGAGATAAAGAGTCGAAACTCAATGCTCTAACTAACGCTCTTATTTTCTTTGAAAATCAGCAAACTGTGCGGTATTCATCGGCAACCTAACAACCTAAAACTCGTTAACTTTTCGAAAGAAAATGTTGGCTACCTTTATTATATTTTTTTTTGGTTTGTTGCTGGGAATACCATAAATGTTTCAGATTATCTATTTCCCAATACTGGACAACCAAAACACTATGTTAAAGTGCTTTATGATTTGTTTCAAAACTAAAAAACTGCAATTTTCCAACGTTTAATATTTGGCAATTATAGTCAATACGCAACTCCGTTAACACACCATTTCGTAAATTCTGATATAATAATGTCTGTAAAATTACTATTTCTATTCAAGTCATGTTTAAGAAATTTCTATGTTTTATTTATATTTAAAACTTTATTTTTTGATGTTGCCATTTCTCAGCCTCGCAGTATTTTTAGTGGCCATGTTCCGCCTGTACAGTTGCGCCCCCCAGGTTCGCACACAGGAAGCGTGGCGAATGGTGCCCGTAGGTATTTCTGGAGATGTTTCTAACCCTACGAAGATTCCTAACAGTACTCTTGAGTTCCAGGGAACATCTGATCCTGAGATTGAAGTGGCTTGCGATAGCATAGTAAGCTACTAATGACAAGCGTGTAAGCTTGAAACAATCATGTATCAAGAGCTGATTCATCTCTAAATGACTAATTAATAGCGGCAGACATTTTTTTCGCGAAAATAAAAAATTCCGTACGCCCCATAGACTGCAATAAGGTGCACCAGCGCTAGCGATTTCTTCCATGTGATTGGCGTCCGTCTGCGAAAGAAGCCATTGCCTTGCTTTACCGAGTCACTCAGGACGTGTTTGCTTCCGTGCTGAACTATAGTGATACTTGTGCCGACAGTATAAATGCATCTGAAAGAAATAAGACCAATCAAGAAACACAGGCGATGCTACAGTGTTTTAAACTCTCAGCTAGTCTCAAAATCTTTTCGCGAAAAATACATGCCCCTACTAAGTAGCTTGCAAGTAAGCTTGCAAGCTTGAATAAAGCTTATACTATAACTATAAGCTTTTAATTACCCTCAAAACAACCAATTTGCTGCAAAAATAATGCAAGCTGGATTCAAGCTGACATTGAACTTGAAAGAACCTCGTACCTAGCTTGGAATAACAGGTTTTTATTGAAGAAATAATGCAAGTCATTTTTAAATCTTGTAAAAAAGCCGTGATGCTCTTTATTTTCGGAAGAATTAAAGGATTCCTGCCCATGAAATATTATAATTATTATTTAAGAACATTTTTATCAATGACGCCTCCACTGTAAATAATTTTGATAGCATTTGTTAAATATTATTCTACGTAATCGTATAAGAAAATTTTTGCGTACAAATAGAATACATTTATTTCCTTTGCATTTGACGTTTTCGTAAACACGAAGAGAAATTATATATTTTTTTAACGGCAAATTTTCCTTACAAGTGCATCTGTTACCTCCCATACATGTTTAGGAACGTTTACGAGGGAAAAAAAAGCGTAAAAGGTTGTGCGCTTGTCCAAGCTGATGGGATAAAGTCTTCACGATGAAACAATGTGTATATTTGCAGGCGGGAAAAGCGCGCATCCTGAAAGAGCTTCGCCTCGGCCCAATTCGTCATCGAGTGCACCTTTCTTCTTCATCCCCCCTCCCCCTGAGAGTGAATGGCTGCGCGCGGCTCTACGTCACGACCTGGGAGGGTCTGAGTGCAAGGAGCGGCGCTAGATGGAGTGAAGCGACCTCGTTTCACGTTCCGTCTCGTCTTCGGGTTCGGCGAAGGAAGGAGTGAGGGGGGATATGAAGGGGTGGAAAAAATAAAGGATTTTTTTTTGTTTTTATTTTCCCGTCGCTACTCGGGTTTCCTGTGAATAAGCGACAGCCGCTTTCAACGGAGATTCGTTTTCGGCTCTCTTTCGAGCAGTCCCGGTGAAACCATTTGCGTTATTTCTCGACTTAAAACTTGGCTTTACCCTTGGATATTTTTTGTTTGCTTGCTTACTACACGTATTTCTAGAGGAATCTGTCTTACGAAAATTAGAACTAAAAACGAAAATTTGTATTGATTGTGCATACACGTAAAATTAATATTTTAAAAAAAAAATTACTATGAAGCCTTTAGTCAAGGAAAACTTTAAAACATTAATATTTTCATGATTTTTTTTCGTATTGCAGATAACGTTTAGAATATATGTGGTTCAGGAATTGACAGCAAATGCTAGTAATTTGCGAGACTTGAATAGTGAGACGTCAGTAAACAAAAAAAAAAATTAAAAAGATGCTCAAGAGTGAAGTGTGATCTGGAACAGAATGTTCAGACATCCGCCTCCCACTACGAGGGCCTGGCTTCCGTTCCGGTGGGGTCGGACCTTGTACTTATCGCAAATAGGAAACGTGGCGGACGTTTCCGTGAGCCCGAAGGGTTTTCTCGCTGTACTCCACGTGTTCCCCCACACATTAATTTCATAAATGCTTTATTCTCGTCTCATCGTGACAAATGAACCCGTGTCAACTGGACGCTAAGCTCTAATACATATGACTCTTACAGGCTACTAAGCATATGCATGATCAAGCGTGTAGCAGGTGTTCTGAAACTGCATACACACACACACACCTGCCAATATGAAAGTTGAAAGTTGAATAGATGAAAGCACTTTGACCGCGTGAATTTTGGATTTACTGAAGAGTCATTGTGAAGTAGCAGTTGAAGTTTCCGCCTGTTTTAAAAACGGATCTTACGTGTTGGAGGTCTACTAGCGAGGAAGAGGGAAGATCTTGACCTGCCTCGCATCCCCGCGCAGGTCTACTGACCGATTTCTTCAAGCGAGAAGACTGAGTTTTGAGTTGGGTGATTTGCGAGATTTAGTGGTTGAGTTTGTGGCCATAGGTGGCATGGCCACTTGATTTTATATTTATTTTAATTAATTTTGAATTATGGCTGTGACGTAATTTTAGTTTTAGTATTTGCCCTTTTCCTTTTTTATGTAAGTATTGGTCTTTTATAAGTTTTGTTAATCTTATTTTTAAATATGTTTTTCTATTATGTTTTTTTTTTAAATGGTTTAGTTTCTTGATATTTAATTATATCGTTTAGGACTTTGAATCATAATACGGTGTACGACGCTTCCCCCCCGTGAACATTCAAATGGACTGTTCCAAGGCAATAAGGTGGTGGGGGAAATACGTCAAGAGGGACGGAATGAGCTGTATGAGGGGGTCGTCAGC
Source organism: Bacillus rossius redtenbacheri (assembly GCF_032445375.1). NCBI lineage: Eukaryota > Metazoa > Arthropoda > Insecta > Phasmatodea > Bacillidae > Bacillus > Bacillus rossius. The sequence continues at coordinate 7,835,215 of NC_086334.1, forward strand.
TGATCGCCGTGGTGGACGTGTATGCGCTTCGGGCGTGACGAGCGCGGTGATGGCTTGTGGTATTGGGCCGGCGGGGACTCGTGAATATTTTTTAACATAAATCAGCTGACGTATATTGAGCTTCGGGAAATACTTAGATTGTGGCGGGTGCTGCCAAGAGGATGAAGCATGTAGCATGTGTGCTAAAGTACAGCCGGCTAAACTCCGGGCCAGGAGGTCCGGGGTGGGATGCGACGTACAACGTTCAATCCAAGTAAGTGATTCCGGCTCCGAACTTTTGCCCCTGTAACCCCGGGGCGTTGATATAAACTTTGCCCACCATAACAGTGAACAATTTAAAAATAACTTTTGCCAAAAGACCCTAATTCCCACGTCGAGTGTATGTTGCGTCCTCGTACTCATTTTTATCGAACCTTCCATCAAGCTTGCCATGAAGCGTCGTAAAATAAAATCACCCGGGTGTAATCAAGATGTTTTAGAGTGACATTAATTTTCAGTAACTTTTATTTGAATAGTATTGTAATTTATTATTTATACATATATATGTATTTTTTTTAGAACGGTTTTTGTATCAATGTCGGAATTTATTTATGCGTTTATTGCAGTATTTATTATTTATTGGTATATATTAAAACGTGGCTATATTAAAAGCCTCTGTAACTTTAAAGGGCAAAAGGTTTTAGATATAATTGTATTTATTTTGATATTTGGTCTTAAATTAAATTCCTTACCATGCTCATGCGCAAATGGTCTCATTAAAGTTTTTGACATTTCAAGTAATTACGTTCTTTTCATTTTAAATGCTATTAATCTGTTCTCTTCCTTTTCTAAAAACTTTTTGAATAATTTATTTGTGAATTTTGGGGCACTCGTTTATCGGAGCAGCGTGCAAAATAATAATTTAAAAAAGATAAACAAGATTGGAGCGTTGAAGGCTGTTCCCAGACGGGTGTCTAACTTGTGGTGGTGTGACACCGGGAGTGTCAACCGCGACAAGTTATAGAGAGCGACGGAGAGCTGGCATAACGAATAATATATGTTAATGGAGTGAAGATTATCTGGTCACAAGACCGCGCAAGTTATATTTTTTATAGAATGGTTTTTGGGGAAATTATTGTGTAAATAATTGAATCACGAAATAATTAGTAGGCCTATACGTAAGCTATTTAAGTTAATTTTGTACATACTTTTCGTCATTTGTATGGAGTTGTTAAGATTGCATGCATTAAATAATTTTACTTTTATAGTTTGATAATTAAATAATATAATTATTTAAATATAAATCTGCAACTACAAATAAATTATTTAAAAACATTGTTTGCAGAATTTTTAACATTGAATATTCTAGAATGGTGTAGTAGTCTAATGCATCTCTTCTCGATAGCTGCAAATTGTAATGCATTATATATATATACACTTAAATTAACTGGGGCAAAAAATGGTAATTATAATAAAGGTTATGTTACCCCCCAAATCGTCTTCAAAATCTTGTCTGACAAATATATAGTTTGATATAAAACGTAATATGGTGGCAATCAAACTTCTAAAATAACGAAACAAAGGCCTTGGGCAAGAATAGTCCCGGACAGGCTGTGGCTGAATTGTTTATTATACCTCCGAAGAGTTTAATTTGTTTACAACGCACTTCTTTAAGCAATATGGATGTGTAAAGTTTCTTAGAAACGATAATATTTACGGCTTCACGAAAAACTCCCATTAAACAGAGTAAGTACGATGGAAGTTCGTGCAGGGAATAAACTGAACTGCCTTGCCTCGAATAAAAATGTTTTCGTTCTACTTTCTCTCTTCCTGCGGGTTGAATACCAATGAGAATTCCTCAAGCCCAGTAGAATCAAGCACGCATGCGTGCGAAGATAAGTTTGTGGTAGTTTTGGACTTTGTTTTAACGGGCAAAGATTGCTACAATGCACATAACATTCATTCCGCTGAAATATTGAAATTTACTTTTGGCTGGGTTGCCATAAAACCCACATTGCAACCAATAGTTTTTAAATGCGAATACATGGCTATAACTGATATGTTAACATTTGTTAAAGTATCAGATATACTCGTATTATTTCGTTTGGAAACGAGTAATTATCTGTGGTAAATTTATTAACACAGTAAATACTGTTTATAAGCAACCAATAATTAATTTCGCCTGCGACACATTATAAAAAAAAGTTAAAATATAATTTATTCCACTAAAAAAATAACTAAATCTTTGTGCAGCGTGATATGTACAAGCAGTAAACTTGAAGCAAAATAAAATCATAAAGTACGATTGCTAATAGTTTAATGAAAAGTGTTCTTCTCAAAATGATTGACAGTAGAAAAAAAATATTTATGTATGCAGTAGAGCAAGTCTTCTCACAATATTAACTAACCTTTTTTTTTTTTTGCAGTGATTTCAGAAGCTCGAGAGATCGACTCACTAATTCGAACATCTCGAGTCCAGTAAACATGCGTGGAATAAACTTAAAAATAAAAAAAAGGCCAGTGGGTCAGCAGGAAGAAAGGGGTAGGTCACGGGAAACGCATACGTTTTTGATTCAGCGGGAGAAAAAAAACCCGGAGTGAGAGAGAGAGAAATTATTAACAGCGAGAAAGGTGGATGAAGGGGGCAAGGAGGGGGGGAGGCCGCTCGCCAGAGGCCGTGCCTGCGGGACTGCAGCCGGGGGCGGGGGGGGGGGGGCGGGGATGAAAGTAACGGGCGGGAGTACGGGGGGTAGTTTTGGGCGGTAAAAGGGTTGAGGGGGAGGTATTCCCGGGCCGGGCCACAGTTGCACCGCCTCTCCGCTTCGCTGCTGGGAGCGCCGCGATCGATGAAAGCTTCCCCCCCCCCCACTTCCCAACAGCCCCCTTCTCCACCCCCCCCCCCCCTCCGCAATCCCTCTACACCCCTACAGATCTGACGCCATGTTGGTGACGTCACCGGCTGACGTCAGAGCACGGAGGCGCTCCCCCCCACCTCCAACTACGCACTCCGCCGGGCCCCGCATTGCTCCGCTAGGCCCCTGGCAAAATGTTTTAAATATTTCAGACGCACCTTATGTCTGCTCCACCCCCCTTTTTTACCCGCACTCCCTAACGAAGGCCTTCAATTATTCAAGCCCTCACCCGGGGGCGGCGGTCGGACCGCCGCTGGGGGCGGACAGCGAGTGTTTCGTCTGCTCAGGAGAGGAAGGCTGACGAGACTTTTCTTCTCCGCCGGAAGGTTAAAGTTGGTAGCTGCACAGACGAGCGGGAAGGGGTTGATGCGTGTAATCTTTCCCCCGGGTCATGAATTATTAGGCCGGGCCTTCTGGGGAGCAGCTCTGAGACGCCCTCTCGCGGGCTCGGGGCCCCTATTTACTATCATAGCGCGGGGATTAGCCCTCATCTCGGCTGCCGGGATGAAGTCTGCCGCCGGAGGCAGCTCGCTTCCCGGACGAGGCTCGTGCTGGATTTATTTACGAGGCGCTGCAGGATTCGCTGCCGTCGACGAGCTCAGACTCGCCCCGGCTGCACTGCACACGGGGCGCGGATACACGTCCGCCCGCACGCACCTCAGTTCTCGCCTCGTTACAGCTCTGTAACAGGGTGGCGTAGATGACCAAACTACAATGCCAACAAGGGCGTGTGCAGCTCGATACTGAAAAGGAAGGAGGGGATGTTGGGTGTATTTCCATAATTCAACCTATTTCACGGGGCAGATGGCTCCATGGTGCTATACAACAATAAATAATGATAAAAGGGAAAACCGCATTCCTTAAAAAAATATATATACGTATTTTTGAGAAATTTTCGAGTATCAGTTACATGTTTTCAAAGTAGATATCCCTGTTCTTAGTTCCCCCCTCCTTTACACTTACCACCCTTAAATGTGCCCCTAGATGTGGGAACAGTTATGTGGTACCTATCACCAGGGGTGTAAATCTGTAGGATTCGCAAGGGGCGCCCCGTAAATGTATTTATTTATCGTCTTTATTGGTGGTGAAGTTAAGGCGGTACGCCTTTTCTTACACTTAAACACTTTTCTGCAATTACATCAAAGAGTTGAATATTAAAAATTAAGCATGATATCAGCAGATGTTGACTACATATTAAGAGAACAAATTAAAATTTTAACTTAATGTTCAAATATTAACTACTACAAAAGATTCAACCATAACTAATTTAAAGTAATTAAAAATTAAACATAGACATACATAAAAAGGAAAGTAATTAAACATACAGCAAATAGTATCAATACCGGGGAAAAAAAAAAGTGCTACTACATTAAAACCAGTCACTCGCACATTCACACACAGATGCAAGCAGTAGGGTAGCGGCGAAGTGGTCATGGTAAGCAGTTGTTACAAAGATGTTTTTTCAGCCTGTACTTAAAGGAAGCTAGATTTTTTTTTTTGCCTGGTCGCTTGGTCTAATTCGCTTTGGACGGGGGAGGGACCACCCGGCCCGACAGTTTGGCGCATAGGGTTAGCCGACAAAAGTCGTGCTGTGTTGCTAATAACATTTCATGACTATAGTCCTCCCGCGGAATTCATGCGCGGTCTGATTTTTATGTTTCAACGTTTTCGACTGTGCTGTCGACGCGTTGTGTTGTCCGCAATACTGTTTAAGTTCATCTTTAGGTTTGTCTGTTTGACACCAGCTGATTTAGGCCTATATTCTCTGTGGGTCTATATTTTATTTTATTTTTAATTCCTATTTTGCATTCATGAAATTTTTTTCCCCCGTGACAAACAGCGCAAAACTTCATTCCCCATTGCATGAATTGTTTAAAGAACGTAGTGATGGGGGATTTTAAATCTTGTGTTATGAGTAGAGACCGGAAAAATTCGCGGGTTCAATGACCTTCAGGATAGACTCCAATATCCTTTACACACTCTGGCAAATGCCAACTGTTCATTGGCTGCTGACTTGTGAGTCGTCTCGACTGGGTGGCCTGTGATTCGACACTTCTATGAGTGAGGGTCTCTAATTGGCCTTCAGTCCTCCAGATTAACAGTTAACCAATGGCAGAAGCAGCACTAAGGTATAGCTATTTGAATTTTAGCATAACACGAAATGAACCCGCGAATTTTTCAGGTCTCTAGTTATGAGTGATGTTGGAAGCAGGAAAAAAAAAAAAAAAAAACAACGGCAGCGAAATAATTTGAAGAATCCCACTGGGCTTCGAGTCTGGCTCGGGGCTCCTTGTGCACGGGCTCGTCTTGGCATATGCACTAACGGGCCACTGCCGTTTGCAGTGGTTCACACGAGAACTGTCGACTAACACTTAATTTTTACAACCAATTTTTTTTACGGGGAATCTTATTTTTGATTGTGTTAAAAATAAAATCCATTACAGAAAATCTCGATCATCTCAAACGCTATTTTTTTTTTTTTAGAGTCCATCAATAAACTCTTAAAACTAAAATTACTAGACAGCCTTATCTGCGAACATGTTCATTCAATGCAGACATAAAACATGTTAACGGACCTTCAATGGATGTTACTACAGATTTATTACCAATGAAAGTCTTGCATACGACATCTAAAGACCGCTAGCCTGTTCAAAGCCTTGCGTGTAGAGGCGATTCTGCTTTAGATGCACGTGCTAGCGTCGCCTTTATTAGCATCGTGCCTCATTCAAACATACACATTTATCCTAGTCGGAAGCGTATTTCTGGAGTGCTTATTCTATTAAGAATTTCGTTATTATGAATGCATCAATAAAATACCGTTACTTCTTAATTTTCTTTAGATGCAAAGAAAAAAACTTATTGCGAGGAAGTACCTCTTTTTGAAAACAAATTCAGGTAATGTAACTACATTTCTGTATACCACGGTCTGGCTTTATTTTAAAGCATTAAAAAAAAGTCAGTAACATGATAATCAGTAATTCAGTTTAACTGGACAAGCAAAGCATCGGTTTCCTTAGTTTTATCTAATCACATTCCATGAAGAAGAATGAAGTCGTATCGGTGGGGTAGGGAGCAAGCATAGTAAATTAACTGCAGTTCTATCTCGAGGGAGTCGCTTCGAATTGCTTCACTCCAGTAGGACACCGCTTTTCTAACGAGGAAGGCGCTGTAAATATAGAAGCAAGCTGCGCGTCCAATTCCCGTTTCCTTTCAATATTATCTTGTTTTGAAGTCATACTTCTTTAGGTGCGTTATGAGAAAATGATGAGCGTGGATTTTTACGATACGCACGCAACATGCAAGGAAAATTTCACAGGATGGAAAAAAAGGCTGTATAACAAAAAATAGGCTACATACAAATAAAAATTATACATGTGCTATTAAATCTTATAGTTAAGTGATTGATATTGAATACTGTTCAATATAATTAAAAATATTTATTTACTGTGAATACTAGTGAAGAAATTTTGTTTATAAACTTTTTTAAGTGAATTTACATTAGTGAAGGTATAATTTATTTGCATTATAAATAAATAAAATTAATACATTAGAATAAACATTCAGCATATTTATTTATTTTCATTTTTAATTTTAATATTCGTGGACCAATAATCAAACAAATCTAACGTACAGTATTAGTTACACAAGAGATCATATTAAATTGCAAAAATTCTAGTTATCTCCTCTTTAAAAATGCAAAAAAAAAAAAAAATTATATTCTTAGTCTCAAACATGAATACTTTTTGGCAATCTCAGTATTTTTTTTATTATTATTGACACGTCCACCGAGAACATGAGGCACATTTAAGCGATAACAAACTTAAAATAAAAGCAATTACGAATCACGTTTAGGCCAGCCAAGTTAAAAAATATATTTCCAAACATACAGCAAACAATTAACAAGCTTGTGATTTGAAGCTTAAAGTAGTATTTTATATTTGTTGCGAAAAAAATCTTAGCACTTATTAGACTGCAATACGATAGTATTCCAAATCAAATATTATATATATTTATTTATATATACACACACATACACACCGCCTAAATCGAAACCCTATTTGGGAATTCTAGGGGTGTTTGTTTTCCCAATAGCTTTAAAATTAAACTTTCTTCTTTTAATCCTTCATTTCGTCTTCTTTGTTTAAATTTTTCTAGGGGCTTCTCTCTTAAAGCTATATGTAATTCTCTTTTGTGTCTCAAAATATTCACTTCAAAATTCAATTTTAATTTATTCTTTATAAATAAAATTCTTAAAATTTAGAAAATATATACATTCATATTAAAATACATAAATTATGTCCAAGTCGATAGCAGGGGTGTCCTGATATTTACCTTTTTTGACTTATTTGTTTCGTCATTCATGTCTTTATTTTTCTTTTTTCTACATTTAGTTGCCAAGGTTTCTCCTATATCTTCATTACTATATTAAACTTCTTCTCCATGACATCCAATATTTATTCATTCTTTCTTTCTCTTGTCGTTTTTTCTTCGTTCTTCCTTTTCTGCCTTTTCTGTTACTTAATTATTAATACCATCATTTTCACTCTTCTGTCTTCTCTCTTATAAACTTATTATTTTTTATAAGCAACTGGGTATACCCACACTAGCAGTTTCTTCATTGTAATTGGCGGCCGTCTGCAAGAGAAGCAATTTACTAATTTTGCCGGGAAAATAAGAACGCATTTTTCTCCGCGAAAAATTGCTGTGATCGACGTGTGTCTGAGAGAAATTCAGCCAGTCACTAAATGCAGTGCTAATGCTGTATATTATGGTACTTCTAGTTTCGAAATATTTTCACGATAAATACATTTCCCTGCTTATCGGTTTTTGACAGCAGGTGTTGCAACCTGTATTTCTTGAAACATTAGAAATGTTGAGCAAAAAAGCTTTCGATAAACAAATTTTTAGATTGGTATTGGATGGATAATACTTTGTGAATACGATCTTAAAAAAAAGTTTTATTTCATACGGAAGTTTTTTATAATTTCCAATGGTATATCACGATGGCTTAGGCGCTGTTCTATGTAATTGTAGCTTTTAAATCTGCATGTTATTTAATACTTTTAATGAAGTTTGCGGTCTGATAATATAGAAACGTGTAGGTTTTTTTAATAAAATACCCAATGATTGACTATTGGAAAAATAACGTTAATTTACATGAAGATCAAATTAAATTTCTGGAATTTGTTAAATCATGAATTACGACCAGAGGAATTAAAATTTGCCTACTGGCTGGGATGCAGGGATTTAAAATTCAGTGGATCCGTGCACATTAACCCGTGATCAGACTTGGTGACACGCTGGTTTTCCTTGTCCACAGTAATTCCGTTTCCAGTCATGTGGAACTCCGAGCCCAACACAATGGAAAACCTCTGTGGGTAAAAATAAAAGCAGTGCGATTTTTTTTGTAATTAGTGAAACTCCGTTCGGGATAATTAACTGTGACATTGTAGTATAAAAACGAATTTAAGAGACTTTTGAAAATATAAAAGTTTAAAATACAAAGAGTTTCATTTAATATTTGTTTGGAAAAATATTTTTTTTTATACCCATCGCAGGAACACTTTTCAACAGCTCGGTAACAAATACTTAGGGCATTGTGTTGCTATTACTAACTGATGATAGGTTTTATTAGTAAACTGAAATTTGAAAACGCGCCAGAACAGTTGCCAAGCACAGCACAATATCTCTCAAAGGAAGATTTTCTCATTTAAGTAAAGCATTTATTTTGTACCAAATAATTTTTATCTTATTTGTTAAAATGTTATCTTCGGAAACATTTATTTATCCTGCGGGTACTCTAAATTTTATTGTTATGTTGGAAATTATAAAATTATTTAATCGTATGATTGACCATTTGGAAGAACATGAAAGGAGTGAGTACTAAAAAATAAATATTCCAAATTTTTTTTAGTTTGGTGGGAACGGTAAAATTAGTTTCTCATAGGACATGATGGAAATATTTTTGGCGAAAGATCTCCAATTTTATGCAAAAAAAAAAAAGACGAATTTATTGAAATAAATACGAAAAGAAAAAAATACCACAGGCGTAACCATCTACTAAAATATCGACAAAGATTCGTCAAAAGACTTTTAACTTTTAAAAAAAGAGGGTGGTGCTTGATATGTACGCGCGTCTGAAGTTATACTTACTTGGCGTAATAAAAAACCAACTTTAATTCTGCAAGCAAATTATTAATATGAATAGAGTAATAAAATGAATGAAGTGATTATAAATGCGGTAAGTTAAGTATAAATCCAATGAAATTAATTTTTTTAATAAATACCCGTGATTAAGTATTAACATAAACACGTGTATAAAATTATTTATTTAATTAGCAAAATAATCAAGAAAATTTTAGTAATGAAAATCAATAAATATGCTGAATGTTTGGTTGAATTTGTTAATTATGAATATTTATTAAATTATAATGTTATGATTTATAATTTACAATGCAAATAAATCATATATACAGGAACAAAACCACACTTATATAACTACACATGAAAAAGGTATAAACAAAATTTCTGTCACTAATATTCACAATAAGTAAATGTTTTTAATGATATGAACGAGTATTAAATATCATTTACTTAATTATATGATTAAAAACAATATAAAACAATTTTTTTTCATGCTGGGCGCGCATCGCAAAAATTCACTCTGATCATATTTTCTTTCCATAACATGCCTAAAGAAGTATAACTTAAAAATATAAAAATTAATTAAATATATTTCGTTACATTGGCACTGCATCGTCGCAGCGATAAGAAAAATCTTACCATTTTAACCCCGCCACAAATAAAGACGATAAATATAATTAAATGGTGATAAATAAATAATTTTAAATTTTCGTTCTTATGTAGGGTTCCCGCGGCCAGGAGAAAAATCCTGGAAATTTAAAAGGTTTCTTGGAAACCTGGAAAACACAAGGAAATTGACGTCTTTGTTACAAGACAGTGTCATTAATTATTTTTATTTCTGTATCATCTTAGTAGCTCAAAACCAGATTTTTTAAAAATATTTTTGACGTGATAACGTCTTATAAATCGACGAACGCCGGCCGCACGCACGAAAAATTATCACGTTCCACCTGAGCCGAGCGTGCAAGAACCGGCCAGCCACCGTGCGAGGAAAATCTTCTATACTATCAAACAGGTTAACCGCGGGCCTTTTTAACTAATAGTTCGTGATTATATTTAAAAAAAATATTTAAATTAAATTTGCAAAAAAAAACTGTAAATAATATATTTGAAAATTTCATCATTGTTTTCTTATGACGTTATCACGTAAAATTATCGTTCGTAAACCGACTTTACAGACAACCCCCACCTTTTTTTTGAAACATTTTTTTTTTAAAAAACATTAATTTGTGTACTGTTAATGATAACGTATGGATAATATTGTGACAACTGCGATTGGCCGGCAAGAGAGGTGGGCCGTCTCGCGCTAGTGCTCGCCCAGGACATGTGACATGTGCCTGTATGTCCCCGCGGCCAGTCGCACGTCGGCTGACCGCGGCACGTCCGGGCCACCCCTTGCTAGGGAGGCTCGCAGGGGTCGTCATCGGCGGCGCTGAAAGGGTGGTATCGGCCGCCTCCGAAGGGGGCGAGGGCGTGTGTGGTCGTTCCAGAAGCTTCCCCCCACCCCCACCACCCCAACACCCCCGAGGGGGAAATGAGGGAACGGTGGGACGAGGGGGTGTGTAAATCAATGTCGCGACGAACCGGCGGAGCAGCCCCCGGGGAAGATACTGCTGCGCTCAAGCGAGGATTTGGGGGGGGGGGGGGGGGTTAGGGAGTTAGTTGGGGGGGGGGGATGAAACTGTTCCGGCCTCGCGAGCCCCGCGGGGCGACTCGCGATTGAGACAACGACGCGAAGAGAGGTCGTCCTCGCAGCAGCTGGATGACGGAGCGAGCGCCCCAGGGCTCGTGCGGCGAGCAACGAAAGAGAGAGAGAGAGAGAGAGAGAGAGAGAGAGAGACATTCCACAAAGATTTCCTGTAACATTTCAACAAAAAAAAAATTTGGTTGTCTGCAAAGTCGGTTTACGGACGATAGTTTAACGTGACAACGTCATAACAACACATTGATGAAATGATTGCATACTTTTATGAATAAAATTGAATCATTTTTATTTAATTATCACTATTTTGTATGGATACAAAGAAGTAGTGAAATGAAATCTACAATTTAATTGATAAATTTACTTTTATTTGCACTCACTAATTCAAATATGTTTATTACTTTATCGAAGAGATTATTTTAAATATAACTTTTATACATGTTTGCTATTTAACTTCTTCCAATCTGAGTTATTCTGTTAAGGATAGGACGATGATAGGAAAAGTAGGAAACGAATGGGAATGTTTCAAATTTAATGTTCCTCGAAAAAGTCAAATCGATGGTTGTTCCAATCGAGTGAAAGAGAGATAGATGCGGCGCAAGCGTACAATGAGCGTAACGGGACACCTCATAACGGGACAATGTGTGTAACGGGACACTTTTTCGTGCGTGCAGCAGGCGTTCATCAATTTATTAGACGTTGTCACATCAAAAATGTAATGTAATTTTTAATCCTTACCATTATATGAGAATATTTACTATACAAAATTTGGTATCGCTCTTATATTTGTTTAAGATGAAAATAAAATGCACATAAATTGCATCCAATTATAAGTGTCAGTAACTTATTCTACGTGTTTTAATCACAAAAAAAAAAGAATGCTTCCTGTGTATAAAAATCTACCTGCCTCATGCTGAATTTTATTTTTATTTTTTCAGATTTATTGCTAAAGTTAAGGTTTTTCGATAGTCATATACTAAATTTTACTTAATTTATAGACTACCATATTAGTTAATAAATTATAATAAAACTTTTAAATAGCATTTATTAATATTCGTATGTATTACAAAATGGTGTTAAAATGCAACAACAAACAAATAAATACGTTTTACTAGCATAATGTTTGTATAGTTGCCTCATACTCTAAACTATCGTATTTATAATAAGTCCTGCACTGATGTTTTCTTAATTAATTCATTTCCACAATTAGCAAACAAATTCCTTAAAACAAAAAAATAAGGTAGACTTTTTCAGAGTGGATATTTTCTTCCTTAAGTGTTCTTTTTGTTGAAGTTTTAATACTGAAATTAACATCCTCTAACTAGATAAAAAATGTCACACTCATCTATCCTTGTACGACGATCGGAAACATTTGCGGTTTTTTTTTTGTATCAGGCTGGACAAAACGAATTTCTACTCAACCAAAAACTTATTGATTACAAATTATGTTGGACGTACGCCACACGTCCTAAATAAATATATAAATAAATATGTATAATTAAACTTTCCGATTGCAAGAACAATTCAGAGAACAAACCTTTGTTACGTATTCATTGTCTACACGGGTTGATTGATGTCTGTGAACCTAAGGCTGAAGTTTGGTAGTTATAACTAGAGATGTTCTCCCAAGGGTTGTTGAGAAAGTGTTACGAATGCAGCGGACAAACTGTACACACCTACTCGCCCCCCCCCCCCCCCCCCGCAAGCTATTCCCATCATCCACTTTCAGCCCCCGAACCCCAAAAAAAAAACCCCGCTCCCTGCCTGGATCCAACCTCACCTCCTCCTCCATTCCCCGCGGTGGCGGGCAAAGAGAAAACCTTTTAAACCACGTTCCGTCGTCTTTTGCATTTCTGATGATGGATAGACTGCTTTGTGGGGAGTGTTCGCCCGTAGCGCGCGGACGTCGAGTGGGTTCGGCCATAGGAGGGGGGTAGGGGGCGAAGTAGGAGGGAAAGTTTTTTTTCCCTTTCCTTGGGATCGACTCGAAAAGTAAGGGATGTTGGCGATCCTGCGTGGAGCGAATATTTCCGCAGGGGTTCCACCCGGTGAGGGTAAAAAAGAAAAAAAAAAGAAAAAAAAGTTCACTACTTGGGACGAGGGAAAATATACCGAGGTTGGGAAAGAGAGACGCTAGTACGTGAATGAATACTGGCGATAGCTTAGATGTTTGCGAGGAGAATGTGCGTGCCAACTTTGCTGGCGAAACAAAAGACTGCGAAATTTCAGGATTTTAAGCGCGGCGAAAAGCAATTCCCTGTCCCTTCGTTGATTCTTTTTTTCTGTCAAGTGTCAGCGCCTTTTATTCACACTCTAGTTCAGGAATACAAAATAATTATACACGCGGCTTTTAAACTAACTTTGAATTAATGAGAATAAAAAATATTTTCATTTGTAACAGGGGAAGATAAATTTAACTTAAATTATTCCACTTAATATTATAGTTATTTTATTTCACAGTTCACAAATCAAGTTTTATTGTTGTAACAGAACGTTAAATAATTTCAACCACAAATTTTTATTGAAAGTTACTGTGAACAGAGTATGGATTATTTCGAAACCCTTCTGTAATCAGCTAGTTTTTGAAATGTTAGCTTATACTAATACATTTTTATCCATTTTATCTAGATTTTTTTTTTAATTCAGTCTTGTATGGTATGTTATCATTTTATTAATTTCATAACGTAAGTTGCACTATTTTTTTTTAGAACTAACAGGGTAACTGTTTTTTTTTTAGTGTACATTATCGATAAGTTATTTCTTTTTTTTTTTACATGCTTTATATTAGCTTCACCTGTATGTTTGTTTGTCTGTCCGTCTGTAACTCTTTCGACTAAGAGTGAGTGGCTCATCACTGTAATAATTTAATATTCAAAAAATTCACATACGGAAACACAACCTCACACATAAATACACTTAACAAAAGGGTTTTTGAACACAATTTCAATCAAAATTTTCGCTATATATATTAATTTTATGGACCAGTAATTAATATCAAACACTAAAGTATTTTATTTAAAAGCACATATATAGGGTTTGTTTGTTTATATGTAGCTTTTTAATTCATCCCGTTCGTTTTCGTTGTATGCTGCGCGCGCATGGTGAAAATCCACTCTCATGGTTGTTTCCATGACTCGCCTAAAGAAGTGGAACTGTAAGCACTAGTCGGAGAGTGTGGAGACTAGTCGGACAGTGTGGAGACTAGTCGGGCAGTGTGGAGACTAGTCGGACAGTGTGGAGACTAGTCGGGCAGTGTGGAGACTAGTCGGACAGTGTGGAGACCAGTCGGGCAGTGTGGAGACTAGTCGGGCAGTGTGGAGACTGGTCGGGCAGTGTGGAGACTGGCTGGAGACAGAGTGGAGACTGGCTGTAGACAGTGCGTGAGAGCAGCGCAGTGGAGTGACCCTCCGCCCTTGTCGCAGGGCCGCGCTCCGGGCAGGCGAAGGGCGCCTGGGGTCCAGCCATGCCGGGGCCGCGGGTGGCCATCGCCCTGCTGCTGCTGCCGCCCATCCTGCTGGCCACCTCGCCGGACAGAGGTGAGTGGCCGCGCCGTACTGTCCGCGCGCCGGCTCCTCTATCCCCGGCGTCGCGGCGTGGGAGCCGGCGGGCGCACTGTAGCTTTGCTCGCTGTTCACCGTGTGCACATTCGTACCACCATCACCACTACCTTACCGGAAATTCGTTATTTCCTGGTGATACTGACCTTCGGATAAGCCATAACCAATTCATAAGGCTATTCGTAAAGTAATCTCCGTTTGATTATTTAAAAAAAACTAATAAACTCACTAGAAAAAAAGGTTTTTACTGACATTTTTAGTTTACTACACACCTAGTTCACATTTTTTACACATTCGTCATCCAGTTTCAAACACTTTTCGAAACGCTGCGCCAGTTTCTATAACCTCTCTGCATAGATGTTCGCCGCCTGACAATCGTTATTTTTCCTGCAATTTGACCCACGTTTCATTAGAGGAACAAAATTAACGCCCTTTTCGTCCAAAAAAAAAACGTTTGCGTGTACTTATGTACGCGCGTGAGAAGTTATACTTCTTTGGCATCATTAAAAAATAGTTTTTAATTGCATGCAAATAATTAATTACAATAAAATAATAAAAGGGCTGGAAAAATATAGTCAACACAGTCAATTAAATTCAGTTTAAATTTGAAAAGTTAAATAAATAAAATTTAGAGAATAATAAATATATATATGACATAGTTTGTACTAAATATTATCAGATATTTAATGTTAAATATTTATTATTGAATATAAAATATTTTAAAAGAAAATAAATTTAATAATAAATTCAAAAATTGAATTTAAGTTTATTCATTTTTTAAATATTTATTATTTTCTTAATTTTATATTCACTTTTCATTTTTATCAAATAGTATTCATTAAATTTGTTCATTTATTTTTATAAATATTTATTATTTATTCAATTTAAAAATAAATATTAAAAATTAATATTTTAATTTGATGTTCGATTTTAATTTTTATCAAAAATGTTTTACTAAATGATGTATTAAAGTTATTTCTTTATTTTGTAAATATTAATTAACCAATAATAAATATTTAACATTAACAATTTAATAATATTGAGTATTAATTATACTAAAAAAATAATATTTTAATTTATATCAATAAATAATACATTCGGATAGTTAACCTCAATTATATTGGAGCACTTGAAAAAGTATTAAGGCACAAATTTTTTACTAATATATAGGTACGAATAGTAAAAAATATTAATCAAAATATTCAATTTAAATCACTACTGAATATAATTTATTAGCACATATATAATTCACACTTGTATGAAACTAAAACACAAGTTGTGAATATAGATAGAAACTATAAACATGTGGATAAATATTATAAATATGAAAACAGTGATCAGAGGTGACTAGCGTGCCAACATGCGCGACTAATAGAGGTTCTATTTCTATTTTGTTGGTAGCTTTTTTTTCGAGACTTAATAAGCGGTTTAGCGGGCAGCTTCAACCTGTTAATTTTGTGTTACAGTGATGAACGCACATCTTAAAATTTCACTCTCATCACTTTTTTCATAACGCGCCTAAAGATGTATAACTTCAAAAACTGTAGCCATAATTTTTTCGAGTCGAGTAAGAAGATGTTTACTAAGCGCCTGTTCCGAAGCTACACGCATTGCGTATTAGAAGTCCATGATGCCTATGGGCAAGACGTCCATTCCATTCCCAGGCAGCTAAATTCTATACAAAAGGTTTAAAGAAACTGGTGCCGCGTTACGAAAAGTGCTTGGAACTGAATGGCGATTTTGTGGAAATGTGAAGTAAATTTGAAATAAACAAAAAATGCCAATAAAGTACTTTTTCTCACGAGTTTGTTTTTTTAATGACCAAACATATCTTACTTTACGCATAACCCTCGTATATTTCTTAATTATATGTATATGTAACTATATAATATACAGTTACATCAACGAATGAATTCTAAAAATTTCATTAACACTTTTCTCATAGACTAACATAAAACCACAGTGCTTGGTTTTTAATGCATGATGTAATGTTTTTAATCCGGCATTCTAAGGTTCGGCACATTCAACAACATGGTACCAATCTAGCTGCTTGCGTTCAGATTTCTTTCGGGTGTATTCAAACTGTTGACCTTGACCTTGACCTTTGCCGCCAGTTTACGTTACTGCGGTGTTTGTGTTTATATTTCGCAAAGGGTTTATCGTCACTGTCGGTAATAATTTCTATGTACTGTTTACCTCGTTTCTAGCGGGTTTCATTTTCTTGTGGTTTCTAAATCGTGAAAGCAACGTGACGTCAGACACATTTCCAAACAGTAGCGCTCATAAATTAGTCTTTCGTAAGAACTAACTTAAAACAACTCATTTTTGGACCGTTTGTTTATTGTACTGTATGTTAATTATGTTTTGGCATTCCCGTTGTAACTATACTGGCGGTCGATGATCCGGTCTCACGTCGGCGCACAAATACAGTACCGTGTTTGTCCGCGGGAAAATGAGTGGATACAGCCCAAATAAATGAAACACTGGCGTGTGTGAGCTGAACAACGTAAATGTTATGGCCGAGTTGCACAACTCGGGGTGGAACTCCATTTCCGTAGGCTCGAGGGAGAAAGCTCTATACGCAATCCGCCGTCTTGCTCCGGGCCTATGGCTTCACGGAGGTTTAAACGGAGGAAGGGCCGGGGAGGTAGCCGTGATGAGGACTGCGTCTGAGAAGACGTCCTGCCACCAGCAATTTCCTCCGAGACCCGCGCGATCACGCTCGTAACCCGGGATCAGCGGCTCCGATGGCCTTGTCACGCTGTCCGAACTTTCGCTTCCAGCGCCTTCCGATATGTTGGGTCAAAGTTGGATGGTTGTGACGTCACCGAAAACGTTACTAGCGTTTCACTTTCGATTCGATTCCTTAATTCTTAATTCTTATTTGTTTTGCGGCTCAAGATAACATAACTCTTATCATCTAAAAAGAGTGTATGAAAGGTGGTGCGTGCCAAAAATATTTTAAGATGATATTTATTTTTACAAAAACTTAAAGAACTTTGATCACGATTGTTACAAAACTATGCATCTATATCCTTACACTGTTAGCATAGACTAGATTTACATCCAAGAATTAAAATTTTGGTTTATGTACGCATATATTATTATTTATCATGAACGGTTCAACTTCATTGACATAAGTTATATGAGTTAGTGCTAAATTGAATAAAATTAAGATCACTTCGAGGTCTAAGTAGTAATTTATTATTAGCACTCATGTTTCCTCTCAAACAAAAGAGTGAATACGGTAAAAAAAAAAACTTATTTTAAGTATATTTGACATAAAAATTGTATAACAAAGTCTGTAGCATCATAGGGACTTCCGAGTAGCTTATTGTGTTGTGTTTAAGTAGTCTCAAAACTTAAGATAAAAAAACACCACCATCTGAAAACTCTCACCTCGCTTGCTTACAGGCTCTTTTTTCCCCCACCCATTCCGCATTTCCCGACAAAGCCGCTTCAACGGATTCAGAATGCAGACATTTGTAGCCGAGACGAACGATAAAGCACTGCAAGTCGTTGCCCCCCCCCCCCCCCAACCCGCAGGTGACGCATTGTGACGAATTGTGACGTATTGTGATCGCTGCCAGGAGAGTCGAACAAGGGGCGAGAAAAATCGATCCTTTTTTTTCCCGTCTGGTTTCGAGTTCCCAGCGGGCGCTAACAGCGCAGGACCGTCTCGTAACGTAACGGAATACAGAGAAGCCTTTCCGCGCTATTCGCTCAGAAGGGAATGTCTTACCCATCCCGACATTCAACAACAGGTTTGTTTCCCTGCCGTTTCACCACGATTGCCGCTTGTGCCTTCCAAACACGTTTGGTACAGTTTTCGACTGACTCTAGAATATTATAATTCAGCTGTTCCGCAGTGGTGTATTGTTATATAATGCTACTTATGGTAGCTTTTCTATAAGTATGCCTGCTGCATTTTGCCGATCACAAAATATACTATAATTTATAACATTTTTGGAATTTTTAAATTAGTAAGCAGTAAAATCACTAAAATTTTGCAAGAACTCATCACTTAAAATAAAATGATGAATCGTTCTATTTAAGTATTTCCTAAAAAAAAAAATTCTTAAGTTTTAATTCAGTAGATATTTTAAAGTTTTTGGGAACCAAAATTATCTCAGAACTAATCAATTGAGAATATATTACACAATTTAAATAAATACTAATTTTGACAAATCATTAAGTAAATGTGTTTAAAAAATGTTTTACCAAATTTACGCAATGAACTGAAGTTATTTTAAGTTTTTATGCCTTCCTCACATAGAATAAAACACTATATCATGTATTAATTAAATCTTCTATAAAATAAATATGAATTTATTTGAGATTTTATAATTGAAACAAGTTATAACAATCCCAGACCCAAAGGCCAGATGTTTCTCACTTACAGCAAAGTGTGCAATTGTAACCCATTGTTATATCCAGCCAAAGCGTTTCTTGAATAGTTTTTGCAACGAAGTAGATTGATTTCAATTACTTTCATTGACCTACGCCATAGCTAATCAGCAATGGTGCTATGTCCATAAAATTGATTTAAATCAAAAGTACATAGTTTGTACTAAATATTATCAGATATTTAATGTTAAATATTTATTATTGAATATAAAATATTTTAAAAGAAAATAAATTTAATAATAAATTCAAAAATTGAATTTAAGTTTATTCATTTTTTAAATATTTATTATTTTCTTAATTTTATATTCACTTTTCATTTTTATCAAATAGTATTCATTAAATTTGTTCATTTATTTTTATAAATATTTATTATTTATTCAATTTAAAAATAAATATTAAAAATTAATATTTTAATTTGATGTTCGATTTTAATTTTTATCAAAAATGTTTTACTAAATGATGTATTAAAGTTATTTCTTTATTTTGTAAATATTAATTAACCAATAATAAATATTTAACATTAACAATTTAATAATATTGAGTATTAATTATACTAAAAAAATAATATTTTAATTTATATCAATAAATAATACATTCGGATAGTTAACCTCAATTATATTGGAGCACTTGAAAAAGTATTAAGGCACAAATTTTTTACTAATATATAGGTACGAATAGTAAAAAATATTAATCAAAATATTCAATTTAAATCACTACTGAATATAATTTATTAGCACATATATAATTCACACTTGTATGAAACTAAAACACAAGTTGTGAATATAGATAGAAACTATAAACATGTGGATAAATATTATAAATATGAAAACAGTGATCAGAGGTGACTAGCGTGCCAACATGCGCGACTAATAGAGGTTCTATTTCTATTTTGTTGGTAGCTTTTTTTTCGAGACTTAATAAGCGGTTTAGCGGGCAGCTTCAACCTGTTAATTTTGTGTTACAGTGATGAACGCACATCTTAAAATTTCACTCTCATCACTTTTTTCATAACGCGCCTAAAGATGTATAACTTCAAAAACTGTAGCCATAATTTTTTCGAGTCGAGTAAGAAGATGTTTACTAAGCGCCTGTTCCGAAGCTACACGCATTGCGTATTAGAAGTCCATGATGCCTATGGGCAAGACGTCCATTCCATTCCCAGGCAGCTAAATTCTATACAAAAGGTTTAAAGAAACTGGTGCCGCGTTACGAAAAGTGCTTGGAACTGAATGGCGATTTTGTGGAAATGTGAAGTAAATTTGAAATAAACAAAAAATGCCAATAAAGTACTTTTTCTCACGAGTTTGTTTTTTTAATGACCAAACATATCTTACTTTACGCATAACCCTCGTATATTTCTTAATTATATGTATATGTAACTATATAATATACAGTTACATCAACGAATGAATTCTAAAAATTTCATTAACACTTTTCTCATAGACTAACATAAAACCACAGTGCTTGGTTTTTAATGCATGATGTAATGTTTTTAATCCGGCATTCTAAGGTTCGGCACATTCAACAACATGGTACCAATCTAGCTGCTTGCGTTCAGATTTCTTTCGGGTGTATTCAAACTGTTGACCTTGACCTTGACCTTTGCCGCCAGTTTACGTTACTGCGGTGTTTGTGTTTATATTTCGCAAAGGGTTTATCGTCACTGTCGGTAATAATTTCTATGTACTGTTTACCTCGTTTCTAGCGGGTTTCATTTTCTTGTGGTTTCTAAATCGTGAAAGCAACGTGACGTCAGACACATTTCCAAACAGTAGCGCTCATAAATTAGTCTTTCGTAAGAACTAACTTAAAACAACTCATTTTTGGACCGTTTGTTTATTGTACTGTATGTTAATTATGTTTTGGCATTCCCGTTGTAACTATACTGGCGGTCGATGATCCGGTCTCACGTCGGCGCACAAATACAGTACCGTGTTTGTCCGCGGGAAAATGAGTGGATACAGCCCAAATAAATGAAACACTGGCGTGTGTGAGCTGAACAACGTAAATGTTATGGCCGAGTTGCACAACTCGGGGTGGAACTCCATTTCCGTAGGCTCGAGGGAGAAAGCTCTATACGCAATCCGCCGTCTTGCTCCGGGCCTATGGCTTCACGGAGGTTTAAACGGAGGAAGGGCCGGGGAGGTAGCCGTGATGAGGACTGCGTCTGAGAAGACGTCCTGCCACCAGCAATTTCCTCCGAGACCCGCGCGATCACGCTCGTAACCCGGGATCAGCGGCTCCGATGGCCTTGTCACGCTGTCCGAACTTTCGCTTCCAGCGCCTTCCGATATGTTGGGTCAAAGTTGGATGGTTGTGACGTCACCGAAAACGTTACTAGCGTTTCACTTTCGATTCGATTCCTTAATTCTAGAGCAAATGCATAATATAAAAAAGTGTAACAAAATTTAATAACAATGTAGGCAAAGATTCTTTAATCTTTAGATATATATTCTTTAACCAATATTACAAACAGTTGATATTACTTACCCTAATTTCTTACATATTTGAAGATAAGTGCCCTTTAAACTGGTACTAGGAAATAGTGTAAATTTCTCAAAAGCATACATACTATTTGCCATAAATAAACTGAATAATAAATCAATTATTTCACTGTTATTGACACTATCAGTTTTATTGCTAATTAGCATTTATGTTTTCATGTAAAAACAATAACTGTTCAACAACATCTGGCGAGAGGCATTGCCTTCGAGATGTTACAATGTTTCCAGCAGCAGAAAAATACGTTCACTGGGAACTGATGTTGCAGGAATGTTTGACCAGTTGAATGACTTAAGTTTCCATAAAATATTTTGCATATAGGACAGGTTCTAAATTATTTTGGATGTTGGATGCAATCAGCCAATCAAAATTGGAAATGTCACCAGTATCCATCACAAGAATCTTGTAATGGGGGAGAACACGTGGGTAATAAAAGAGAAATAATTAAAAATAGTGATAATATGAATGAAGTATGCGTAAGCATCGGTGAGGTCTCATTGGGATTCCTCTGGGCTGTGACTGATGACGGCCGTGGAACAGTACAAACACTCGAGTTTATATTAAATATCTTACATATAGTTTTTTAATGTCGTATTATTCTGTAAAACTAGCTATACTTACAATATTTGTCATGCGATGAATAAACGGAATAAAATTCTCTTAAAAATATTATCAAATAGATAATTAAATTTTTTTGAATACAAAAACAATTTGCTGAATACCGCAATGGAAGAAGTTTTTTTTTCTTTTTCAGTATTTCTGTGAAAGCACATTTATGCAAACACAGGCTGCCAATGTAAAACGGGATACCTGAGAGAACAACGTTGCCGTGCGGAATAAGTCTCGGTCCTCATTTGGCCCGCGGGCGGCTAGTTTCCCATCACTTCTTGGAGCGACTCTCATGTCCCACGCAAGGGTCCTCACTGGCATTCTACTTGTAACAACTGTCGGAAGCAACTGATGCGAACAAAGACAAATCCTTCTATTTAAAAAAAGGGGGGGTTGTCTGTAAAGTCGGTTTACGGACGATTATTTTACGTGAAAACGTCATAAGAAAACATTGATGAAAAATTGCATACTTTTTAATTTTTGAAATATCATTTACAGTTTTGGCAAATTTAATTTAAATAATTTGTTTAAATATAACTATGAACAATTAGTTAAAAAGCCCGCCTTAACCTTTTTGATATTATAAAAGATTCTCTCGCACGGTGGTTGGCCGGTTCTTGCACGCTCGGCTCAGGCGGAACGTGACAATTTTTCATGCGTGCAGGCGGCGTTCATCGATTTATAACACGTTATCACGTCAAAAAAAAACATTAGAGGTGTATTTTGTTAAAGTTATTAAACGTCTACTTTTGATTTTAGCCTCTTTTCCCTAAACGTCAGACATTTATTTGATTGAAACACGGACCCACTAACCTCAACAATGGGCTGGTTGCGTGCGCCGTAGAAAATGAGTCGGCGTTAAGTATTGGGCCCACGAGGTTTACAGTCAATCCCGGGTTACGTGAATTTAACTTTCAAGCTTCGGTACAACTGTGGTTCCAGAGGTTAGGCAAGAACAGATATGAGGCCTATACTGAAAAAATCGAAGCCGTTAATTTTTTATTTTTTTTTTTCGTGATATTCGTGTGCCAATATGGTGGTCATTTGATCACAACTTCATCAGATGTCCTTGCCCTAGTTTTATCAAGATCGTGATTTAAGATCTACCATAGTTAATTGCCGCATGGTATGTTACCGCACCTTAATCATCACTGCAACGCTCGTAAGTGTCCATCGTCCAGCCCGGATTACGCCGTGGCTACTGCAATCAGGAACAGATGTTGCATGTGTTAACCCTCTCTGATAGGTGACTTTCCCTGTTACACTCTTCCCCGCTCCCCTCGCCATCAATGTAGATCCACGTGTGATCTGGGTCACATAAAGTGTCCACTCATTAGCACTGACCTACATATAATTTTTTTTTTGCTTGATGGTGACTGGCCGATCCAAGGAGAGGATCGCGGCACGCAGAGCATCCAGAATTTGGGTCATGGATCGTGGATGCGTGATGTGCGCCATGCTATTGATTCCTGGAAGTCGTGTGTTGACCTTCACGTGAAGTCGGCTCCGAGTTGCGCTTCCGAGAACACGTATTTCTTGTGGGGGGGAAAAACAATTTTCAAACATGTTTTTTTACCGTCCTGGTCACTTTTCATAAATTATTTACTCGAAAAAGGAAAATTAATGTATATATTTCTATAAATATTTCCAGCTGAAATTTGATAAAGGATATTAAACAAGCACATTTATTGAAAGCCTGAAGCTTACTTTTTTGTCGCAGAAAAATGTAACGGTTTTGTTAATTAGAATTTCTCTTTTTTTTTCTCCCTTCATGACTGTTTCGTCCTCAATTTTTCATCTCTGAAGTCGTGGATTTAAATTCCGCTGGAAACACGTAACATTCTCATTGCATTCCCACCAAGCCCTGTGAAAGTTCGGCCTGAGGCAAGGATCCAAACAACTTTTGAAAATTAAATTTATAATCTATATATATAAAAGAAAGTCGTGTTAGTTACACTATTTATAACTCAATAACGGCTTAACCAATTTGGCTGAAAATTGGTAGGGAGGTAGCTTAGAACCAGGAGACGGACATAGGATACTTTTTATCCTGTTCCCGGTGAAAAATAAATAAAAATAGTTTAAAAAACTAAAAAAAAACATGCTTTAGGCCCTATATAGAAAACCAAACTAAAACATGAAAATCAAGAAAGTATATTGTTCACAATAATCATAACCCACTCTCAATTTTCATTTAGTTAAATGTGACTTTTCATTTAATTAAATGTCACAGTATTTAGTAAACTTTGTTTATATCGCGCCAAAGACAATCTGAAAGAAAAGAGTTCGCACATGAGCGAAATGGTTTTCTTTACAATGTGTGAACTCTTTTCTTTCAGTTTGTCTTTGGCGCTTTATAAACAAAGCTTGCTAAATATTGGGAAATTATATAAATTGACGAAAATCTTATCTTGCAAATTTAATAATGGAATAATCTTATCAAATTAGTGTATTGTCATCGTTCCTCGATAAATCTAAAAAGTTTGAATGAAATCT
Organism: Bacillus rossius redtenbacheri; assembly: GCF_032445375.1. Classification (NCBI taxonomy): domain Eukaryota; kingdom Metazoa; phylum Arthropoda; class Insecta; order Phasmatodea; family Bacillidae; genus Bacillus; species Bacillus rossius. Next base: position 7,859,523 of record NC_086334.1, read on the forward strand.
GGCTGTTTAAAGTGTGTCAAAATCGCACCCAAAGGAGTCGGTTACAAACATACAAACAAACATAGAGGTGAAGCTAATATAAAGCGTGTAAATAAATAATAGTTTAAAAAAACTAAAAGAACACGCTTTATATAGAAAACCAAACTAAAAAATGGAAAATAATTTTTAATAAATTTGAATTAAGAATAGTGTAAAAAAATTAATAAATATAAATTAATAATAGTGTATGTAAGAAAAAATGTATTTTATTAAAAAAGCGTGGGGTGCTTTTTAAAATATTATATAAATGATAATCCTTCTACTCATATACGTCAATAAAATATTTATAATATTGACACCGTGCACCCCACGCTATCTTTTAAATAAAATACATTTTTTTCTTATATGCACTATTATTAATTTATATTTATTAAATTTTTTTACACTTTTCTTAATTCAATTTATTAAAATTTATTTTCTATTTTTTAGTTTGGTTTTATATACCTATAAAGCGTTTTTTTAGTTTTTTAAACTATTATTTATTTTCTACTTTTTAGTTTGGTTTATTTATAATTTAAAGTGATAATTCTTTATCGACGTATGAAAGAAATTTTATATCAATGTAAAAAACTTGATAGTTATTACATCAATTTACTATTAAAGTATATAGTAGTTAAACTGTATTTGTTGAACTATGTGAAAATTCGAACGTGAGGAAGTTCTCATTCCGAGGATTCCGATGATCCCAACCGATATGCCGTTTGATTTTAAACGACATCAATTTCCGATCTGTCTTGCATTCGCCATGACCATTAACAAATCACAAGGCCAATCCTTGAAAGTTTGTGGTCTGAATCTAGGAAATCCATGTTTTTCCCATGGTCAATTATATGTGGCATGTTCACGGATCGGAAGACCATCTGCGTTATTTGTTCTTGCGCCTGATAATAAAACAAAACATGTTGTCTATCACAGCAAGGTGCTTCAATGAAGAGTGCAACCCATGCAACAAAATGCATTGCCAATAAATAATCATTAAAATACTTGATTTTTTATTTATATTTATTATCTTAATAAAAATTGAAATTAATAAAATCCAAAATCTTCTCATTTATTGCCTCTAAGGCGGAACAAAGTTCGCCGGGTCAGCTAGTGAATTAATAAAATACATAATGAACTCTATAAAAACTGTTTGCAATTGTTTAGAAATAGAGTTAGTTTCTTTAATAAAGTTTATCTGGTTGCATCACCCGATTCATTAGCATAATTGATATTTTTAATACATATCCGTTTGGTAATGTATCCAATATAACCAAGGTTATTATTTCAGACAGTTGGTTCGTTACTACTGCGAGTTTTGTGCTTCCGAAACGCGTGAACAGTAGTTTTGATTATTTTTTGTTAGTATGCCTCTATGTCAAGAATGATAGAGGTATACAATTATAATGAGTGATGAAAATAAAATAAAAAAATGAATAAAACACCAACAAATGTTTTGCCTTCGTAATGTTTCTTTCATGAATCAAAGCTAAATTTTTTAAAAACTTTTTGTTTTCCAAAATATAGGTTTTCACGCATAAATGTAGAAATTTGCAGTACAAAGGTTTACATATGTATGCTCATAGCGTTGTGTTACATTTAAATAACTGTATCTCAATCGTTACTCGGAAAGTGAGTTTCAGTTGCATAGCTGTATTTCAATCGTTAACTTATGGTTAAAGTGACAACTCCATGCATTCCACTCACATTATACCCGCGTGTCAATGATTTATATATCTCTCTGATGTAATATTTGTGGTTTAATGACTTATATGTCTTAATGAAATAGATTTATAAACAGTTTAATATTAGTTTACTTTTGAGTTTACGTATTTTAATATTATTAAATGTAAAATTAAACTGTTTTCGTTACAGTTGGGACGTAAGAACATAGATAAAAAAACAGCTATACCTGAAATCAAATCAAAATCGTTAATACTATTAATTTTGTTCTGTTTTCTTTACAGTAAAACTTAGGAGAAAAAAACCACCATCGTTTAGCAGGCTGCGAGATCTCACTTCGCTTTGAAATTTGAGAATGCAGATATTTCTATATTCAATTTCCCCTCCCCCCCCCCCCCCCCCCCAAAAAAAAATGGCTCATTTAAAAGTTTAGGATATTCATTCAATTTGATCAGCGTAAGTCACAAATATATATATTTGTTCTTTGAAGGATTCTTGCAACAGGGAAGATTGATTTAAAACATTGATATGGACATACAGGTACATTGCTAGTTTAATGACGTATGTCCATAAATATGTTTTAAATCAATATTTATTTGTTTTGCGGCTCAAGATAACATAACTCTTATCATCTAAAAAGAGTGTATGAAAGGTGGTGCGTGCCAAAAATATTTTAAGATGATATTTATTTTTACAAAAACTTAAAGAACTTTGATCACGATTGTTACAAAACTATGCATCTATATCCTTACACTGTTAGCATAGACTAGATTTACATCCAAGAATTAAAATTTTGGTTTATGTACGCATATATTATTATTTATCATGAACGGTTCAACTTCATTGACATAAGTTATATGAGTTAGTGCTAAATTGAATAAAATTAAGATCACTTCGAGGTCTAAGTAGTAATTTATTATTAGCACTCATGTTTCCTCTCAAACAAAAGAGTGAATACGGTAAAAAAAAAACTTATTTTAAGTATATTTGACATAAAAATTGTATAACAAAGTCTGTAGCATCATAGGGACTTCCGAGTAGCTTATTGTGTTGTGTTTAAGTAGTCTCAAAACTTAAGATAAAAAAACACCACCATCTGAAAACTCTCACCTCGCTTGCTTACAGGCTCTTTTTTCCCCCACCCATTCCGCATTTCCCGACAAAGCCGCTTCAACGGATTCAGAATGCAGACATTTGTAGCCGAGACGAACGATAAAGCACTGCAAGTCGTTGCCCCCCCCCCCCCCCAACCCGCAGGTGACGCATTGTGACGAATTGTGACGTATTGTGATCGCTGCCAGGAGAGTCGAACAAGGGGCGAGAAAAATCGATCCTTTTTTTTCCCGTCTGGTTTCGAGTTCCCAGCGGGCGCTAACAGCGCAGGACCGTCTCGTAACGTAACGGAATACAGAGAAGCCTTTCCGCGCTATTCGCTCAGAAGGGAATGTCTTACCCATCCCGACATTCAACAACAGGTTTGTTTCCCTGCCGTTTCACCACGATTGCCGCTTGTGCCTTCCAAACACGTTTGGTACAGTTTTCGACTGACTCTAGAATATTATAATTCAGCTGTTCCGCAGTGGTGTATTGTTATATAATGCTACTTATGGTAGCTTTTCTATAAGTATGCCTGCTGCATTTTGCCGATCACAAAATATACTATAATTTATAACATTTTTGGAATTTTTAAATTAGTAAGCAGTAAAATCACTAAAATTTTGCAAGAACTCATCACTTAAAATAAAATGATGAATCGTTCTATTTAAGTATTTCCTAAAAAAAAAATTCTTAAGTTTTAATTCAGTAGATATTTTAAAGTTTTTGGGAACCAAAATTATCTCAGAACTAATCAATTGAGAATATATTACACAATTTAAATAAATACTAATTTTGACAAATCATTAAGTAAATGTGTTTAAAAAATGTTTTACCAAATTTACGCAATGAACTGAAGTTATTTTAAGTTTTTATGCCTTCCTCACATAGAATAAAACACTATATCATGTATTAATTAAATCTTCTATAAAATAAATATGAATTTATTTGAGATTTTATAATTGAAACAAGTTATAACAATCCCAGACCCAAAGGCCAGATGTTTCTCACTTACAGCAAAGTGTGCAATTGTAACCCATTGTTATATCCAGCCAAAGCGTTTCTTGAATAGTTTTTGCAACGAAGTAGATTGATTTCAATTACTTTCATTGACCTACGCCATAGCTAATCAGCAATGGTGCTATGTCCATAAAATTGATTTAAATCAAAAGTACAGCACTGTATAAGAATAAAATAAACTTTGTGGGGAAAAAAATCTGTCTGAGTCATGCTCTTTTGACTTGATGTAAGCTTTTGGACAGACGCCATTGCTAAAGCACATGTATATCTGTAGAAGAAAACTACAAAAAACACAAAAGCCAAAAAACACAAATTAAGCAAAAAATTGCTGTTGTCAACGGGATATAAACACCACATAATATTCCATAACAGGAATGTGGTCAATAATCAAAGAAAAACAAAGGAAATGGACTAACAGAACGAAAAAATCCCCACAAATGATGATAGCACAAAAATATTTAACCCAAAAAAATTCAGCACAACAGTTGAAACGTGACAAAAAACACAGCAAAACGAAAAGACGAAACAAACACAATAGTTTTCTATTAAAACAGAAAAAAGCGACGTTTCGGGAACTGCTTTCTGCTCCCGTCCTCAGGCAGAGACGCACATGGTTTGTTTGGTTAGGTCAGTTACATTATAAATACTTTAAAACTAAACAACCATTAAAATTAATTCACATTATTTTTAATGTCCACTTAGAAAGTATTTATAATGTAACTGACCTGACCTAATCGACCATTTTAATTAATTAGGCATTCACGAACACACGGCAAAAAAAATGGCGATGGTCGAATGATTGTACAGATCATGTATTGCAAAATAAGAACGGCGATATCTCCTAAAGTATTTGGAATTTCTTATCTCCGCCGGGTTTAATGAAAAGAGGAAGTTAAAGAGCATTGAATAAAAGTATTTTCGGATTTTTAACATTTTGTTTAACAAATACCGCCCAACTACATATTTACCCAATTATATTTTTTTTTACCTTGCTAAATCCAACCCCTAAGGAGTGAGAAAAAAAAAGTTGTTTGTTGGTTTTTACGATTAATAAATGTATCTCCGAATTTAATTGAGCGTTACAGTGGCCGACTCGGTGCTCTCGCCGGCGGTCGGCATCGAGACGCCCCTACCAGACACAGCCACCGAGGAAGAGCATGTGCTGCAGGTACTCCCCTCGGCGAGGCCTTGCGCCCCAGGGGGGTTCCTGAAGAAGTGGCGTGGGCTGAAGGGCCGCCCCCCCCCCCCACGGGGGGCCCCGGGTGGGAAGCCGAAACCGCGTGCGCAGCTAATGAGCGCCGATGAAGCGCCCCCTCCAAGTTTAATTTTCCACGCCGTAATTCGCAATTACCGAACGCGCCCAACCTGCGGGGGTTTTTGTCGGCGCTCGGGCGGGTAATCGCGTTACAGGAGAGGCCGCCATCATCTGCAGGGGGGGGGGGCCCTTAAAGAAGGATCTTGGTCGGGGATGGTGTGGAGGAGGAAAAGGGGCGTGGGGGGGGGGATCCGTCCGGAGGCGTCAGGCTGTCGTCGGTTGCACAGTGGGATTGAGCGCGGGACCCGCAGGTAGTCGTCAGAGGCGCGCGCTGGCACGTGCTTTGAGGCGAGCAGTATATGCACATCCTGCCTGGCGCAGTCGCTGAGTTGCGCAACCTCGTAACTCGAGAGAACACGTTTCGGTTTCATCGCAAGGCAACAAACACAAACAAAAAAAAATTTTGCTCTTTTGCAACTACAGAATTTGGCGATCCATTAAATGAACGTTCTTACTTTAAAAATAAAAAATAAAAAATTCAGTTACACTCATCGCAGTTGTAACAACACCGATAAATACGCTCCAAAAACCTACGCCTACACCTGTGTACAGCTTCTGAAGAACCCACGCAATTTTAGGATGAGGTGAGGTTGGAATGCTAGTACTGTTTTCGTTTTTTAAGCTCTATTTATTTTGGAACGTGAAAATGACTAAAAACGAGTGTCGTCAGAATAATATTTATTCATGAAAGTTCAACTAGAGAATCCTGGAAGCACTTAAGAGACTTTCATCACACCTTTACTTAATTTCCACGCCTATATAATGCCATGGTAACTTCTCAAATATCGTAGTTCCCCTATGCCCGACGATAAGACTGCGCGCCAGTTAAGAGACTTGCGCTTAGAGGCGATAACGCGTTAGGAAAGACCAGCGAGCGTCGCACTTATCATCCCGCCTCATTAACACGTGCCCTTAAGGGTGATTGTCCCGTTCCAGGTCATTATTTTATTTTTATGAATAACACGGTTAAACATGTAGACATTTTGACTGGCCGAACTTCAACAACAGCATAATTAAGTGGCAAAGTTGAATTTTTAACATTTTAATGCAGAACTGATAATAAGAACCAAAAAGAATAAAAGAACTGAAAATTTTTGGTTTTAAAGACCATGTAGGTGCCTAGGTGCCTACTGGGTGGTATGGTTTAAAATTCTTTAAGAAATATTTATTTAGCCTTTTAAAATCATACAAATTCAGATGATTTAAAAAAAGGCCACGTAAAATGAAATATATATTTTTTTCTAAAAGAAGTTATATCATATCACATAGCAGCCAGTAAAAAAATAAGTTTCAGTTTTACATTCCATTTCATTCTGGTTATCCATACGTGCACAAAACGTTAAAAAATACAACTGTGTGTGTGTGTCTTTTCATTTGGTGAAAGTTCAGCCAATCAAAAAATACCGGCACGTTTAATCATTTGGAACGTAAATTAAAAAAAAAATGCTTTAGAACAGGACATACACCCTTAAGTGTCCTGATAATATGACATACGAATTCATGCAATAATGGTACTACACAGAGCACAGTGGTGTGGAAGTTCAGCTGATATCCAGCAATTAATCTAATTAACTATGGCGACTATTTTCGTCTCAAAATAACATGGAAAAGAATTTTATTTCCTTTAAGTGGTTATCAAAATAATATATTTGAAAAATATATCTGAAAGAACATCGCCTAAAAAGGTTATGCGTCTACCACGCTTCCTCAGGTGCCCTGGTCGGTCTGCACAGGTGCGGTGTTTTACCGGCAGACACCAGGCATTTCTCGGGGTTGCCGCAACACAGGGCCTACCTCGACGGCCGGTTTCCTGGGGCGGTCACTTTGATGTGTAAATATTGTCGGGGAATAGTTGCGGGCGGCCAGCGCTCGCTTGACCCCTCCTCTCCCCTCGACCTCCCTAGTGCGAGTCCTAGGTTCCGCAACCTCGCGATTAGCGGTCCGATGTGCCGGCCCTTTCTGCCCTTTTATCCCTCCCTCCTGGGCGAGGATGCCGGGGGCCATTCCAACCCTTCTCTCCCTTCGACCCCAGAGCGGAGCTGGCCATTGGCTGGTCGCGGAGCACTGGCCGCAACCCGCTCCACCCCTTCCCTTATCAGAAACTACCTGCCGGGTCCGACTGAACCTTGTCAGCAGCTACATATGCCTCGTATCTTCTTCCTGCACGGGCTGGGTGTCTCTCTTCAAGGGCAGGTTCACTCGAATTCAGGACCATGAACCAATCATGAAAGCGCTTCAACCATTTTATGTTCCAGTATGATGCTCGCTTACGATTTCAAAGTATACGTATTAATTTATTTCAGACGCGTTCGTTCAAACGTTAAAGGGTTGTGAAAGTTCGCTTTAACATAGCAGACCATGTCGCAAGTGGCCTACATACTTTCTAGGCCTACACAAAATTTAAAAAAAAACCTAGTAATTTCGGTAACAGGTTATGTAAATATATTGTCTAACAATTTGTCTTATTGTACACTCAGCTAGGGTATTGGGAAATCGTGGAGAGAAAAAAATTAATGCGCTAGTTTCAAAGTTGTTTGCAAGTGTGGTATTCGATACGAAATGATTATATTACGCGTTAATCACAATAAACAATTTTAGCTTGGTTAATATGTTAACAGTCACTAACCACCGACATCAAAAAATTAACGTTGTCCACAACAACATTGGGTCAGCGTCCGGTCTACTTGCTCACATAGTGTGACAGGCGAAACCACTGTGTGCTCTTGTAGCTATTCCATCACCGGTTTGTTTTGTCACCGTGCCAGTATCGAGTGTGGACCCTCGCTATGTACCCTGGAAATTGGCAGTGCTTGCAGTGATTGTGTTTCTGTTGGACCAAAGATATATTGAGTCCAGTGGAGCGGCTTCTAGCACACACAAGCTCCGAGCACAGCGCTAAGCTGCTCACACGAGCAACACTCTGGCTCAGACACGCTGCAGGAACAGTCTTCTTTAAACCAGTTACTCAACACGCTGCGTCTCGGGTTTTAGAAAGTAACAACTAAAATATGTGTACAAACCCATATTAAATGCTTTTTTTGCAGAGATGGAATGAGATAAAACCATGCATTTGGAGACATACACGAAAATATTGGATTGCTGTAACATTAATTTATATAATAAAACAGCTCCTATAAAACAGAACAAATTAAAAAAATAACAAACTTCTGCTTTTGATCTGATTATCGATAAAGATTTTATTACAACACTGCCCATCTTGTTAAATAAATTTCATTAAACAGTTAATATCAAGTTGACCTTTGGCTTTGTGAACTTTTGGTTCGCACCGTCCGCCACAGATAGCACCGGAGTTACACATTTTTCCGTTCCTTTCACGAAATGACTCCTACTGCCCCAAATGCTGTATACCGAGAGCTGAAATGTTGACACCACCGAAACTGTTCAACCCGGGAGCTGAGATCAAGGGGTTTTGTTTGTGAAACTCCGGTGTCGTTGAACGTGGGGGCTGGGCCCGCGAATGCCGGGGAAGGAGATTATTTTTTTTTTAATTTTCGCTCCTCTTCCAAGCATACGATGTAAAAATTTAAATTATATCCGCGATCATGAAGTTCACACACCAGCTAACCCTGCTTGCTTGCTGTTCGGCAGGGGAAGCCGGGCTGATGCCGAGACACGCCGGTTGACTCGGGGAAGGAGGGAGGGGTGATACGAGGGCACGTTTCCTTCAGTACTTTGCGGGTCGCAGCCAGAAACCACCCCCCCCCCCCACCCCCTCCACCCCCTCCCCCTCCTGGCCAAGACCCTAATGGCGAAGAAATTACTTGGCGCAGAAGTTTATGTACTCTGGCTGCCGAGGTGGTGCGTGCGAGGGGCTGGCTGGCACCCCATGCAAGAAAGTTTAACCGCGATTAAATTACCCGGAATCGCTCTAGGTTTGTTGCGGAAGGAGGGGAGGAGGAAGGTTGGTAGGCGTGTGCAGAAACAAGTTAGCGAAGGACGCGTGACGATGCGATGGGCTTCGCCGCTGTTTTCAATGCGCGGCGCCGGGACCTCCTCATTGCGCATGCGCGCGTCCTGGAGCTCGTTCGGCCCGCGCCCGGGACGGCCAGTTAGCTGCACTTACTGCATTACAGTACCTGAAACGGTCGGATGATTACATACATTTTTTTGACGTGACAACGTCTAATAAATCGATGAACGCCGGCTGCACGCACGAAAAAAAATGTCCCGTAACGCACATTGTCCCACTACGGATGTCCCACTACGGATGTGTCCTGTTATGCTCATTGTACGCATGCGTGGCATCTCTCTTCCACTCGATTGGAACAACCATCGATTTTAATTTTCAATCATATTTTAGTCGTTTGAATTATTAATATTGTGTAGTTTAACGATCGTGGACCGATTTTCAGCACAATCGGTACGGTTATTAATTTCCCGCGTTGACGGTTCGAATCCCGGCAGCTGCGAATTTTTTTTTGTACTTGTAAAAATAAATACGGCGAACGCAACATTTCAAAAGTAATAAATATATTTGAATTAATGAATGCGAATGAAAGTATTTTTATTAATTAAATTGTACATTTCATTTCACTCTTTTGTATCCATACAAAATAGTGATAATTCAATAAAAATGATTCAATTTTATTCATAAAAGTATGCAGAGGTATATTTTATCATACAAAAATAGAAAAATTTAAAAAAAATTATTCCTCAAAGAATATAATATTTTTAATGCCTAAATGGTTTGGTTGCAAAAACCTATTACGACTCAGTCTCAGGCCGAATATGATATTTCATTTTCTTCTGGATCAATCATTTCATCAATGTTTTGTTATGACGTTGTCACGTTAAACTGTTGTCCGTAAACCGCCTTTAAAGACAACCAATTTTTTTGTATCATTTTTAACTCAAACAGGAAAAAGGTGAAATATGATGTGTTTGAGGCTATAAGAATGCTAACTTTCGTCAAAAGCCGTTTGTATGCAAATTAATTTGCTGTGTACAGCCTTTATAATTTAGTCAGCAAAATGTATATGAATACCTTTATATATCCCTACTTTCCTACTAATATTATAAATTTTAATGTGTTTATGTCTGTTCGTCTTTTTTTTATTTTCATGCAGCAACTGAGCAACGGATCGACATATTTTTTTTACATATAGATAGTTTATAGTGACATGCATTACATTTGATTATGAAATTCCATCCGTACGGAAGTGAAAAAGGGATAAATTCAGTTTTATGACAAAAATCACAGGTGGTAGGTCATTGACACACAAACAGTGAGAGTGTGTTATTTCTGTAGGTCCGCCACGCGGTCATATACTAAGTTCTGGTAACTTACTATCCTTCTCCTTGGCGAAATCCATCCGCTAATTGAAGCTCGCTGCTGCTAGCGAACTAAAGAATGTAATAGCAGTTTATTTTATAACTTGTCCATAGATAGAGTTGCCTTGAATTTGTAACGCGCTATCTTTTGGTGCGTCCGTCACGTCTTGCTTAGGGGTTACCTGCCTTCCTATAAAATGAAGCTAAATATTGGCGTCCCTTGATGCACCGAGATTGTGCAATCAATGGGACTTTAAAATAAAAAAAATTCCGTTTTTCAAGTGTATGTCTTACAGACTTTGAAACTCGGTATTGTTGTTCCTTATGTTGTGATGTGTTTAGTCCGTGCAACGCCGGGTACATCAGCTTTTATATATATATATATATAAAGCCGAAATTAGCATTTAGCATACGCCTAAATAATGTGACACTATTTCTGTTTAAAATTAACATGTTTTCTCGCGTTGACCAACGACTCCTATGTACATCCCCTGTGTAGCTGGTCAAACAACATCGGTGGAAATACAAGATAAATTATCAAAATTAGATTTTCGTATTCCACGACTCGTCCTTTACAAATGCATACGGGTAAGACTGCAACCTTATCTCGACACGTAGCTTATCAGCGTGTCATCGTGCTTTCGTATCTCCGTACAGCCATGCTTGTTTTCGGTTTTACTAAGTTTCCAAATATAGCCTTACCAAAGGCTGCGTGTCTTAAACCGGCAAGCACAGTTGTGGCTTGAGACAAAGGAAAGTATTTCTCAATTTGATAAATCTTACAAGTTTTGTGCTTGGATTTAAATTACCTGACTCGGAAAGCAGATTTATGGAATCAAACAAAGTGGAGGAAGAAAAAACGTATCGTTAGACCCAATGGTATGCCCGCCGCCGTGCTAAGGAGGACTTTGAGAATGACGTAAAGACGGAGAGGTGACACAATCCGAATTTGGGGAAATGAAGGCGCAAATAACACGGCCGATAGCAGGTGCTGGTGTTTGCTGAGCTCTTATTGGACACTAGCTACCCAATCACGGAATTCGGCTAGCGATTTCCAGGTACAATGGTAGTTTTGATTGCTAATGGGCAGGTTTTTGCCAGCAACAGTTTTTGTATTGTTATTGCTGAAATTTTGCTTATTCGCTGTAAGTATTTACAATAGTTCTGGTTATTTTTATTAGGAACCGTTGCTGGTATGCTTACAATGATTTCTATTCTGTAAATGCATTTGTAGGTATTGTGGTTTTCTCGGGGTATCTCCCACTGGACTGTTCATTACCTCGAGCTAAACCTCCATACCGCCTGGTGACTATTGCGATCTCTGAAATTGAGGAGATTCGTTCGTAGTACCGGACGGTTTGGCTACGAATTGAATTGAATTGAATTAAGAGGTTGTGGACTCTGCCCCCCCTCATCGTTGGGCCAATGGGTGGCAACGATTGTTGGCAATAAGTCGGCCAGCTGGTTTATTTACAGTTGAGAGCGTGAGCTTTGCCGCCATAAGCTCCAACAATGGCTAAGAGGGCAGCAGGTCGGGGGTTTAAAACCCACTGCAGTAAGCAGAGACCTGACGGTCAATAGTACCGATAAACTGAACAGTCCATTGTCCGGCACATAATGACACAAGAACAGAAGAAATGGTTCGAAGACCTATTGGAACCTCCTAGTGCGCCTTTTCAAGGCGATTGGTCAGAAAGACGGAAGGCAATGGCTGATGCCATAATTGGAAAAAATCTGGATGCAAAGAAAATTACTGTATTGGTGGACAAACTGCTGGAACCAAATATTAATTTGGCAAGTATTGGAACTCCTGGTCGAGAAGAAAGAAAATGGATTGTAAATATATGGCCCATTATCCATGGACAAGATCGTGCAGTCGTAGGACTAATGCTAAAAGATATTTTGAGTGAAGAAATGCAGAAGAAACATGCTGATAAAGATATTAGTCAAATTGAATCTTTAGATTCAACAAACTGGGATGAGCAACAATTGTTATTTCAAGCTGAAAAACTTGTTAAAGATCTTACTTACTACTCAACTACTGAGATTTCTAAGGTAAACAAGAGTGCTACAAACTATATGCTTCCAAGAATTGTGGAATTAAAAGGATTAGTAGACAGAGTATTACTTGATAATGCAAAAATGAAGGGTATTATTGAAACCCAACAACAGATGGCCTCACGAGCTGTTACTGCTGGACCAACTTATTCATCTACCTTGATAAGTGGGAAAATTGACGAAACAACAGAATGGCCTATGTTGAAGCCAAAGAAGGAAATTGTGTTTGTTCTTCCTGAAAAGGAAGATCAAACAAGTGAAGGTACAAAAAAGGATCTTCTAAGAATAATTAATCCTATCAAAGAGAAAATGCAGTTCCAGAGTATTCGGAAGATCTCAAGAGGAGGGATTCTTATAGAATCTGAAGATAAGGAAACTATTGCGAAATTATTGAAGGATGAAAGATTCAAGAAATCGGGGATTCGGGTTGAAAAACCTAAGTCAAGGGGTCCAAAAATTATAATTTTTGATGTGCCCAAAGAGTATGACTCTAAAAATTTTTCAGAAGACCTTTATGAACAAAATCTCTCAGAAATGGATATTTCTAAGGAAGAGTTTATCAAAGATTTCCAAGTAAGAACTAAACGTGTACGTAAGGATAAGACAGACAGAATACACATGATAGTAGAGATAACACCTAAAATAAGAAGTCTTCTGAAGAGAAAATCATCTATATATATTGGATTTTCATCATGCCATTTTAAGGACTTCATATCTGTATCTCGCTGTTATAAATGCCAATCATATGGTCATATAGCCTCTAAATGCCATGGAAATTTAACCTGTTCGATATGCAGCGAACAGGGACATAAATATCAGGAATGTGGAAAGAAACAAGATGGTGATAAATGTATTAATTGTAGAAAGGAAAATCGGGAATATTGTCACCGAGTAGATTCTACGGAATGCCCGGTATATAAAAGATTTCTCAAAAAAGAACAAGAAAATATAACATATGAATAGACAACAAATTATTAAAATTGGACAGTTGAACATGCAAAGATCTGCTGTGGTAACTAATGAATTAATTCAAATTGCTCAAGACAAGGATCTTGATATTCTAATGCTTCAAGAACCATATTGTGTTCGTGGGAAGATTGTTGGCATACCTGGCAAGATAATATGTGCAGGTGAACATCCTCAAGCTGCTATTTGGATTCGAAATCAAAGATTAACCTGTATGCCATTAGCAGGACTGACAAATCAATACCATGTATGTTTATTAGTCGATTGTGGAATCTTTAAGATTAATCTGGTTTCTTCATATTTTAAATTTTCAGATGATATATCAGTACATCTGGAACATTGGCAGAAGATAATGGATGTACTTAAGAAATCTAGAGTATTATTCTCTGCTGATTTAAATGCCAAATCTGCATTATGGAACTCTCCTATTACAGATGATAAGGGAGAAGAAGTTAACAATCTACTTATTGCAAATGAACTAGAAGTATTAAATAGAGTTGGCACACTCCCTACATATGTTTCACCGGCATGGGATACTGAGACTTATATTGATGTAACTATTTGCGACAGAAGGACTTATCCTAAGATTTCGGAGTGGACTGTATGCCAGGAGAGTAGTAGTGATCATCGATTAATTCTATTTCAAATAAACCTGGATGCTGAAGATGTAATATATCAAGCCTATAGGAAAAGATACTCTCATAGAGCTATTAACTGGCGGTTATTTGATAAGGATTTATGCAGAAGATCGCAAATATTACTGGAAGATACTCCTGACGATATAGAATTATTTGTTCATAATGTAACTGCATTAATAATTGAACTATTTGAAAAATACTCTAAAGTTCTGCACCCCAAAAGCCCTGAACATCCCTGGTGGGATGATGAACTTGAGAAACTAAGGATCAAACTTAAAAATTTAAGAAGAAAATTGAAACAGATGTGGACTTATGAAGTAATGCACACACTTAAAGAAAATTATAAAGATACGAAGAAAAAATACAAGATGTTAATTAGAGAAAAAAGAAGATCATCTTGGCTTAATTTAGTTACCAAGAAAGGAAATGAAGATCCTTGGGGTGTAATATATCGACTATGTGCTGAGAAGAATAAGCTTCCTACAGAAATACCAGGCCTTGTTGTTGATGGATTACAGATATGCTCTATATCAAAGAATTTAAAAATTATTCTGGATGGACTTCTACCGGATGATTGTTCTGCAGACGAGGATGAATTATGCAAACAGAAGAGGGAAGAAATGAATCAAGTTCCTGCTACTCTTCCCATACCTGAGTTTACAATACAGGAGTTAAGGAAAATTATAAAGGAGCTAAAGCCGAAGAAAGCACCTGGACTGGATAATGTAACTGTAGAAATGCTCTGGAGAGTATATACTAGAATGGAAGATGTATTGTTGAAAATGTATAATAGGGCCTTGCTCCAAGAAGTTTTCCCCAGTGCCTGGAAAAAGGGTTTATTGAAAGTTATATACAAAGGATATGGGAAGGACCCTTCGCTGGTTAAATCTTACAGGCCTCTTACTATGTTACCCATTTTGGGTAAAATACATGAGCGCCTAATAAGTAAAAGACTACATGCTTACTTGGAGAAAGTTCATGGTTTACATAATCGCCAATATGGATTTCGCAGAGGCAAAAGTACAGAGCTGGCTCTGATGGATGTGCTTTCTACAGTTGAATCAAGTTCTTATGAATATATAATGGGAATAACAATCGACATATCTGGGGCCTTCGACAATGCTTGGTGGCCCCAGATTATGTTTCGATTGAAGCAACTGAGGTGTCCCTCAAACATTTATAAAGTGATACTTGATTTCTTATGTGATAGAGAATGTACATGTCAACAGGGACACGTAGTATATAATAAGACATTAACCAAAGGCTGTCCTCAAGGCTCAGTTCTTGGTCCACTTCTTTAGAATGTGCTATTTGATCCACTTCTTAGAGAAGAGTTACCAGAAGATTGTGTCATATACGGCTACGCCGATGATGGATTTTTATTAATCCCTGCTAATTCAAGATTCATGTTAGAAAAGAAGTCTGAAGAGGCTTTAGGTATTGTTCACCAATGGGCAACTGCTTCTAAACTAAAGATTGCTCCAGAAAAAATGGAAGGTATTTTACTCAAGGGTAAACTTAGTGTTAATAGACCTCCCACAGTTCGCTACGAGGGACGTGTTGTAAGAATTAAAGAACTTGTTAAATATTTGGGAGTACAGATTGGGACTGGATTCCGATTCCACGAGCATATCAAGTACATAACGAAGAAATCTGCAATATTATTCCACCGATTACGATCTACTACACCTGTTAATTGGGGCTTAAACTATAAGACCCTAGAGATTATTTATAAAGGAGTTTATGTGAGTATTTTAACATATGCAGCTGGTGCTTGGAGTCGCATTGCTTGTCAAGTTCATCCTCGAAGAACTTTATTATCCAGCCAACGAACTGTACTTATTGCTATAACTAAATCTTATAGAACAATTTCAACAGATGCACTCCTAGTTATAGCCGGACTCATACCCATTGACCTAGTTATATATGAACGTGGGCAAGTATCCCAGTTAAATAGGGATAGGAAGATCTCTGTGGCAGAGGAGAAGGAACTTCGGCGGAATGTTATATCAAGATGGCAGGAAGCTTGGGACTCCTCAACAACAGGAAGACATACGTACAATATTATACCTGACATTAACGCAAGACTTTAATGTCGGTGGATCACACCGGACTATTATGTATCGCAATTTCTCAGTGGCCACGGAAATTTTAAATCAAAACTCTATTCACTTGGATTAGTACAGTCACCTCTTTGTCAGATTTGTGAAGTAGAAGATACAGTACTGCATGTTTTAAATCAATGTAAGAAGACAGAAGATATCAGAGAAAACTATACTCAAGAATTACTGACACTAGGATATGACTTTAAAGATCTTCGAAGTCTTATCCATAATAAGAATTCTTTTGAAATTTGGAGAAACCTAGTAACAGAAATGGGGAAACGGTTAGAAGAATTTGACCGGTGGTATGCATCTGTGGAAACGGACAGCGATGAAGATTGACTGTAAGAAAATTTTAGAGGATTTTCTCTCCAGTTGATTTATGTGATAAACATTATGAAGATAAACTCTAAATATAGATGAAGAAAATTTAGTTCTGGTTATGGAATATAATTAAGGTTTGAAGCAAGAAGGAAAATTTGTTCACTTTCAAGATGTGATAAATATAATAGTCTAAAACCCATTTTAGGTGAAGAAAATATTTATTATAATTTTTGGTGATGGTATATATTCAGAAGATTCTGAAGAAAGAAGAAAATTTTTGTTTAATATTATTTATTATGTTTACTTTAACATTTATTTGGATAGAGGAAATTAATCTTACATGAAGATATATAATATGCATATAACATTAACTATGGGGACAAGTCAATATAATCTCTCACTAACCCCGATAAACCTTTTGAAAATAAGTTAATATAAAGATTATATGATTTGAAGATAAAATATTACTAGATTGATAAATCTCCTATTATACCCTAACAGGGATTACATATAGGAATGAAGCAATAGAAATAATGCCTTTATTATTTATTGGAGAAATCTGTAGGTATTGTGAATTAGTTAGTCATAGTTAATCTTGTTGGGATTTAGTAAGTTTTCGTACCGTATGTTGCAGGACTAAAAGTTGTGTTGGTTACCTGAAGGCCAACCACGAATTAGAGTTTCACGTGGAAAATCTAAGATATTCCTTAAATTCTGAAACGCCTCATTCTCAAACTGCCTTCTGTTTTAACATCATGTCGAGAACCTAAAACGAAAGAAAAAAGTTAAAAATAAATAAAAGCGTTAACTTAAATTTAACGAGTCTCTTTTTATCTCGTGTTTCATTATTCATAACATTAGTGAAACTGTAAATTCTGTTTCTTGCTTGCTTTGACGCTGCTGTATTAACTTAAGATGCAGCATGGAAACAGTATCCCTTTATCTCCAGGCTTTCAAGGGACTACAAAGGTTATTCGTATGCTTCTTTTGCATTTTTTTTAGCTGCCGTTTATAAGCGAGAGGATAAAATGTACTTTTTACAATCTAAATTTTTTTAATGCAAGATATAATGTCTGTGAAATGTGTTGTCTTATGAATTTAAATCTTCTGTAATATAACAGTGCCTAGGCAGGTACATTGGTAGCTTTTTCGTGGTGTGAAAATACACAGACACAAATGTGATGTGCAAATAAATTGTGATAACTGCGACCTCAAACACACACAGACACAAGATAGGTACTGCGAGGTAAATCTATTCTACTTGTCAAAACACCAACATCCACAGGAAGCTAGTTTATTATTCTTGAAACAGCACATACAGCGTAACAGACACAAAAATAATTAAGAGCAGTGAGAAGTGAAACTTAAATTTTACTCTTGTAGTAAGTCTTAACTAAACATAAGATACCAACTCTAGTTCTGTCAGTTCGGTGACAAATATGTCTGTAAAGTACAAAAATAAATGTTGTAATGTATTGTATTGTTGTAAATGTATTGTAAGTTTTCTCAAATACTCCTTGTTGAGTTTTCTAACTATCCTACTACTTTATACATCAATTTGTAATTATGCGGTACCTTTTGTAAAATAAGAGTAAAATCAAAAATGGAGAGCGTAGTTGAAAGCCATGATCAATTTAACTACCGTTATGTAATTTCAATATAATGGTTATTATATATGCTTAAGGAATACAGATACTTTTCAGTCATGCTTACCAACACAAAAACTAAAAAAAAATATTGCGCAAATCTGACTAATGCAACCCACAATTTTACATAGTTTCCGGTACTTTTTGAACACATTTCGTAATACCTACAAAAACACAAATATATCTTCTTCCCATCAGCGTTGTTGAATGTATCACAGCTTTTTTTTAAATCCAACCTGAACTCTTTCATCGTACCACCTCCTCATACCTAATCTTTTCTTGGGACTGGATATTTATTAGAATTTTTTTTTTCTTTCGTTCGCACGGGAACTGTGACCCGCGCTAACAAGCGAACGGGAAAGTGAGGTACTTCTTTATTTTTTTTTTTGAACTTCTCGCGCGGTTGTTCGGAGCTCCGGGGGACGTAACTGCGTCCGGTGGCGCCGGGGGAGGGGGGAGGGGAGTCTCCACATCCCCGAGGTGCGAGTCTCGGTTCGCGGAAGAACAACCCTCCCCCCCCCCCCCCCCCCCGCCCGGCCAGCCCCTCTCCGGGGAAGTAGCGGAGCGCGCGCCGCGTGGGAACCCCCTTAAGGACACCCCCCTCTCACCCCCTTGTTCGCCCAGGGCAAGTTCCCACCCGCGGCACGTAAAGGGTGGAGCGCTGTATTTAATCTGACAACTCTATGAATATTTTACAGGACGAAAGAGCACGTGGACGAAATAAAGGGTTGGCAGGGGAATGGGAGAGAAAGAACAAAAGAAAAAATAAATACTAGATCCTGTTCTTGTTCTTCCTAACTCCTTTTCTTCTTTCTTTTTTTTTAAATCCCACACACAGCGAAGGAAAAAAAAAATCAACCGGGCAAGTAAACGGAAACTGAGTTTAGTGTGTAAGAGTAGCATGTACGTACCTTTTTTTTTTTTACTTGTTATTCCACAAAAGCAGACGCGCGGGGCCGGAAAAGGCCAGGGCTGGGCTGGAAAAGAGTGAGATTAGGGATGTTCCGACATGAAAGGGCCACAATCTCAGAGTGAGAGGGAGTGGAAGGTAGTTGGCTGAAGAGAAGGGACGAGAAAGAAGTAAAAAGGAGTTTGGAAGCAGCATTCGAGAAAAAAAAAAAACCTATTTTTTTATGTAAGTTACGAATTTTATTTGCAAAGAGGGCACTGCCTTGTAGTTCACGCTGGAAGCCAATGGTTCCTAGAGGACGTATGTAACTGTGCACTAAGGCGCTACCACACAATCGCAATGGCGTGGCCTGAAGTTTCACCATACCTTCTGATGTACCCATGAGTATAAACGTGGACAGGATATATCAGAAGAGAATAAAGAATAGTTGATCCATGCAAACGACACCCTATAATGATAACAGAAAACCAGTCAACGCAGTTACCGACCTAAGCAAGCATTGCGTGGTAGGGATAAACTTGTAGCTGTCAATTTAACCAAATATTGAAAGTATACAAGTATAGCAGTTTTTTTGTTCTTAAATGATGTAACTTGGTGAAAGATGTTTGATATTTTATTTCCTACGCGTCCCTTGCAAAAAAAAGAACTAAGCTTGGTTTAAAAAAAACATAACAATGTGCAATTTTAGACTTAACGAGAGTGAATTTTTCTCGGTCGAATAATTTTAAAATCTAGTTATATAATATTTTCAAGGATACAAAACAATTAAGGTTTGCTTTAATGTAGTTTACTTGTGATATATTCATAAAAAAATACATTCATAAGACAGCTTATGACATTCATTTACATTGGTATTTGTGCTAATTTCATCGTAAGAGTTCAAAATTCTAGGGATTAAATGTTAAAATAGGTTAAATTAATATCAACTAAAATACTTAACTAAATTTTAGAAATTGTAAGTAACTATTTATTTTTTCCGAGTGAGAATAAGAAATAAGTATAATTTAAGAAAGTATTAGTTCTCATATTAAACTTAAATCCTTAGTGAAACAAAACCATCTCGCATTATCATTTAAATTAACAGGTGTGTCTTGTCTGTGAAATTTTCGTTCATTCGTCAATAATGTATAGCCATTTTTTTCTGATAAAAGTAGGTGTTTTAATAAGAGAATATTTTTTTTTTCTTTGAGTTGCTTGTCCAATCAATGCAATGAGCTATGTAGGTATTAACAGTTACCACAGCGAATAGATAAAAAAAAGTTTAAAAATAATAATGTTTGCTTAAAGCACAATTTCTATGAACCATAGTCTGTTATTTTGACAAAATTTCCACTGACAATATTTAAACCACGTCAATAAAATCAAATTTATCTCCAGACCCACGCATTCTGCCTCAGCGCCACCGAGACTATGCATGTAGTACAGCCAGGTTTTTTTTTTTTTACGTATTTTAAACTTTGTGATTACTTTTTGCTATGACCATTTAATGTAACCAAATATATTCCATGGTAGTTTCACTACCATATAGATTTATTTGGCACACCAATACATTGGGCACGTCTCCTAATGTTCACGAAATATATTATATACAGGTTTATGTTGCCACAAGCGGGTTCGCCATCTTGAAGACTTCAGCTCGAGGGTATAGCAGAAAAATAGAACAAGTTCTAACACGGTTTTAAATAATACTTTGGGTATGCAAACTTTTATACCAAATGAGTATCGTCTGGGACTGGCGTAACCACCTATTTGCTTAGTTCCATCTCTTGATGCACACAATTCAAAAGTGTATAAAAAAAATTAAAATGTTAAACCGTTTTACGTCAATTTTAAAAGTGAAATTACGTTTCAAACACGTGTCTCGGAGAGCACGAAAAAAATTAAATTTTAATGGCAGAAGGAACTTACTACGCGCAGATTATCAAGAGGTACAAAAGTTTTGTTTAAGTCGGGGGCTAAGCAAGGAATAAAAAACCATGATTTGAAAGCTAGACTATATATAGTTTAACCCACAAAATTGTCTGATTCTTACTCAGGCATTTATCTGTAAAAAAAAGTAAAGGAGAAATGTGGCTTATTCATTATTATTTTACTTTCAAACAAAATTATAATTATTTTGACACCAAATTCAGTACTATATTTCATGATATCACACATATTTTATAGTAGTATAAATCAAAGATAATCTTAACTCATATTAGAATAATATTGCATCAAGTATATTTGTAATGATATTTACTACTGCTTCTGCGGCAATAAAAGCAAGTCCCCCCTACATTTGCATGTCTTACCTTCAGCTCGCTTCTCCTCGGAGCTCGGTGGTCGGAGTCGCGAGAAGCAAATGGCGGCCGCTAACGTCACGCAAAATCCGCGAAAGCCCGCAGGAAAAATAAGGGCAGTAAAAATGAGAGATAAGCCGGAGAACTCGGCTGGCATTAGGGAATAGTGTCGGCACAAATCTTGGAGCCCGCGGGGGCTTGGGGGGCGGAGGGGAACAAATTATCTTCATAAAGAATACAGCGGCGTGAAGGGGGAGGGGGGTGAGTCTCACCGTCGACGTCGTGTGTTATTAAGTTCTGCGGGGCCGTCACAGCCGGAGGAGGAAGCCGAGAGAACAGCTCAGAGGAGTTGCTTGGAACCCGCGGCAGGAAGTAGAATATGCAACAACAATAAGCCAGTCATTTAAATCATTAAGGAAGTGCAGTTGTAAACACAATGCACAAGATTTCTAAAAAAAAAAAAAAAAAAAAAAAAAAAAAAAAAAAAAAAAAAAAAAAAAAAAAAAAAAAAAAAAAAAAAAAACACTTTATAATACTAAAAAATCGAGCTAAAATAAACATTAAAAATTTACGGCTTTAAATAAAATTATTTTTCATTCAAGCTGTTGCAGTATTAAAACATCTGGCATTTCTCAACCCCGTGAACCAAGGTTTCCCGATATCACGCCAACCAAATTCCGTGACTGCTCCTTCTCCTGATTACTGATTTCTTTCATTTTTCTATATCTAATAGCTTTGCTAAAGAAGGAAACTTTGAAATACATAGGATATTGTTATGAAGAGGAAAACGGGTTCGTAAGGATATCCCAATTAATTTATATATAGTTTTATTAATTAATTATAACTACAACTTAATTTTAAACAAGAACAGTCTCAGTCCAAATCTCTCTGTCCGTAAAATCGGTCTCGCGGCTATCAGTCACGCATTAGCCTCTCTGCAAGCTCAGTAACGGTTCCAGAAGGGGCGTGGTGAGGGGGGGGGGCTAAGGGGCTCAAGCACCCTCCAAAAGCATCTGGGTCCACTATTGTTTTAGTGTTTGCCTTGATAAAGCCTAGCCTCAGCTGGGTCAAGCCCCTCCCAAACCAAAATCCTGGATCCGCCACTGTGCAAGCTCACCGCAGTCCCTGGACAACTACTCGGCACCACTCGCCCGCACCGCGCAGCAGCACCGTCCCTGACTGTCGCTACTGTCGCTACTGTCGCCCCGACGCGCTACCGAAGAGTATCTCGAGACTCTCTCTCGCGGTTCGCCCTCGCTGGTGTACAGACACTCCTCCTCGGTCACCAGGCCTGCAGCCGCCCAACAGTCGCCCCGATGTTGCCGCGCGCGTGTCACCGGTGTCACTCGCCGGTGGGCAGAGACCCTCTCCACTCCACTCCTCCCCTCCGCACGGAGGCGGGTCCCTTTCATACCCGCGGAGGCCAGGCGTGGAAGCACCCAGAAGCCGCGTGTTGACGTCACAAGCCGTCCCCGACCCATCCCCGGAGGCGACGACCCCAGAACTCTCCAGACGTCTCGGCGGCGACCAGGCCATTCCCGGGCCCGCGCTAATGGCCAGGCGACACACGGGAAGCCTTCTTTTCACAGACGAGAGAGCCAAACTCCCGATCGTGCATCTTCGTTTTGTTTTGTTTTTTTTTTTGGACAGCTCATGATAACTAATGATCAATTAGGTTAGGTTAGCTACATTATAAATACTTTAAAACAATGTGGACGGTTGATTCGGTTAGGATAGCTACATTAAAGATACCGTGAAATTATGTTAACGGTTTCCTAGACCTGCATAGCTACATATTGAAAAGTTATTTGCTAAGCAACCTTCGGGGAACTTCGGGTGTGGCTCTCTCATCTGTGAAATGAAGGCTTCCCGGCGACACACACACCTCTCCCGATGGTTTCGTGGCCTCCCGGACTCCACCGGTGGCCAGCGTAGCTATATGTATATGTAGATATGTAATTATATATATAAAATACATCACCGACATATTGGGACCGGTTCCACGTTTCCTGCATGCTTGAATAGTTCTCCTATAGCGTGTCTCAGCCTTAGATTGCAGTTCCTTGACTGTTGATATAACAAGTATTTTATAGCCAGCCTCTGATCACATGCACTAGCATTCACCTGGCGTGATTTTTTTTTATTTTTATTTTTTAGGAAAACAACCCCGGTGCAGGCGGCAAGGATCAAATTTACTCCTAGATGCGAGTCACGCATGTCACCTCGTGACCAAAGTCACTCGCTACGCCTGTCGCTGTCAAGTTGTTTTTACTGTCCCCTTCACCAGTTATGCGATCATATCTCTGATCCATACAGTCTGTTATATGTAAAAATTTTGACTTGGAACATGCATTCTCACATATTACCTCTCCTCTATTAGTTTGGCAACTTTGTGTCTTGTGAACATTACTGTTCAAGTTATTTCAAAAGGCATATGGACATCATCTATAGTTATATTATTGTTCAAGTTATTTCAAAAGGCATATGGACATCATCTATAGTTATATTATTGTTCAAGTTATTTCAAAAGGCATATGGACATAATCTATAATTATGTTATTTAACACGGGCGTGTGACATTTCCTAAGCAGACATTGTATGCGTCACGATGTCGAAAGTGAACGCAATCTCATATTTACATCTACGTACTGCAGTATCATATGTGGGATTTCAGGTCGACAGACACGGTAAGTAACAACTGTGACATCTGATAATGTAAAATGTTCGTAGTGCCTTACGGTGTACACGTAATGGATATCGATCTGCACAGTGGAAGTAAAAAAAAAATATACACGCCATAACAACCTGCAGTTTGTCTTGGGGAAACATTCGTGGCACACACACAGTTGGAATAAATTCGTTTACGCATCAGGATCATCGTACTCATCGTAGAATGGTGCGCTGAAGAATATACAATTCCCACCGATGGAATGAAAATGTAAGAAGCGCATGTTACGAGTTACGTATGTTAAAAACTCTTAATATAAGAAGTGAAAATGCTTGTGTTTTGTTTTATTGTTACTTTTGGAGAGTAAATAATAAGATATTTTTTCTCACAAAAATATTTTTATTAATTGTATGTAAATAATTGTAAGGGGAAAAATTAGATTTAAAACACTTGAAAATTATTACACATCACACTCTAAATTGGCTGATCGGGGAAATTCATTCGACGGATGTTATTGTGCATTTGTACATTTTAATCAAAACCACATTGTGTTCCCAGTTATACTGGGTTAGAATTCTTACCCGAGCATGTATGCTTTGTGTTGTCCCAGTACCTAGTTAAAGCTAACTGTTCCCTGAATAGCTTTCTAGTATAAACTGCACACATTAATAAGCATAGTATAAAATAAGGTCCAATTATTGATTATTTGATTATCCTTTCCATGGTTTAAAAAACTTATGCTTGAATAAAACATCAGTTAAAATATAAAATTATGCGCCGAAATTCGTAAAAAAATCTCATTATTATCTCGAACAACGTATTTCATATATGCAAAAATAACACTGTCATGTGTTGTACACAGATACAATATATTTATTTTAGTATTAAAAACTTATTCTTGGCAACTGGTTTCCAAAGGAATTCTTTGTAAAAGTACAAAACATTTTTTTTGTTGTTTGTAGTCAATGTAGTTTGCTGTGGACAGAACGAAAGTAGTCAGGATTTCGAGTTGGAATTGATCTATTCTTCATCGCCATCTACATTTTCCAATACAAAGTGGGGTAGTGTAATACTAAAACTCTCGACTAGCATTCGGGAAAATTCTGGTTCTGAACCCGGACATACATCCATGATTCCAGTTTTACAAAGTCACTGTATGCCGATGCTGGGATAGTTCCTTCTCAAGTACCATGGCACATTCTTTACTTTGTTATCTCGCTGGTGTGGTTGTATGCCTCTCCTCTTATCACTTAAGTGTCAAAAAGAACGCAGGCACACAGTTAAAACAAAAAAGCTTCCCTAGCAAATAAATTCTTCCTTCGTTCTGATGTTTGCGAAATGTCTACTCCAAGTATAGCAGGGACAAGGGCGACTTACCTATAATAAGCAATCACTAAATGCAGCTTATTGAATTATTTATTAAAGTATGATAGCCAACAAAAAATTCAACCTGCCCACTTTATGTGCTTTTAAAAGCATCACTGTAGCTGCACGAGTAAACCGGATCGCTGACAACCATGCTTCAAATTATAAGCATTTGGAACGGTTTTGTAAATGTAGTGGGTATTGAAGTGGTTTCGAGCTCCCTTTTGATTTTTTTTTTACTTAGACGAATGACAATGTGCCCTTAATTTCAAGTTTGGGATTTTTTATAACAATTACCACAGTATTTCATCTCTTAAAAAAATATTACAAATGAAATATTCATCAAAAATCTATTCAAAATATTGCAAATATTACGTATATAATTTTTTAAATATATTTGATATTTATAAGTTGTTTATATGTGTGACTTAATAACCAAATTATGAATACTTTCTTTAACTGAAAAAATATAAAACTGACAAACACATCAATTTCTTTTTTTACATTCCTGTTATAACTCTAAATGTTAATGAGCTGTATTACCCAGCATGGAATTCCACACTTTTTTTATACAAGCTTGCAAGTGTTGTGTTGTAATAACATAAAATATCAATCCTTATGTTATGAATTTATTGTGTAAAAGAAAAATTTAGTTTTAAATACAGTAATCAATGTGATAGCTACATAATATTTTTTATGTGTTTGTTTTCAATTTCAGGTTTTCACATGTCACAATCTACACATGGCTTCTGTATGCTACTGTTATCGTTCATGGAAGATACTGTAGCAAAGAAGAATCTAGACTGTTGCTATTCACGGATAAGGAACAGTTACTGAAGTGTGTACTACAGACTGCAGAAAAGTTTTTTCCTAAAAACAAACTGACAGTACTTCACTTAAACGAAACTCTGTCTGCAAGTTATATTTCCGGTCGCACGAAGAGTATCACGACAACGTTCACAGATGTATCACTTCTAGCCAGGTCTGTCTTGACCGAGATGATAAAGAGCCTTCATTGGTCTTTCATTGTAATGGGAAATGATGCTGCAGTACGGAGCGGCACATCTTCGGGGCCCTACTACGATACGTCCAGCAACATAATTTTTATTTCCGGAACACTTGAAGAACAAGAAAATAAATTAGAAAACGAGATAAAAGCCTCCAAGTTGTATGCTGTGTTCAACACCTTAGCCAAATGGCTCATAGTATCCTTAACAAACACCAGTGATACCATAGAAGAAAAGGAGTGGTCTACGAAATTTTCAGCAATATGTTGGAAGTACCGTATCATCAATGCCGTTGTGTTAGTTGCAAATGTACCGCTTAGCAAAAATACCTCAGAATGGAATTTTTACACTTGGCAACCATACTCTATACTTTCTGATTGTGTCCGAAAAGTTAAGACTGTAGAACATGTAAATACATGGATAAAAAGTGGGGGTGGAAAATTTGTAAGTGAAAATAACCTGTTCCCACAAAAATCTCTAAAAAAATATCATGGTTGTTCTTTAGTAGCTACAGTGTCTCCTAGCCCTCCGTTTACTATTCCTTCAGCTAAAACCTGTGTAGGCCCAGATGATAAACAGTTGAAAAATTGCACAACAATAAACACGTACACATCAGGAATCGAAATCGATCTTGTTTCATTAATCGCAAGGTACATGAACAGTAGCTTTGAATTCCGAGAATCTAAAGACAGATATAAGAAGTACGAAGACTTGATTGAGAAGAAATGTGATGTCGTCCTAACGTGCAATATTGTCTCGGATAAATACTTAGGTTCTTTGCAGTTCACCAGCTCATATCTCCTGGAAACTGGAGTGTGGGTCGTGCCAGCCCCCCAAGTTGTTTCAAAACTCGTTACGTTGGCAATAATTTTCACATCGGAATTGTGGCTGGCGGTGCTACTGTCGCTTGTCATCGCCACAGCTGTGACGTGGGTGCTCGCCATGACATCAGTTACGAGCAAGGACGAAGAATGTAAGAAGTATGTCGGCGGGTCAACCACCATGGTTATAATAGTGTCCACTATTCTTTCAGAATCATTGCCTAAGTTGCCAGGCTCGTCTTCCCTTCGGGCATTTTTCTTATTCTGGGTGTTCTACTGTACGATAATAGGCACTGCCTACCAGTCGAGCCTTATAAGTGTTCTTACCAACACAATATATTGGCCAGGATTTTCTACTCTGGAGGAAATACTCGAGTCTGACGTTCGGATCGGGCTGACACCAGGATCCATTAAGATCATGAATTCAAGTGGAGAGCCTCTGTACGTGGAGGCTGTCAAGAGACACGTGGAGTGCAAAGATCTGCTCTCGT
The DNA here is from genome assembly GCF_032445375.1 of Bacillus rossius redtenbacheri. NCBI lineage: Eukaryota > Metazoa > Arthropoda > Insecta > Phasmatodea > Bacillidae > Bacillus > Bacillus rossius. The sequence continues at coordinate 7,887,221 of NC_086334.1, forward strand.
GCTTGCACGACGTGGCCATCAGACGCGACAAGGTCATGATGCTGGGTAGGTACCGGACAGAGTACCTGATGTTCCAGAAGTACGTGCGGAAAGGACGGCCGCTGCTGAAGATCTTGGACAAGCCGGTGCTCTCGGCGCCGGTGAAGATGGCCGTGAGGAAGAACAGCGTCTTCTTCGAGGCGTTCCAGCAGGTGGTGAGCTGCGCCATGGAGACCGGGCTGGTCGACAAGTGGTGGGGCGACATCCGGCGCGAGGCGCTGGACTTCGCCAACCGAGAGAAGGCCGACGCGGAGGACGGCGACGAGCCGGACGTGCTGACGCTCGTGCACGTGCAGGGGGCGTTCCTCCTGGGGGCGCTGTGCCTGCTGGCCGCGGGCGTCGTGTTCGCGGGGGAGCAGGCGCGCTCCTGGTGGTCGGGGCGACCCGGTGCCGTCGCTGCTCTCAGGAGCAAGGCCGATCCCGAGCCGTGGGTGGTCATCAGGTGATCGTCCGTCGCGAGAGCCTTGACAGCCCTTACAGAGCAGGGGTAGTGTGATTAATTTAATCTCTGTGAGGTTTTACTAAAATAATGTTATTGTAAGCGGGCCACGCACAGTGCTGTACCTCCGAGAAGCGCGCCACGCACAGTGCTGTACCTCCGAGAAGCGTGCCACACATAGTGCTGTACCTCCGAGAAGCGCGCCACCCACAGTGCTGTACCTCCGAGAAGCGCGCCACCCACAGTGCTGTACCTCTGTGAAGCGTGCCACACACAGTGCTGTACCTCCGAGAAGCGTGCCACCACGCACAGTGCTGTACCTCCGAGAAGCGCGCCACCCACAGTGCTGTACCTCCGAGAAGCGTGCCACACACCGTGCTGTACCTCCGAGAAGCGCGCCACGCACAATCCGTACGGTGAATCTCAATTTAAGATATTAACTTTATATTTACCGTACAAAGAACACGCAGCGGGGTAATTAAGTTAGAACGAAAACTTGATAGTTCCTTATAGTTTATAAATCCCAACTGACTATTGGTCGAATCTGACCCCGTCACCGGACCTTTTAGTAAGTCGCGGCCGTTTCTCGCCATCCGCCGACGCGACGTCGCGGCAGCCCGGCGAGCCGCATCGGACCGTCCACTCTCGGCGCCGACGCAGGTGGGCAGTGAACCAGGCCTCGGGGGCGTGAGACAACCCCCCCCCCCCCCCCCCGCCGTGTCTCCCGTCTGTCCAGGCTGCAAACCCGGACCTGAACACTCGCTGCCGTCACTCGCCCCTTGACCTCGCGGTACCGGTGTGCCCCGGGCGAGCTCCGGTGGACTTACCCTTCAGGCTGTTCCTCAGACTGGTTCCCTTCCGAACGACCCAGGACCCCACACACCTGCTTTAAGTAGTTCCCCCCCCCCCCCTACACAGTAGCTACCGCCACGTCCCACTGGTCATCATACAACGACTCTCTAGTTTGTAGGTGGACCGCCCAGCTCGCCACCACAGTGCTAGTGCGCATGCGCCGAGGTCAGTTCGCACCGTCTGACGTCACACCCCGGCGCGGGTAGTACGTCCGTTTCACAAGTTACTTTTCAAGTGAACGTTCATCTTACGAAAGTTGATAATTTTTTTTAGTATTTAAGGGTGAATTTTGACTCGATAAATCTAAACCAATAAAGCGAAGATCTACAAAATCCAATTTTGGTTAACCACACTCCTAAATTTAAATATATTGTAAACTAGAGAAGTGTTTTAAAAGCACGTTTGCCATAAAGCCCTGTAAAGATTTTTACGTAAAAGTTTTTAATAAAAATAGTTCAGAGATGAGTCAGTCAAAAACAAAATTTTCAACCAATTACCAAATTGTATCTTACACATCCTTTAAAAAAAAGTTACATTTTTTTGGATCATTAACTAATATTAAATGATGGTAATCCTTATTATCATATTATTACATTTAATTTATATTTATATATAAATATATTATATTTAAATTTTACTTATAATATTTTTAATGCAGCCCCATTTTTGGATTACCGTGCTGAAATACCGAACGCTATAGTTATGTCAGCTAGTAGTCTATCTGTTCCAGTAGACGCTGAGTCATTTAGCTCTGGGTGAATTATCTTCTATGTTGTATTTACAGAGTATCAAAAACAAACCTAAATTATTCTTCTTAGTAATTTTTTTTAAGAATTTGTATTTATTTTGTAATTAGTTACAATGTTTGTAATTTAATTATTTTAATGTGCTCGAGTGTTTAAGGTAATATTCACCAAATTTTGTTTAATATATGTTTAATAATTGTACACATATTATTTTACCTTCGTATTCCTTATACCTTTTCATTACATAGCACACTCGTTATTTACTACTAAGTATACGGTTAACCTTTTCACATTTAACAGACATCCATACACATAATACACAAAGCATTGAAGTCCATCCGCACCAGAATATTATTAATTTATGATTTTAGATGTTATTTGCTGTCTAGATGTGCAACACAATTTATATTACACTCTACAACTTTTTTTTGCTTTTTAATTTTACTGTAAAATATGATTTTATTACAGTTCGCATCATTTGTCGTTTTAGGCATCACAAATTATAAGAGCATGTAATTTACTGAATATTATGCGGAATTTATGCGTTACAAGTTGAATGTCTGCGACTACAATTTTACATGAAAAATCTTGTTTTTAAGTTTTGTTGTAAGCCCACCAGAGTTACTTAAATCTAGAACATCTGGCACATAATGGAAGCAGTATGTATTCATTTTATTACAGTGCATTTAGTCCCAGTTGCTCATTATCGGGTAGGTTTTTAAGTTTATAAAAAAATTAATTATCTTGTGGTGTTCATACCCGCTTATGTTCCGATGGTTAAAAAAAAACAATGGAATCAGGAGATATGGGAATGATTAGTATTTCTGCCTTTCTGGGTTCAATGTTTTCTTCCATTTTGTTTTGCCTCGCCTCTTGCAAGTAAGAAAATATTCGGTAGTCATTCCTTGTCATGACCATTACTGTCTCTTTACCTACAATCACCCCCACTTAGTGGATGTCCATAAAACACTATATCACCTGTGATTTTATTGTGTTTGTAGTCATCGTAACCATCCTTTTTTTTTACTTAGCAAAGTTAAAGTTGTAAACTATTCAATTAAGGAAACTTTGGTTATCACATGACACTTTTCTCCAAACATATTGGGCTCTATAGCATTTAATTTTTGTATGTATAAACTGCATATGAACCTGTGAAAATATTTTTTAAGCAAATATATGAAATATATAATTTCTCTCAAGGCCAATATTTGAAATTAAATTGGAAAAAATTACTGGTTGATAACATTTTTTTAAAAATAGTTTTTTAATCAAATATATAGTTTTATTGCAGTTCATTCTATATTTTACTTAATAATACCAGTTCTGCAGTCCTCAATAAAACGTTCAAATAAAATATTTCACCATACTTAAAAAAAATGAATTGATTATAAATAAGTATACTTAATTTGCTTGCTTAATCACAACCTCTCCTTAATCATATGGAAACTTTTTAAAACATAAGTAACCTTTGCACATACAGTTTGTCCTTGATAAAATTATATACATACATTATTTTTAAGGTGAAACCTAGTAATAAATGAGAAAGAAAACATTTTACCTATTAGTACCGCAAGATGTTTGAAAATAATATTTATGTATCAAAATATACTTGATACTAAACATCGAACTCCTGTATTGATTTTTAAATAAACAATTATTATGTGAAATTTGATTTGTTTTATTAGCAACATCATCCCCTTTCATTTCAAATAACTTACTTTGTTTTTGTACTAAAGCTTAATGTGCTGTATGTGAAATAAAAGTAAAATGTTTACGTTTTAACAAATAAAGGCCGTCTTTGTGTAAAAACTTCCAGGCTAAGTAAAGGTTATCCATGAAACAGCACGCAGAGTTGAAGAGTATGAGACAGCACAATGTCCGGTAAGCTATGCAACCTGCTTGGCTGATCAGTTTGTCTACCGAGCGTGGGCTGCTATGTGGGAAGTGTGACTGAAGGAATGGAATGGAAATCGACATGCGGCTTTTCCGCCTGAGGCGTTTAATGTAATGTGGCTGAGACTCTCAGGAGCCGGCTGCCCTGCCCGAGGGGCCGACCTGTCGTTCCGGCCAGCCTGGAAAATTTCCGAAAAATTCCGATTCGCCTTGTTGGGAGGCGAGGGTTCAAACTTCTCGACCACCAAGCCTCTACGAATGAATTATGACAGTAATTTGCAGGCTTGCGCGACCATTGCCTAATGAACTAGTTTTGCTTTCGAGACTGAATCTCGACAGCCCAGCTAGCTCAATTAATTAATTAGTTAATGACGATAAATGAATTCACATGATTGGATAAACGGGGTTATCGTATCGTCCACATCGAGGTTACTGGTGCGGGTTGAAGTGAAGTAAACGAAACAGCGAAGTAATTCACTGGCGCAACAGACGACGGTACCACCTCGAGAAAACCAATTGTTCTCACGGAAACTTCTTCCCTTTTTTGTTAAAGAAGTTGACCACTACGTTCGTTGAATGATTCGTGCAATGGGGATGTCTGATTTAAAATCATAATGCTGGGTATACGCCATTGATAGTGTGCGCTGTGTGTCATGGAGAAAACCTGAAGAACGGTCAAGAAAAAGATGCATGCATAGGGACCGGAAAAATTCGCGAATTCAATGACCTCTAGGATAGCCTCCATTATCCTCTGCATTTCTCAAGTAAACACGCGTGTTCATTGGGTACTAAATGGTGAGGCGTCTCCACTGGGTAGCTTGTGATTCGACGCTTCTTTTGTCGATAGTCTCTCATTGGCCTAGAGAGCTCCTCCAGTTAAACTGCGAGCCAATAGCAGAACCAGCAGAATTGTACACATGTTTGAGTTTCAGCCTATCACGAAATGAATCCGCGAATTTTTCCGGTCTCTATACGCATAAACACGCACATACTTTTGCGCTCGAAGGTCGCCGCTAGGGACCTCCTCCAGTTGGATATGTCACCCTGTGCTCGCGCACCGCGGAGGCTGCGTCATCCTCGACCATCACCGAGGTGTTCGCAACAGCTCAAGTCTTTATGAATCAGTTTCCGTCGGCTCCGCGGCTGGCTCACATCGGCTGCGCTCTTAACCGACCGGGGTCGCGTGATCTATTAATCTTCGTTCCTTCGGTTCAAGTCTCTCGTAGTTCTGGATTTATTTTGCAGCCTGGCCACTTAAGGCGTGGACCAGGACTCGTGTAGCGCGGACACAGCCGCGAGGTCTACGGGCCCAAACTCTTTCACGCTTCATTAACCCGGGAATTTGCGGCCGGAGGCTGCATAGCGTAACCACGAGGTAGGCGGATTGTAGGATCCCTTCGCCCGGGCATCGTCCCAGCCACGGTACTGATCCCCGCATGGGAAGCCTAAGATGTATATCATGCTCTGTCCCTGCCCGAACACGCCCGAATATTCACCTTCGGCCAACCTCTGGTTTATTTACATATGTTTATATTTCTCTGTTTATTTTAATGTAGCTATACTAACCTAACTAACCGTCCATAGTATTTTAAAGTGTTTTAATGTAGCTAACCTAACCGACCACTTTTAATATTTGAATTCATTTTTCCTGCGCAAAAATAAAACAAATCGCGAGGTTGACCAAAGGTGAATATTCGGGCTTGTTCGGGCAGGGACAGAACTTGATGTACATCGTAGGCTTCTCATCCCCGCATAGTCACGCGCCGGACACTCGGCGCCTAGTGTTCTTTACGATTGCACTCCTAGTGCAGTGCAACAACGTCTCGCGTCAAGACACGTGACCGCCCGGTGACACCGTGCAACTTCGGCTAGGACTCGGTAACCATACCGCGGCCTCCCCGCAGTCAATAATTATTCAGTGTTCTTTGTGTATTAGTAGGGACCGGAAATATTCGCGGATTCAATGACCTCTAGGATAGCCTCCATTATCCTCTGCATTTCTCAAGTAAACACGCGTGTTCATTGGGTACTAAATTGTCAGGTGTCTCCACTGGGTAGCTTGTGATTCGACGCTTCTTTGGTCGATAGTCTCTCATTGGCCCAGAGAGCTCCAGTTAAACTGTGAGCCAATAGCAGAGACAGCAGAATTGTACACATGTTTGAATTTTAGCCTATCATGAAATGAATCCGCGAATTTTTCCGGTCTCTATGTATTAGTGCTCCGGACATACGTCACGTCCTCAGCGATCCCTTTCACGGACTCTTGTGACGAACCGCTGCAATCGCAGTCATTTCCGACCACCCGTCGAGCTAACGCTCCGGTCTAACCAGTCGCTGGCAGGCGATCCACAGGAGTGTCGAGACGAACATGAAACAGGTTGTGCGAAAGGGAACAGGTTGTTGGCGTAATGAATGTCGTCGTTGATCGACATCTTTCGTAAAAATAACATAGCGTCCCGAGTGTCTCGAACCTCGAGGTGTCCTTGCCGAGCCTTCCAGCACGCTGCCTCGAGCCACGTGGACAAGAACCATCCCTGGGAGGGAGATCTTGTGTGCTAGCGCACGTAACACCCGCTAGTTGGTGCTCCGGGCAGACTAACATCGTTACATCAGCCGACGTAGGCGGGATAACGCCAAGTTTTTTTACATGACTTATATGTAAGGAATTAGGTTTTCAATTTTAATGCATAAAAATATAATGGTTATAGTATTTATTTCCAGTTTAAATACTGAGAAACGATTAAAATATTTGTAAATTTGTTCTTTTTTTTTCAAGTCAAATATACAGTATGTCCATAAAAGAATGTTCCAGTTAGAAAATTTTAATAATATCAATTATAAGCATTTTAGAGTTTTTGTTCAAGGTCACAATAAATGAGTAACTCAAAAAGTTTTAGATAAGCGCATGTGCGAGTAGGTACTGCTTTGTTGTTTTTCTCGCTTGTTGAAAGAACGTCTCTTTAGCCAGTTAGTAGAGGGTTAACTTGTAAACTTAATTTGGCAACAGGATAGAGCCCCTCCCAATTTGAATATCTTTGTACGAGAGTGGTTGAACGTCGAAGTAGCTACCACCTTACCGTGGGATTGGTAGTAATGATCGGGACGAAAAAGCTTTCTTTTTTTTTTCGCTGCTCTCCACTTTTACCTGACGTAACGCAATTAGATTTTTTTTTCCCCTTTGAGGCTTTATAAAAGATCTTGTGTACTATCTGCCAGAGTTAAGACACATAATTTGAAGAGGCCATTTCTACCATTACTCCGGACGTGTTAACCAATGTGTGGGAAGAATTGGACTTTAGTATGTGTGCTGCATAACTAAAGGTGCACGTATTGAACATTTTAAGAAAAAATAATGTTCTTGACGTGACAACGTCTAATAAATCAATGAACGCCGGCTGCACGCACGAAAAAAGTGTCCCGTTACGCACATTGTCCCGTTTCGCTGTGTCCCGTTACGCTAATTTTATATCGCTATTTGCTAACCTGAACCTCCTAGCATTGCGACCGAGTCCGTGGCGTAATTCTGTTTTCATGCATTTCAATGTAACATTTTTATTGCTATTTGCTAACCCGTTCCTCCTAGCATTGCTGCAGAGTACGTGGCGCAAATATATTATTTTTGACTGAATCTTGGTGTTGGGTAAGCCATTTTCCTTCACATCATCCTTGAAACACTCCCATTCGTTTCCTACTTTTCCTATCATCGTCCTATCCTTAACAAAATAACACAGATTGGAAGAAGTTAAAAAGCAAACATGTATAAAAGTTATAGTTAAATTAATCTGTTCGTTAAAGTAATAAACATATTTTAATTAATGAGTGGAAATAAAAGTAAATTTATCAATTAAATTGTAGATTTCATTTCACTCCTTCTTTGCATGCATACAAAATAGTGATAATTCAATAAAAAATATTCAATAATATTCATAAATCTATGCAATCATTTCATCAATGTTTTGTTATGACGTTGTCACGTTAAACTATCGTCCGTAAACCGACTTTACAGACAACCAATTTTTTTAAATTTCAATTTGATGCGTGATTTGTTGTAAATGGTCTAATATAGACTAAACTGTATTAACATACAATTGAAAACGGGACATTCTTTTGTTGACCTCCTGTATAGTTAAATGTTTCCGATCGGCAGATGATATAGTTTTAATTATTGAAAATAATTTTTTTAACATGATATTTTTTATCATTTTAATAATTTGGTTTTGTGACCTAGTTTATGACCACACTGGGATAAAAACTTTGAGGAATTATAGAACATGTTGCGTACTGACAAGACGCCGCACATGTTCGTTCTAATTAAATTAGATGCTTCGACTTCTCTGTAACGGCGGGTTTTAGGGCGACAACACAAAGCGACTTTTTCCGTACTTTTGACATGCAGTTCAAAAATCTGTGCGGGTAATGAAGGCTCTACCCCAGCAATTTCATTGAAATAAGTTTTACCTCAGCGACTATTTTTGCGTGGGATGTAGAACTTTGTTCAGTTAAAACTATCCTGAAGCTTGGTGTTCCATATTATTTGCAAACAGTTGTTCAGTTCAAACTTTAAAGGAGTACATCAGTCAGTCTTGGGAAGAACATAAGGTCACGGGTATATTTTTCAACTTATTTGTTTCTTGCTGAACCTGCAGTGGAAGTCCAACTTAGTTTAATACACAGGCAAAATTAAAACACGTGCAAGCCAATCTCTGCAGGAAAAAAACCATAACACTTTTATTAGTAAAGAGATTTTTAAATTATATTTTCCGAGATGACGACGTAACACATTAACGGCCGGGATCCAACGTTTCGCAAAAAGAGCAAAAAAAAATTACGTAACAACGGATTTATAAAATAGCATTGTTTCACCTTCATTTTTTATCTTCTACTATTACCTCACATGATTTTTACTTCGAACATTTGTTTGTCATTTTGGAGCGAAAGAGAATCCATTAACACAACACGCATTAAGTCATCAATTTACAGAAACAAATTACTGGGGCAAGAAAATATGGCCGCTAGAGAGTGCAGCTGTAATTGTGATATATGATAACATCGTAATCATTTGAGAGTGTTTGGGGCTATATGTGTATCAACTATTGATCAGAACTGTACATTTAACCCATTTGACATTCAATCTTACCACATGCGACAGGCAGCCCGGGTGACACACAACTGGTGGGAACGTCTGTAGAACGAAATGTTTTGTTATTACAATTGCGAAGCTCTTCCACTAGTTTGCTGAAGGATCTGATGTGAAATAATGTAAGTAACTTACATTCTTATTTAAGACATATTGAGTAATCTGAAATTTTTTTTAAAGATATTCTTGACATAAAAAGTTAACATTGACTATTGGTTTGTGATTTTACTTTGCTTAAATATCGTAGAGTTCAAACAATTGTTTGCTTCAGATGATGAATCTGAGTGGGCGGAAAGATTGACTCAGTTATGCTGGAAGTACCGTTTACAAAACGCAGTGGTGCTCATTGCGAAGGGCAACCTCTATAATAATAATTATTATGCAATATTTTAACATTATTTCAAGTCATATAGATTTAGCAAATATATAGTTCAAACTCATAAAGCTTGTATGAGTTCATGTACTGCAGAGTAAAAGTCGGCATATTATTTTTTTTATTAACTCCTATTTATGCAGCAATTTTAATCTAAGTCGACTGAGAAGCTTAATTTATAATTAATATTAAAAACTTACAATGTCATACACACCATCTAAATTTATAATTAATATTAAACTTTAAATATCATACACATCTACGTCTAACACGTATCTGAACCCAGAACCATTCACAATGAAGTTAGTGCTTCAACTAACTATACGCCTTTTGGGTCGGCATGTAAGAATTTAGATACACTTATTAAAACAGTAGCTCTTCAAAATTCAGCACTGATGTTGGATTATTATAGTTTACGCTTCTCCGATGTCCTTCAGAAGCAGTCATGGTGGTTCAACCAGAGTTCTGGCCTCACTCTCTATAGTCATTGCCCCGACCTTGATATGTAACCAAAGAATAACATTCGTTTGGCTGCTACAGTATTTATACCCTAACGCAGCCCACTACAATCTGTGTACGTTTAGATTGTTCTGCCAGCATTTCAGAACCAAAAGTTACGAACACTCAGATTTTTATGTGCCATGTTGGCAACTGTCGAATTTTGTACACTTCATATTTTAGTTATGCGATAGAAGTTACTGTCTAGGAATCAGGCAAATAAAATCCACGTAGATGAACTTCCATGTTTTAAAACGGGTAGGACTTGGATAAAAAGTTTTCAAATGAAATCAAACAATAGCTCATACTGTGTTACTCCGTATATGCATGTTGATGTAGAAGTCAGTGTTTAGTGCTTGGATTCTGTACTGTTAATACATTAAAAATTTGCCTATCTGCAATTGCATATCTTAATAAATTCATGTACCTACATATAATTTCGCTGTATGAATAAAACCATTAAAATTGTATTCTATAAAGAAAGTTCTTAAACATTAATTTTTATTCACAACTTTGAGAAGTTGATTAACTATTTTAAAGTGTGTATAAAATTAGCTAATTCCTTAAAAACAATTTTAAATAAGTCGCCAAATCACTGCTTGTCTAAAATTATTTTGATCTGGTGGTTTTACTTCGCAGGTGCCCACACTTCATCACAAGCCTCCTTCTTCTTGTCTGCAATTTTTTCATCGTGCAAGGCGGACTTCTTAGTTTAGAAGACTCAAAACTCGAACAAAATAAGGGAATGGAACAGCTTCTGAAATGTATACTGAATATTGCTGAGCGGTATTTTGCAAAACAAGGACTTACTATTCTTCAGATAAACGACACCGTTTCCGAGTGGTCTGAATCATCACTTATTTTGCGTTCAGTCATCAGGAAGATTACCACAAGGTTTCAGTGGTCAGTGATGGTAATACACGACGTCGAAAGTTACAGGGTCGATGATTTGGGGCCAATATTTCGTGCATCCAGTTACGTGATCTTCATTACTGGAGCCTTTGACGATCAAGAAAGTAAGCTAGAGTACGAAATAAATCTCTCCATGTCATACGCGGTGTTCGACTCCATGGCTAGGTGGCTGATCGTGTCTCTTCCCAGTAACGTCGATGCTTCAGATGATGAATCTGAGTGGGCGGAAAGATTGACTCAGTTATGCTGGAAGTACCGTTTACAAAACGCAGTGGTGCTCATTGCGAAGGGTGACATCTATGAAGAGGATGCAGGTTGGAATATTTATACTTGGCAATCACGTCATTTTCTAGGGGATTGTGAGTGGTCAAATAAGAAGGTGGAACTTGTTAATACATGGAAAAGCAGTGAAGGTGGAAAATTTGGTACCCGAAATACTCTGTACCCTGATAAATCGATAAAAAATTTAAACGGTTGCCCCTTGAAAGTAGCTCTAAGTCCCAATCCACCTTTCACTATTCCTTCTTACTACAGCAGTAAGAAAGATATACGTTCTGAGAATGTAAAACAACCTAACGACACAACGGGTAATACATATGAATCAGGGATCGAAATCGATCTCATTAATTTAGTAAAATATTACATGAACAGCAGCCTTGAATATCGGGAGTCTCTTATCCCACTAGAGAAGTACCACGATTTGATTTCAAAGAAGTGTGACGTGGTGCTATCAAGCAGTTACATAGCCCAACTGTTTTCGAAGGATATACAATTCACCAGTTCATATCTTATCGAAAATAGTGTGTGGATTGTTTCAGCACCCAAAATGATTTCGAATTTAGTCACTTTAACAATAATTTTTACTCCGGACTTGTGGTTGGCTGTATTATTATCCATTGTCCTTGCAGTATCCGTCACTTGGGTGCTCGCCAAAAACGCTGTCAGACACAGGAGTGAAGAATGTAAGACCTACGTCGGTGGTTCGACTACTGCACTTTTAATAATATCCACAATTCTCTCAGAATCCTTACCAAAGCTGCCTGTCACTACGCCTCTTCGATCTTTTTTTCTGTTTTGGGTGTTCTATTGTTGTTTGATAGTCACAGCATACCAGTCAAGCCTTATAAGTGCTCTGACGCATACAATGTATTGGCCCGGAGTTTCCAGCTTGGAGGAGATCCTCGACTCCAATATGATGATAACACTGACGCCGAGGACTGCCGGTATCTTGGAGTCAAGTGGAGAGCCTTCGCTGTCGGAGGCCGCCAGGAGGTACGTGAGGTGCGACTACAACACATGTCTGCAAGCCGTGGCCGCGGACGGATACGCCGCCACGCTGTCTTTCCAGTACCTGACCGAGTACCTGATCTTCAAGAAGTACGTGCGGAAAGGACGGCCGCTGCTGCAGATCCTGCACGAGCCGGTGTTCTCGACCACGGTGAAGATGGCCGTGCGGAAGAACAGCGTGGTGTTCGGCTCCATCCAGCACGTGGTGAGCTGCGCCTTGGAGTCGGGGCTGATCGACAAGTGGTGGGAGGACATCCGGCGCGGCGCGCGGCAGTTCGCGGAGCGCGAGAAGGCGGACGAGGGGGCGGAGGACGAGCCCGAGGTGCTGACCATGGTGCACGCCGAGGGGATGTTCATCCTGCTGGCGCTGTGCCTGCTGGGCTCGTGCGCGGCGCTGGCGGGGGAGCTGGTGGCGGCCGGGCTGCGCGCGCGACCCCGGCCGAACCTGGGCCCCGCCCGTCGTCGCGCGCGCCCCGGGGTCCGCGTCACGAGGCACAAGGCTGCGCCGAGTCCATGGCTCCAAGCCTACTATTAGTAGAGACTCCATGATCCTCTATGCACTCGTGCAAATTACATCTGCTGATTGGTTACCGACTCGTAACACCTGTTGACTGGGATGATCGTGATTCGCTAATTCTTCTGTTAAAGATTTTTTCATTGGCCCAGAGTCCTTCAGATAAACTGTGACCCAATCACTGAAGCAAAATAATGTCAAAAGTATTTGCACTCTATCCCCTTCGTGAAATGAATCCGCGATTTTTACAGGTCTCTAACTATTAGTTATGACTATGAGTGTTTCGGTTCTTTTATCGTTATCTGAAACTTTAGCAAATTAATGTATATATACTATCGACCCTAATATCGCTTTTAAATGTAAATGTTCAAAAAAACTTAAAAAAAAAAAATAGAAAAATCTGATTTTATATTAACTTGTATTTAAAATATGACACAAAATAACAAAAACAAAATTCTGTTGATCCGATCGCTATTAATCTTTACAGGATTACCCGCTGGGCTAATTTGATTGCCTAAAAATTTCCGTTTTGGAGTCCATATGGAACATACACACACACACATAGATGTTTATGTATGTATATAAGTAAGGAAACTGAACAATATGACGGAGCTGTAAATATGGCTTACTAGCTACAACAACGTTAGAATCGCTTGCGTCCAAATGCATCTATAAATAAATAATGCACCCAAGTTATATTTAATTTCAAACCTTATGGGGGCTGTATTTAGCGTTAGCGTATACATTTTGTAGTATATTTACAACATAACAACTGAAATGCTTTCCTGTTTTAAATGCTTGAGTGAATATTACATGTATTGTAATTTTTAACCTGTTAAATTGCAAAGTATTTTCGTAAAAAAAAATTTTTTTTAATGTTTCTCTCTTTTATAATTTCCAGTAGTAATATAGTTGCCAATGTGATTTTGGAATTCTCTTCGTTTAGGATCAAATATAGACAGCATATTATCATTAGAATATTGCTTTGCTTATACTAACAAACAAAACCTATTATCACGATGTTTTGCAAACCTGCGTGTTACACACGATAACAGTTTTAGGACGTGAAGCAGTGCGGGTCTTTGTAAGCAGGTCAATAATTAATGATATCCACATGTTAAAAAATACAGTTCGTGTTATCAAGAGGTTACATGATTTTAAACTACACACAATTAATGTGTTCGAGCATTGATTTATCGTTGAACCTGGTTCAACCTTGTTATAAATATTTTAATAATTTTGTGTTTTAATGATTTGACATACTATGATCGAAGACTGTTATCACAGGCACAAAACGGATGGGAACGTTGTAATAAAATAAATTATCTTCTTCAAGCTTGTGAAGATCACTGATTCGAAGATGAAAGTGACCCTGTGGTTGATGTTAAAACGAAAGACACCAGAGATCGTAATATTTATTATAAACATACATGGAATGAACGTAGCAGAAGAGATTGATTATACCTCATGGTAAGATACTAACATATTGGTTGACAGGCTAAGACTTCTACATGTTTCGCTTTGTGCAGTAAACTATTCGTGCATCAAAGAAATATCCATCACGCTCAAAGAACTGAGGGAAGCTGGCTACATGCAATAATGGTTTCAATTAAATGCATTTGTATAAAATTAAAGAAAAATATTTTTTTTTCCAAATGGATGCTATCATTTCCTGAAATATGATTTCTAAATAAAACTTAAAACTTAAAGGTGCAAAAAAGTCACCACTGACAGCCAAAATGTATACTAATAAAGTCATGCAAGTAATCATGCCAAGTTCGATAAGAAAAAGTAATTGAAATCAGTTGGAGCCAAATGAAGATGGTGCAGATGGAGCACTTGGAACAATTGGAACTTTGGAACTCTTTAATTGAAGCTTTGGAGCCAAAATACTATTTGAGTCAAAGACTGATGGAGCCAATTAATATTAAAATTTGGAGCTTTGGAGCTGTTGGAGCTTTGGAGTTGTTGGAGCTTTGGAGCTGTTGGATCTTTGGAGCATTAGGAACTGTTGGAGCTTTGGAGCTGTTGGAGCTGTTGGAGTTTTGGGCGCATTTGGAGCTGTTGGAGCTGTTAGAGCTTTGGAGCTGTTGGAGCTTTGCAGCTGTTGGAGCTTTGGAGCTGTTTGAGCTTTGGAGCTGTTGGAGCTGTCGGAGCTTTGGATCTGTTGGAGCTTCGGCGCTGTCTGAGCTTTGGAGCATTGAAACTGTTGGAGCTGTTGGAGCTTTGGAGCTGTTGGAGCATTTGGAGCTGATTCAGCATTTGGAGATTTGGAGCTATTGGGGCTGTTGGAGCTTTGGGCGCATTTGGGGCTGTTGGAGCTTTGGAGCTGTTGGAGTTTTGGAGATGTTAGAGCTTTGGAGCTGTTGGAGCATTTGGAGCTGATTCAGCATTTGGAGCTTTGGGCGCATTTGGAGCTGTTGGAGAATTTGGAGCTTTGGAGCATTTGGAGCTGTTGGAGATTTAGAGCTGTTGGAGCTTTGGAGCTGTTGGAGCTTTGTAGCTGTAGGAGCTTTGGAGCTGTTGGTGCATTTGGAGTTGATTCAGCATTTGGAGCCTATTCAGCATATGGAGCCAATTGATCATTTGGAGCCGATTGAGCATTTGGAGCCAATTGATCACTTGGAGCCGATTGAGCATTTGAAGCTGATTCAGCATTTGGAGTCGATTGAGCTTTTGGAGCCAAATACATTTTTCTTTTTCTTCAGGATATCAGGCAGAACATAATCAATCAGCCTACTGATGACGTAGCAACAAACGGTCCATTAAAATATAACTTGTGGCTGGACTGTGTTTATGGCCAACCCTTCGATGACAAAGTGAAGAAGTGTGCATTCAAGACATCGGCTGCAGTAATTTACAGTTTTAACGATGTTAAGCAAACTGTTAATCACGGTATCCAGAAACTCTGTCAAGAAGAGGAAGACTACGTCAGTAAAGGTTCTGGTTGGTCTGTGTCTAGTATAAACCGATTGGAGCTTAGAATTAGTCATGTCACACCGATGCGGAACTAAATGTATATGCAATTGTTAACTTTCGCAAATGTTTCTGTAGTAGAATAGAATATATGTAATAAAATGTATTTTGAAAAAGAACTTGTGCTGTTTTATTTTCGAACCTGTCACTATTATGCTAAATTGATGTTTTATTAATTTTATGTCGTCCAGGGATCGAACCAAGTTTCGAATCAATCATTACTTTAATGAGTGCATGTTTTAATGAATTTTGGAATTTTTCCCGAATTTCTAGCTAAATAATTACACGATTCCAAGATGGCGCCCAAATTTTAAGATGACGGGCACATAAGTAATAATAAATTATTATTTCACTCTAGCGGGTTAGAATAAAACTAGCATGGTGGTAATGCACTCTATAAGACGAGTACACACACAAGATGGTGTCCTCCAGCAGACGAAAACAAGATGGTGGCAATGTCCTCTAGCAGGTGGTAGCTACTGGTAGCATGTCCTGAACACAAAAAGTCGGATCCATGATGGTCGTCAAGGACAAAGTCAAATATCAAGGTCAAGGTCAATTTTAAGGTCAAGGTCAAATTTTAAGGTCAAGGTAAATTTTCAAGGTCAAGTGTAATGTCAAGGTCAAAGTTCAAAGTCAAGGTCAAAGTTATATGCCAACACAGTCTATGTCAAAGGTATGGTGAACAGAAATCATACTAGCATGGCATCAGCACACTCTAGCAGACGAAAACATTATGGTGGCCTCCATTGGACGAAGACAAGGTGGCGGACATGACGTCATACCAGTTGACGATATATACCTTGGTATTGGTGATGAGAGGTCAGTCTAGGTTGCTTCCATGGAGGAAGGATCTGTCGTTTTTTTTTATTTTTTGCTTTTACCGGTTTCTAACCAAGGATGGAAATCGATCAAATCAATCAGTATTCTAATAAGTTATTTTTTGATGAATTTTGAACTTTATTTCATAAAAATCGGATAACAAATAAAAATTTTCAAGATGGCATCCGTAACGATAATTGATACCGAGGTGAAATAATTCAAAATGTTGGGTGTGGTGTAAAATGTTTTTATTACTTTTCATTGAGAATTTTTTTAAAAATATTAATAAATTACTGGTTAACTCTCGTCGGGAATCGAACCGAGGACAAAAATCGATTGTGTAACTAAACATTTGAAGTAGGCAATTTTTAAAATATTTTTTGGAATTTTTTAGGAATTTCTAGCATTAAAATTACGGATGTTCAAAATGGCGGTCGTAACGAATCATGCGACAGTTTTTTAAAAGTATTTTTATTAAAAAATTATTTATTTATTTTATAAATTTTAAAACTTTTTCATTAAAATCGGATAATAAATAATGATTACCAAGATGGCGGACATGCCATCATACTAGTTGACGATATATATACCTTGAAATAAGTGGTGGGAGGTCAGTCTGCCAGCGGCTTCCGTGGAGGAAAGATCGGTCGTCATTTTTTTTTGACCTCACTGGGTTGTTTTAACCTAGGACTCCGATCACAATGTCGTAAGTGTACATTTAATATTATTTAAATAATATTTTATTAAATTTTTATTTTTAAATTCTATTATTAATATTTTTTTATAAATTTAAAAAATTTTCCCGATTTTATAACATAAAAATTACGGATTTTCAAGATGACTATCGTAACGGAAATTGCAACGGTGACGTCATAATCCATGATGGTGGTCATGGTATGCTTATTCCTATAAATGGCTTATAGGAGGCTTTAGACATGGATGCTTAAGCCGTTTTTAGGAATTTGGGTTTTTTCTAAGACAAAATTTGTTTTGAATTTTTCGAAATCCTAATTTTTGAATTGTGGAATTTTTTGAGAATTTTTGCGGATTTAGTCCAAAGAATGGAAATTTTGGCTCATTTTGGCGATTTTTGGCTGATTTTTGTGATTTTTGGCTAAATTTGGGATAATTTTGAAGGTCAAAAGTCACTATCAATGTCAAAGTTCAAGGTCAAGGTCATCCAAGATGCCTGCCGTGACGTCACAATCCAATATGGCGGTCGGCACCACTCAAAAAACCCTGTACACACAGCACCACACCCAGAACCCAGTCCCCGGACATACCATAACATACTGACTTGTAATACCAACATAAAATAATAATTCATTCATGCTTGGCAGTCATTTCATGGTTTTTCGGCAAATTATTAGTTAAAAATTGGTTCTGTCCAACTTACAGTATGACGGTCTCGTTGTCGCCGTGCTCAATGCATTTAATGTATTTGGCCGAAGGCATAAATTTAATGTGTTTTTAGCAAATGATAATGTCTCATTATTAAACGAAACAATCCATTTATAAAGAGATGTAAATTGCTTTGCGCAAGGAAATAATGCGTTTGCAGCAGAAATTGTGAAACAAGATTGCATCATAAATGAGAGTGGCTGTATGCATGCTGATTATTGATCGTAACTGCAGCTCAAAACAATTTCAGCTTACGGCGCATTCAATATAGAACCTTGGTGGAATGAAAATTTTTACGAAATAAAGAAGAACAGCTCGAAGAATTTCGAGTTAAAGGATATTATATATGATAAATGTGAGTCTCCAAACATACTCTGCTTAAAATTAGTTACTATTTAATATATCTTGATAATTGTTGTCATGGTTAGATTGTGAAAACTGCATATTATTAATTTTAATTACACATATTTAATAATAGTGAAAAGATCTATAAACCGTTTTTGCAACAGTTGAACGACACTCCTACCAAATATTTTTATTATAATGAACATTTTATGGTATTCTTTTTTCTTTCATCGTTTAAAATTCAGCCTGGAGAAAACACTGAATGTAGTTTTTAGCCCGAGTACTCCCTCCACTTCAATTATGTTGTCCCTCAAATCGTAAAACCTTAACCAGAACGAGAATCCAGCGTGAGAAACAAGGCTTGTAAAAGTTTACAAGATCTTACTATTCAGACCCAAGGCCATACCTCACGCGGTTAGTTAATAGTTTCATATTGCATATTTTTTAATGTTTGTGTTGGCAAATAGATTTTTATTTTCCAGTTTTGTCCCTAAACTAGTTTGTAAATTATCAATACAATGACAAATTTCCACTTTATAAAAATACAAGTGACGATCACCAATTTTATGACTATAAAATATCAAGTCCTAATATTCCACAGCAACATAAAATTATACTAGTTCTACTAACAAAGTTTTCAAAAGTGCTTAGAATTATGGTTAGGGAAATTTTATTTATCTACCATTTAAACAATTTTAAAAATTAAAATATGTATAAAGTCAAATGGTTTAAGGGTTTTTAATATAAATCCAATGAAATGAGGTTAAAGGATTTTACACTATTTAATATACATCCCACCAAGATATTTAATTTTGACATTTGATAATGCCTCAGCCATTGCTGTAAATTACTTAAATTCTAATACGTGTGATTCGGATGAATAACTGGACTAATTTAAAATGATAGTATTAGTTCCCAAATGTATTATTAAAGAAAACCATTTTCATAAGATATAAATATAAGTTTTCATTATTTTCTGAGGAATAATTAAAGATGTATAAGTAATAATTGATAATGATGCAGTTTTCTAACCAAATTATTAGCTCACCAAACTGTCTATATTAATTTTGTTGTTATTATTTTATTTTAGGATTTCACGCATCGAAATATTCGTCTATTGTATTCTTCACGCATTGGTCGTCTTTCAAAGAGGAATTTGTCATGCAGCAGACTCAGAAATCTTACATTATACAACTAAGGAGCAGTTACTTAAAAGTGTAATGAATACTGCCGACAGATTTTTCCCTAAATACGGAGTTACAATTATTCATATAAATGACACAGTATCTTCAGTTATGAATATTTCCGATTGTTTGAAACATTTAATCCCCCCTTTCACTGAAACTTCTCTCCTTTTAACATCATTGTTAAAGAAAATGGTAAGTGGCCTTCAATGGTCTGTTATGGTGGTCAAAAAAGATATTGTCAATATAAAAAAAATTTCATTGGGACCTTTAAAATATGCATCCAGCTACGTGGTAGTCATTACGGGAACATTTGACGAACAAAAAACCAAGCTGGAGTATGAAATAAACGTCTCCATGACATATGCTTTGTTCAACTCCATGGCAAGGTGGCTTATAATTTCTCTACCAAGAAATATTGATGCTTCCGTTGATGAAATTAAATGGGCGAAAAGATTTTCTCTACTTTGCTGGAAGTATCGTATTCTAAATGCTGTAGTGCTAATTGCGAAAGTTTCACATTACAAAACAGAAAATGAATGGAATTTTTATATTGGGCACAAAGTAATTAGTCCTAAAGATTGTTTAAAACTCAAAACAAAAGTTAATATAATTAGTAAGTGGATGACGAGTGGAGTTGGAAAATTTAATAGCATTATGAACTTATACCCAGATAGATCAATAAAAAATATGAATAGTTGTCCATTGATAGTAGCCGTGAACCCAAATCCACCTTTTACTATTCCATATTTCGATAAAGGCAAAAAGAATGTACAAACTAAAGATAAAATGGAAAGTGTTAGCTCAGCAAGTAATAGTTATGAATCAGGAATTGAAATAGATCTCATTAGATTAGTTAAGGATTACTTGAACACCAGCATTGAATACCACGAATTTTTTCAACCTCTCCAAAAATATGATGACTTGATTGCAAAGAAGTGTCATTTAGTGTTGTCTAGCAGTATGGCAGCAAGAAAATTTTCAAAAACATTAGATTTCACCAACTCATATCTTACAGAAAATGGGGTGTGGATTGTGCCAGCCCCAAAAACCGTTTCAAATTTTGTTACCTTGGCAATAATTTTTACTCCAGAATTGTGGCTGGGCGTATTCTTGTCTTTTATTCTAGCAGTTATTGTGACATGGGTGCTTGCCAAGAAAGCTGCCCGAAACAGAGCTGAGGAATGTAAGACTTACGTTGGCATCACTTCTACTCCTCTTTTAATAATATCCACAATTCTTACAGAATCGTTACCAAAGCTGCCAGTCACTACATCCCTACGAACATTCTTTCTTTTTTGGGTGTTCTATTGCAGTCTGATAGTCACAGCATACAATTCGAGCTTAATAAGTGCCCTCACGCACACCATTTACTGGCCAGGAGTTTCTAGCTTTGAGGAAATTCTAGATTCCAACCTGAGGATCAAAGTGCCGCGAGAAGTGGCGATGTTTTTCAATTCGACCGGAGAGCCTTTGTACGTGGAAGCGGCGAGGAGACACGAGCAATGCACGTTCAACGCGTGCATGCAAGCAGTAGCCACGGACGGGGATGCAGCCACCTTCACCGGTCGCTACCGGGCGGAGTACTTGATGTTCCAGAAGTACGTGCGCGAAGGTCGACCGCTCTTGCGGATCTTGGACAAGCCGGCGGTCTCGACCACGATAAAGATGGCGGTGAGGAAGAACAGCGTGCTGTTCAAGTCGTTGCAGCACGTCGTGAACTGCGCCTTGGAGTGCGGGTTCGTCGAGAAGTGGTGGGGGGACATCAGACACGACGCGCTCGAGTTCGCCAAGCGGCAGAAGGCGGACGGAGCGGACGGGGAAGATCCCGAAGTGCTGACCATGGTGCACGCCGAAGGGACGTTCCTCCTCCTGGCGGTGTGTCTTCTGTGCTCCTGTGTTGTGTTCCTGGCGGAGATGGCATTGCCCTGTGCGTGGAAGCAGCCTCAGCTTCGTCCAGGTGCCGGATCCTCAATGCAACGTCGGTGTCGTGCGCACAAAAGTATTCGCATCAAGAGGAATAATGCTACGTCAAAACCATGGGTTGTAATAAGGTGAACTGTAAATATTTGTGAATTTAATAGTAAACTAACAATGTTTATTAGTAATTGTATTTTGGTAGCTTGTTCAAATTAAATGCATTATATGGTAAAATTATTTTTTACTTAAAATCTCTTGTGCTCATGTTGAAAGTCTTTAGTTTTTTAATTAATTCCAAAAGTCGAAACACAAAACTTGAACTGGAACTGCGAAACTGTTGAGTTTACTCAATGTTGATATAATTCCATTTTTCCCCCCCATTAATTTGTAGTTCCATACAGAGTGTAAGGAAAACGTTTTGCCATGTAATTTCACTATTTGGTTACGATATTTTGCGTGTTTTCATTGGTAAAGTTTTGCTCTCTTTATGGTGCTCTAGAATGTTTTTACACAAACACTTTATACAAATAAGTCTTTATTCTTAGCTTATTACTACTGATTTGTAATACCTAATGTATTTTTTGTCAAATTATTGAGAATTTAATTTCGTCAACAATGTGATATAAAACTTTTTTACTAAGAAAGAATTTAAAAAAAAAGAAAAAAATACTGTAACATAAAATATTACTAATGAGCCTGAATTAGATATTTGTTAGTGGATTTAAGTTGATTACCTACATTTTAAGACACACTTAATAAAAAAATGGTGTTTGTTAATGATTTTTATGTCCTAGGGAAGTCCTGTATAAAAAAAATTTTTATAAACCGTGTAAATATTTAGTGTCATTTGGGTAATTATTTTATGAATCTGTCTTAGCGCTTAATAAAGTAATATTTATTCTTATGATAAATATTTCCTTTTTAAACTCTACATAAAAAGTTATTTAAAACTCTGTAAAATAAATCCTGACAATAAAACACCGTTATAAGATAAACATTTTTATTTAAATTTGAACAAAAATTTTACATTTTATTAATACTTGTATGGTGTATTGCGTGTATGTTATTCTGTAATCAAATTATTATAAATGGTAACTAGCAAATTATTTGTTGAATTCGAAAGTCAGTTGCTTGTCCTCACAATCATCCATTGCCGATGTAATTTGGGCGTTGTATTAAGATCACTAGGTTCTGTGATTGAACCATGGTAATCTTAGGGTGTGTACGCCAATTTTTGTTATTAAAGTCGAGTTTAGTTTAGTCCGTAAGACTTTTATCCCCAGGTTTTGCTTGGGGTTTAAAAAACAAAGTGGTGAATAAGCTTATTCGACTTACGGAGCCGACCGAACAGTGCAGTCTGGCGGTACGCGGGGTGACCACTGGGTTTTTTCTCGGAGATGAAAGCGAGGGTTCGGGTGCTTCCACGAATTGAGCGAGGGGGGGAAATGGAGGATAAAACCAGCGATACCTGCGCAACGCACCGCGCATCCGGCGTGACTTAGAGATGAGTGCCGTGTCCGGGGAAGCGGCTAGAGGCTGCCTGGGGCGGAACTGATGTGTTGCACCGCCTCGCGGGCGTGAGTGGTCCGCCAACCCCCAGGACACCGCAGTTCATCCCTTAACAGAGGCACGCGCACTTCCGCTGATACGGCGGCGGCTTGGCCGGTGTGAGTATCGCTAGTCTCTGGCCCAGTGGCGCCACGCCCTGCCCTAATGGATGCAATTACCTGATCCATCCCAGCAGGAATGCTTGTGAATAGATCTAGATCGAAACACATTATCTGGTCTTTTTACAACAACAACAAAAATGGTTTGAGAAAAAAATATATATTTTTTTTGTTTGACTGATTGAAACTCGATCACTCCCAGGTTTTCAATTTATCGTGTTCCAGCACCAATTGTCCACATTTCCCTTCATTAATAAACTGTGATTACCAATGAAACGAATTAAAAAAAAAAACACATCACAGCCTACGGCACCAAGTCTTGCAGCCAACTGTAGTCGATGTTGCCTTGTGTAACGTGAGCGAGCCCACAGGGTCCACATTCACGCCTTCACCAAGCTCATGTTAGCCTTAGGAACTGGCGAGCTCACGTATTTATTCTACCTGGCGGTTTTGAAGAACAGCAGTTTAGGAAAAGAAAAAAATCTTTTACGAAACTAGTTACCCTCTTATTTTATTTGTTCGAAGAAATTCTAATTTTAAATAGGTAAGTTTTATTTTCGAAAATTTTATAATGGCCTTTACGGGGTAAAAACGCGGACTCTCGTCAATTCGTAGGTCAGTGACCTATTCTTGTGGTAGGAGTACCATTGCGTACTCCAAAGGGCATGAGTTCTGCGACACGCAGTGTAACCCCGCTATTTCTGGCTAGGGGAGGGGGGTAGGGGGAGTGGTGCCGAAGTCACTGCGGTCACATCCCTGTTACTGCCTCGTTCCTGTTACTGTCAGGTCCCTGTTGACTGTCTCGTTCCTGTGACTGTCTCGTCCCTGTGACTGCCTCGTCCCTGTGACTGCCTCGTCCCTGTGACTGCCTCGTTCCTGTGACTGTCTCGTTCCTGTGACTGACTTGTCCCTGCGACTGTCTCGTCCCTGTGACTACCTCGTCCCTGTTACTGCCTCGTTCCTGTGACTGTCTTGTCCCTGCGACTGTCTCGTCCCTGTGACTTCCTAGTCCCTGTTACTGCCTCGTTCCTGTGACTGTCTTGTCCCTGCGACTGTCTCGTCCCTGTGACTTCCTAGTCCCTGTGACTGCCTCGTTCCTGTGACTGCCTCGTCCCTGGAGGGTTCAGAGGCTGTGGACTTGCAAACATGCAGGGGCTGGCCCACGAGGAAAAAAAACTGCACGCGGCAGCCAGCTCATTCATAAGTCACCGGCTTCATTTATGAGCCTTGCTTTATTCAGCGCCTTTCCCCGGTGCGCAAGTCAATGACCTAGTGGAAGAGGGGGGGGGGGGGAGAGGGAGTAAAAATGAGCAGGGCTGCCTTTATTATTTCATGTAGCTAATTATTCACGCATGCGTCGAGCGCTCGCGGCTGTGTGCCGCAGTCTGCGCTGTCGACCTCACTTCCAGGCAGCGCTCGCGAGAGCAGCTACGAGGCTGGTTTCCTGCCGATTATCACATGCCCCAAGGATCACTCATGCCTCGCCGTACAAATATTAATGACCAGAGACGTCCGAACTTTATTTAATTTTTCGTGACACTCCAGACTTGAAAAAAGAACATCTATTTTAGTGTTGCATTCATCATTAAATTATTTTGTTTCGGGTAGTACCTGAATAAGTACAATTGAGGAACCAAACCTAAATATAAATTTATTTATCACCTTTTCATATGCAAGCAGAAATTGTAGGATCGACCGCTTTACACAATCTCGTGGGGTTAAACCTGGTGTAAAAATCATGAACAGAATTTGTTATGTTTGGGTCTCTGTAACGGCAGATAGATGTAACTAAAAATTTATCTTGTTAAAAAAATTATATTCTCGGACTGAATTATTTAGAAGGTTTTTTCAAAACACCGTGGCTGAAAATTACTGCATGCGCCATGTTAAATTGTACAAATTCTTACGTGAGAAAGTTCAGGGTCATGGTTAGACACCAGGACCTTTCGCGGATTTGTCTGGCCTCGGGGTAGGATTCAAAGTAATATGTTTGCTCAATACATGTTTCCTTTCCCATTGGTTGATTTCTTAGCGAGAACATTGTTATCCTTACTACCTGATTCGCTTACTTCTGTCCTAGCTGGGCATCATTGGATCACAGTCATAGAAGGGCGTGTCTAAAATAACTGTTGTCCAATCACGAACACAGTACGAGAGTGAGTCCCGGAAATTTCCGTATCTCTAGTCGTTGTTCGCTATGCAGTTTTTTGGACATACGCCATTGCAGTTTTTCACTTTTTATCATGGAAAATTTTCTAAAAACTATTTATATATATAATTTATTATATTAGGTATATATTATTTTTCATGACAAAGTTCTTTCAACGGAATTCTTGTGATGTCTGATATTTAAAGGTTCAACCTTTTTTTGTCCGTGCTGACGTCGTTGTTTTGTCCATAATACCTGTTTAATTTCATAGTTGGTTCCGTTTTATTTCCCCCGAAATCAGCAGATTCAGTCTTGCTTTATTTGAATTATTTATTCATTTTTATTTTATTTTTTTCGGGATTTTTCAATGACAAACAGTGCCAAACTTCAATGGCGTGTATCCAAAAAAAAAACCTGCATTAAATCAAAATCCCCCATTGCACGGAGTAGCATTTAAAGAACGTAGAACGTTATGATTTAATATAGATAATGCATGTGGAAGATGTTGCTATTAGGTACAATTGATTCCAAAGCAAATGAATCTGTTGTGTAACGGCTGAACTTCACTGCCATCTATATTAATTTGGGGGGCGGTGTACTGAGGACAGAAGTGAAACCACGAGCGAGGGTCTGGCCCGGGAATCGAGCGCGGGAACCTGGGGCCAGCTCGGCCGAGGGACCGCCAGGTGCCGGCCGCCGCAGCTACCCCGGCGAGACCCCGCCCGCTACGGGGAGGGAGGCTATTAATTAGCAATCTCCGACGCGGGAGATTGGCGCGTAGGGCGAGGTCTCGGCATCTCTCCCCCCACCTCCCACCCCATCCCACAACCCTTCCTCGCTCCCGTGGGGGGCGCGCGCGCCACGAGGGCAGAAGTTGGTTCTTCCCCCTCTCCAAGGAGCCCCCGTGCTCAAGTTGCGAGTAAAGCCCCTCGTCTTCGCGAACTGCGAGCAGCGCGCCGGAGAAGACTTGACGACGAGTTGCCGCAGAGTTGCCGCAGCTCGGGACCATGCCCCCCCACCCTTCCGGGCCTCCTCCTCCTCCTCCCTGGCCGCCTCAGGTGGAGTTACTTGAAGCCCCCGCTTATGTTCCAGGGACTCCTGTGCTCGAACCTCGTGTAAAACATGTGTGTGTGTGTGTCACGTTCTCTTTATTGATTCGCTGTTAGTAGAGATCGGAAAAATTCGCGGGTTAAATGACCTTCAGGATGGACTCCAATATCCTTTTTACACACTCTGGCAAATGCCAACCGTTCATTGGCTGCTGACTTGTGAGTCGTCTCGACTGAGTGTCTGTGATTCGACACTTCTATGAGTGAGGGTCTCTAATTGGCCTTCAGTCCTCCAGATTAACAGTGAACCAA
Organism: Bacillus rossius redtenbacheri; assembly: GCF_032445375.1. Lineage (NCBI taxonomy): Eukaryota > Metazoa > Arthropoda > Insecta > Phasmatodea > Bacillidae > Bacillus > Bacillus rossius. The sequence goes on from NC_086334.1 coordinate 7,913,736, forward strand.
TGACAGAAGCAGCACTAAGGTATAGTTATTTGAATTTTAGCATAACACGAAATGAACCCGCGAATTTTTCAGGACTCTAGCTGTTAGGGACTGGAAAAAATTCGCGTTTTCAGTCACCTTTAGGATAAACTCCATAGTTCGGTAAAAGTGCCCCTACTCATTGGTCGCTTATTTGATTAATTACCGGCCTTGGGTTGCCAGTTATTTGATAGATTTATTTATGAGAATTTATCATTGGCTAAGGGTCTTTTACATAGGTATACCTTAAGCCAATCATAGAGGCAAATCAAAGGTAAACCGGCTGGGATTCTAGCCTACCACGAAATGAATCCGCGAATTTTTCCGGTCTTTATTCATTGTGCCTGATATTGGATTGCCCGTAAGTAGCTAAAGAGTTAAAAACATTGTAACGCCATCTGTGTTTCGTGGTTGGCTGTGTTCATTTCAGAAACATGTCTACTGTCACCACACCAGTGACAATAATTCAGCGTGGAATCAAACGCCCGGTGAAATTAAACAATGGCTTCTCTTGCAGACAGCCACCAATAACAAGGAAGAAAATGGCTGGCGTGGGCCTACCTTATTGCAGTCAAATTGGCGTTCAGATATGATACCGATACTGAGAGTTCACTACGAGAGAGAATAAGCTATCATATACAAGTGTTAAAGGATGGTTAAACTATTATATTAAGTTTTTTATTACCTATTCGATTTCATGGAAGTTAATTTCCTAACTAATATTTTAATATTTTAATATTACTTTTAATAATAGACGACCACTGTACCAACATAATGGTGTCACATTCTAACACCAGTGTAAATTGGAATAAAGATGGCGGTTCTGACTCTACAATCAGAATTGCAGGCTCAAAATATCGTATATCTAAGTTTATTAAAAAAAAAAGTAATATAGTTTTTTCAAATAATTTTTATTTATTATTTTTAAGGCTGTGACAGTAGACCGAAAAATGTTTGATAAACAGGTCGTTGATCGAAAGTCGTTCTACGGAAAGTCATTTGACCGAAAACTCAAAAATTTACCTCGATGGAAAAATTCTTAACTCTTATAACAGACAGTTGGCCAGTAGGTAATAAAACTATAGTCATTTAACAGAAATGTCATTTGACCGACTTCGTTTCTCCGATATCTCGGATAAATGACCTTCGGTTAACGGACTGCTGCTCTTATAATTTTAGTGCAAAATATCAATAGTTGCAATTACTGGAATTGTTTGGTTATGTTGTAAAGCCATGCGAATGCCACTGAACCTCAGAAGTTCAGGAGATGTTTGATGTGTGAGCTAATGTCGCCCACAGCTCTTATTCGGTTCTATACCTGATCACGCACAAAAATGTTGCTTAAACTAAGGGGCTTTTTTTTTTTTTTCAAAAATCTATGAGAGTGAAACCCAGACTTAAAAATTGTAATAGATTCCAAGTATTTCCTTGTAGGTATATACTTTTAATTGTGTATATACACATACACACGATTTATTTTCTCCGTAAAATTTGTTTATGTAAACCTATTGCATAAGGTATAAATCATATAGCCCTTTAGATGATAAATTTAAATATATATATAATCTGTTACATCAAAAGATTATATATATAATCTGTTACATCAAAAGATTTCGTCACTTTCAAGTAAGAAGGCCTGTAATGGAACTGTATAAGTATCAAATTAATTCATAAAAATACAATGCAGGGTTGTCAACAAATATAGTTTATTGGATAGCGTCTAAATAATTATTTAAAAGTTGGCAAACATATATTTTTCATCGCAGACTAACTTTTTTCTTTGTGTGCAGTTTCCAAATAATGGTTCCGACAACCACGTCATGTTAAATATTATATTTTTTCCTCTGACAAACATACAAAAAAACTGCAACCACGTTCTAGTCATTTATTCCGATATTTATGCATCATTGATGGTAATTACTCCTACTGGATATTACGTGAAACTAAAATACGGCATTAATCAATATACATGGAGGGGAAAAAGTAACGAGAGATCCCGTTTCACAATTGCTGCATTCGGAGCTTTGCTGGTAATTATGAAAATGAGCAATCTCGCACATAGCAGATCATTTGGCGCAGCTGCGAGTCACTTTCGCCTCGAGTAATTGCTATGCCAGTGAGTGTATTCACGTTAACACGACGTTATTTCCCTTACGTGCTCGTTTTTTTTCACCGGCAATAACTATCCAAAACGAGCCTGCTTACGATGTGTCTATCTTTCAGAGTTGCGTGACTGTCGCACTAAGCACCGCAAAAACATGTTTACGCTACGTAAGGTTGGAACTGTTTGAAAACATCGAAGCTGTATGATTGGAAAATGTATTGGTACAATTAAGCTAATTTGAACTGCGTTCACGAATATCTTCTTCAATGTGAATTACTGTCAGAAAAATAATATTCATTTTTGAAGTAGCTTGGCTTCTGGGTTGTAGCCGTGTCCTTGACGATAAATTAACTGACGTTTCGGTCGATATTTCAGTCGCCATCATCAAGGAGAAGTTATCTACTCAAGTTTGTATTTTTAGGAAACTTTTACATCATTTTATCCTTCACAAAAATAGAAAGTGTTTAAATGATGAGAATGAGAATATAATAGACGTGCTTGAATCAAATCGGTATTCTCATGAGTAGAGACCTGCAAAAAATCGCGGATTCAATGACCTCCAGGATAGACTCTACTACACTCTACACACTCGGGCAAATGCCACCTGTTCATTGGCTGCCTGACTTGTGAGTCGTCTCGACTGGGTGGCCTGTGATTCGACACTTCTATGAGTGAGGGTCTCTAATTGGCCCTCAGTCCTCCAGATTAACAGTGAACCAATTGCAGAAGCAGCGCTAAGGTATAATTATTTGAATTGTAGCATATCACGAAATGAATCCGCGAATTTTGCAGGTCTCTACTCATGAGTATCATTTCAACCACAAACCCTTCACAACAAATATTATGTTTTTCTATTTCTACAAATTATTCTTGGGTTTCTAGTTGTAAAAATGTTTTTTTTTTCTTGAAGATATACTTCTTTCGGTGCGTCATGTAACATAACTTATGTAAAAATAATAAGTGTGAATTCTTGCGATGCGCGCGCAACATTCAACGACATTTTCACACGAAGATGGTGAACTGACGTATAAGAACAGCACATATTTTGTCACTTTCATTAGAATTAGGGGACATTCCAATCGTTTTGGTGTGCCCAATTAAACTTCATGGTAGTTAAAATCTCTTGAATATAAATGGTAAACTAAAATAGTCATAGTAAAGAATAATTTCAAGTTTTAAAAAACCTAGAGATATTTGTATTACAAAATTATAATACATATTCTCCTTACAAACTTCACTTAGGCTTCATAGCTCATCAGTTAAAGTGCGCGGTTAATAAGTTAAAAAAATAAAAGTGGTTCAAAACTTGATTGGGAACGTTTTTTTTTACTTTTTATAATGACAGATTTTTGATTATACATATTGTGCTTTAAGCATATATCTGTATTAAGCGTGAATAACTAAGTAAGTCAATATCTTATATTATAAGTAGGGACCGGAAAAATTCGCGGATTCAATTACCTCTAGGATAGCCTCCACTATCCTCTGCACATCTCAAGTAAACACGCGTGTTCATTGGGTACTAAATTGTGAGGCGTCTCCACTGGGTAGCTTGTGATTCGACGCTGCTTTGGTCGATAGTCTCTCATTGGCCCAGAGAGCTCCAGTTAAACTGCGAGCCAATAGCAGAATTAGCAGAATTATACACATGTTTGAATTTCAGCCAATCACGAAATGAATCCGCGAATTTTTCCGGTCTCTAATTATAAGACTTACTTATTCACAGCAGGTACACATATATATATATATATATTGTATTTGTTTACAGCCTACTGGTCTATATAATTTAAAGCATTTTTTTTTGTTAGTATTATTATAAGTAATTTTGTTTATAAACTTTTTCGGCGTTTTTGTAAAAGTGAGTTTATGTTATTTATTTTCTGGATAATTTATTTGCATTACAAATTATACATTATTATTCAATAAATAACTAAAATTAATAAATTAGAATAAAAATTCAGTATATTTTTTTTTATTTATTTATTAAATTTTATCTTTTTTACTAAAATAATAATTAATTGCATACACATGGTTGTATAAATATTGAATGCTGAGTATTTATTTAGTTATTTTTTGTTTCAGTAAATTTCAAAATTGTCTTAAATAAAAAAATATGTATAACTTCTAACACGCGTACATAAGTACAAAATAATATATATATTATATATATATATAACTTGCTTATTATACCATTGAAACGGGGGCATTCTTTTACGAACACCATAAATGGTTAATTACTGAAACAGAACTAAATATTTTATAGTATTGTAACGTGCAAATGTTTTCTTATATAAGAAAAGTGATATATTTATATACATTCGTTCTGGCACTAACTGCGGCTATTTTAAAAATAACTTCAGTATGTTCTGTATCTACCTACACGTAAATTTCGAGTCACATGTTTGTTGCCCAAAGGCAGTGTGTCGACTCATTATCCGTTCAAAGTCTTATTGGGACTTTGAGGGCGAGAGTAACAGAACTGAGGTCTTGTCGTGTCAAAGTCCTTCAAATCAATATTAGTAACACTATGTCCATGAAGTCATAAATTATCTTTTTCGTATCGTTGACGTACCGCACTTCGAAATAATTCTAGAACAAATTAGTACTATATACTGTCAATTTTGTTCAGCAACGACAATTTTTTTTTACATCTGCAAATGTTGGACCTAGCCAAACGGTTTCCAATAGTTTTTAAAAAAAATTTAAATTTTATGTTGGCATGAGGTTGCTGAATTTTGTTACTCGAGTCTGTTAATCATAGACGTTCTTGTTTTATAAGTAGGGACCGGAAAAATTCGCGGATTCAAAGACCTCTAGGATAGCACCCATTATCCTCTGCATTTCTCAAGTAAACACGCCTAATCATTGGGTACTAAATTGTGAGGCGTCTCCACTGGGTAGCTTGTGATTCGACGCTTCTTCGGTCGATAGTCTCTCATTGGTCCAGAGAGCTCCAGTTAAACTGCGAGCCAATAGCAGAACCAGCAGAATTGTACACATGTTTGAATTTCAGCCCATCACGAAATGAATCCGCGAATTTTTCCGGTCTCTATTTATAAGCGGTGTCCTTTCGCTAAATGTTTTGGGCCGGGTCGTGCCAGTCGTCAGCCCCAGAGACACAGAAACACGTCGGTCACACCGCAGGGCTCGGGGAAGGACATGGGTCGTCGAACTACGCACCCGTCAGAAAAAAAAAAAAAAAACAAAAACAAAAACAAAAATCGCGCCATTTACTTCCCCAGTCCGACCGAGGTCTACTTTGTCGGGAAGATGAATTCCTGCAGAACTTGTCCCTCGTATTTCAAAACCTTTTACAACCCCGCGCGCCCCCTCCCCGACCAGCCTGTTATTCCCCTCGGTGCAATTTTCCCGCCGTTTCTTACTCCCCATCCATCCCCCCCGCCCCAGACGAGGAACAAGCGAGCGGGAACAAGGGGAGGGGGAGATGATAATGAATTGAGTGAGGAGGATGGATAGACGGAAGGCTTCACCCCTTTCCTCGCCCACGACGTTCCGACTTCTTTTGTTCCCGACGATCCGCCACCGCCTTAAGCGATTTATCCTCCAGCATCCCTTCGCCCGCTGTTCGCAGATGCGAAGAAGCCATTATGGCCTAATTGCCCGAGCTATACCCCCTTCTTACCCCCTTACCAGCCGACGTCTCATCCGCCCACAGATAGTCGTGTTCCTCGGATAAGAACACCGATCAAAACGCCAAATTGAGAGCTTTTGTAACAGGTTTTTTTTTTTTTACAAAGCCTTAAGTTGTTCATACCCCGAGGTTTCCTCCCAGCGATCCCATTGTTTATACACTTCCTCTTTTTGACATTCCGAGAATTCCATTGGACTGAAATATCTCAAAACTTTATTTCAATGACTACGAGAGTTTTAATGACGGATAAAAAAAAATTTTACTCGGGAAACAATCTAAATTCATTGAGATTTGACATCGGACGTCTGTTTCCAACTCGATTTTACGATGTTTAATATGAATGGCCATAAAGCTACATAGATCAGTACGTGAACGAAAAAACTTGTATACCCTTGGAACAAAATTGAAATGAAATTAAATAACATAGGCCTATTGTTTTGATTAAAAATTATTATTTAACGACTTTGCAATTACACTGTTTTTTTTTCTATATTTTACTTTGCAACAATTACGCTTTAAGTTGGTTTACAGTTTACTGGGATCAATGTAGTTAAGTTTCAGTATGAGATGTGGTGATACATTTAAGGGGTGATGTTAGTGTGTTCCATCCCAACATCCAGCATCGTTCAATTTATGATCACCGGTTATGTACTTACATAGTTATTGTTAGAGCTCATCACAGTTTTCCCTCTGTCAGAATCGTGTGTCGTATATAACCTTTACATAGCGGTGGCCTGGTGTAAAGAACCACCCCAAAACTCGAACGGGATGGTTTCAGGTCGCCATGGGAAGTCTAAATCAGGACAGCTGGGCCGCATTCAAGATTGGGTCCTATGAAATGCGAGCCTGATGTTGAGTCAACTTCAGCCTCGTTGGTAATTTTCTAACGCGTTATTGATAGTTTATCAGTTCCTATTGACAGTGCCATTTAGTTTTGACATTTTTTGTGAAAAATGTAGACGACGCGAATCCCAAACCCGTGTCTCACCTGGTCCTCGCCCCAGAACACAACTGCGCTACCGGGGTTAACTTGGCCCTGGTTGAAACACACAGCCACAGATCATACCGAGAGGCAAAATCATCTTTCTTAACTCTTCCTAGATGTAATACCTATGAAAGTATACTATAAGTATTTCATTTATTATTAATTTTTGGCAATTCGGAATATTTGGTTCTTCTGAAATTGGCTTCCTAAGGGTATTCTTATTTTAACGACATTATATACTTTACATAAAATTATTAACTTGAATCTTTATATCATTACTATCACAACACACACACACACACACATATATATATATACTTTCGAGTGAGGCAAACGGGTTAGTAAGGATAGTCCAATTAATTTAATATAGCTTTATTTGTTACTAATATTTAAATTGATTGTTAAATCCCCACAGTTAATTATGTTAAAAAAAACACTAAGTAACTGTCCAGTCCACAGTTCGCACTCCTCACTGGAGCTACGCTCGACAGTGGTTCGCCCCTCACCTCGCGCCTGTCCACACACACACACACACACAGTCTCGCGCCACTCGGTCACACTCGCACGGTCCCGTCGCTCCGCGCTGCGCCACTCTCCGAACTAGCACTTCACTCTACTCGCCTGTTGGACTAGCCCGGAGGCCGGCTTCGCCGCTTTTATACCCGTTAGCCGTCTTTCTGGAACCGACTGGGGTGGTTGTGACGTGTCGCGTCATCCCGGGCCGACCCGGCGCTCGAAGCATCCAGAACGGCGGAGCGTTATCCACGCCGCTCCAAGCGCGGCCTCAAGCAGGCCAGCAGGGGCCGCCAGAGAGCGCGGGGTGGACGACAGTAGAAGAGACCGCAAGCCGTCCGGGGGACACTGCCCCAACTGGCCAGCGGTACCTGGCGCGCCCTGAGGCCCTGGTGCCAGCGCGCTTTTTAACAGTATAATCAAACTCGAGGACGGGAGCAGATAGCAGTTCCAGAAACGTCGCTTGTTTCTGTTTTGGAAAACTATTGTGTTTGTTTCGTCTTTTCGTTTTGTAGTGTTTTTGTCTCGTTTCAACTGTTGTGCTGAATTTTTTTGGGTTCAATATTTTTGTGATGTCATCACTTGTGGGTTTTTTTTCGTTCTCTTAGTCCATTTTTCTTTGTTTTCCTTTGTTGACCATATTCCTGTTATGGAATATTATGTGGTGTTTATATCCTGTCGACAACAGCAATTTTTTTTGTAGTTTTCTTATACAGGCATACATGTGCTTAGCAATGGCGTATGTCCAAAAGCTTACATCAAGTCATGCACTCCCATTGCACAAATCTTTCAAAGATAACAAACTCGTTAAGTACCTATATAAAGTGTATATATCAACCTATATTGTAACTGCTATATTTTATTTGCATTGCCAGTAGGAGTATAGTGTTGCAATATAATTAGAGCATAATCATATGTACCATCTCCAATTTTCCCACAGCCTCAGAGTCATGCCAGTTCAGTTCCCTGTGATCGTGTTCATCGCGGCTCGCTTCTCCGGTACAGTCGCGGTGTCGCCATGGCCGGCGGGCAGCGCGCTCTTGACCCCGTGGGGCGTATCGCGTCAGATAGCAGCGGCGAGAACGCTCTTCACTCTCTCATCCCCCCCCCCCCCTCTTCGGTCGCGCACAGCATGTTTAAAAACACGCGCGCCGCAGAGCCATCATGATGGGATGCCGCACCACTTGCGAGAGACTCATTGTTCCTTCGTTTCAATTATTTTTTTACCCGATGACGTGTGGTTCACAGCGCATAGTCGAGAACCTGTCATTGGATTAATCGGAACGGACCGGAAAAAAAAAATAATAAACCCGCATCACTATTGTCATTGCCATTCAAGTGGCTTATAAAGTATATATTTTTTCCTGCTTAAAATGGCCATTTTCAAATAATATTAGTACCTCAGCTTTCAAACAGATCAATAAAACAAAATGAACAAAAATTTGCAATTTTTCTAGTAGTGGGATTTACAGGACTAATATTTTAAGAATTATTGAAAGGAGGATTTCATCAAAACTCTCTCTCTGGCATGGGAAAAAGTTTGATCCAAAGCAGTGAAGTGGTTATCAGAAAATAGCAAAATTTTAAAAACAAAACAGAAGATGGCAGCAAATGACATTTAGAATAGTGACAGTTCTATACAACGACACAACAAGTAATATTAAAAACCAAAAAGAATAAACCAAAATTAAGCTTTTATTTTTCGAACAAATACGTGTCTGTGACTGTTTTAAGCTAAAGCATTAAGCGAAGTGACGTAGCCTTGGCGCAGTAGTTGGACCACCAAATGTTTTGTTCAGTGAGAATGCATTTTTGGCTCACATTCAACATTCTGTCCTAATCTGCGCTTGAAGAAGTTCAAACTCCGAAATGCTCACCCCAGTTTAAGTAAAGCGATGGTGCAATTCCTCAGAATGCGCCTTCAGGCCAAATAAAACGTCTTTCTCGTCGTTTTCTGACGTCTTTAAACCACTACTTGGGGGGTATTCAGGCGGACTTTCAAGATGTTTCTTGTATCTTATTCACCCGGAGATTTCTGGCACCCTGCCAGTCTGCTCCGAGCACCTGCCTACAGTCTGGTCGAGTTAGCGCGCCATCAAAATGCCGTATAGGCTAAGCAGTAGAGACGTCGGAATTTTTACTGACGTGATGCGGCAAAAACTTCTTATTTCCGAGGAAATGTTTTTGAGACGTTAATAAATCACGACTAAGATGCTGTATTGACTTTCTTACAACGAATATATGCTTGCAGCACAACAAATCAAAATAATTTTACTTACCCAAAAATCGAGCTTTCGAAAAAAGTAATTGAAACTGGTTAACAATTAATAACAAAACTGTACATACCTCTAAGCAGCATAAAGTGATATTTGAGTTTCTAATAAGGATGAAGTTTGTACAGTGGTGTTTGGAGGAGAAAGAGCGCGGGGACGAAATGTGATTTCTGCTCCTTCCCCATCTCCGCGCCACTTATTTTTTACCAGCCTTCCTGCGTACGTGTGTTTTTCCGATGCTGCTCTCGCTGTTATGACGTTCCTGGAAAGCAGAAAGTTTCGCTGAGCGATTTTTAAAAAAAATGGCGGGTTTCACGAGAAACTGCTATATTAACCAGACGAATATAAGTCTTCTGCTGCCTCGCACCTGTGTCTCGCGTCCATTGACGGCGCGCGTGGTGCATTCCATTCGCTCCAACTCACCGATATGACCACACCCCCCCCCCCCCAACCACTTTTTCTTACCGCCAGCCAAAAACGTGTCTGGGGAGCGCTTTTCCAAACAAAGTTCCATGTTCGCTCCAGCGACGACATTGTTTACTGCCGCGCGGTTTATCCGCCGCGGGGCGCCCGACCAGCCGATGAACGCGCGACAACCCTCCCTTTACGTCCATGGTTTACAACCCACCCCTTTCCTCCTCAAACAACCCGGCATTCCACCCCTTCGCGCCCTGGCTCACTCGCTTTTGATGTCTTCTCGGATGACCTGTCGACTGCTGCGCGGTGTCTGCTTCGGAGTCGACCCTGCGTGACTACCGTCGTTCATCCCGCCTTTTCCTACACGCTCTCTACCTCTCCACCTCCCTTCTAACTCTTAACCAGGTCCTCCCTCGGAAGTAGTATATACTGGCCGGAGCTGCGACATGCTTCAGGCTGTGGTGATGCCGATGTCTGTCATCTTGTATTGTGACTTCATGGTGGCCATCGTGGATGACCTTTACCTTGACCCCGGTGGCCATCTTGGTTCCGCCATCTTTTTTTTCGCCATTTAGTTTTTCCACCATTTTGAATTTGCAATTTTCGTTACGACAACCATCTTGAAAATCCAAAATTACTATCAGAAAATTTTGTAAAAAATATTAATATTTATAAATAAAATTATTAATCAAATTTTAATAAACTATTATTTAAAATATCACTTACACCATGGAGTCCATTTGGAACACGGTTCGAACCTACACAGAAGATCCAGGCAAACTGACCTCCCACCACTAATGCCAATGTATATATATCGCCAGCTAGTATGATGGCATTTTCGCCATCTTGTTTTTTCGTCTGCTAGAGTGCACTGCCACCATGTTAGTTTAATTTTACCCACTAAAATGCAGTAATAATTTATTATTACTGTGGTGCCCGCCATCTTGACATTTGGACACCATCTTAGAAATTTGTAATTATTAAGCTATAAATACAGGAACAATTCCAAAATTCATTTTTTAAAATCTGCATTTAATATACTGATTGATTCGATCGATTCCTGTCCTTTGTTCGGTACTTGATAGATGCAAACTTTAATAATTTTGTTTAAAAATAATAATTTCTATAAATAAGGTGGAGAATATTGATTTAATCGATGGATTCCTGTCCTTGCTTCGTTCCTTTTCAATGCAGAAAATGTAATTTAATTAAAAATACCACAAAAGTGACAGGTTCGAGAAATAAAACACCACAAGTCCTTTTACAAACAAACATTTTATTAAATAAATTGTTTGTGCTTTTTTTTGTAGTAGCGTAGAATTTATGAAATAAAATATTTGTTAGTTGTGGTACATTATTTGGCTGTAGGACAAAAACTTTATTTTTATTTTTTTTATTTTTAGTTCATTCAACGATAAATGCGGTGACTTTTTAATTTTTTTTAACAATAGGTTTATTTTTTATGATCTCATTCATTAATCTTTGAAATTTTAGTTATTTTATTTCTAAACTTACGTATTTCATGTTTTTAATATCGCATTTTTATATATTTTTAATGAAACTTAAAAAATGAGCAATTTAATGACATAGACTACATACTAAGTGCTAATTTGTTACTGTTTAACAAATGAATACATGCTCTCAGTCCATACCAGAGTTGGATTAAATTCGAACTTAAAAATTCATAAAACATTAAATTAACAATGTGTGAATCCATAAAACATTTTATAAACATTTAGACAAAATTATATTATGAATTTTTTAAATCATAAGGAAAACACAAAATTTTCCAAAGAAATAGTTTAGGAGACTACCCCCTTAAACTAAAAATGTGGAAGCCATGCTTAAAATATACTTTATATATCCATCTGCCAGATAGATTCTTGAAGATTTCCATGTGCTTGGAGTCGATACTGTTGGCTGACAAAAATGTAAAATAAATTTCAACATCAAATTTAAATTTAATATTCATTAACGAAGGGGGAAAAAAAATTTCAGGGTCAAGCCGTTTTCAACTCACACCTATCATTAACACTTGGTAGTTATTTAAACTACTGTTCTTGATTTGTTGCCAACTTGAAAAGGTGTAAATCTGGACAAGTCTGTTTCGGATATATGCGGTTACTGCGGTATATGCGACTGTATATCTGCGTATGGGTAAGGTCCAAAGATAGAGTGGCAGGCGTTTCTTGAAATTCTTAACCTGAACACAAAACTATTCATCTTTGAACAAATATATGAAATAGTTTGAGTTTATTTAGGGAGGGAAAGTAACAGTTTTTAACAAATACACACATATACTTATGAAACATGTGACAGAGACACTTCAAAAATGTTTTATGTACAGAGATTTGCGTAATTTTTGTGATTGTGTTTTAAACCCATATTCTGACTTTAATTAAAAATCGTTGGTTATAGAGGCGTTGGTTGCATCTCGTGAGGGTTATAGAATGTTGTCCTTGATCCTTTTCGCGAGGAATAAAACTTCTATAAACCGACAGGGAACTTCCCTGCAGGGTCATGTAGCTAGCATGCTCGGTGTTTTCATTGTTCTTTAGAACGGCCTAAGTTATTCTGGAGCGGGGGCACGTCTGAACGATAAAGAGTAACTCCAGTGGCTGCTCTAATAAAGTAAGTTTCCGGTCTGCCTACGCACATAATCAAGTTGCGTATATATACTTATATCTCTCGGGAGAAAAGAAATGAAGGTTCCGAGGCATCTTTTATATAGGATCGCATTTATCTCCGGCGTGATTGCCAATAAAAATCATATCTCGAAGAAGAAATGTCGCAGAAATGGGGGAGGAAACGAAAGTTTAATTAGAGTTTTGTTGATGTTATCGGGGGGAAAAAAAAAATCTTTTAGGCTGAAACACCATAGCACCGGTTGAAATTATTGGAAAGAGAGATAAAAATCTTTCTCTGGTTGTTGAGAGAATTTTTTTTTTCTTCCAAACACAGACGAAGTTATAACTAGTATAAAACTTTACTTATCTCTATTTGGCTGGTTCTTGGAGAACAGAAAATATGATCAAGTATCATTTACGATTACATTTTTGTTAACAGTAAAACCTTTAGTACGTCTAAGTTTAACTCGGAACCAATAATTTAATAATTAAATAAAATTTTAAATAAACTACGTACTTTAATTCCAATTTTAGAACAAATAACTTTCAGTTGATTTGATGAAGTTTCGCAGGTGTTTTTCGTTGCAGTTTTATAAGTGTCGCAAAGTCCTGGCGGATGTGGTACTGTTTATTTCAAGTGAAAAAGTGGTGGTCATTGTTTTGAGATGACTTTTTTCCCCTTCGGCGTTCTCCTGTACGTTACAGTACACTTGGAGACGGAATATTGCCTGTGTAATTAGGCCTTTAGCACGAAGAAATATTCTCACGGGGAACGAGGATGTCTTTTCTGCATCGTCTGTGGGCTCATGCTATTGCTCAGCACAGCTGTGGTTCTTCTTGATGTCAACCACTGTTCGCTGTGCCATTACAGGCGTCCGTAATACCAAAGGGTTTTCGCGACTCATGTGTCCAGGCTCCAAACGCATTCCATTATCGTAGCCCTTGCTTAATTTATGAACTCAGAGTCGGTGGTCGAGTAGTTCGGAGCCCAAAACAACCTCGCAGGCGCGTACGAAGCCGAAAACACTACCTCCTGCTTTGAGCCCTTCGCCTTCTCCGCTCTCTGCATAATGACGCCGTAGTTGTAAACACCGCCTCTTATCTCCTTCTAGCTCTCTCTCTCTTTATCTTAACTTTCTCTTGTTCTCTCTCTCTCTGCGACGTCCCACCTCTTTCTCTTGGCATCAGGCTTTCAGATCGCCCTCGGCGGCGCGTTAGGCAAATGCAGCCTCCCTAGAATCCTTCCCTCCACCCCCATTCTTCTTCCAGGCCTCTTTCAACTGCTGGCGCGCTCCTGTGTCCTGGCGGTGACCTGCTCCTAGTTATCTCCATGTCATGATTAGAGGCGTGTGGAATTCGCGTTATTTTCCGTCGTATGCTTTTACAGTTATAGTCATGGGCGTAGATTCCGGGGATGTGGGCAGACCCCCCCCCCCCCCACCCTCTGGAATTAAGAAGCCCCACGCCGATGGGGCCCGCTTGCATTTGCAAAAGCGTGACTTTGAAAAGGGGTTGATGTCAAAACTATGTCTTATGGAAAACTTTCTGTATATTTTAAAGTTTTCTGCTTATTAGATGCACGAAAGCTAAAATATGGGCAGTATACAATATACAAGCACCGTATTCATAAATGACGTGTCGGTTAACTTCACGTACAAAACTCTTGGCCCCCTCCCCCACCCCGAGGATATTTTCATGGGGTCCCCTTGAGATTCCTACAGATTTTCACGCCTGGTTATGATATACATATATATATATATTATATATATATATATTTATATATATATATATAAAACTATGTAACTATCCCATTTATGTTTTCCAGATTATTTGATAAATACAGAATCGTATGGTTGTGTGTTTTACAAAAAATAATATTTTTTAAAAATTCCAAATAATTTTGAAGTTACCACCAAAATTCATTAGTCACCACAACAAAATAAATTGAATATATGTTTTAAAATTATTTTATTTTAAATATACAATCTACGTAGTTATGCATACCCTAATTATTAAAGTGGGCATTATAGTTTGTCTAACAGAAGAGAAGAAATAATTTTTAACTCCATACACACGATACCTAGAATGTTAGATAACCAGCCAATGCAGTTGCCGACCAAAGCAAGCATATCGGGGTAGGAAAAAAATGTTTTGTTCATTTGACCAACTACTGGAAGGAAAAAAAATTAAAATTTCAGCTGTTTCTTTTAAAAATTATGTAACATGGTGAATGATTCTTTCATATTTTATCGTCTTCATTTCACTTGCAAAATATATAAAAAAAATTGTTTAGTATTTAAAAACAGAGAAATTTAAAATTAAATAGTTTTAATTTTTTATTGGTAGGTTAGTTCCAAAATATAGTAATAAATTAAAAGGAAACAAGTAAAATTGGGTTTCCTTTACTGTAGTTGGTTTAAGATATATTGATAATATTACATTAATCAGATTATTCATCCAGCTAATTCACAGTATTAATTGTGCTAAATTCATTGCAAAAGTAAAAAAATGCTACCGATTCACATAACTTATATATATATATATATATGTGTGTTTCTTGATTACTAACTTATTTTACTACTTACGTTAAGAAAATGTAACTAAAAATGTTTGTAACCCATTGAGACAATGAAACCTGCATGGTTCCCATAATAAACTTAAAACTAATGTGAAGGAAAATCTTCTCACATTTTCATTTAGTCTTACAAGTTGTGGGTTTACATGAAGTTTTAGTTTATTCATTAATAATTTATGGACATTCGTTTTCTAATAAACATTGGAGGTTTAAATTAGAGAATAATCTTTTGTTTAAATTACTAATTAACATATTATTTTTATTTTAAGTAAAAATAAATCTACCTAGTATGAAATAATGCAACCAAATAGAATGAACTATGTATTTAACAATATCATAACAATAATATAAATAAAATGTATTAATACATATTTTCTTAAAGTACAATAAGTATAATCCAGTAATTTGTTATTTAAATAAAAGAAAAAAATAGAAATAATGAGATTTTGAACTTCTTCGAACAGTACCCTCCCGATATACAACCGCGCACTTAGCCACTACGCTATCTAAGTTTATTTATATTGTAATGCATTTTCATTACATATTTTAAAAATTGCGATTACTTCTTTCAGTGACAATTTTGTTTACCAAATATATTCCATGCTTTGTTTGCTATCATAAAGTTTCATTTGGCATACCGTTACGTTTGTTAAGTCCCCTAATGTTTACGAAAGAGACTGTGTACGGGTTTATATTGATAAGCGTTGGTCCGCCATCTTGACGACTTCCGCTCGTGGGCATACCAGAAAAATAGAACACCTTATGTTACGGTTTTGGCTAAGACTTCGGGTATACCCAGAGCCACACCTTGGAAGAGTGCTGTAATATTACCCACACGAGAGCAGGCGCGCTAACGGAAAATAGCTATTGAAACTGGGTGCCATGTGGGACTGGCTTTACGTCTGTGCGTGCGTGCACTCGCCATGGGCGGGCGAGGTGGCCATGGATGGGCGTGGACAAACTGCGTGGAAGGAAAAAAAACAAGCCACTTAAGAAATATTAGTAGATCCTTGTGCATAAATTACAATTGTATTAGTAGACCTAAAAACAAAATCGAAAACAATTTTTAAATTGCCTAATAACTATTTTTTCATTGACTATAATATTTTCCGTCTGAACATTACAAGTTACAGTTCAATCTCATTTCTAAAAAATAATTAAAACAAACGACTTAACATTCCAGATACCTATGCTACTATTTTCTAGGCGATGAAAAAAATAATCGCTGTTGCTTTTTACGCCATGGCAAACGAAAGCATTCATATTTCCTTTTCCTTTCAGTGTTTTAATTTTCGGCGCTTGAATTATTCATCTTCCATCGAAATAAAAAAAAAATTGGAAAATTGTGTTGCTTATCTAGGTCACGCTGCGAAGCAAGCCGCCTGTCCATGATTGCATTTGTTATATGAAGCTGTGTCCTGTTGACTGGGCGTCATAAAAATTTCCCCACATTCGCGGGGATATTAAAACATTGTTCTTTATCATCCCGTCCATCAATCAAAACGTGGCATGAATCCACATGTGGACGGATTTCATCCGGGGTGATAGACATCCCAACCGGCAGTAGATGGACTTGTTTTAGATTAGACCGGCACCATCAATATTTCATGCGCGAGGACGCGCGGGAATTTTTATGTGACGAGATTTCACGGAGTGTCGAGACGGGAGGATGGGACGTGTTTTGCTACCGGTGTAATGATTTTCTTAAATGACATATAGCGACATCGATCAAAGAACCTGAGCGCCTATCAGTCCACAACAGGACAAACATGCCATTGTTATCTTCGATGTCCACTTATCAAACGGTGTGGCAAGGGAAGCCTTCTTTTCACAGACAAGAGAGCCAAACGCCCGATCGTGCATCATCGGTTTTTTTTTGTTCATTGTAACTCATAATAACTAATGGTCATTAGGTTAGGTTAGCTACATTATAAATACTTTAAAACATCGTGGACCGTTGATTTGGTTAGGATAGCTACATTAAAGATACTGTGAAATCATGTAAACGGTTTCCTAGCCCTGGATAGCTACATATTAAAAAGTTATTTGTTAAGCAACCATAAAATGATTTTACAGTATTTTTAATGTAGCTATACTTACCTAATATAACCAACCATCCACAATGTTTTAAAGTATTTTATAATGTAGCTAACCTATCCTAATCGACCGCAAAATTTAATGCCACACCGGTTTATACAATGAGATAGACCCGGGGGGGGGGGGAAGCGAGCATGAACTTCGGGGAACTTCGGGTGTGGCTCTCTCGTCTGTGAAATGAAGGCTTCCCGTGAGGCAACTTGTCGGCAGTCACGTGACAAGCTGTTATCTCATTGGCGGTCACCGGTGGACTCGACGGCAGAGGTGTCATCCATCGCTCGACCGGCGAGAGTCTGAGGTTCTGTCACCGCCCGCCCGCTGTCACCTAGTGCGCGAGGTTCTGTCACTAGGTATGCACTTAACTGGGCTAGTTCGTCACAGGACAGTGCGTCAGCATGTCACAAGATTCGTTGGAAAAAAAATATCTACAATAATATATACGCTACGTGGTATATTGTTTTTGAGTAACAATATTAAATAGTCGTTTGTTTGATTTAAGATGTTTCCTTGGACATACACAATTTCTGGTTACACCGTACGTCATAAGCAATTGTGTGTGTGTCCAAATAAACATCTTGAATTCAATCTTCTTCGTTGCAAAAACCACTCAAAGATCGTTATTATTTGTTTGATTAGTTGTAGTTGTGAATATTATTCTTCTGTGATACCATTAAAATATCATAGCTATGAGTAATTTTTTTTTCGCAAATAGCAGCAAAATATCTAAATAATCAAGCGTGTCCGGTGAAGCCGAGACTTAAATAAAAAAAAATACTTTTATTTTTATAATGAAACTATGAACGTTACGAAAATCCCGATCGAATGAATGGAATATTTAGGTATTCGGTGGAGGAACCGGTAGAGGAGGAGACGGCAGAGGAGAGGTAGAAATGACGCAGCACACTTGCACAGTTGCATCCTTGCACACTTGCTTACTTGCACAATTGCATACTTGCGTGATAGCATAATTTAGCGCTCGCATACTTAAATATATAGATATTTATGTGTGACGACAGCCAAAGAGAATAAGGTATGAAGTAACTTGGCTTCTGGGTTGTAGCCGTGTCCTTGGAGAATAATTCACCGACGTTTCGGTCGGCATTGCAGTCGCCATCATCAGGGAGCATTTGTCAGGTAAACTGCTCCCTGATGATGGCGACTGCAATGTGGACCGAAACGTCGGTGAATTATTCGCCAAGGACGCGACTACACAACCCAGAAGCCAAGCTACTTTAGACAATGGCCGTGAAAGCCTGCGAACATGATTGAGAATTAGGTATGTTTCCCACACCTAATAATATATAAAAAATAGTGCGTGGAGTCCCTCCGCGCGGAAGAAGTGAAACTTCGTAATGTGGAAATGAAAATAGGAAGGGGTAGAAATTGATTTTTAGTGTAATCATATTGTATCAAATCAAACTAAAATAAATCATGAAATCATTCAATAATAAAAGCTGTTCATTTAATCAAGCGGACGGGTTCACCCTAAGGAGAAAATTGACGCGGCGAGACCTCGTGGACATAGAGAAATGAATGACACACACTCACTATTTATGTGTCTATGAAACACGCATTCATTCTCGCTCTGTCTCTTTCTATTCCCCCTCCCCACGAGCGTTAAACGTTTAACGCAACCTTGTTGGAAGTCGCATTAGAAGTTTCACTTCGATAAGCAGTAAAACAAGTTTCACTTCTGTCGCGCGGGGGAATCCTCGCACACGTTGTGCTGCCACGTGGACCGCGGGTTGCCCCGAGCCGGTGCTCCGGCGAGGGCGGGTGCTCATCATCACGGGGTCATCGAGTGAGGCGTGGCTCCCGGCTCGTGCCGCGGAATACATCGCCCCTGGAAGCAGCCTCCTGCCAGACCCGCTCCGCTCCCCTTAGCCTCGTCAGGCTAGGGACCATTAGCGATACTTATCGATAACACTCCCAGCCCCGCGGGAACAAACATTCTGCGACACAAGACAAGGGCGTGTGGATTCCCGTGGGAAGAAGCCGCGTCATTACGAACACAACAAATTTTTTTTTGACGTGATAAAGTCTCATAAATCGATGAACGCCGGCTGCACGCACGAAAAAATTGTCACGTTCCGCCTGAGCCGAGCGTGCGAGAACCGGCCAACCACCGTGCGAGAAAATCTTCTATAATATCAAACAGGTTAAGGCGGGCTTTTTAACTATTTGTTCGTGATTATATTTAAACAAATTATTTGAATTAAATTTGCAAAAACTGTAAATAATATTTGAAAATTAAAAAGTTTGCAAATTTTTCATCAATGTTTTCTTATGACGTTTTCACGTAAAATTATCGTCCGTAAACCGACTTTATAGACAACCCCCTTTTTTTTTTTAGTTAAACTCCGACCATTGGTGACGTTTCTGACGGTACGTACCGTAACCTTCGAGTACGAACACACATTTCGGACCGGTGCTACGTTACCGCGTGTGTATCAACTGGTGGTGTGAAACGAATAAGAGTTTAGCGATGTAATTGAACTTTAATATTTATCATAGCTCTGTGTGTTAAGGCGCCGAACCCATTTACAATAAAGTTTAACGTAAAAAAAAAAATTGAGGTTAAGAATTGTTGCTGTAGTATTTTTATATCTACGGTTTCGTGATTGTTATGGCAATGCACAGGTACTGTATGTAATATTAACGGGAATTTTTTTTTTACTCCAGCTTTAAATTAAATAATTATGAAGGTGATAACAGATAGTTTTAAAAGCTTGAAATTAAAATAAAATCCATTCAAAGTGTATTAGCCTATATTATCAGTGGAAAAAAAATTTAATATGTGGCTGACAAAATACTTTATTAAACGCACACAGAGAAAAAGGTTTGTTTGAATAAAACAAATATTTGCTTATATTTGGCGAAACAAATACCTATTTACTTGTTGGAACAAAATATTTTGTTAGTTTAACCAAACTCGATAAGTAACAAAAATAATTTGTTACACCTAACCAAATATACATTTGAGTTGACAAAATAATTTTGTTGGGTCAACAGAATCTTTCCAACAACAAAATATTTCTTTGAATTAACAAAATATATTTATTTCGCCATATATAAACAAATATTTTGTTGAGGCAAACAAACCTTTCTCTCAGTGCACACGTTAAATATTCAGTTGTTGGTTTCCCTTTGGCGTGACTGATTTGTGCCGTGGCCCACAAGTCTCGAATGCGGAGCGTGGAGGAACACCGCAAGTCTCCGCGGGTGTTGGCTATCAGCCCGTTGGACTTGGTGTCCTCGGCAGGGCGCAGTCCTTCTCCCGGGAGGTCGCTTCACCCGCGCTGCTTATCCCCGTTTCCACCGCTGCAACGGTTAATTAATATAGAATTGATTTTGTAAGTTTATACATACGTAAAAATAATATACATACCTTCATCAATAAAAATCCATCACTAAAACACTTCAATTTAAACCAAACTGTCATAGAGAGGTGTTGTCGTATTTGTCTCGAAAATTCAACTGACCTATTTTTTTTCTATTGCAGTCAACTCATTACTTACTATCGGGAACCCATGACTCATCAATCTGGAATGTAATACGTATACAATTCATGGAATCTGTGGTTTGGGAGTGTTGCTGACGGTAACCTGTCAATAAATACCGGGAAACTGATAATGAATTTTGTCCGCCTAGCTTGATCTGCGGGACACACTGTGCGCTGGTGTCCCGAACTGCAGGGAGATTGCGAACACTGACGCAGACATGCGGAACTCTCCACGCTTTACCGAGACACGTACCGTGTCTAGAGGTTACGAACCAAACAGCGATATGTGTTTCATTATAATCTGTGGGACTAGTGAGCCACGGAAAAATTCAGCGATATTAAAGGCAAGCAATCACTCAATATTTAATGTCTGCGTTAAATAAACCATTTTTTTTGTTTCACTGATCTGTATAAAAACTTATGTCATGATTTAAATTTTGTTTCGAGTATTTAAAACTATCTGTGATTCGTTCAATAATTTTTCATTTAAAAATACAGAAAAAAAAAATTTGTGTCAACGGGGCAATGCCTATTTTTTTCCCATAGCAAACATAAAAGTACTCGGTAACAGTTCCTAAACTCAAATATTGTTTACATTAAACTTCATTGTAATTAGGTTTGGCTCCTAACTCAACCAGCTATGAAAAAAAAATCATGTCATTAAAATTTTACATTGTTTGATACTTATTATAGTAGTTAAATTACTTCGCTAACCACTTATTAGTTTCTAATCACCAACTGATACACACGTAGTATATAACGTAGCACCGGGCCGGGAATGGGAAATTACACTTAATTTTTGAACTTCATTTCGTTTTTCCAGGTAAATGGATCGTCGAATGGCCTACGTTTCAATCAGGATAAAACAGTTCCGCAGAAGAAATAAAAACGAGTTTTCCCGTGGACTTGAAACATTTTTGTAGGTTATTTTGTCATACTGAGATGATCCTATGAATTTAAGTTAGAAAAACTTTAACTCAGTATCTTAAAAAATTAAAAACAAAAATTTTCGAAGAATATAGATTATTTATAACAAGTACGTTTCGTAAATTCACGGTGAAATGTTTTTACTGAGTTTTCACGCCTAGTACAAAAGTGTATCGCCGCGTACGTGATACGAACATTGTGGAGATACTGAATACACATGATTTTTAAATAATTTACGGGGGAATTATTGACACGTTCCTTGCGGAGAGATACGCTGCGAATTCCAGGAACTTCCTTCGTTAACGCTAGTTGCGTAAATGATGAGATGATGGTCGAGGAGGACTCAAGTGTGATGAGACTACCCAGATAATATCATCTCTAGCACTTTAAACTTACCGAGAATTACATTTATACCACCTACACCTACAATTAGACTGAAAGAAGTGACAATTCATCTGTTTATAAGGTAAACATCCTTCCATTGAACTGATTAAGCAGCTGTATTTCTAATTTTAAAGAATTATTTAAAGACCATGGAAAAAATTAATTTGTTCTTTCAGGGTACTCTTGTATATAACAAAAATAATTAATGATGCATAAATTAGAAAATACAATTGAATTTAGATTATATATTTTTTTACTTAAGACAAAGGAATCTGAATTTCACGTTTGCATTGTAATATTTACTTTTTTTTAAATAGTATAAACTCTTAAGTAAGTTTATGATTAGATCACGTAACAATTTATTATTGTATTAAATTTAATATCCACATTTCAAAAGGACCTTGGACTTGAATTGCTCGTACTTAATTTACCTCAAGCTTGCAGGAAAGTTGCTAACGTGATCGAACCGTACGCAAACTTGCACGTGCAAGATTGACGTGGTTTTCGACACGAATTCGTGTCATATCAGCACTGTCCGACATATGAGGGAACAAATTCTCTTGGGCTTGAAAGATTAGTTAGGATAAGACGATGTTCAGTTTTAAATAATATATATTTTTTTATTAATTTCTTGTATGTGTGATGTCCCATGCCTTACCATATTTTCCAACTGGAATAATGGGGAGAAGATTTCAGTAAGTACCTTACTAAAAAAATAAAGTATAAAAATGGCGTGAGAGCGGGCATTCTGGCTGGCACGCCGCTAGACATAGAAATAAAGGTTTTATTCCGCCACAACGCCCTTGTCGAACGTCCATGCGGTTCTTTGATGTCCCGATGCCTTTTTTTTCTTCATCCCACTCGGTCTTCCCGCGTCGGAATTCCTGTCAGAGACGCGCGGTCTTCGGGCGCAGAAACGCAATCAGTTGCCTTGTCGCGGCGCGCCAGGGTCGGACGAGGGGTGAGGTAGGGACAACAAGAAGGACAGTCAGAGGGACAGCAAGAGGGACAGCAAGAATGGGTGTCTCCCACGCCTAGCGCCGAGTCTGGACGCCACTTGGGCGGGGAATTACTGTAGCCCGTCTCGTCTGTCCGTCAGCCGAGCGATGTACAACACTCCGCTCTTACGTCATTATTTTATTTCTACCCCATTTCAACGCGGTCAACTGTTGAGAAAACTGAAATTTTGGGGGAAATATATCTTGTATGATCAGATTAGTTTGACAAACGTGTGAGTTATTCACTTACAAATCATAACATTCAATTATTTTTTTTACACTCTAGTAGGCCTAATTATTTAAACATGTTCAGAACTACTTCGCGTAATTAATTACAGTTCTTTGACTCAAGGATTTTTGTTTTAAAAAAACTTATTTTGCTTAACTTTAGTTCAAAAATAATTATGGAAGTAGATTAACAATTAAACAAACTTTAGGTATTCTTCTAATGTAATACGATTTGACCAGCAAAAAAATTGCAGATATTTGGAGGTTATAATTTCACCCGTCGCACGGACGGACGGTTGACAATTTTCGGGTAATCTGCAGTCACGTGATTGATGGACGGACGGAGGCGATTGACAATTGTAGTTCGGGCTTTACCCGCCCCGTCAGCAGCGTTGCCTTCAACTCGCGATTTGCTACAGTCGCCTGGTGAACTTGTCTCTCGCTGGCAACACAAGCAACACATACCTGCAGCTAGTACCACTGTGACTTCCTTCCACGGACATACTGCTACGATTGGGAGGAAAACTAAATCTTTTAGAATATCCCAATTAATTCAATTCAGTTTTATTTACTTCTAATGTCTACACTATCAAATTACTGCACTCAAAATCTCTGTTCACATTTAATCTTTTTTTTTTCTTTCCAGTCCACAAGAATTAGTTTTATCCTGATCATTTTAAACCTTAAAGCTGCCCACTGGAGCCTGGCTCGCCAGTGGTTCGTTCCTCCGCCAGTCTGTCCACACACCAGTCCTCGAGCACTAACCAGCACCACCCATCAGTGCCGCAACACCGTCCCCAACTGTCGCCCGTCGCACCCGGCTCGCTACCAGAGGCTCTCGAGTTTCCCTCTGCTCTCGTTGGTGTCGCTGCCAAAGAGACCCTTCCCCGGTGACAAGGCCTTCAGTCGCCGAACAGTCGCCCCGAAGTCTCCGTGCAGGTGTCGCTATGGTATCGCTCCCCGATTGGTCCAGACTCCTCTCCAAGGGCCACTCGCCTTCTCCACTCTGGCTGATCGCACGGATTTTTTTTTTCTTTTTTCCTAACCTAAATTAAAAATTAGTGCATTTGGGAGGGGTCTGGGTTAGGGAGAGACTCTATTGGCCAGCCATGGCAGCGATTGGCGCCATGACTAACTCCCCTCACTGACTATTCTAGACGAAAAACTAGATAAGTTGGGCCCAGGTAAAACCTGCATAGACACAGGGAAAACCCTGGGCACTTACATGCGGGATGCAAAAATTCATGCATTATTGGCAAGCAGGTTGAACGGGTATCGCCAGTATCCCTCACCCCCACGCCCTAATATCTCGCCACTCGTTGGCTGGAGCTCGTTTATACCCGCGGAGGCCAGGCGTGGAAGCACCCAGAAGCCGCGTGTTGACGTCACAGGCGGTCCCCGACCCTGTGGCGCAGGCCTCGCCCATCCCCCGAGTAGACGACCCCAGAACTATCCAGACGTGTTGGTGAACACCAGGCCATTCCCGGGCCCGCTCTCCAGTGCTCCAGCAGGGGATGCGGGGACAGGGGGAGGCCGTGACTGACAGGCTGCTAATGGCCAGGCGACACACACACACACACACACACACCTCCCTCGATGGCTGGTGGGGAGGGGGGGGGGTCCGTGGCCTCCCAGACTCCACCGGAGACAAGCGTAACAACTCATACAACTTATGAATCCTTGTTTACTGTTTTAATTCAGTTTTTATGGTATAAGACAGCTTATGCTTGAGTTTGGTTTCGTCTCGTTGTCAGGTATGAGATTCAGATCTCGTCAGAAAAATGTTCACATTACCTGGAATACACTAGACTACTTGTTTGAATGAGACGTACGATTAATTTACTTTTCTTTCCTTTTACTCATCACATTTTCATTAATCGATAAATGATTTAGCTGGGAAAGTAATTTTCTTATTGTCTGGTCATGATTATACAACACAGTGCCACAGGTTATGAAACCAAGCATTTACAAAGTATTTAAAAATAAACTCTCAGTATAACTTAAGATTTGTTTAATAATCATGTTTTCAAATTAAAAATGGAAAATAATTTTATTATTCTTTTGTTAGAACAGGAAGATTTATTTCTTGAGCCATTGCTTAGTTACGACAAAATAGTTTGCTTCTGCTGTGATGTGTGGTGGAACTGCAGTAAATCATTGGCGTGTCGCAGTAAATATCACCTTTATAGTAGCGGATTTAAAGCAAGATCCAAGAGAATATATTTGCTCTTAAATATTTATCCTTTAATTTCTGAGGCTAGTGAGAATAATTTGCTTCAGAAATGCCACAGTTGCAAAAAAATAATTTAATTATCTTATTAAGATAATATAAAACGATTTTGCGATGTTTTCATGCTATAAAACGGAACAAAAATAAATAAATTCTACGTGGTGATCTTGGTGTGAGGTTTTGTCGATCGCTGGAAGCGGAGGCCTTCTTATCGAACTGTTATTTAATTTTTAAAGAGCCACTCTCCCGAGGTTAGCGCAGTAAACACGAGCTGCTCCCCTCCCGCTGATCGCGGCCACGTGGTTTACGACCCTGGCGAGCGGGGCGCAGTCTGCCGGCGGGAATCGTAAACCATAGCCCTCCGAGCCCTCCGTCCTCAGACCCTCGCCGCGCGCAACTCTCGGTGATCGAATAACCACCCCGCTTTCTTCCCCGCCCAGCTTCCATCACACAGCTGCTTGGAGCCCAGCCCTGTGAAGACTGGCGAGGAGAGCGACGATACAGATAGGGGAGGTTGGGTAGGCCTACACCGGACCACGCCCCCCCCCCCCCCCCAGGGTGACTGAGGAGTCCCGGTGTGATGTGGGGGATCGGGGGTAGGCGCCACCAAAGCGCTGATAAGGTCTAAGGGCCGAGCACAAAGCCAACTGTCTGATTAGCTGAGTGAGCTAGGGAGACGAGGTTTGGGGGTGATGCTGGGATGGGTAGCCTCTCGTCACAGCCAACTCTCTAACGGCTTTCCCGATTCACGTATTTGGCGTATTTCCGTATCCACGCCCGAGGGGGACCCCCCGGGCGGCAGGGCCTAACGGCTAAGAGCGCTGGGTAAACAAAGAAAAACAAGAGGGGACGGAATATCCTGATCGGTCCATGCGTCCGCTTCACTCCTCCAAACAGCCATCAGCCCTCGTAGTTCTCCGAGGTGCTTCTAGAGTACTTCTCACCTGCCTTCTGCCTGTCTAGGCCGACAAACGACGAGCAAAGTTCCGAGTGTCAATTCACCGCTATAGATTTACTGGAGTTGTCCTTTTACGAAAATTATTTAAGAGACACTACACTTGTCTACAGTAAATTATTTTTAATGCTTTCGCAAAACACGGGTATTTTTTTACATTGAAAAATGCTTAACCGGATGTTAGGTATTAAAAAAATTAGCATATAGTACTGTAAGGATGGTAGGTACATGCAGGGAGACTTCAGCTTTAATATTCCACCGATAAATTATGGCTCGACCTTTGAAGTCCCACGTAGGCGAGTTATCCAAGAGAAGACAATATGACAGTAAGTTTTCTTGTTCGTAAAGGCCAAGAGACGTGTGATGTGGAAGCCAGTGTCGCCCTTAACGTCCCCGCACTTTTGGACATCTTGCTCCCAGACAAGCAACGTTGTCCGTGCCCACGGTAGAAGAATATTTTCGGTTCCGTTTCTAAAAACTCAATGAAAGTTATAAACGTGTACGATTATATGGGAAATTTACCTTGTCAAATGTAAAGACAGTGTACCATATTTAAATGGTCAATTTATCATACAATTGTTTTGGTTAATTAAATCTATATGTCTGTGTATAATTAAATCTATATGTCTAAGACCATTACCAAACATTTATTACAATATATAGTACTACGGGACTTGTAGTTGATGATCGCGTAAGGGTAGCTACATAGTAAGTTCGGAAAACCCTCAGAGTTACTTGTGTGGTCAGCCCAATAAGTGTTCAATTATTTTCCTCATAGGCAAATAATGTATTGAGAGAGTAAAATACTGTATTAATGTCTGTGTAGGAAACCAGTATTCTTGTTACGTTTTTTTTCTATGGTTTTCGTTCAGTGCCACAGTTGAACACGTCAACAAAACCCTCAACTATAGGTTTGATAAAAAGGTAGCGGTGCATCTTCACACGCATCATGCCTTGTAGAATGTGTATATATTTTACTTTTTTATGAAAACTAGTTTCCGAAGAATTATTTGCAAGGATCCAAACGAAATTTGTTGTGCGTGGGGAGTTCGGGCTATAAGTCATCATCCCTGGGTATTTCTTCTGAACATTCCCCCTTCTGGCCCATCTCTTGCCACATGGTCTCTTCCCCCTGGTTGCCTGGGAACGAGGTCCCCGCACTTGGTATTCCGTCGCCGCGCGCGCGACAGACGCCGGCGCTCGCGACGTCGCGCGACGCAGCAGGTGAATGTTTTATGACGCGGACTCCCCCCGACACGTCTCGAACCCTCTCCCCCATTACACCAAGCCAGCCCCCCTCCGCTGACGGTCCAGCTGATGCACTGCAGCACTCTCCCCACTCGCCGACCCCTGGAGCGAGCACTCGTCTCCGTGGTGTGGCACGAGAGGTGGGCTCCTGCGCATCGCAAGCCCCCCACGGTGACGTCACGCGAAATGCAACATCCTCCAGCCTTTCACCTGCTCGGACTACCTGAGAAGATCGTCCACGATCTGTCCTACACTGTTCATAACTCTCACCGTAAATTTATAAAGAATACAAATTTCAAATTATTTCGCTGTCTTGGTAAAATCATTAATATCTCTAAGAATTAACAGTTACTGAGTTAACTTATTCATAACTTCAACTCTCATGAATTATCATGGTGCATTAACAATACCAGAAAAAAGGTTAATTCTCTAACAAACGCTCTCTTCTTCCTTGTCTACCCTGTCTACAATGGGACACAATATTCGGAAGTCGGAGGTGCGTTGTTTCTTCGCAAAGTTCGAAAATTTACAGAAACTTCTAATAGTAAATCTATCGTTTAACGTCTAATCAAGTGTTACTATTAATTTTTGTCTTCTTATGAATTCTGATTTTTTACGCATGCAAGCAATTAAAAAATTATAAATGACTAATTTGTGAGGAGTAACATGCAAATGAAGTAAATTTAATTTTCCATCGTAAATTAAGTAAAATTTGTAAATTAATTTTTCAGTTGATGTCTAGAGCAATTGTTTCCGGTAAAATACACAATTCACTTTGTTTAGAATTTCATAATTGAGACATTTTTCGATGTTCATTTTAGAAGGTTTCAAAACTGCGAAAGAATTTCAAGAACCATGTAGCAACTACAATGTATGTACATATTGTGTAAGCTAAAAATTCACCATTATTTTATACCCTTTTCAAAAATTACGTTACCTCAACAATAAAAAAATACGACTTTAAAATCAACAATAAAAAAAGAGTTTTTGCAGAAGTAATAACATGTTTTTGAATGTATGTCGTGGATTCGTGTTTTAAAGTAAGTGAAATTAGTACCCGCATATTTACAAAGGTAACGGTCAATAATTAACGAAGATTTATGGATAGTTTGTAACCAGCTTTCTTCGTGAATTTAAGGCGAAACATTTTTGACATCGTAGTGCAAACGGGATAGCAACTAGTGAAAGTAATGCTAACCCGTTTTCTCTACCTCTGGGTCTACGTTTGACACAGGGAGAAATAGGGCAACTTGCAAGGTCAGGTAAGCAAAAAAAAATATTTTGGCAAAATGTTTTCAGGTTAATCAAACGGAGGAATACTTTACTTTGCCGCGAGCCGACCCAAGATTTTTTCTCACGTGAACTCGTCTCAAACTTTCGACGGGTCTCGGAAGTGTACGCACGTGTCCTTTAGCCGCTGTCGTCCAGTCGTCACATCGCTGTGACGTCACGCGGTCGGCCGCTGTGTCGGCGAGCGAACGCCAGGTGCGGCCTCGGTCGAGTGACAGTTGCGGGGACGGATGAAAGGGTTCCCCCCGCCGATTCGAATCTCTTGAGACAAAGTCACGCGTGACAAAGCGAGGTCGCGTGCGTGCATGTCTCTCCCAGTCGGCGACGTATCTGGGGTTCGAATCTCGGCGCGACGGGAACCAACCGACAAAATTGGGCAGATGTTTCACGTGCTCCGGAGAGGCTAATGCAGATTTTCCTTTCCCTCGACATCACAGATTTACGTTGTGCATTTTACTTTTTTTTTTTTTTTAAATTTTCATTTGATTTTCCTTCAGAGAAATCCGACTGAAAAAGGAGTTATCTCAAATTTCGCACTGCTTGACTTCGTGGACAATTTCGGGAAAGATAAATCAGTACTTATTTTCTTTGATAAATAACCAAGCAAACATAATGTTATCGTTTTATTTATGTTAGAATAAAGATGTGAGTTTAACAAGGGATATGATTTTCTGATAGCTATACGACGTCCCTTAATTGAACCTTTGTCCACAGTTATTTGTTACATTTTTCGTTGCTGTTATATTACATTAAGTAGTTTTATTTTGGTTATATTCCGGTATGTTTAAATAATATTTCCAAGTTATTTTAATCTTCTGGGGAGGTAAATAAACGCAGTGTAAAAAAAAGGATTGTAATTTAGACAGTCAATGGAGCCTTTGTGCACGTGAAATCTGTTAATTACGCACTTGAACGGGTCGTTATGAAGCTCTGGTCATTGTTATCATGTTTCAGGTACTGTGTAAAAAAATTAAATAAATAAACTCGGTTCCAACGTGTTTTTAAATAGAATTATTTCCATTTACTTTATAAAAATAATGATTTTATTACAATATAATAATTGCTGAAGTAAAAATAATACATTCATATTTCTGTACGAGAGCGTTATACTCTATGTGATTTGGATTCCGGTTTGTTATTAAAGATTTACTAAGGCTGCTAGCCAGTCTGTAATGCTGTTCTTCGGGTCAAGGTTAAAGTGTTCGCAGCCAACTTCTTGCCTTAAGAGGAAGGCACATACGAAATTATTAACCGTCCAACGAACCCTTCTTCTGAGTAACCACTGCAGAGGACCTTTCGTCTGGGCCTACACTGCAGATTACATTTCGTCTGGGGGTACACTAGAAATTGCCTTTCTTCTGGGCGTACACTACAGAGTACCTTTCGTCTAGGCCTACATTTCAGAGGACCTTTCGTCTGGGCCTACACTGCAGATTACATTTCGTCTGGGGGTACACTAGAAATTGCCTTTCTTCTGGGCGTACAGTACAGAGTACCTTTCGTCTAGGCCTACATTTCAGAGGACCTTTCGTCTGGGCCTAATCTGCAGATTACATTTCGTCTGGGGGTACACTAGAGATTGCCTTTCTTCTGGGCGTACACTGCAGAGTACCTTTCGTCTAGGCCTACACTTGAGAGGATTTTTCGTCTGGGTCTACTCTGCAGAGGACATTTCGTCTGGGCCTAAACTACAAAGCAGTATCATAAAACCGATTTGCAGGTACGTCATTTTTTTTTCTCTTCTGCTCACACGAGTTCAGAATCCGTAAGATATTTCACCAGCCCTTGCCTTGTAAGATGTTTCATCAGTCCTTACCCTTAAGATGTGTCTATTTCTATGTCTTTTATTTATTTTATCTCTCTCAGGCTCATTACGACTGTATTTTAACAATTCAAATTCTATTAGCGTGTGGAAGTTTTAAGAATGTCCAGGAGAGTTCCCAAAGGAAGAGCTGTAGGTGCCCGCTCTATATAAAACTGACAAGAACAAAGTGAGTGTTGTGAGGCCGTGATGGGATGCAACCATTGGCAAAAACTAAATGCCCGTCAAATATGTAACATACGTCAGCCACTTCCCCCTCACGGTGAAATTTAAACTGAGGTTCATCGAATGCTGCAGAGAACAAATGACGGATTGTAAATTCTCGACGATAACCAAATACTAAATGATCTGTTTTCTATATCCATGCTTGTAAAAGTAAAAAAAATTTAAAAAAAAAACTATTTTTTAGTGAAATGTAACCAATACGGTATTCAACATTTACCGGCGATAGACGTTTGCGAATTTCCCCAAGTAGGCGCGCGAGAAATAACAAACGGAACTTCGCAGAGCTCTGAACAACCAAAATGGCGGAGTCGGATGCATTCTGAAACGCGGAATTGGGCACGGCATCATTCTGCGCTGTATTTTGGCGATATTATATATATATTTTTTTTATTCGCTCGGGGACATAGGTTGTGCTCGAGCAGATAGTGTGGTTGGAAAGAAGTAGGGGTTGATGGTTGTAAAAGTTTGCAGGAGGGGAAGAGAAGGTGAAAAGGAAGCGGCGGGGGGGGGGGGGGGTAGCTCTCGTCCCGAAGTCTTCCCGCGGGGACCTGGAGAAAGGGACTGTACGTGCCACTCCTTCCAACCCATGCCTATTTTTTTTTCTTTTTTTCCTCGTCAGTGCCGGCGCAAGTCTGGCCGCGCTTCCACGCCGGTCGCATGAATAGTTATGGGGCCTGCACTGCGGGCGAATTTTCGAGACGACTCCCCCCCCCCCCCCCCATCAAATCCCCTTCCTAGCGAGCAGTGGTGGTCATCCCCTCCCCTGACCCCAAAAAACTTCCCTTTCCAACCGGCTCCACCCCCAATCCCCTTCTTATTTTCCCAACGATATTTCTCTTTCTCGCGCTTCCTCTCCCGCGTTAAATATTTCCACCGCCGCGACGCGTGTGGTCCGCACGTGGGTCGGCCTTCCCGCCTGACGCCGGCTCCACGCCCTCTGCCGGCGGGACCCGGCACTGACGCTGAGCGCCGCGGTGCCGCAGCTGGCGGAGCCGTGCATTGCCCTTTGCGGTTCCTCCTCCGCGCTTCCTTACTCGCAAATATTACAATATATATATTCCTCATTAATGCACGCTATGTTCACGGAATCCTTTTTACGTGAAACTCTTCGGACCCTTTCAGACTAGTCGCATACATCTCCGTCTTGTATTTCTGGGTTCGTACGCCTCATTAATATCCTTCAAAAGTCCTTTATTTATCTTTAAATTGATTAAGTCCCTTAAAATTCCTTACATTTCACCAAGAATCCTTTAAAATACTCATTAATAAAGACAGCTAGCAAGCAATTGATGATTGCTGGTATTTTAATAGTCTTTTGTTTCCGATTTGGCAGGCACCTCCTGTTGCCTGAATGACGTTACAATGCTTGTGATGGGGAATTTTGATTTAATATAATTTCTTGGACATAAGCCATTGCAGTTTTGCACTGTTCGCCAAGGAAAAAATTCATTCATCGTTGTGTTTGTATATATTTGTTTCGTTTTCCAGTTTTTGTTTTTTTTTTTCCATCTGTCCGCATCAGTGTTGATATCGTTGAAACTGTCTCGTCGTTCGTCTGGGCTGTTATTAATTCTTTCACGACTAAATTCATTCCACGGAATTCTTAAGCTGTCTGAATTGTTTCGTCTGTGCTGTCGTCGCTGTGTTGTCCATAATACCTCTTAAATTTACCATTGGCTGCATCTGTTTTACATCAGCTAATTTAGGCTGGTTTTATGTGGGTTTATGTTTTTTTTTCCTTTATGAATTTTTTCCACGATAAGAGTGGAAAACTGCAATGGAGTATGGCCAAGAAATTGTATTTAATCAAAAAAGGGGGTTGTCTGTAAAGTCTGTATACGGACGATAATTTTACGTGATGCCGTCATATCAAATTTTTTTTAATTGCTGCTTTTAAAAAGCCCGTCTTAACCTGTTTGATATCATAGAAGATTTTCTCGCACGGTGGTTGGTCGGTTCTTGCACGCTCGGCTCAGGCGGAACGTGACAATGGGTCATGCTTTTTTCGTGCGTGCAGCCGCAGCGTTCATCGATTCGTAAGACGTTATCGCGTCAAAAAATTACGCACCAGGAATCCAAAACGTGGTGGCCCTAAGGAAGTGTCTTGATTAAAATATAAACTAAACTGCGTTCGCATGAAGTACTGAGAGCGCTCTGGTAAACAGCTCGGGCGCTCTAATTTGGCGCGGGACGCGTCAGCTGGCGGCGAGTTCTCATTAAGGAGCTCCCGGGCTCGCGAGTTGTAGGGGGTTGTTTCTCTGCGGCGACGGCGACCCCGGCGAGGAATCGTTATTTTAAAAATGCGGAGTGCCACGCACCGGCCACGCCGCGGGGGAAGCGACTGCGCAGCTGCGTCGAGACGCGCTCAAGGCTGAAGCCAGCCTCCCCGGCAGAGTCAACATGTACGTACAGTTGTGTCCACAAAAAACAAATGTCCCAGTCATACAATTTTTTGACGTGACAACGTCTAATAAATCGATGAACTCCGGCTGCACGCACGAAAAAGGATGACTCACTGTCCCGTTACGCACATTGTCCCGTTACGCTGTGTCCCGTTACGCTCATTGTGCGCTTGCGCCGCATCTATCTCTCTTCCACTCGATTGGAACAACCATCGATTTGACTTTGGCACATTAAACTTGAAACACTCCCATTCGTTTCCTACTTCTCCTATCATCGTCCTATCCTTAACAGAATAACACAGATTGGAAGAAGTTAAATAGCAAACATGTATAAAAGTTATAGTTAAAATAATCTGTTCGTTAAAGTTCTAAACATATTTGAATTAATGAGTGCAAATAAAAGTAAATTTATCAATTAAATTGTAGATTTCATTTCACTCCTTTGTATCCATACGAAATAGTGATAATTCAATAAAAATTATTCAATTTTATTCACAAAAGTATGCAATAATTTCTTCAATGTTTTGTTATGACATTGTCACGTTAAACTATCGTCCGTAAACCGACTTTACAGACAACCAATTTTATTTATTACAAAAGAGTCAATTAATATTTTTTAATGTCATCAACTTTAAGCAATGTACAGTTCTTGGTTCAAGGTCACAATTAAAGAGTAACTCAAACATTTTTTTAGATAAGCGCGTGCGCGAGTACTGCTCCGCTGTTTTCTCGCTTTCAGCGCCGCCTACGCAAAAAAATGGCGACACCCTTGAGCGTGAAGCGTTTTGTGTTCTGATATTTGTAAAGGGTGAATCTGACGACGAGAAATTTGCAACAAGAACAGTAAATAATTTTTTTTAAAAAATTGGGCCGTAGTCGTCTACGCGACAGAATTGAAACTTCTTGTTTATTAGGTATGGATAAAGATAAATTATTAGAATTTTTTTATTAATAATATATTATAATTGAGAACAGTAAGGGTGTGCGTATGATCTGAAATGGGAAAAAAAAATTATATTTTAGTTAATTACACAAATAAATTACTAATCAATAACGAAATATCACTCAAGACATTTTGCGTATTTAGAGAAATGTATAATGAAAAATGACGGTATATTATGAGCTAATATGGTTTCACTGAGTTTACATAATTTCATTAATTTTTAGTTGATAATAATCAATGTTACAGAGTTATATTATTAAATATTCTAGAATAGCGTGATAAAACTTTCTTAACAAAACAACTTTTTTCATTAAAAAATTAATAATTTTAGTTCTTCCAGTTCCATGCACGAATACACACAAATAATTTGTTTCTGAAATCTCTCTCTCTCTCTCTCACACACACACACAAACATGCATTACAAATAAGGCTATGTTTTAATGTCTCTTTCATAATATGCCGTTTGTGAAGCTACGGGATTACGACGTCGCTGTAGCGGCAAAGTCGCGGCTCGTCACAGGGGCAGAACTACCCCCACCACTACTCCCGACCAGGGACAGCTGAGGAACGCTCACATACCGGGAGTGAGTGTTCGCATACCCGCCGAGGAATACTCCCGGATGCTTCTGCTGCAGCGAACGTTAATAAATAACGCGACGACTCGTCGACTTTTCTCTGGTCGCTAAGGAGAGGAGGAAAAGGGAGATGAAGTTGAAGACGGCAGCCTGGAAAACGCGAGGGAAGCAGAAATACAAAAAGCAGTGTTTCATGGGTTTTCCTTTGAGCGAGATAGACCCCTGAGGGTAGGAGGGGAACATTTTGGAAGGGGGTAAAAGGGAGATCGGGAGAAATGAGTCGGTCAAAGGTGCAGAGGTGAAACCGAGATTCATCTATTCACCTTTTTTTTTATCCCCCCCCCCCCCCTTTTGCCACGGTTGTTAAGTGCGCTCTTTGCCGGTGGCTGGCTGAGTGCGCACACTGCGCCCTGCACTCTATACGGGCCTTCATTCCAGATGCCCTTTGTCCTAGGGCACGCGCGCGGTCCCGCGTTAAGCTAGTGTAAGCTAGTCCCGTGTGAGATACGTCTCGGGACAGTCTCTGCACTGCTGCCCAGCTACAGATTCTGTCATCTGTCCCGTTTTGGATTCAACCTAGGGTTAATTGTCTGACACATGAGGTTTCCAAAGCAGAATTAGTCACCATTTTCAAGCTAAAAAAATTCTGCTGCCACTTTTATTTTTATTTTAACGTTTACTCCAAAATAGCACAGGTGAAACGTTACTTGCTACTCATTTGCTCTTCAAAGATTTTCAGAGAGAGACTCTTATAAACCTCGTTACTGATAGTCATTTTCCATAAGGAGTTTGCTGTTTGACCACATTTACTCAGCAAAAAAAATATAACTGCCGACCTCTCAGTACAATTTTTTTTAAACACAGTAATTTGAGTTAAATGGTGTGCGCTGCTGTAGTTATATTACATGAAAGACTT
The DNA here is from genome assembly GCF_032445375.1 of Bacillus rossius redtenbacheri. Lineage (NCBI taxonomy): Eukaryota > Metazoa > Arthropoda > Insecta > Phasmatodea > Bacillidae > Bacillus > Bacillus rossius. The sequence goes on from NC_086334.1 coordinate 7,949,642, forward strand.
GAAATGAAATTTTTTTAAGAGGATTGCTGTCGCTTTCTCTTAACTTAGATCGTGTTCAAATGGGCAGAACTTTTTTGACAACATGTTCACGTAACACGATTTTGTATAGCGAACAGATCGCTTGAACTATTTATCGGTTTGAACTATTTATGTTTGGTTTTGAACGATATTTTGAACATAAAGATTAATCAATTACGAAATTTCTATGTAAGTTTTAAGATTCAAACTCACTAGATGTGTTAATTATTTGAGATATATTACACATTTTGTATAATAATTTATAAGATTATAATTGTAAATTGCATTTAGCTTTAGACCTTAATATTTATTGGTTTTTATAATGTAAATCGTTTTATTAATATTTTTATTGTTGTTATACACGTGATGCAACACGATGAGATTTTTTAAAGAATGGTAGAGAACATCTTTAAATCAAATTATTAATTATTTCATAACTTACAAAATAAATAAATATTCTTAATAAAAACCGATAGCTGCTTACTACAGGTCTAGGTGTAATAAAAAATTTCAAGATAAGAGTGTTTTCTTATAACTGGTTGTAGCTAGTACTTACGTAAAGAAATATAGCTGGTTTTATTTGTTTCTACCTGAAGTAAAACTGAAGCTTACGTTCTTTGCCATTATGCAGCTAAGACCACGCATAAACAGTAAACCATATTTGCAAAGTATTCGTCCTATGGACCAAAATGTCATATATATCATCGAGTAAAAATAATCATTAACATAAAAAAGTTGTGGGCGTGGAGTCAACCTGCGACGGAAGTGAAACTTCTTGCTTATTAGGTACAGGAATTGTACTGAAACAAGTAGTGGCACAGATTTTATTAATAATTTTTATTTTATTTTCTGCATTTTATTAATTATTACCATTTAAACAGTATTAACTTGGTTTCTGGGTTGTAGCCGTGTTCTTGGCGATTAATTCACCGACGTTTCGGTTGACATTGCAGTCGCAATCATCAGGTAGAAGGTACCTACGCAGGTACCTATGTAGGTAAATGCTCCCTGATGATGGCGACTGCAATGTCGACCGAAACGTCGGTGAGTTATTCGCCAAAGACACGGCTACAACCCAAAATCCAAGCTACTTCAGACAATGGCCGTGAAAGCCTGCGAACATTATTAATTTTTAAACAGTATTTAGCTTTGAAACGTAATCCATATCTACAAAACCGAGAACTCTATGAGTATTTTTTTTTTCGAAAATTTTAGCGCTCTCTGCAAAGAAGTTTCACTTCAAAAACTCCGCCTTTTGGTTTCTGCCGTTGTGCTTGGGGCCAGGAGAGCTGATGCAGAGCAGCACGGCAGATGAGAGGTGAATCGTGGTCTTGCGACAGAAGAGCAGGGTGGTTATCGTTAGAGACCGGAAAAATTTGCGGATTCATTTCGTGATAGGCTGAAATTCAAACATTTGTACAATTCTGCTGGTTCTGCAATTGGCTCGCAGTTTAACTGGAGCTCTCTCTGGGCCAATGAGAGACTATCGACCAAAGAAGCGTCGAATCACAAGCTACCCAGTGGAGACGCCTCACAATTTAGCACCCAAATGAACACGCGTGTATACTTGAGAGATGCAGAGGATAATGGAGGCTATCCTAGAGGTCATTGAATCCGCGAATGTTTTCGGTCCCTTGTTATCGTGCATGATTTGACACCTGTACCGGGTGTACCTGAAGTACCGTCACCTCCCACCTCCTCGGGACCTCTCGTCGTGCTTGCCTCTTCTTCTTCTTCTTCCAGGCCCTCGCGCGGGTCCCGGTGCGCCGCCGTTGCCTCACCACCCCCCCCCCCCTCCCGACCCCATCTGATTACAGCGTGTGCACATTTAATGCACTCATATTCCCCGCGTCGGGTTATGAATAAGTAATGCGGCTGCTCGCCACGCCATTAAAAACTACACTACCCTGGAGTTCCCCTGCGCGCAAGTGCGGTGAGTCTGCTGGGAGGAACAAGCGCTCAAGTCTACCTGGACTAGCCCTCATCCACGGCCTCCCGTTTGGGAACCCGGGCACAGCGGGAATTGCTCAACTACCAGCCAATAAGATTCGAGCTTAGGATACCTAACGTACATTGAATAACTCTGCCGGTGGTGGTTTCTCAGATTGTTGTACTCACTCATCAAACGATAAACATTTAAACAGTTTATTTCTTTAGTTAAAAAAAAAACCTTCCACTTTTGAAATCATTTCTAAATGGTCACAGCGTAAAATAAACTTCATAAAACAATTTTTCAAAATTTTTAAGCACAAAATCCACTCACGAGTCAGTTTGGTTTCTGGTCAAAATAACAACAATGATTTATCTTTGGAGGTGAAATTGTCAGGTTTTTATTATCAAAAATAGTTAAATGGCTAAACGGGATGCCACTCTCTACCAGGTGCTCCATAACAGCTTGGTTCTCCGAAAAAGACAATTTCAATAATCTGTTTTTGGATTGGTTAGAATAATTTCAATGAATAAGTTAGTACATAAGCTGTTCATTACTAACCTGTACTCTAGATTATTCTATTATTAGCTTGACATTATAGAGTTATGAAGTATAATTTTTGTTTAATTTTTTTTTCAAATATTGAAACTTTTTTAACTATGGCTTATCGAAAAATCCTATGGAGAAATTAAGACCTCTTTTATCACACAACTACACAAAACTTTACAAAGTAACAAAATATAATCAAGCAAAACTTAAAAAAAAAAAAAAACCAAGCTAACCCTTAAAAAAAATCAAGAATACGAAACACTTTTCAAATACTTCAGCACGATACGAACCAAATAAATAACTACTAGGAAGTAAAATTTTTACACATTCGTAAGCTGTTCTGTTCATAATTTTACGTCTAAAAAAAAAAAAAAAAACGAAAACCGAATTTAAAAAAAAAATACAAAATTGTTACAGACTATTATAATGTATATTTAGGAGAAAATGTTTAAACTGTACTTATAACTAGAGACCGGAAAATTTTGCGTATTTATTTTGTGACAGGCTGAATTTCAAACATGTGTACAATTCTGCTGGTTCTGCTATATAGCTCGCAGTTTAACCGGAGCTCTCTGGGCCAATGAGAGACTATCGACCAATGAAGCGTCGAATCACAAGCTACCCAGTGGAGACGCCTCACAATTTAGTACCCAATGAACACGCGTGTTTACTTGAGAAATGCAGAGGATAATGGAGGCTATAATAGAGGACATTGGATCCGCGAATTTTTCCGGTCCCTACTTATAACCAGGATGTGGAACATCAGTAGAACATGTATCGTAATAAACGCAGCCTATGCGAGCTGTGGCCGTGGCAGGGCCTGAGCGCAGCACCAGGGCGCTGGTAACGGAACGCCTCACAGGCGGGGCTGCAGCGCCGCGCTATCGACCGGCCGGCGCGTGATGACGCAACCCCGCAGCCTCCGCGCGCCGCCGCCAGGCTGAGCCACGGGCGCCCCTGGTCGGTCCGTCACCGCGCAGAATCCAGCCCGCCATCCCGCGCGCTTCACTTACCACTAGGAAGCCTTCTTTTCACAGACCAGAGAGCCAAAACCCGAAGTTCCCCGAAGTTCATGCTTTTTTTCCGTATCTTTAATGTAGCTGTCCTAACCAAATATAACCAACCATCCACAATGTTTTAAAGTATTTATAATGTAGCTAACCTAACCTAATTGACCATTAGTATCATTTTATCAACACCGCCATATTTATTTACAATGAAAAAAAAAACGAAGATGCACGATCGCGCGTTTGGCTCTCTCGTCTGTGAAAAGAAGGCTTCCCCGTCTCAACTTACCACTGGGGGCGCACGTATTCCTCGCGAGAAACATTTCGAAACACTGTAGCAGCATCGTCTGTGTTTCGTTACCGGCTGAGTTCCCTTTCAGGTGCATGTCCACTGTTAAGAACACCCATCACAAAATATTTCAACGAGGATGCAAACGCGTCCTGAGTGGCTCGGTAATAAAAAAAATGGATTATCTTGCAGATGGTCGCGTCTAATGGACGCCAGAATTTTTTTCGTGATAAATGCCTGCCCATACGTGTCAATTATAAGTACATAATTATTTAAAACCGACATAAAAAACCGCATATAATTTGAAACACGCATATTTTTTCTGCGATCGTATTTCGAGACTAACAGTGTGGTAAAATGGAGTAGCTTGGCTTCTGGGTTGTAGCCGTATCCTGAGTAGGTAACTGCTCCCTGATGATGGCGACTGCAATGTCGACCGAAACGTCGGTGAATTATTCGCCAAGGACACGGCTACAACCCTGAAGCCAAGCTACTGAACTTCAGACAATGGCCGTGAAAGCCTGCGAACATTATTAGTGTGGTAAAATATTGTTTCTAAGCGCTCACCCACGTTATATAAGTAGGGACCGGAAAAATTCGCTGATTCGATGACCTCTAGGATAGCCTCCATTATCCTCTGCATTTCTCAAGTAAACACGCGTGTTCATTGGGTACTAAATTGTGAGGCGTCTCCACTGGGTAGCTTGTGATTCGACGCTTCTTTGGTCGATAGTCTCTCATTGGCCCAGAGAGCTCCAGTTAAACTGCGAGCCAATAGCAGAACCAGTAGAATTGTACACATGTTTGAATTTCAGCCTATCACGAAATGAATCCGCGAATTTTTCCTGTCTCTATATATAAGGAACTCCTATTCCCCATGTCAAGCTTCCAGACCCACCGGGATTTAAGCTGTGCGTTGTCTGTCCGTCAGTCGGTGTTACAGTTTTACTAAGTAGATACAGCAAAGGGCTGAAGTAGTTACGTTTGAATTGAGTTTACAGTTATTGTAGTCCAATTTTCTATATGTTTTGAATAACTAGTGGCAGGTCTACAGGGAAATCTTCTCCGTGTACACACGTGTAACGTGTGACGAGATGTCTTAAGCAGATAGTCTTTGTTCTTGATGTTTTCGTTGAGTGAAATGCGCTGTAACGCTCGGTAAGACCTGTCCGCCCGCGGATAGGGGCAGTGGACCGACGCGATATAAGCATATATTTTTTTATGAATATTTACAAAAAATAGCTTAGTTCAAATACAAAATATTAAGAATTTAAGTTAAAAAATTATGAGGTGTGACCAAAGGGCTAAGAAGTAGCAGTGGTTGGTATAACTGCATTGGATGTGTGCCGTATAACTAAAGGTGCACATAGTGAATATTTTTAATAATAACTAGGTTTGTTTACCTTCTATTTGATTTACGATTTGTTGTAAATGGTCAAAACTACACTTTTATGACATACCATTGAAACTGTGACATTCCTTTATGTACACCCTGCACTATAAAGTTTTCCTGTGTATTTTGGAACTTTGGTTCGCGCCTTCCACCACAGAGGGCAGGATTGTGCTAACACGTTGCCGCTCCATTAACGAATTTATTTTTAGCAAATGCCGTACACAGAGAGGTAGGACATGCAGATTTCGCGAAAAGATTTCGAGACTAGATGAAAGTTAAAACACTGTTTCATTGTCTGTGTTTCGTGATTGGGTGAGTTTCTCCCAGGTACATATCGATTGTAACATCACCAATCACAGTGATTCAGTGCGGAAGTAAACGCGTCCTGAGTGGCTCGGTAAAACAAGGCGACGACTTCTCTCGCAGGCGGCCGCCAATCACAAGGAGGAAACCACAGGTGCGGGTATACCTGGTTGCAGTCTAATAAGTGTTCAGATCTTTTCGCGGAAAATGCCTGCCCCTAACAGAGAGTTAAAATGTTACACATTAAAAAAATACTATTTTTCTTGTCACTTTGTAAAGTGCCTAGATAAATATGTGGTTTATGAAGAAGGGGAAAAAAAAGAACTGAACTTTCCCTTTCCCCGGAGGTCCGACACCTTCGTGAACAGCTAACGACGTTCGGGTGAGACAAACCCGAAAGCAGATTCCTGGCTCGGGCATAATCTCCCAAGGAAAATTGGGGGGGGGGGGCGGAGTGGTTTTGCCGAAGGAGGGGGGTGGGGCGATCACCATTTGGGTGGGGGAGGTTTGGGATTGAGGATCCGCGCCAAGAGTAATTAATCCAATTTGCCGGGTCTTCGGGGAGGAATTGGGCTGCGACCGAGTTTACGACGGCGTCAGGACCAGCTGCGGGTCTGCGGTCCGACGCCGCCGAACTAATGAGAGGACGCCAAGGCCCCTCCCCCCTCCCCCATCCCACCCTCCCCCCTCCCCCCTCCCCGCCCTCATCTAGAGGCCACGCCACGGCTCCCCGCGGTCCGGGCGCGGCAGACCTCGGTGCTTCTTCACGGGCGGTCGGCAGACTTCGGAGAGCTTCGGGAATGTTTGGGCGTGGCTCTCGTTCTTGTAAAACAGTATAAAATATTCCAGATACAAATCAAATTCAAAGCGGACCATGAGTCCAAGTGCCCAACCCCCGCATGGTAGACTCTTTTCTACTCTGTCCAAAACTTCATCCAGACCATCCTCTGTCTCCTGTAAATTCCTACACTTAATGAATGCCAATTTGCATCCCGCATGAATGTGCCCAGGGTTTTCCCTGTGTCTATGCAGGTTTTACCTGGGCCCAACCTATCTCTAGTTATAGTCTAGATTTAAGATTGAGGGGAGTTAGTCATGGCGCCAATCGTTGCCATTGTTGGCCAATCCCCTCCTAGCACATGATGCACGCGACCCTCTTCCTGCATGGCTAATCCCAGCATGACTAGGCGTATAGGCTTCGGCCTGAGACGCACCTAGGTTCCTCCCTAACCCGGACCCCTCCAGAATACACTTAGATTTAGTTAGGCTAGAAAAAAAAATTGTGAAACAGTAGGCTTCCCATATACAAGTATGATCAATAAGAAGAATTCCAAAGAGAAAATGAAGTTATTTTCTTTATGTCTTCATTTTGTTACCACCTGTTCGTACCGGTGATAATGTCTGCATTTTATCGGACTGCCGTGTAAAAAAAAAAAAAAAACCGCCAAGTTTTCGCCCAACAATATCGGAGCTGCACGGTATTAGTCTCTACACTTTTAGAAATTACAGTAAATTTGCAGACATTTCAATGAAGAATTTTTTTATGTTTAATGCGGCTGGCAGCATAATGAATATGATATTCAATGACTCTGATGAAGATGATACTGAAGTTATAAGACCACGCAATCTCAGACCCTTTATTAATATGAAATCAGTGTCAGGTTTAAAAAAAATTAATTGCGTTTGAAAGATTTTGTGAGATATGGGACTACAATGCTATATTTTAGATTTATATCTTAATGACCATTACATAATATAAGTTCTACCTAGGCAACAAGCTTAAGGGCCTAGATTAAAAAAATTATGGTATTCATCATGACTAAATTTGTGATTTTTTTTTTCAAGAGAACAGTCCTAAGAACAGTGCAAAAATTGTAAATATATATCCATAATTGCATTTTATTCTCTTTTGTAAATTCTTTCTGACAATTTACCGAGCAAATTTTTTTTGTGTGCTCTTTAACTTTCTGACGAAATGACAGTTAGGCTGTGCATTTCTGGTTTCTTGGAGTTCACATTTCAATATTTACGTAATATTTTCTGTCTCAATCATAAGTTCCCTCAAAGCATAAGCAATCCTAGATTTGTAAGTGTAGTGTCAAGCTGTATTTACTTCATGAAACAGTTCAGTTTCACAAATATTGTCAAACTTTTGACGTGTAACTTGTGGACTCGTAGTTGTGTTAAACAGGGCCCCCGGGGAGTTTTGTTCCTCCCAGGGTGAACGCACTTTCTTTCTGCTCACATGTAGGCGGGCGGTCGTTTCTCGTCAGCTTCTGTGCGAGCGGATCGGCTCCGCGGACAGAATTATATTGGCTTCCTTAACCTGCGCCTGTTGGCGTGGTTGTTTGCGAGCCAACAACACGCCCCATCTGCCTCGGACCTGGCCGAGGTCCCCGGAACAATGTGCCACATCATCGACCTGCGTGCCTGGAGGGACTCCCCCCCCCCCCCCCCCCCCCCCCCCCCGGCTATCAGGGCCCTTTGTCCGCGCGACAAAGGAGTGACCTCTAGGACGAGCGTGTCAGCGACCTTTCAAAAAAATCACTACACGTTGATGCCGACACGTGATTTCGCTAAATAAACATGCATGTACATTGCTGCTAAACCTTTCCGACGTTTTTCTGCGGACACGTTTACGTTATATAAAGTCTCGCTAGTTGGGTTGACGAACCACCTCGGCCTGTCGTACTAGTTGAAAGCTCGAAGCTGTGTGTGGGTGAAAGGCCTCTCGAAAACACAATTGTATTTTTGTACTAGCTACAAACCCGCGGCTTCGCTCACGCATTTTTCGTAGTATTGCTAAAAAAAAAAAATCAAAAAATCTTACCATTAAAAAAAAAAGGATTGTCTGTAAAGTCGGTTTACGGACGATAATTTGACGCGATGACGTCATAAGAAAACATAGATAAAAATTGTTTACTTTTTAATTTATCAAATATTATTTACATTTTTTTGCAAATTTAATTTACATAATTTGTTTAAATATAATCACGAACAATTAGTTTAAAAAGCCCGCCTTAACCTGTTTGATATTATAGAAGATATTTTCGCACGCTCGGCTCAGGCGGAACGTGACAATTTTTCGTGCGTGCAGCCAGCGTTCATCGATTTATAAGACGTTATCACGTCAAAATTAGTATGTGATTCATTCCAAACATTTTTTTTTACTAAATAAATATACACAGTAAACTTCTCGGGGGATAAAATTATTATCGCATACCAAAATCGTTTATGAATGATATTATTTTTAATGGATATGTGTAGGCCCATTTAATTTTTAATATAGTTCAAGTGTGACTAACATTTTCATGCACGCACAGAAAAAAAATTCTGTACTTTTGTAAAAGATTCTTTTGAAATCCAGTTGCCAAGAAATAGTTTTTAATGTGACAAGAAATATACTGTCACTTTGTACAGTACATGGCTCCGGTTATTTTTACATATATGAAATACGTTTTTTTGAGATAATATTGAGTATTAATTACGAAAATTGGCGCATAACTTGATATGTTTCATTCGAGCATATTAAAAAAAACATGGAATATATAATCGAATATCAACAATTTTATTTTATTTTATTATGCTTATTATGTGCGATTATATACTGTAAAGCTATTTAGGAAAATATTTTTGAAAATAAAACTTTAACTATTGGAGGTACTGGGTCCAATACAAAGCACAAATGTCCTGGTATGAATCGATACTCATTATTACTGCCAACACTTTTTTTTTTTTAGTGATACAGTCGTTTTCATGTAAAAGTACAAATTTTTCTCAAGTATCTGTAATTTTACATTAATATTTCCCGTGACATTTCAAACGAAATAAAAATATATGTCAGTTTGTAAAGGAAGACCTTCTAAGGTTAGTTTTGCCTGATGTTTATGTACCGTAGATGATTGAGTGGGTTTGTAAGGGGGGTCGAAGAGGAATACCTGCGGGAGAGGCCCGAAGTCAGCCCCTTGTCAGATCGCTCCCCGTACCCGGAGGGGGGGGGGGGGGGGGTTTGGACGTTAATGTCGTTCGTTCGGCGATGCCTGCCGCTGCGTCGTTGGTCGGGGGGGGAGGGGGGAAGCGCCGAATGGAAAAAAAAATTAAAAAATGCTGAACCGGGGCCCCCCCGAGGAAACCGCAACGGGCTCGGAGAACGAAGGTCGGGATGCGGTGACGGATGGCTCTGTGGGGCGAAGAGACGACCAGCGGCGGGGGTGGTGGGGGGAAGACACATCTAGGGGCTGCTGAGTCAGTCTCTCTCTCTCTCTCTCTCTCTCTCCCGGGTGAGGAGGGGGGAGGGGCTGCGAGGAGATACACCGCGCGTCCACACGTCCGCTGCTAGTATCTCTCTCTCTCTCTCTCTCTCTCGACTTTACTTATTCACTCGCGCGAGAGCTTCCAGGTAATCTTCTCCTGTACGAGCCGCCACGCCGGTCCTGGGTTTACTATCGTTAGGGACCGCAAAAATTCGCGGATTCAATGACCTCTAGGATAGCCTCCATTATCCTCTGCATTTCTCAAGTAAACACGCGTGTTCATTGGGTACAAAATTGTGAGGCGTCTCCACTGGGTAGCTTGTGATTCGAAGCTTCTTTGGTCGATAGTCTCTCATTGGCCCAGAGAGCTCCCAGTTAAACTGCGAGCCAATAGCAGAACCAGCAGAATTGAACACATGTTTGAATTTCAGCCTATCACGAAATGAATCCGCGAATTTTTCCGGTCTCTAACTATTGGAAAAAAATATATATTAGTTGTGATATCAGTAACATGTATGCGCATCATTTTTTTTTCATTCTTGCTTTTAATTGCTTTGTTTATGCATTTTGTATTGTATTTTGTGAGTTTTTTTTATCATGTTCTTGTTTATTGTCGTTTATTCGGGTTAGCTTTGTTACGTATGAGTTTTTTTGTTCTAAGTTTACATTTAATTTTATAACGTGTATGTGATTAAGCTGTGGACAAGACGGCACGCCTTAACTTCGCCACATAAAATAACTCGATGAAAAAAATAAATAAACGAGCAGCACGCCTCCTGTCACGTCGAGCCAGCGAATGTGAATTCAAAACGTGTTTTTTTTTATAAATAGCTAAACAAATGTGTGGTTGCAAAAGGTATTTGGATTATTGCTGAATAAAGAGAACAATGTAAATGTTTTTTTATTTCCCTCTTTTAGCACAAAATGCACATCATGGAGTTTGTTAAATATAATTCTTTAGTCGTGATAGCTAAATCGGCGTATATTGAGCATATTGTGAAAACTTTGTGTAATTGTGACATACTAAACCAGCCAAGCTATGACCTTTGAGTACAAAGATGTGCCAGTAAAACGCTTTGCAAAATAGTATGAAAGTATTAAGATAAGGAATAATTTTACATTCTAATAATAACTTAATAATTACTAAATACTAATAATTACTTAATTACTAATAGTAACTTCAGGCACATAGTACAGTCTTTTATTGTTACGCAAAAATAAGGATCTTTATTGCATAGTTCCTTTGATTTGTTTTGTGTATCCATACTCTATGGCCTTGCTGTAGACGATAAAACAATAAATATAGGTTTCTATATACAAGTAAAAACATGCCCGAAACAATTTTGTATATGCTAAAGACAATCTTATGCAATGTGTGTATGAAGATATCTAAGTTATAACTGGAGACAGGTAAAATTCGTGTACTCATTTCACGATAGACTAGAATTCAAATAGGCTTAATGATAAGTAAGTGCTGCCTCTGCTATTGGCTTACAACACATCTGAAGAACTCTGGCCCAATGAGAAACACGAAGCTGCATCGAATCACAGTTTATACTTGGGGAAGTCTCATAAGACAGCAGCCAATGAGCGAGTGATATTCACCTGATTGTACGTAGTACTTTGAAGTTCAATGTAGAGGTCATTGAACCCACGAAAATTCTTCAGTCCATAGTTAAAACATACTCAGTTTAGGTTTTGGAATTATGACGTAACTTTACGTCAAGAAAAGTGAAACGTATAAAAAAAACCTTTTTGAAGTTATACTTCTTTAGAGGCGCGTTATGGAAAAATGACGAGAGTGAATTTTCACGATGCGCGCGCACAATGCAACAAAATTTTCACAGGAAAATAATGGACCCACGGGTTTGAACATTAACCCATAGATAGTCACGTTCATAAAAATTAGAGGACATCCTAAACTTATTGGTGTGCCAAATGAAACTTTATGTTAGTAAAACTACCTTGGAATATATTTGCTAACTAAAAATAGTCAATATAAGAGTAATTTTAAGTTTTAAAAACGTAAGTATTACAACAATTATAATATTTAAACTGTCTGTAAGCCTGTAGCGCAGTGGTTAAAGTGCACGGTTTTTAATCTAAAGGCTTGTCGTTCAAAATTCAGTTGTGAAATTTTTTTACTTTTTTTAAATTACACTTAACAGGATTATACAAAAATGTTTTTTAACATAATAATTATATGAATACATTTTTTTTGTTTTTCGTATTGCTGTGATATTATTTAAAACATAGCTTAGTCAATTTGATTGATTATTTCATACTAGTTGGACCTAGATCCTCTATAATATTAAATTAAATTCATTTTCAAGGAAAGAAAATTCCATAAATTCGAATAGGTAATAATAATAATAATAATAATAATAATAATAATAAAACTTTATAATAGTACAACTATCCGTTAATACTTAACACGTTATAGTTTTCTGACGTACGCGGAAACTACGAAGTATTATCTCTTTGATGAAATTTAACAAAGTTGACAGTATTTTATTAAAATTACTTGTCAAAAATCAGGTCCAAGCAGGGGTTTAGTATTTTTCTTCAACCCATTTTCTTTTTTTTTTTTATCGGAGACGTACCATCATACAATTTAACCTTTCACTCTGCAAATCGAATGATTCGATAGCCAACGTAGCTGCTCCGGTAGCGAATTCTAGCGGCGGGTGTGGAGCTACGTGTGAGTCGCGTTCAGAAATTTAGTTGTTAATATTTAATATTTATCCATATAATTAAAAACATTCATTAAGTGTGAATATTAGTGATAGAAATTGTGCCTATAAGTGAATTTATGTGAGTTTGTTTTCAGTATGTATAGGTAACAATAATTCATTATAAATTATTACATTAATATTTAATAGAAAATTTATAAAAAAAGTTAGAATCAACATTTAGCTTATTTATTCATTATCTTTATTAATTATATGTATCATGATTATTTTTTTAAATAATTTTCAAAATAATTCAATATTTTGAATCAAAAATAAGTGTAACTTTTAACGCGCGTACGTAAGGACTCACGACTTTTTTTTGCTTAAGTTTCAATTACGTTATTGCAGGTTTTATTAAAAGGATTTTTTTGTTAAGGACGAATGAAGTGTCGCAGAGCAGACCCGGGCTCGCTCGTTTACTCGCGCAAGGAACCACGGTCAGTCAGCACTGCCGGGAGGTGTCCGGGGTGGGGGGAGGTGACCCCCCCTCCCTCCCCGAGAGGCAGTGTTCCTGATATTCCTATTCCGACCCGCATCGACCGGCGCACCGGCCAGTCGGGCCAGAGTGGGCGTGAAGAAATCGCCAAGTGGAACGTGCGGTGAAAGGGAAAATAAGGGTGGAGGGTAGACATGGGGGATGGAGTTCTACTTGCCCACGGCGAGGGGAACGGAAAAAAAAAGTCCTTTCGCTCACACAGTGAAAGAGCCTGGGTTGATGGCGACGAGGCCGCAACATTTTCACTTCTGTCTCTCTCTCTCTCTCTCTCTCTCTCACTCTTCTCTTTCTTCGTCTCGCTTCCCCTCCCTGTCACAACATGCTTCTGGAACTTCAAAGACGTCGAAGAAGTCTTTATATTTATTTCCATCTTCGCGTCTGATTCAGATTTCAATTTCGCTTTTGCGAAATATAAAAAAACATATGTGTGCCACTTATATGTCTAACTCCTTTTCTCCCTCACTCTCAGGGCCTGCTTGCTGTCTTCTTTTCACCCGAAAACCATATTACTTTCTTGCTGTTTGGTTTACTTCAGCCTGTTCCTAAATGAATGTCCAACTGTTAAGTCTGCTGTGGTCCAAGTCTGCATGTCCACGAGAAGCCGGTACATGCCAGCATCACTCTTAGTCGGATACGTTAACCTCATTGCATTCCACATTTCAGTTTTTTTTTTTTTTCATCCGAAGGAAAATGAGGGACCGTTTGGACTGCGGCACGTAACCAATGGACAGCCTGTAATAAGTTCATCACATTCCGAAATTATTCGAAAATTTTGACACTGTTTTTCAGATTTGTTGCTCATTCTGTTGTGCTCTCTTTTCCTTGTTTGTTTTTGACGTGACAACGTCTAATAAATCGATGAACGCCGGCTGCACGCACTAAAGTGTCCCGTTACGCATATTGTTCCGTTACGCTGTGTCCCATTACGCATATTGTTCCGTTACGCTGTGTCCCGTTACGCTCATTGTTCCGTTACGCTGTGTTACGTTACGCTGTCGGCGAGTGCAGTAATAATAGGTTATGTTACAATTGACTAAAAAATTATGGTGATTTATATAATTGATGATAGATATTTGATTACAGTTTATTTATATGAAAATTTTTCATAATTATATTTAAACTTTATAGCTAAACGCCAGTTTTTTAAATTAATTACAAGTCATCTACACGTGAACTGTTTCGTTGACTATTTATAAAGTGAAGTGAAAAGTTAATGTGGTTTTCATTACTTATTACAACAACAATTTCGGAAATAAAGGTTAATTATTCTTGTATTTTAAAAATCTGATTACTCGTATAATTTCCAGTATTTCTTCTTTTATTATTAAAATAAAAATGATTAAATTTTATTCATAAAAGTATGCAATCATTTCATAAATGTTTTGTTATGACGTTGTCACGTTACTCTATCGTCCGTAAACCGACTTTACAGACAAACATTTTTTTTTCTGAATGAGTTCTTTACGTGGTTATTCTAATTTTGTGATTCTCTTATGTTTGAATCAGGTATTACTGACGTTTTATATTGTTATATAAGATTAGAAATTGCATGTGTCTAAAATGTTACTTGCCTTGTCATTTGTAATATAAGATGAATGAATGTATATTAATTGGGGTACCGTTGTTATAACGTTTTGGGTTTGCTGACAAGGCATTATACCATTTTGCTCCAAGATTGTTTTTCTCTTCTGGCAATAACATCAGCAATGACTGTGGTCTACATGGTCCATCACAATAGTGTCACCAAAAACCGTCATGAAGGAGGGGAGTTGTTAAACCTTTTTATTACCCCTTTTGGGCCGTGGCCAAATTCTCATCCTCTCCCACATACCTCCGTGACTACCCTCGTTAATGAAGTCATTTGCAATTACAGCTGTCATTGAAGTACTTTTATAAAGATAATATAAAACGTTCACGCAAAGGGTTCGTGATGGCACGGAACCACCCTCTTACGGAACACTCCCTGTCACAGTAGGTTCTGAACCACTTGGTTCAATGATTAGGCATGAGGACGGTATGAGTCGATCCCAAAATGCTCTCCATGTGAACGTGTCTCATCGGTAGACACCTGTAAAATTCGTGATTTCATATCCCTAAAGGATAGACTCCATTATCCTCTACGCACTCGTGCAATTTACAACTGATGAATGGTTACCGACTCTTAACACCTGTTGACTGGAATGATCGTGATTCGTTAATTCTCCTGTTAAAGATTTTTCATTGGCCCAGAGTCCTTCAGATAAACTGTGGCCCAGTCACTGAAGCAAAATAATGTCAAAAGTATTTGGACTCTATCCTATCGCGAAATGAATCCGCGAATTTTACAGATCTCTAACTCATCGGTGATGAAATGATGTGACATTGATGATATCGCCATCAGCTATGAGGAGAATCTATCTGCGGTGTGGCCTGAAATGCTTGGGATAGTGATTGTATCTGTGGTCACCCATTGTCTTCCGAAGTACTAACCAAAATATACAGCAAAGTATTATGTTTGTGATCTCCACCAGGACTGCTAGGACCGACCCAGCCGTGTAACCGAACCCTGATTCTTTGGCTTTTGAAGTCGGATGCTGAGCGCTAAAGTCTGCGAACAGGGGTGGCCAAGAATCTCGCGTGGCGCGAACTGGCTCCTGCGAGGCGCCGACTCAGACCTCACCGAGCCAACTCGATCGCAGTTCAAAGTTTGACACTTTGGAAAAACAGAGCTTTGAAAACCATGTTGCAAACGTGTGTTCGTGGGCTAACATTACAGCTTTACGAAGATTTATGGAGATATATTTGTAATTAACGTGTAAAACATTATATATATTGGCGCCAAATAATGTAATGTACAACCCAAATGGTTGCTACGGAATGCCGTATTCAAAAGAACGATTAAAAATAACAAATAAAGATTTCACCGAGTATAACGTTAACTTAAAACTTTCCAAAATGATTTTTTTTTCCTTTTTATTATTGATAATTCTATCTATATATATTTTTATATAATACATAACTGTGTATTTTTTCCATACAGGTATAGTTCAGACAAGATCTGCTAAAATATTTAGATGGTAAGGCAATAAAAAACATGCTTAGCAGTCGTTGCACAAGCTGAATTTTAAAAATGTTTTACAGAGGACTCTTACTCTCCAACGTTACCTACTCTGTGCAAAAAAAAAAAAAAATCCTATATATTTCTTCCAAGATATTTTTTCCCCCGGCTTTATTTCAGTTACCTCCCGACTCGTGCCCGCCAAATTATCTGCGACAAAGCTGATTAATCAGATGAATGGTTTGGCCTCGTAAAATTCCCGGCGAAGCCACCGTGATTAATACCCAGCCCCTGGAGTTGCACTCGCGCTCTTAATCACTGCCGACGCAGACGAATAGCGCGATTATGTCTCGCTGGCTGCTGCGAGCCGGCGAAATAATGAGTTCGAGCCCCTGTCCACCCCCTACCCCCCCTCCCCTCTTCCTTACTCTTCCTTCCGCCATCTTGAGGGAAGGAAGAAAAAAAAATTGCGTGCAGATTCGTCAGGTCGGAGGATATGACGTCAAGCTGAGGTGAAGCGCTGTGGACGTAGTTGATACGAAAATGTCATATTCGGTAGATTTTCTTCGAAATTATGGGTGTAGGCGAATGATTCACGGTACCAGAAAGCCCCTTACATATTGCAGATATTAAAAAAAATGTTAAGAGTTTATCATGCATATGTTTTTCTAATACATGTGTTCCTTCCAAACAGTGCTGCGTAACACCCGTTCAAATGGAAAAATACTATTAACATAATAATAACAATGTGAAATGCAGCGAATTTTAATTGATTAGCTAATTGTTAATACTTTTTTGCAGGTAAATTATAAAATTAAATACTTTGTCAAGAAATGTGATATTACTAAGCACTAAACAGTCTTAGAGAGATTTGTGAAAAGGAGGAGGGCAGTAAGTTTCATTAAAAAACAGCTACAAAGAGAAAAGTTGTATTTGATAGGTCAGGCTCGAATGAATTAACCTAGTTCGTACATACCATGTCTATGAATTCATCGCATGCATGTTCATTATAAAAACCAAAATGATTATTGGCATTTGAACCCTGATGGCTCTTAATGGGAGTCTAATGTCCAACTCACCTCGTTCTGTTCTACACTGTAAAAATGTTATTTTTTTTTATATTTACAAGGAAAACCCTGTGATACATAGTTGCCAACGATATCACTTGTAACACCACAAGGCATAGCTCTGTAACTTTTGTAATTTTCCAAAGCTCTGCCTTGCAGTTTTACAACTGAGGTCCCAAGGACTTTTCTTGTAAAAGTACAAAATAGTTTTACAGTGATTGGTGTTAGCGCAGTAGGTAAGTGAATTATTTTCATATTGTATTAAAGGAATGTTAATTCAACAAAATGGAGATCCTGATGTTATCAGCATTTTTTTTACCGTATTTCATTGAAGCAGTTTTTCTGCTGTTAACAGTTTACCGACAATGTAGCATTCCACACTTCATTAGCAGTGTGAGGTCACTACCGGAGTTTTCGCATGTGTTTGCACACAGTTTATACTTTTCCCGTATTTAATTTTTAAGATACACGTCCGTTTGATAGAAAAATCCGTCATCGCTACGCAAGGTTGAATTTCAGCATTTTGTTTGCATCCAGAGGAGTTGATGTTTCTGTCGGCACACGTTATCAGTGTTAAACACGTGACTAAAGCTCCAATTTGCACGATACGACCGCAGCTGGTGTGGTGTGCCCCTGGTATATATTTCGAAATGAACAGTCATTGCCATCTCTCGCTGTTTGAAAAGGAACCCAGGACACTGGGATTAATTACATGGCCAGAATTCGTTTAAAATATAAATCGCTTGGCTTGAAAACACACACCTCTTGCATAATTAATCCACTCTAATGAACTTGTTAATCCGGAAACATGAACCAATTAATGCGGGTGGCCCACGGTAATTTGCGAGCGTGTTTAATTATTGCAAACCCAAGCCTGCGCCCAACAGAAATTCGCCAAATTGTGTTATCGCGGATGCCGACAGGGCGTTTAATATTTACGCCCTCTTTCAGCGTTGGACGTGAAATTAGTCATTTGTTTCGTTGCCTTTGTGAAACAGAAAATACCGTGGGCTCGCCAACTCACTTTCGCTTGCCATCAGATCCCTAATAATTCATTTCTAAGTGTAAACTGAAATAATCAATAACACACACTCAATTTAAATTTCTATCTACAAAAAACAGTGTCAAATTATGTTTTAAAATTTAATTCATAACATGCCTACATGAAAACACGATATCAGATTAATATTTATGATGATGATGATGATGTCACAAATGATCTATTTACTAAGGATATTCATTAGCAGGCCTTAAAGAAAAAAAACATATGACACTAAAATGCAAATAAAATAATCTAATACTAATTTCTCCAGGTGTCGCTTCTTTAAGCACAATAAGAATTTAACTTCATCTTTGTACAAACCTGCAACTTAAGAAGGAGATTTATCGCAGAAATGATGATGTTATACTTTTTATGTAACGTTAATGGCGCCGTCTGCCCGGGCACAAATACGAAGTGCAGAGCTTCAGGAAAAACAACGCGATTTCGAAACTACTAGAGATAATCGATTGGAGTCTGTTTACGAAAAGCATGTAAGAATTCTCTGAGGGTCTAAATGTACTTTTGATTTGGGATTAAGTTTTTAAACTGTATTTTTATAACAGTTATAAAAGCCAAAAGGCGTGTTTTCAGAGTAATTTATAGGTATAAAACAACCGGTATAGATTCTTGAGGGCGCTTAAGGGACTTGCATTACACCTTTATCTTCATTTCTCCTTCATATAATATGGTTACCGCTAAGATCTCTCAGTTTCAGTATGCACGCTAAGACTGCGCGCCAGTTCAGAGCCTTGCGCTTAGAGGCGATACCGCGCTAGAAGCACCAGCGAGCATCGCTCGTATCACCCCGCCTCACTAACACACATACTTCCCGACTAGACGGCCCCTTAAATCA
This sequence comes from Bacillus rossius redtenbacheri, assembly GCF_032445375.1. Classification (NCBI taxonomy): domain Eukaryota; kingdom Metazoa; phylum Arthropoda; class Insecta; order Phasmatodea; family Bacillidae; genus Bacillus; species Bacillus rossius. The sequence continues at coordinate 7,968,611 of NC_086334.1, forward strand.
CGAATTTGGCACAGTTTATATCCCTTAGTCATTTAGTGTTGGAAGACCGTGAAGAAATGGTTGTACAAAATAAATTTTATTTCTTTGGAATTTATAACAAAAGTATGTCCCGGCTATTTTAGAGTATTTTAAGTTATGATAATAAATTTTCCATTTTAAAATTTAAGGATTAAAAATCGGTTCCTTGACCTTTTAATGGCGGAACGTATCTGTTATGTTGTGACAGTTTCGGTACGTAAGTTAGTTTCTGCCTTACGTGGCCAATAGTGAGATGTGCAGAAAAATGGCTGAAACAACGTGATTTCGGAGAGTATCTAACCATTAGGCGTGGCCTGAACCAAGAAGCCACAGCATGTCTTCAGAATTGCCTGCATGCGTAGAGATGGCTATGTGTCGTTGAAACGGCCCTGTGTCATTGTCTGGAAAATACTGTAACTTATGTTCATCTTCACGTTTCAAAGAAACATAGTTTATTTGACGTTGCCATTATCCGGCGAATCATGGACGTTTCACAATGCAAACAGCTGTCCGTATTGCTCCAGTGATGATGCTAATGGAAAGAGATATAATTTTTAATATGCCATCTTGGTTTGAATGGTTTTAAGAGCATAGAAATTTGCTACCGTTTAAGTTGAAAAAAAGAAAGAATTGTTTTTGTAAAATTCCACGTACAGTATGAGGCTTTTAAAGATGCCACGTCATTGGCTGTGGTACAAATCGAATTTGGCCACATAGTTCTCCAGATTCGTCACCCTGTGATTTATTCATGCGAGGAGCTCAAAAGGAACAGGTGTATAGAAACCACCACCACCACACACTCGAATAACTCCAGAACTGAACCAGTCACACAAATCACTCATTATTTTCACACGTGGTAATGCCCGAAGATAACAGTGACTGACAGCTGCAGAAACTTCCCCACCCTGGCGTTTAGTACACACGACGTTAGGTTATTTAAAATATTTTTATCTGTGATCTCTGTGAAATTTTCAATGATAATTATCTAACGGTAATTTATTATGTTAATTTTTATGATAAATTTAAAAAAATGTTTTGTTATGAAAACTGTCGGATCCAATCCTTCCCGCCCAAGACGCTATAAGTAGGAACCGGAAAAATTCGCGGATTCAATGACCTCTAGGATAAACTCCATTATCCCCTGCATTTCTCAAGTAAACACGCATTTTCATTGGGTACTAAATTGTGAGGCGTCTTCGACGCTTCTTTGGTCGATAGTCTCTCATTGGCCCAGAGAGCTCCAGTTAAACTGCGAGCCAATAGCAGAACCAGCAGAATTGTACACATGTTTGAATTTCAACCTATCACGAAATTAATCCGCGAATTTTTCTGGTCTCTAGCTGTAAGGAAGTGCTGAGAGGACGGGAGACTTGTTCGCTGACGTCACGCGCGCGCGTGCTCTCTCTGTGTGCGCAGGGAGCAGGGAGCTGCCGCACAGACACGCCGAGTGGCAGCAGCTGTGGTACTCCAACTTCGAGGAGTTCCAGCGCCTGACGGAGCCCAGCTTCGACAACAACACCATCAGCAACATCACGGTGCAGCTGGGCGGCACGGCCTTCCTGCACTGCCGCGTGCGCAACCTGGGCGAGAGGACGGTGAGTTTTGAGGAGTGAGGGGGGAGGGTGTGTTTGGGAGGGGCTCCCTCTCTCCTGGAGGAAGGTGTGCTTCGCCGCGGCAGGTCGCCGGCAACGGCGGCTTCAGGATGACTTTTCGGGAGGGGCTATCGCTAAGGACCGGAAAATTTCTCCGATTCAATGACCTCTAGGATAGCCTCCATTATCCTCTGCATTTCTCAAGTAAACACGCGTGTTCATTGGGTAATAAATAGTGAGGCGTCCCCACTGGGTAGCTTGTGATTCGACGCTTCTTTTAGTCGACAGTCTCTCATTGGCCCAGAGAGCTCCAGTTAAACTGCGAGCCAATAGAGCAGAACCAGCAGAATTGTACACATGTTTGAATTTCAGCCTATCACGAAATGAATCCGCGAATTTTTCCGGTCTCTAGCTATCGCACAAAGAAAGGTCGTAGTTGCAAAAAAAAAATGAAATTGGTCAGATATTGGCCTTGGAATATTATTTACAAATTACAGGTTTCAAATACAGAACCTTAGTAGCTCCCCATGCAACTTTTGATGAGATAAAAGTTTAACATATGAAATTAAGTATTTAAGTAAAACATAAATATACACTAATCAATAAAATTTGGTCTCGGGAGAGGCTATCTGCCCCACCGCCCCCCTTCTGGAGCCGCGCTTGGTCGCCGGAACCACTTAGCGGCCCCCCAGTCGTCTTCTAACCACGACTTCCTCTCGGGAAGACTCCTGAAGTAACCTTCTCTGGGTTGGAGTTACTCAGTCGACCCACCCAGTCGCCGAACCACCGGTATCGAACGAATATATTAGCGCTTAAGGGCTCCGCCTACCCGGGCACACACACGGTGCGCAGAGCTTCAGGAAAAACAACGCGATTTCATAACTACTCAAGATATCCGAGTGGGGTTTGCTTACGAAAAGCATTTAAGAGTTCGCTGAGGGCCGAAAAGTACTTTTTATTTCGGATTAAGTTTTTAAACTGTATTTTTAGAATAAATAAAATGTCTAAAACGCATGTTTTCAGAGTAATGTTTAGGCGTAAAACAACCAGTAGGGGCCTACAGATATTTGAAATAGCTTAAGGGACTTGCATTACACCTTTATCTTCATTTCTCATCCATATAATGTTACGGTCACCGCTCAAATTTCACAGTTATCCTGTGACTACGAGAAGACTGCACGCCAGTTCAGAGCCTTGCGCTTAGAGGCTATAGCGTGCTAGAAATACCAACGAGCGTCGCGCTTATCATCCCGCCCCACTAACACAAATACACCCTTGACGAGACGGGCCCCTTACCGTCTAGACAGCTTCGGTTTCATTAGAGACGATAAAGTATGATGATATAAGAATAAATAACCACCTATTAACTAGGGCTTTGCGAGATCTTTTTTCCATAAACTTTTATGCAATATATTATTCTTAAGAAATAAAAAAAAATGTGTGCGTCGTGTCACGCGCGACAGAAGTGAAACTTTTGGCTTATTATAAAAAGATGGAGATACATTATTAGTAGAGCCACGGAATTTTCGCGCATTCATTTAGTCGCAAGCTAGAATGCAAACCTCCACACTCTCGCACTGTGTTCATGATTGGACCGCAGTTATCTGGACACGCCCCTCTACGACCGTGAGCCAAAGATGTTCAGCTAGGAGAGAAGTAAGCGAATCAGGTAGTGCCAAATAACAAGGATAAAAATGTTCTCGCTAAGAAATCAACCAATGGGAAAGTAAACATGGGTCGAGCACACCTATAACTTGAATTCTATCCTGAGGCCAGAGGAATCCGCGAAATTTCCGGGACTCTAATTATGAGAGATAAAAATTGAGAATAGTAAGGATGCGGGTATAATTTCAAATGAAAAGAAAAAAAAACCAGACGAGTTGTCTAAATCAAGCAGCGTTACAAAAATTCCGTTGCATCACTGCTGCGTCAATTCTACCTTCCCCCCCCCCCCATTGCCGTCACCCCTTCCGGCCGTTACAACTGGCATATAGCATGCTACACTGCGTATTCATCCCACCTCCTTTGCCGTCTTCTCATTCGACTGCTAGTGCATGCGTTGGAGTGGCGTCCGTCGCCACTGCCGCACTCTCCTCCTCTCCCAGTTCCCCCCTCCACGTACCTAACTTTTCCCCTCGTGTGATCGGAATTTTCGTAACGCTCGAATATTGTAGCCCACTCAGTAAAGAAATTTCATTTCAAAAATAAAACATAGTGCGATGCTTCGGCTGGAATCGATATCACAAATAAAAGTAATTCGCAGGTATAGAATCAGTATGTTACAAACATGATTTTGCAATGATGTGTGCAATTACAAGTATTACAAAATCGTGATATTAAATATGTACATTTTTAACATAAAGCAATGCAATTTAGTGCAAATCGCTAATTCGATATTAGGTTATAAATGTTTTTAAACATAGGTATACCCCTTGGATTGATCTGTCAAAAAAATCGCTTGGCCCTATCAACCCCTACACCACTAAACGAGCATTTCCATGCCGTCATAATTATCATATACATACATTTCTTCCCCTAAATAAAGCAAGACAACAACTCTACAAATTTATTGTGAAAACTAATTAATTTTTTTCGCATAAGATTACAATGATATTCCATTAGATGTCATATTTTAATTATGTTTTTATTTATGTAAACTCTTTACTGTTTCTTAGTAATTGAGAAGGATTTTTTACATAATATTTTGTATTTTATTACATTTTGAGGGTGGAAACGTTGTAAATCTTTACACCAGTTTTCTTATCGCCCTTTATTAAAAAAACTATTTAAAAAGCTTTAATTTTAATCCTATTTAAGAACTTTGGCTGCCAAAGGTAATCGAAGTAATGATAAATTAAATACGTATAATTCCTTTTGATATGTGCAAGCCTTTAGTTCGGATGGATATTTTCAAAGTTATAATACTATTTATACTCGTAGTTTTCCATTTGAGTTTATTGCCCTTACTGATTATGACATTTCAGAACGATTTCGTTCAGTAAAACCTTTTAATTAATTTTTATGTGACCGACGAAAACTGTCAAGTGGAATGAAATGAGGATTCGTGGAAAATACCCCTCCTGCAGGGCATTTACGTAAGTTAATTACTAGTCCGTGGGCTATTTTTCCTTCCTAATGTGCATCACGGTTATTTTTTTTTTTTTTTTTTCGTGACTGTCGAAAGTTTTATTTCGCGAATTTTATCCCCCCATTCCTTTGATTTATCCCCCCGCGCCACACTTGTTCTCCCCTCAGACTGCACACCCGCGAGGGCTAGGTACCTTGTTTAGACGTCTCTCCCTTCGCACGCGGCGAGTCCTGGCGAAATGCAATTAGCGGGGACTGAACACTCCCGCCACTCAGCTGACATACCGTCGCGACGCAAAAAGAGGAAACCAAAATATTTCCGACGGAATCCAAGAGAAATATTTCGGTTAAACACGTGGCCAGGTTTTCCATTTGGCTCACAGAATTCCCTGCAGCTCTCACTACCGTGTTCCTCTTCAAACATACATTAAAAATAAATAAATAAATAAATAAATAAATGTTCGTGAAGCCCACGCGCGACAGAATAAAAAATTTATTTATTATTGTATTATTAAGTATAGGAAACGTAATTTTCTTTGGCTGAGGTTGCAAGATCAATAAATAAATATATATATATATATATATATATATATATATATATATATATATATATATATGTGCAGGAATGCGAACGCTAAATTATGCTGTTGTGCAAGTATGCGCATGGATAGTATTTATATAATTGGTTATCAAAAGTTACTAAGAATTTTTAAATTACATATAATAGGTTTATTTAATGTTAAGTTTTTCGTATTGACTCGGCGATGCTATTTGAACATTTTCAGCTCACTGAATGTAATTTTTTTTAAAGGCATTTTTGATATTTTACTTAAAATATATGTTGGGGAAAAAAATTAACCTCTTTTTAGTGAAGCCCAATCCGGTTCCCTCGTATTTGTTAAGTTTTGCATTTTATATCGGTTTTATTAAATTCGAATTTTTGGGGGATATATGATTTAAATATTTGGAGAAATTTTAAAATTTTTATATTTTGTGTTTAAAGTTTGTGAAACTCTCAGCCGGGTGTTAAATCATCAACATCATCATCTTCCAGTAACCCGCCAGTCGGGGAGAGCCTGATGTTGTTAGAGTGATCATTTCCATAATTTTGAGTGTCTTCGAATAAATTTTGGCTAAACGCAAAGTATCTTGAAAGTATGCATTCCGCATAGTCAAAATATTTTTTTTCTGAGTTAAAACGTTGCAAATACGTTGAGAACTTTATTTAAAAGACACATTTCATATATCCTTAAGAAAAAAATATAGCAAATTAAGATTTTGTGTTTGATTTCATATAATCTCACATTCAGTCCCCCTCTTTAAAACTTTTTTTTTGCATTATCTAATGACTTATTATGATGATGTTAATATTGAAATTATATAAAAAATTAGTTAGTTGTACAGATTACCTACAATGAACACAATTATTTAAATAATTAATTTGCAAGTTTTTGTGTGATTAATCTTGCAGTTGATCACATACGTCCTGCATAAAAACATAGTTTGGTTTCCTTACTTTTAATCCTTTTACACTTTATGTCGCCGTGCAATGCTGCGTCAAACATCCGAGAAATATTTAGCTTTTATGTTACTTACGTTACTCACGATAACAAATGACTCGTCTTGAAGTATTGCAAACAACTTTTAATCTCGACACCTATCACAAAGGTTTTCATTAATCTGGAATAGTCATAGGTCTTTCTCAGGCCGCGCTGAAGTTGTAATCAGTTTGTTTGACATGGTCGTTAGACCAAGACCTAATGTTGCTTTTACAGTAATGTGAATTTTTAAAAAAATGAGCCAGAAACTCATGACTGTGGCTTCGATTACAATATGGCCTCGGAAAGCGGCTACCATAAAAGAGTAGGTACATATGTTATGGATAGGGACCGGAAAAATTCGCGGATTCAATGACCTCTAGGATAGCCTCCATTATCCTCTGCATTTCTCAAGTAAACACGCGTGTTCATTGGGTACTAAATTGTGAGGCGTCTCCACTGGGTAGCTTGTGATTCGACGCTTCTTTGGTCGATAAGTATCTCATTGGCCCAGAGAGCTCCAGTTAAACAGCGAGCCAATATCAGAACCAGCAGAATTGTACACATGTTTTAATTTCAGCCTATCACGAAATGGATCCGCGAAATTTTCCGGTGTCTAGTTATGGAAATAAGTTTAGTTCTTTATAGCTACAAAAGTAATCGAAAAAGTTAACTAACTAAATTCATCATTTTTAAGCGACCTCGAAACACCAGTTGGCAGGAGTTAGGTTGTGAAAAGCGCCTCGCTCCTGATCCAACTCGAAACGCGGGGCTTCAGCTGGATGCGGATGGCTTCAGCTGGATGCGGATGGCTTCAGCTGCGAGCGCCAGTTCTCCGCCAGCTCATAAAGGCAGATCCTTCGAAGCGTTGTTATTCTGCACGCTAGCTCGTTCCAGCAAGCGGAATGACTCCAATTCTCACCCCCCCCCCCCCCTCAAATCCTCCCTCACCCCCACGGGCAAATTATTTTTTTTTTCACCCGCACGGAGTTTAATCCCAAGTTCACGTAATTACAAAATCTCATTACCTGCGCGGAGGATACCAGCGCCCGGGCGAACTAAATGAAACCTATTAATTACCTTGGCGCGGGCTTCCATTCCGTGTAAATAACACAGTAGTGAAGTCTAGCTTATTGCGCTGTGCGTCACCGCGACTGAATCTCTTTCACACTCTTCCTTATGAATAAAATAAAATAATAATGTAGTACGAACAATTGGACCGTATGAATTACTGTACATCCTATTATTTTTTAAATATACCTACTCTTGTTTTTTTTTTGTGTTTTTTTTAACAAGAGTTATATTTGATTCTGAGTCTTAATTTGTAAAATTATTTTCTCGTGGTTGATCCACAATTTTTGACTAAGTGACACTGTTTTAATGTGTAAAATAATTCTTGATTAGCAATTTTTTTATTTACTTATTTGTTTACGCTATTATTCTGTATCATTTATTCAATGAACATTAGTATCAAAATAATTTTTCTGCGGCTTCGTGGTGACAATTATCATTTGGCAGGATGGATTAGTGCAGTGCAACGATATAAGCTCATTCTGATGGTCTGGTGCAAATGAGTGCTATTAACAAGCGTTTCGCAATTTTGTCTGCAGTTTTATTCTTTGAAAAAAAATATCGATTCTTACTTTAATTTTTGCTCATTATCAAGTGAAGCTTAGAAGATCAGATTGTTGTACATAGGTCTGTGCTAAATATAAGTTTAATTGCTTCAGCAGGTGGTAATTTTATAATCTTGTGTTACACTTTAAATAAGAAACTTAAAAAATAGTGTAACTCAGTTAAATTCATCTGAATTGCAATTGTTGTCAAATTCTTTAAATTATTCATGCAATGGATATTTTGATTGAATATAATTTCTTGAACATACGCCATAGCAGTTTTGTTCTGTTTGTCATAGGAAAAATTCATAAATGCAAAATAAGAAATAAAAATGAAAACATTTCGTCGAATTCTTGTGCTGTCTGTTATTTAACATTTAAATTTTTTTCGTCTGTGCTGTTGTCGTTGTGTTGTCCGCAATACTGTTTAGGTCCATCGTTGGGTTCATCTGTTTGACATCAGCTGATTTAAGATTGTATTCTGTGGGTTTATTTATTAATTTTTTATTTGTTATTTTGCATTTATGTATCTTTCCGATGTCAAACAGTTGAAAACTGCAATGGCGTATGTCCAAGAAATTGTATTAAATAGTTGCAACAGTTCTATGTTTTGAGTGTATGATCTTCGGTCATTATGTATAATTTATAAACGTGTTTATTCGCGGTGATTGTAAACCATTGTGAAGTAAAACCTTCGCACCCCACTCGTTAACAGTTTGTTGCTAATATTTGTTATTGCTTGCCAGTTAGTTGCTCGACAAGAAACTCTCTTTATTTTTTATTTTTTATTTTTTCAAATGGTAGCCTCGATGATCTCGGGATTATTCTACAGAGCGACAGCCCATCTTAACTTCGAGATATCGCTCACGTCACTTTATGAAACCTCCCACTGGAAGTATGTAGTTTCAAGGGTTGAATCCGTGTTTACTTCAGCTGATTCTGACGACGGAAAGACACCGGCCAAAGGAGGGTAGTTGCAGCTCCGTGGATTTCCCTCGTCTCCGTGTCTCGTGCGAGCCTTCAGGCTGAGAGAATATCCCGCAGGTGATGAACCCCCCGCGGTATCGCCGCGAGTGGCGTAGGGAATGTCTGTCCAGCACGCCGCCGGGCCAGACGTGCTCCGCTGTTCACGGGCCGCGCGCAACGTGCAGGTAGGGACCGGAAAAATTCGCGGATTCATTGACCTTTAGGATAGCCTCCAGTATCCTCTGCATTTCTCAAGTAAAAACGCGTGTTCACTGGGTGCTAACTTGTGAGGCGTCTCCACTGGGTAGCTTGTGATTCGACGCTTCTTTGGTCGATAAGTCTCTCATTGGCCCAGAGAGCTCCAATTAAACTGCGAGCCAATAGCAGAACCAGCAGAATTGTACACATGTTTGAATTTCAGCCTATCACGAAATGAATCCGCGAATTTTTTTTCCTGTCTCTACGTGCAGGTCGACTCGTGAACAAGGCCCCGGGGCATCGTGGACAGGTTGCGTCTCGCCCGACTACCTGTCACCTCCGCTCGGCGTCCGGCCAGTATTAGCCCTGTCGGGAATCCAATACCGAATTCTTTATCCTCCCTCCCCCCCCCCCCCCTTTTCCTTTTCACCCGACCTTAGACGCATTCCTTCTATTTGAACCCTTCCCAACTCCTGTATTTTTTCCTCTCTCTCTCTCCTGATTTCCTTGCTCTTGTCCTCCACATATTTTCGCTCTGCTTCTCTCCTTTCGTTAGCTCCACCCTCTGGTTACACACCTGAGAGAAAATATATTTGGAGTGAACGGACGTCATGCCGGGAAAAAAAACAGGGAAATGACGTAAGTACAAGGAAAAACGTTGCATCCTTAAATATGAAACCCTTTTGGGGAAGTAGGTTATAGGGGAAGAGGGATAACTCAAAGGAACTTTGGTATTTGTGATAACCAATAAATCATCGTGTGTATGTAGCGAGGGAAGGGTCATTGGTTCGTTTCCAAAATCCCGTAATGATTCATTAATAAATTATTTACGTGTAGTGGCTTCAAACCGAAATATTTGTACATGTTCCAAGCTCTTATTCGCTAAGAATGTGATTTTAAATAACAGAATAGTGTTGTTTTGCACATGAAGGTGGCAATACCTTATGTATTCTTCATAGTTAGGAACTTTTATATTTCGCGTTGTTGTCTTGAATTAATCTTGTCATTGGAATTAAAGGATATTTGACACACTACATAGCCAACAAAAAAGCCTACAAACATCTGCCCTGACCACTTGCGACTCCACGAGACAGTGAAATGTAGCAGCAGCTAATGAACACACGACATAGACTTGTTTGTGCAGTTTGTGGAGTCTTAAATGGCACCAGGATATCTCGATTCTGCACGTCTCTACAAAAATTTGTCCATTTGAGAGTTCTTTTTTTCAAATATTACTCTAAAGACTGTAGATTTCTAATTTTCATATAATGCGGAGGATTGTTACCAGAGATAGAACTTTGATAGTACATGTACCTTTTCAGAGCATCTTAAAGGGAAATTTAAAAGACTATTTTCGAGCTACTGTTTATCAACTTAAAAGCTTTCTTCTCCTAATTTTACTACTCTGAGTTGAAGACACGTCACAACTTACAGCGAGGTAGTCACTAACTTCGGACCATCAGCGGCACCAGGGCGTAGAAAGGAAGTCCTGCAGTTTGGGACACTTCAGACGATTTGTTTTTCCTTAAAGTAAATAACATTTGCTTTAAGTATTAAACATTGGCGACCAAAATTTAAATTTCTCAGCAATTTTCTTTTCTGTTTCATGCAAAATCCACTATTTACTTTATGCAGTTGAATAATTATTTTGTGAATCAAGTAGGCTACATATTTCCTAGATGTTTTGTTTTTATGTCTTTGACATACGCCATTGATTTTTTTAATGTTTGGCATGCAAAAAATTCATAAATACAACATAAATAATAAAAATAAAAATATAAACCCACAGAGAACAAGCTTAAATTAGCTTATGTCAAACAGATGTACCCAGCGATGAACCTAAAAGGTTTTACGAAAACACGACGACAGCATACACAATCAAATTCAAACTTAAATATCGGACAGCACACGAATTCCGTGGAAATGACTGTGTTCGTCGGTGTATTATTTATTTTTTGATAAATTATTATTTGAATAATTATTTGATATTATTTTATAAATAATTAAAATTTATAAATTATAATAAATATTCGGCATATTTACTCTTTAAATAAATAAAATAATTAATGTTATACATGTGATGTATTAATATTGAAAACTGAGTTTAAATTTAAATTATTTAATTTTATTTTATTTATTCTTTACCAACCGTATTTATAATATCACTCTAGTTCTGTCCGTATTTTGTTTATATTAATTATTCGCATGCACAAAATTAAAACTAGGTTTATTTTATTACGCCAAGAAAGTATAACTTTTAACGCGCATACATACGTACATGCACCCATTTTTTTATACTTACTTTCATCTTGAATTAGTAAACGCTTACAAATTGTTTTTAATTAAATGAAAAGGTATGCAGTTACAACGCTTCTGCTTTTTAAAACGTTCGCTTCAAAAGCGTGTAAGAGTGCACGAGCGCCCTGCATTCCCTCTCCCCAGCCTCCGTGTCTCCTTGCTTCCTTGAGAAGGAATGCCTGGTGGTGTCCTTAAACGAGCTCCGTCTCAGACGTTTGGTTCGCGTCCAGGTTGCCAATTACATTCCTTCCCTGCGCTCCAAGAGGCGTAACGCTTCGTCTTCCACCTACAAAACAGAGGAGTTGCTTGCAACTGATCTGCTGCGATTCAACACCTTTCTTTCTTTTTTTTTGCATTCGTTAGTATTGCTTAGATTTCCCCGTGCACATAGAACACGTGCATTAACATTGCACGTGTAATACTGAACGGAAATTTCTGATGTGTGAATATCTTAGTATTTGGTGGGATTAATTTCAAGTAAATGGAACGGAAGTCGATGAGAGGAAATGTCGTACAGAGACGGTGGACCTATGTGTAGAAATATAAACCCTTATGTAGACAATTTCTTAAACATTAGGGTACATGCCATACGTATTGATGTGCCAAACGAAACTTTATAATAGTGCAAATTCCCTGGAATATATTTGGCAAAATGAAATAGTCATAGTAAAAAGTAATCCCAAGTTTTAAAATACGTTAGGAAAATGGCATTACACTGTTCATAACACTAGTCTTCTCTCTGAACTAAAATTGTCCCGATAACTTAGTGATATAAAGCGCTCTTTTTAACATGAAATGACGCCACTGCGATTTTTTTTCTAAAATTTTATATGCTTGCGGATCTTATAATTTTATAAATTATATTTGTAGATATGGTTTGAGTATCCTGTAATTTAAATTTATTAATAATAGGCCTAAATAGCCACTTAAAAAGTTACAATATCATGAGATTAGATAGGTTTTTAATTATTGAAACTTAATGAACAGAGTATTATTGGTAAAATTGTGTTTATAAATTTTTCAAGTGTATTTCTATAAACTAGGTTATGTTCCCGGGTGCATAATTTATTTCAACTATACAGTATTACATTAGTATTCAATAAATAACTAAAATTATAAATTTAAAAAAATCTTTCAGTATATTTATTTGTTTTATTTTTAATTAAAATTTATCTCGATTATTTTACTAAATTTAAAAATTAAATATTGAAATACTTAGTATTTATTTTAAAATTATAATTTTTCTTTGCATTTATACTTTACAAACCTTTTTTATAACATCACTCCATTCATTTCATTATTGTGTTTCTATTAATAATTTGCATGCGAAATTAAAGTTAGTTTTTTTTTTTTGACGTGACAACGTCTAATAAATCGATGAACGCCGGCTGCACGCACGAAAAAATGTCCCGTTATGCTGTGTCCCTTTGCGCTCATTGTACTCTTGCGCCGCATCTATCTCTCTTCCACTCGATTGGAACAACCATCTATTTAACTTTTTCGAGGCACATTAAACTTGAAACACTCCCGTTCGTTTCCTACTTTTCCTATCATCGTCCTATCCTTAACAGAATAACACAGATTGGAACAAGTTAAATAGCAAACATGTATAAAAGTTATAGTTAAAATAATCTCTTCGTTAAAGTAATAAACATATCAGAATTAATGAGTGCAAAAAAAATAAATCTATCAATTAAATTGTAAATTTCATTTAACTCCTTCTTTGTATCCATACAAAATAGTGATAATTCAATAAAAATGATTAAATTTTATTCATAAAAGTATGCAATCATTTCATCAATGTTTGTTATGACGTCACGTTAAACTATCGTCCGTAAACCGACTTTACAGACAACCAATTTTTTTTTAAATTTCTCCGAGGTTTCTAACTGGAGTAACGCGGTGGTTGCGCAGTCGCAGACAGGTGTGGACTGCTCAGTTCTGTGCCGCTAGGAGCACCGCGCAGGTTGGTCCCGGGAGACGGCCGCCACTTCCAGCCGATAGGTTTCCGGCTCCAGGCCGTTTCAAGCCCGCGATGCTGCTTCCGCTCTCCGTCGTGCGCTCTTTTTCCCCCCTTCGCGCCGTCCCACTTTTCTGCGCCGTTTCGATCTTTATCGCCCACATCAAGGGGCGTATCTGTCGCCTCTTGGATTAATGAAGGCTGTTTTCATGTTCTCCATTTCCCATCCCTCCCACCGACCCGGCTGTAATCCTCTATACGCCCGCAGCCCACTTTCACTCTCCATCCCCTCTTACCCCCCTCCATACATTTTCCAAACACTCACTGGCCAATCCCGCATCAGCTCTCCGGCTTTACCTCGGAGTGACGAGGCCGTCTGCCCGTGAACCGCAGTGACTATATCCCTTCCTTCAAAGAAAATTAAATTTCAGGTTCTTTTCTAGATTTAATTTTCCCACAGAAGTAACCAAAATTTTTATTGTTGCTGCCGCGTTGTATTTTGTCGAATCAGATTTGCAACAAATTTTTTTCGTGGGGAAACAAAAAGGAGCACGTGTTAGAAGTGAAACTTCTTTGGCAATTCAAACCTCTACTTGTTAGTAGGTATATCGTAAGGGGTAAAACGGCGAGGAGATAGAGAGAGAAAGATGTTAATTTTCTAAATAAACATTAACTAACAAAATTATTACTCACTTCAAAATAAATGCTCAGGACGTCAATAATTATTGATAAATCATAATGATATTTTTAAAAAAATAAGAAAAATTAATCAACGTTTAAATACACCATCATATAGAAAAAACTGTGCGTGTTACTTTTTTGACGTGATAACGTCTTATAAATCGGCTGCACGCACGAAAAAGCATGACGCATTGTCACGTTCTACCTGAACCGGCGTGCAAGAACCGGCCAACCACCGTGCGAGAAAATCTTCTATAATATCAAATAGGTTAAGGCGGGCTTTTTATAAGCAGCAATTTAAAAAAATTGATATGACGTTATCACGTAAAATTATCGTCCGTAAACCGACTTTACAGAACCCCCCCCCCCCTTTTTTTTAATTTTTATCTGTTAAGTTTCATCATTGAGTTATTCTGTTTGCTGTTGTGCACCGTAAATTTTCTTTGTATATGGAACAGAAATAATCATGTAAACTTACATGTTTGTTAATTTGTACATTTACATGAAAATAACTGTATCACTGTTACCATTTATGCTTTGTGTTGCCCTAGTACCTCCATTATTTAAAGTTATTTGCAAACAGTTGTTTGAATAGCTTTACAGTATTAGCTACGCATATTAAGCACGGTAAAACAAAAGAAAGCTAAAAGTTAGGCCTATATAAATAAAGTGAACTATTCTGTGGCTTTAAAGCCAAATAAATAAAATGTTCATACAATAATTTCATGGTTGTAAGCACAGGCATATTTTTACAAAACACACTCTTTTAATATCTAATATTTATTTCAAAATAACTTTACCATCGACAGTCTCGTCTATATTTCTATATAATTATAGTACAGCGGGACTGTAAGTTTGTTTAAAGGAAATAAACTAAAAATTGCCAGACTATTTATACAAATTATTATATTTCACTATTATGAAATTACACAATTCATGCTGAACGAACAGCATAAGAACACATAAATTTGTTCGTTACCTAGGTTAGATGTTACTGCACGTACTGCACGTGTTAATGACACACGAAACTACAGTAAACTCGTGGAGTCACATCATGTCAGTGTTAAGAAGACTGCAAGTATCCGCTCTACCACTCTGGTTCTGGGGTAGAGCGCCTGCCTTGTGACTTGTAGGACCCGGGTTCGCGCCCCGGCTCCTCCAAGGCGGATTGCTCAGATGAAATGGTGGCATTTTCTCTGATAGAAATACAATCCCTTGTAACAAGTCAGGCTACCAAAGAAACGGTGGGTGGAACAGAAAAAAACCTTCCAGGTGGCTTCCAAATGGGGAGCCCGTTTCTTTTCTTGGGCTCTCCATGCGGTGGCCATTCCGGGGGTTTCTCCGGGGGAACGGAGTTTTGCAAAAATATTATTTTTTAGTTTAAAGCGTTTTAGTTTTTTAGTAACTGTAGCATTATCATTCCACCATGTTATAAATAAAGCTCAAACGAACATATATTTTATCTTACTTTTGTACATAATATATTTGAAATAAGTGTGTATCAGTCAGTGAGTGGTTGTATAGGCCCTACCGATGTTGTGTGTTCAACCATTTATCGGTAGATATTTTCTTGAAGTATTATTGACAGTTTAATTTTAGTCACAATTGTTTTGTTATGTATTATTTTAGAAGTTTTCGATGAAATAATATTTATTACTCACTTCAAAATAATTGCTCAGGACGTCAATAATTATTGATCAATCTATATGATATTAAAAAAAATATATTAATAAACTTTTAAATACACCATCATACAGAAAAACTGTGTGTGTTACTTTTTGACGTAGTAACGTCTTATAAATCGATGAACGCCGGCTGCACGCGCGAGAGGGAGGGTTTGTTCCGAAAGGTCGGCGCGCTGACGGCGGGGGGGCCTACGTGTTGCAGATCTCGTGGGTGCGGCGCCGCGACTGGCACATCCTCACGTCGGGGCTGTCCACGTACACCAACGACGAGCGCTTCCAGGTGCTGCACTCGGAGGGCTCGGACGACTGGACGCTGCAGGTCAAGTACGTGCAGAAGAGGGACAACGGCACCTACGAGTGCCAGGTGAGTTGCCCTTCTTGCCCTTCAGCCGCCCTGCTTGTCTTCTGCCCGCGCTGCGCTTTCCTTTTGTTTCATATTGGAAAATACAGGGCCGGATTCACGGGAGGGCAACCGGGGCGAAAGCCCCGGGGCCTCCACAAACGGAGGGCCCCCACAATAGAGACTTCGGAAAAAAAACCTTTCAAATTCCGACAAGTAAACACTAGTAAACATCTTTTTTTTCGCTGTTTTACCTTTACCTACAGTACTTTGTACATACATGATTATATTATTGTTAAATATTAACAGAAATATTCATTAACACTAAAATTTAATTTCATAGTAATTCTTGTCTCCGATTATATTTATGTATATGTTTTTTTTAAATACTAAGAGAATCTACTTGATTTCATAATAAATTATTTATTGGAAAACTTGACTGAAAAAAAATTGTTCATTTTATTTGGAAAATAATTTGGAGCCAGGGGTGCTCCGCTCCTCTGTTGCCCCGAGGCCTCCAGACCTCTAAATCCGGCCCTGGAAAAATATAAAAGAAATGTTCATGTAATATCACAGACATTTGTAAACTGTATCAGTACAAAACGGTGTTCGCACGCGGTTAGAAATTACACTAAATTTCTGGACCTTTCAACCGAAGAATTAACCTCAAATAAACTGAGAGTTCTTTGAAACCTAATCTTAGAAACTACGCTTTATTTTATTTCTGAGTTTGTACGTTTCGTTCTAAAACAAACATAAACCAAAGTGGACAAAATAAGAGGGTATTTGAAAAGGTTCGTTAATATACCGAGGATATTCTTTTTGATTAATTTCCAAAGTAAGTGTATTACGTAAATTTACGAAATCCCTGGATGATTTGTGACCAGCGTTCTTCGTAAATTGAAGTTGAAACATTTTTTTAGCAGTTGCAGTAATTCTGGGTTCGGATTATTGCCCCGGCATTCATGCTTTTTGCTGTTCCAGTACCTCCAATAGTTAACGTTAATAACTTTCCAGTATTAACTACGCACTTTAATAAGCATAATCACTCAAAACATTGTCCAATTTTTAGAATTTTCTAATATTTTTTTTTTCATGATTTAAAAAATATTTTTATTTTGGATGAAACACCGATAAAAATATAAAATTATATGCAGATTTTCGTATGAAATACTCAGTATTATCTCGAAAAACGTATTTTATATATGCGAATATAACTATGGTCATGTGTTGTACAAAGTTACAATATCTTTATGTAGTATTACAAACTATTTATTGGCAAATAGTTTCCAAGGGAGCTGTCAAGCAAACTCGGACACATCCTGTGTGTTCCCTTGCCTGATACTGCCCGCGTACCAGCAGCAGTTTAACTCTTCTTTTTTTCTCTTTTTTTAAATCCCCGAAAGCGAAGGGGATGAAGAAGTGTTTTTTTTTATAAATAAATATATTTTTCCTCTTTCCCGGTCGCTATTGGTTTGTTTGTAATCGAGTGTTTAGGCAGGGTCCGGCTACACAATGGGGTCCATTCTCGTTCGTTCGTGCGCTCGGTTTCAGCGCGGCAAGCGATAATGCGCCCAAAAGCTGCGCCCCTCTGGCCGGAAATTGGGAGTTGGGGCCTGGACTTTTGTGAGAGTGGCAGAGGGGCAGGAGAGGGAGTACGTCCATTGTGTGGGCCCGATGTTCGCTCGGAACACTGTGGCCTCTCTCATTCCAAGTTAAATAACGCAGAAACAAATTAGCTGTATTTTATTTTTCCCCAACTCCATCTCGTGAGTCCATAAATTACTGTCGCGCATTGTGAGCCCGTATTCCAGCCGGTTGCCTTGAACCATTAACCCACTCTCGAGAGCGCTGGAGACTTCCTCGGTTCTTGGAGAACAAATATTAAAATAAAAGTATCTTTTCTGAGGTTGCATCATAAAGCCGTCGAGATCACACTGAGCTCTGACACGACTGCTAAAAAATAATTAATTACATTGGTACGTCAATCAAACAAATAGTCTAACGAAGGACAAAAGATAATGGCCAAATATTTTTAAAAAGATTTAAATATAGATGTTATTTTACAACCTACGCCGAATAAAAAGCCCACATGTTTGTTTTTCTTTCATAAAATAACAGCCATTGCGTGCGCCAAAAATTAGTTTATAACCTGTCGCCACTATTAAAGAATTCCATCTCAGTAGTCTGATGTAGTTTATATCATATTTTGTTTTTAAATGCATTGAGCATTAAAAGCCGAAATTTGACCAGGGTAAAATGTCTAGGTTTTGAGAATTGATTATTGTATTTGAAAGTAGGCTAACTATTATTTTAATCACTTTGATAACATAGTTGGGATGGTAATATTCACCCCTATTTGTTTGACGTTCAGCTATAATGCTGTTTATTGTTACGCTGTAATATGAAAATATCATAACACTAGCTGAAGAACTGAGTTTCATGTCTGTAGGACATACACTTGATAAACAGGAGATCATGATTTTAAAGTACCATTGATTGCACAATCTCGGTGAATCAAGGCTACGCTTAAGCAAAATCGTGACGCCTTTTCAGCTTTTATTTTGTGGGAAGGCAGGTAACCCCTAGGCAAGACGTGACGGACGCACCAAACAATAGCGCGTTACAAATTCAAGGCAACGCCATTTATTGACGGAGTTCCAAACTAAACTTTTATGGGCGCCTTTAGTTCGCTAGCAGCCGCGAGCTTCACTAAGCGGATGGGTTTCACCAAGGAGAAGGATAGAAAGTTGCCAGGCCTTACTATATGACCGTGTGGCGAACTTACAGAAATGACACAAACTCACTGTTTGGGTGTCTATGATCTACCTCCTATGATTTTCTATTATAAAGATGAATTTACCCCTTTTAACTCCCTTAGGGATGGAATTTCGTAATTATATGTAGTCTGTGTCACTCTCTGGCTCATAAACTAACTATATGGGGAAGAAAAACATATCGATCATTTTCTCCGTTGCTGCGTGAAAGGACAAAAAGACAAACACACTTTCGCATTTATAATATTAGTGGGGGGTGCATCATTGCAACATACGTAGTAATCGTTAACTTATCGGGACGGCAACATGTCCGCAATGCAGTCACAGGAGCACGCTGTGTCGTTCGTTCTCTTTCCCCCCGCCCCCAAGCCAGCCCGTAAGCTTAGAACGCGTACCACGTCATCGCGGAACACTCTCGTTTCAGATGTTTCCAAACTGCGAGGTAATTTTATCCGTGGACTGGGGTTTTGAAAAAAAAAAAAAAAAAATAACTTCCAAGCGAAACTGCAAAGTGAGTAAAATGTTGCCTCGTCATCTCGTTGGAATGGTAGGGTGGAACACAGTCGGAGGAAGTTTCAAGCTCTCCGCTGGCTCTGCTGAGCCCTCGGCTCTCTCTCTCTTTCTCTCTCTCTCTCACTCTCACTGTCACTCTCCGGCGCGCGATAAGCCTCGCGGGACCACCGCGCGCTGGGCGGTTGTTTTTTGGGGGAGAGGGGGGAAAGAGGAAGGACTATGGATGCGGAGCGCGTTGCCAGTGTCGCTGCGTTGTTTTAACGACCTTTTGTCCGTGACCGCCTGGAGAGGTCCTCCCCACCACCACCACCACCTCCACCCCTTCTCTCTGTGTGTCTCCCGCCGGCGCGAGCTCGGATCATCCGGCGCTCGTCCGCCACACGGCAAGCAATCAGGCGGATGGTTCCCGCGCGCGTCCGCTCGGAAGATCCGATCTCCGAGCCAGCGACGGATCCCGTCAGCGAGCTACTGTAGGTGCCGGCCATCCGTCTCGGGTGTCGCGTCTTTGCTGTGCCTCGCAGTGTACGTGTCTCGCAATGCAAAAATACTTGTATGTCATAGAGTATAGTTTATCCCACAATGAATTTGGGGAGATAGAAACCTAAAGACGCCATCTTAGTTCCTAGACTTTCATCTGGTTAAGTTTTGTCTCAGTAAATACAAAATATATTTTAATAATGGCGACTGGCTGTTACAAACACTTTTCCACGTGACCTCTGCTTTAACAAAGACAAAAATTCAACTAATATCGAGACAAGAATAATTATAAGGCACAAACGCTGATGAAACCAATATGGCGACTTTCAGTTCCTCTCTAGTAATAGCTTCTTTTTGTGCCGGTTAAATTTTGCGATTTCTGGCCTTCCGTTAAAGGTCAACTGCAATATAAACAAAGCATGGAAGCAAAATATTGCATTAGAAAAAAATTGCGTTAAAACTATAGACTTTAAAAAAATGAGCGAATGTATTAATGTTCGCGCGTAATAAGATCTACTTGTAATACAAAAACTAAATTTAATTTTGCATGCAAATAATTTATAGGAATTTAATAATAAAATGATTAGAGTGATATTATAAATATGGTCGGTAAAATATAAAATCAATAGAAATGAAAAAAATACTCATATTTAAATATTAATCCTATCAGATTAAATTAATTATTTTAGTAAAATAATTACATAAATTTTAATAAATCAATTTTAATAAAAAATACGATGAATGTTTTTTCTAACCTATTAATTTTGATTATTTATGAAATATTATTGTAATGATTTATTATGTGTAATGCAAATAAATTATACGAACGGAAACATCAGTGAAGTTATGTTATACTTCTTTAACCACGTTACGAAAATATGACAGTGAATTTGTACGATGTGGACCCAGCATGCAACGAATAAGTGATCAGATTAAAAAACATTACATACAAATAAAAACAATTGTGCTTTTAAATCACATACCTATTATTCAGTTACAACAGCAAAGCCTTTGTGTGTTTATAGCTTTGAATAAGCTCTAAATATTAGTAGGTAAATCGTTTTAATCTGTGAAAGACAGCAACTGAAAATTCTGCTAACAATTTTATATTTCTGTGCTTAAGAGTCAACGTCAGTGGAAAATAAGCTACATTAACTGGGAGCTCAGTTAAAATCCCTGATACATTAGACAACTATAGTACTGAAGTAAACATTAGAAATAATTTTCCATCAATTTTCATTAATCCATAACAGTTAGAAGCAGTTGGGGGAAGTGCTTACAAAAACTTAATTTTACACCCTCTTTTTGCTCTTGTACTGCTATTAAAAACAGGACTAAGCACAAAGAAAAGGAAAGTATATTTAGGAAAGATTAATTTTCTTTCAAGAAATAAATATTATTTCAAATGATGATTCTATTTTCGGTACATTATTTAAAGATTGTTAGATCACACTTTGATGCTCTTAAAGAGTAATAATTTACATCTTGACGTGCAACATCGTTCACATGTTTGGAAAGTTTTTTTTTTTTTGTAGCTAAGTAGCAACGACGAGGCAGTTACAGCTGTGCAAACATGATCAATACGTGAACAGGCTTTCTTAGGTCTGTTTGTCCAGATGTGCCTCCGCGAATTTCTTTTTCGTTCTCTCTTTCCCCGCGCATCATTCCACTTCATCACACACGCTGTTTCTCTCTCTCTCTTTCTCTCTGTCAAATGCGTTTGTTGTGCTTCGACTAGTTGTTTTCCAAGGCGCATATTTTTTTTTATTCCCCCCCAAACAACTCTCAGCTCCTCCTATCCACTCTTTAAATAACGTATTGTCCCACGTTTTGTCATTTCCTACTGTTGTCGGCTGTGGCAGGTGAAGTATGTTCCGATGCGGTCGCAGTCGTCGAGCCGGAAAAAAAAAAACAATATAAAAACTTGGGCGTGGCTCTGTCTGGGACACATGGTCGTGAAGCGTCTATACCGGCGAGTCGCTCTCGGACTTGCTACAGGTATTACAATAACAAAATAATTCCGCTGTATCTTCGCCGAGGAATTCGGTCTGAAGGAATGGAATGTTTCGAGCTTTCAGCCTTTATTAAATCTCTGTCACACGAAAGTTCGATCACAAACGCTTTCAAGATAGACAAAAACGGATTGGTAGGGACTGGAAAAATTCGCGGGTTCAATGACCTCTAGCACGAACTCCATAGTTCTATGTAGGTACACTCAGTCAAATGTCACCCACTCATTGGCTGCTGTCTTGTGAGACGTCCCAACGTAGCAGTCTGTGATCTGATGCTGCTTTAGTTGAGTTTTTCTCATTGGCCCAGAGTCATTCATGTGAGTCGTGAGCCAATAGCAGAGGCAGCACTGAGGAATAACTATTTGAATTCTAGCCTATCGCGAAATGAATCCGCGAATTTTTCCGGTCTCTACGGGATTGGTTTCGAATACCGTTTTGGAGCGTTCGTCCGTTTTCAAGCCAGTGGTCCTGCGTCATCTCACTTGGACTGATGTTCGTATTCCTAGGTTCGGAAGACGTCTCCGACAGATGTGTGGGTGTTATCTTCACGCGACGTGTCCTCTTGGTACAGACACGACAGTGGCAGAGGTGCTAGCAGAGTCGGCGTCGTCCACTGAGCGAGCCGCGGAGTTTTGTGACGCTCCAGAGACAGTCTCTATCGCTCGGGATTGCTCCCTACTTTCCGTACATTTTGAGTTTCAGATATAGTTTTTTTTTTTCTTCAAGAAATTTTTCAAACAGTTTTTCCAATTTTTTATTCGATCCACTAGGTATAGATTCAGCACTTTTTGTTTTTTCCTCAATTTCTTCCAGGTAAGAAACCCTTAAACTGTAATTTTTGCTCTCTATCCAAATATGTTTTCGATATATCATCTGTCAAACTTATCCATATTTTCCGTGTTTGATGTCTTTTATTTAATGATTTACTGACCTTGGCATAGTTTGGAGTATTTGTAACTGCTTGGTGTAGATTTGCAGAGGTAGCTGTTAACTTCACCCGTGCCTGACCCATAGCTTCGCTATTTCCAGCGAATGCACGGGCTGAGGCTTCAAATATTGTAATTTAATATTTTTTATAGGCTTACTTTACATTTTTAAACATAAATATTGTCCAAGATACATTAATTTTTTTTTGGCTTGAATCGATAGATTCAAATAAACTCTATACTTACACTCTGTAAACTATCTGAATGAACTCCATCACGTCCGAGTCTGAGCTACACTGAATATAAAGGAGCGAGAGCGCCGGTTTTGACCAATCCGCGCCGTTCCCCTTCCCCGTCCACGCGTCCGCTCACTACGCAAACTCAAGGTCGTATCAGTGAGCTGACCATGAACGCTAAATAATGACACCGCACTTACGTCTCTAAGACTGGTAGTTAGGGAATTATCAACGCAAGACGTTACGGTACAAATTTCTGGGATCTGGTACCCGTAAGTTTCGGTATGATTTTAAAGACTTTTCACGCCAAATAATTTCTGGTTTTTTGGGGGTGAGGGGGAGGAGAAGAAGTCATTAGTATAAACCCTTCAATACTTTTACCTTCGAAACGAGCGAATTCGCGAGACGCCGTCACAGCTATGTAAGAAAAGTTGACAGGAAGGCCGTGCCGAGACGTCACTGCTAGAATGTCGGGCGGCGACGGGCGGCGTCGGTTGGAGGTCGGGTGGCGACGGGCGGAGGTTTGGCGGCGACGGGCGGCGAAGGGCGGAAGACGGGCGGAGGACGGCCGGCGACGGGTGGAGGTCAGGCGGCGACGGGCGGCGGCGGGAGGTGACGGGAGGTGACGGGCGGCGGACGGGCGGTGACGGGCGGTAGACGGGTGGCGAACGAGCGGGCCGCGGGTCGCGCGGCGGTCATAATTACCGCGGCGGAGAGAGCTCGCAGGCAAACCGCGCTGCGATGGTCGGAAACGCGGTTCGCGGCAGTGGAAAGAGGCAAGAGAGAGAGAGAGAGAGAAGGAAAAAAAAAACAAATGAGCTCGCCGAGTTGACAATTTGCATACGAGAATGCGCTGTGCGCGGGTGGACGAGTGACGGGTATAATGAACGAGGGCGGTGTTGCTGACCACCTCCCCTCTTCACCCCTTCGCAACACACACACACACCGTAATGCAGCAGTTATTTGCCACGTGATCACCTCACGTCCATCGCTCCAGTGAGCTCTTTTTTTTAATTTCATAAACCATCCCCCCCCCCTTCCCACTTCCCCAGCACTCTCCACGCTACGTGACCCGGCTACATAACGTCCAAAAATTTGAATGGCTTATTGATGGAACAGCTTAGCCCGTTGACTTGCCACGGCCATGAACACATGGCGTGATAAGTAACAAATGAGCAGGGATGATAAGTAGAGACACGGAAATTTCACGCATTCATTTAGTCGCAAGTTAGAATGAAAACCTTCACACTCTCGCACTGTGTTCATGATTGGACCGCAGTTATTTGAACACGCCCCTCCAAGACCGTGAGCCAACGACGCCCAGCTAGGAGAGAAGTAGGCGAATCGGGTAGTGCCGATTAACAAGGCTAAAACATGCCCTCGCTAAGAAATCAACCAATGGGAAAGCGAACATGGGTTGAGCACACCTATTACCTTACATTCTACTCTGAAGCCAGACGGGTCTCTAATGATAAGTAGTGATTCGCGCATTCATTAATTCGCAAGTTAGTATGCAAACTTTCACTCTTCTGCACTGTATAAGTTTTGTTACCCTCTACGACCTAACGATGCCCAGCTAGGAGAGAGAAAAAACGAATCAGGTAGTGCCACTTAAACAAGAATAAAACTGGTCTTGCTACGAAAACAAACAAATGGGAAAGCAAACTTTGACACAGCACACCTATGACTTTGAATTCTACCCTGAGATAAGAAGAATCCTCGAAATTTTCCGGGTCTCTAATGTTAATTTTTGGCAAAATTCCGTTGTTTTTTTTTTGTCAGGATAGTTTGCGTAATATCTTACTACGCTTAGACGTAATGATAATATTTTTTTACACGGCGCAGTTGTTTACTTGCGTTTCACGTAAATTCTACAACATTGGTATGAGTTGTGGTTTTCGTGAAAAAATTTAGAAAATAGCAGTGTGTTATAACGTTTTAGCATCGTCTTGGTCCAGTGATTGGTTGAGTTTCTCTCAGATACATTTCTACTGTCTACACACGAATTGCAGCTATTCTGATTGGCCTGGTCAAAAGTGGCAATAGCTTCCCCTGGAGGGATCCACCAGTTACAACGAAGAAATGTTGGCGCGGGCATACTTTATGAGCGTTCAGTTTGTTTCGCGGGAAATATGTGTCCCTAAACATTATTGTTACAAGATATGCCAGCGCCAGCGGTTGTGTCCTTGTGATTGGCGGCCGACTGCAAGAGAAGCAGTTGCCCTGATTGGCCGAGCCATTCAGGACGCGTTTGCTTCCGCGCTGGATGGCTATGACAAGGAGATGGTCCGATTCGGGGCCCACCGATTTGGCTTAAACTGCGTGGGTAGAAGCAGGTATATGCTCCCTTCAACGTCCTAAAATATTTCACCTTAGTGAGCCGTAGGAAGCGAGAAAAAGCTCTTGAAAGATTTTGAAGTAGATTTTGAGGAATGTTTTTTTCGCCACTCGTCAAGTCAGTGCATTATCATCCAGTTCTGAACTATCAACAAAGTTTTTAAGTCTCTAGCTCAACAGGAAGTTAGCTTAAAATCGGTTGAGAAATTTGTGCCGAAGAGACAAACACACGGGCCAAAGAAAGCGAGTTGATAAAAACGTTTTAAAAAAGACAATAAATGACAAATAATTGTGACAAAAATGTGTCAGCATCTTGATTGGTATCAAGCTCTGGAGGTCTGTTGGTTGTTACAGTATTGTGTGGCCTTTCGAAAGAAATCTCGAAAGACATTTACGATTACTTTTTTTTTGACGTGAAAACGTCTAATAAATCGATGAATGCCGGCTGCACGCACGAAAAAGTGTCCCATTACGCACATTTTCCCGTTACGCTGTGTCCCGTTACGTTCATTGTACGCTTGCGCCGCATCTATCTCTCTTCCACTCGACTGTTTATAAAGTGAAGTGAAAAGTAATGTGGTTTTCATTGCTTATTACAACAAAAATTTCGGCAATAAAGGTAAATTATTCTTGCATTTTAAAAATCTGATTACTAGTTTAATTTCAAGTATTTATTCTTTTATTATTAAAATAAAAATGATTCAATTTTATTCATAAAAGTATGCATTCATTTCATCAATGTTTTGTTACGACGTTGTCACGTTAAACTATCGTCCGTAAACCGACTTTACAGACAACCAATTTTTTTTTTTTTTGTAAAGGCGACATCCAGATATTGGTCTTGTCGTACCCAAACGAGTTCCTCACTGCCTTCGAAACGAACATTTTCCGCTGTGGGCACGTCGCCCAGTGATCACCGCTTCCTTCCCTATTATTCAATTCCCCCCCGGCAGATCATTGTGTTGGCAGATCCTGTGCCCGTTACCACGAGTATCGTGTTTCATTAGTCACGGTAACACAGTCGGTGCGTGCGCGTCGGCAGCGGAACTGCATGCCCCCCCTGAGGTCGCGCTGTGGGCTTGTGTTTGCCGGTGGAAGGGGGGAAGGGAGAGTGTGAAATATTCACGCCCACGTGCGGACACTGTCATGCACCAGAGATGCCCTTGCTTGCTGCGCGAATCCCGCTGCTAGCATTTTCAACTAAATCAACCAAATTGTATTGTATTTCGGCCAGTGCTCCAGTATTTCAATACTTTATATTTTTAAAACAACACTTTAAATTTTCTAAAGCATGTTGTGAACTTTCAGTAAAAGTTTTTTTTTAATAAGTTCAATAACTCTATGCATACAACTTTTGTCCCCATGCGCTGTATTAAATATATATATATATATATATATATATATATATATATATATATAATCTGAGAGTTTCGTGTTTGTTCCGATATAAACTGCCAAAACACGCACGTAGTTGTTCGGATCGTACTGGTACCTAAGATGCTTCCAGCGAACCACAACTAAACGTAAGCCACAGACATTATTCTGCCAATTCAATCTATAATGTTAACTTATATCTTAACTTGATCCGTTCTTCAATCAGTTTCTCTACGTGAAGTAAAACGTTAGCTATTTCATGTAACAGGAAACTTAATTTCTTATTGCAGTGTGGCAAAAAAAAACATATTTGTACATAGATCAATTTGTGTTTTGGGTAGATTTGTTTTTTAGGTTATTATAACAGTTCAATTTATCTTCAGTGTTCTCTAAATGTGAAACTGATAAAACTTCAGCGAATCAGTGACATTTCACTGGAAAACAGTTTTTTTTCCAGTTAAATTCCAGTGATTTGTAATATTTTTTTTTAGCAGTTTCATACCGAGAGTGTAAGCATAAAGCTGGAGTCCCAGTCCTGTTTCTTAAGTTTATCCATCTTAATCTTTTTTCATGATCGTCTCCTTGTGGCAAAACCCCGTGTCTCCGATCCCGCCCGCAAATTGAATAAAAGAATAACGCTCGCCGTTCTCTCGTCGGAGGAGGCTGATGGAGTCGTGTAGCGGAAGACATGCTTCGCGCTAAGGGCGGAGGTCGCAGGGCCGCCAACCTCGCATGGCAGGAGGTCGCCGCGCCCGCCTGACGTATCGCCGACGCCGCTGGTTCCTGAGGGAGGTGCAGCAGGTCGTATTAATTTCAACCCTCCTGCCCGCGCATCAAACACATCTGTCTTCGCACGCCTCGGCCGGCCTCTCTTCCCCCGCAGTGCAGCCAACACCGCTGCGTCCGCGCTGCTCGCTGTTTAGGTTTTGCAAGGTGGCAATTCTGTTTTGCCTCACGGGAACTACCTTGGCCTCCACACACCGCCCCTCCCCCTAACACCCTACCCTAACTTCCGTGACCCGCGGGAGAGATGAATTGTCACGCAGCGCCGAAACGCTTGCATAATTAATTCGCGTGCTTTGTTACACCTGAGCTTCGGGGCGACAATGGGATAAGTGCTGGAGTCACGTGACCCTGGTGTGACGTGAAGCACTTTCTCCTCTACGTCTCAAGACGTCTTAAGGCTGGCGTTCAGGATGCACCAGCGGAATGGGAAAAATTTCATTGCATCTCACAATTCTAGAATGATTTACTGGATCTAATATTTAATAATACATTTTTCAAACTATTCTAATAGGATGATTATTTTTTTCTTGCCACATTCAAAACTGTAAGATTTAAGAACATATTTGTGTTCCTTCATTGAGGAACAATAAAGCTGTCGACAATCCATGAAACAATATGAAAACAGTTAAGGAAAACCCACATCGGCGTATTGTCAGGTGAGCTAAATAAGGAAAGCGAAAGTTGACTGTTTCATTATTGAAACAAACCGTATCTCAAAACCGGAAGTGTCAAATAGAACGCGTCAGAATATTTTTCGCAACTGGTAGTGTCATCAAGTGGGGCCCAGGAAATCTCCCTAACTATCTGCTAAGAAAATTGTAATAAACGAATTTTGGCCTCTTCTCTGAGAGAAATTGTTCCCAATAAAGTAGCATTTTATGAAATAGGTCCTTTTTGTTTGGTAAAATATAGCAATCAGCTGAAAACCATTTTGTTTTTCTACACGAGACGCCTAGTTGGCCGCCACCTGTTCCCTTGTGTTATGCGTTATCTGTTCAAAGTCGACGTCATTTATTTACTTAAATATTTATCTTTCCTCTGGCCATTTAAAACCTGTAAATGAACTAAACCCCTAGTCATTCTAAATGGTTATGAATAAATTTTGTTTAGTGAAATAATTACATTTACAATATCTAAATAACTTGTTAGTATAAGTGTCATTAATTCTGCAGTGTTCAAGTGCTAATTAATAATTCTGACTTTCTATCTAAACCCAGTAACTTTTTTTCTGTCGAGAGATTTTTTTCTCGCTGATTAAAAATTTAAACTGTTGTATTTATGTCGGTCACCTTACTTATTGTAATCAAATTCTTCAATTCCACACACACACACACCCATGTGTGTCTGTAGTTTTTAAACATAATTAAAATTATATTTTTTTCTGATTGGAACGTTTTAAACATCTAGAGGATAATTGTTTCGTTATTCTAGTTGTTATTTATTTTATTAGTGCATATATATGTAAATATATATACATACGTCTTAATATATTATTGTAGTTTCCAGAAAGGTTGCACATGCACGCTTTGCTTTGGCAACGAAGACACTGAAATATATTTTTAACCCGCTGTATTCAAACCAAACCTTTCCTATGCCTTAGATTTATCCGTACTAAACTACTTCGCAGGTTTGTTTACTAACATCAGCACAACTAGAAAAGTCGCATAAAAAAAAATATCTAGAATGTGTATCTATAATATTCTTTCAATTCAAGGAAGCAGGACCATTTAACTAACTAATGCCCTGCGGACAACAAAATGGCTGCACATGAAAAATACATATGAGTAGGGACCGGAAAAATTCGCGGGTTCAATGACCTGTAGGATGAACTCCATAGTTCTACGTACACTCGGTCAAATGTCACCTTCTAATTGGCTGCTGTCTTGTGAAACGTCCCAACGTAGCAGCCTGTGATTCGATACAGCTTTGGTTGAGTGTTTCTCATTGGCTCAGAGTCCTCCAGGTGAGTTGTGAGCCAATAGCAGAGGCAGCACTGAGGTATAACTATTTGTATTTTAACGTGATAACGTCGTATAAATCGATGAACGCCTGCTGCACGCACGAAAAATTGTCACGTTCCGCCTGAGCCGAGTGTGCAAGAACCGGCCAACCACCGTGCGAGGAAAATCTTCTTTAATATCAAACAGGTTAAGTCGGGCTTTTTTAAAACTAAATGTTCGTGATTATATTTAAACAAATGATTTAAATTAAATTTGCAAAAAAAATGTAAATAATATTTTAAAAATTAAAAAGTATGCAATTTTTCATCAATGTTTTCTTATGACGTTATCAAGTAAAATTATCGTCCGTAAACTTACTTTACAGACAACCCCGTTTTTATAAAAAAAAAACCTTCCCCATTTCTCTCCCTTTGGTCAAATATTGCCTATCGCGTACTCGACCGAGATTTTCCATAATTATATATTATGTATGAGTTTGGAAGTTTTTTGTGAAAAACATTACGGCAGTTATCGTGTTCGTAAATAAATGTGATAATTTATATATCACTTTTGAGTTGATGATTATTTTGCGGTCTTTGGACCATGAAACGAAAAAACTATGTAAAAAAATTTTCTGTTAGTCGCATCATGGTAACAGTTGCAATATGTAGGTAGTAATCCTTCTAAATCATAAAACGACCCAATCACAACGCATGTCCTCAACCTGCGCGCTCGCATCTACCATCGCACCACCAGCCAGGACTCGCCCTGATGGTTTTTTACTTTAATAATTAATTAATAAATTTAAATAATACAATTTTTTGGTTTTATCAGTAGAGCTCTACTGATACCTATCATATTGTTTACATTAACGTGAGTTTTTTTGTAAGTAGCCTTTATTTTTAAGACTTTATGTTGAGTTTGTGAGTTGAATTTTTTGATTTTATCTCTTTTTTAGTTGGATTAAAATTCCACGTAGATACAGAGAAAATCACATTTTGCGGCTCTCTAAAAAAAAAAAAAAAAAAAAAAGTAATGAAAGAATCTGTCTACTTAATATTTGACTCATCTCACTGGAAAGTGCGCCGAGCCCTGGTCTAGGTCGGGACGGGGAAGCAGCGGACCGATATCTGACGGAGTGGTTCCCCCCAAGCTACGCGCCTGCGATGTCGAGATCGGACTGTACTAACCGTGTGCGCCGGGGTTCTGGCTGAAGAGAGATGGTATGTGGGGGACACTCTCTCTCTCTCTCTCTCTCTCGCTCTGGTTTCTCCATTTCAAAAACCCCCCCTTTGGGAGCGGCATCGCCGACGCCATTGTGAGCCCGGCGCACAGGGACCGTCCGGTGGTTAGTAGGCCGCCTCGCCGCGTGGCGCGCTCTCGGCGGCAGTCGCGCGGGAAGAGGAGGTCGGGGGGAGAATTTAAATTTAGGTCGGCGCGCCCGGACAAAAGGCTTTCAAGTGCACGCCCGCTGTAAAACAATGGCGGCTCCCCTACCCCCCCTCACCCTCCAACCCTCACAACCGACCCCTTCCAAGCGGCTCAGGGGACGGTCACCGACTGATTTGTGGCGCGCTGTTTACGCCCGGGGACCGGGGTCCACTTCCGGGTCACGACGGTCGAGTGGTCGGATCACGTGACTTCCGCGCCCACGCGACTCCTTTGCAAGGGTCGCACCCTGGGAATTCCCGCGAGCCGTCTGGGAGGGTTTTCTCAATGACCAATCCCTTCAACCTAACCTTGATCCGCCCGGCAATGTTTCGTTCCCGTCACCAACCCCCTCCCCCCCCCCCCCTCGGCAGCGTTTCTGTTGACGCAGAACAACACGTCAATCCGGTTCGTCAAGTCCATTCCTCGTTCTTTCGGCCGTGACGTCGCCGATGGACATTCTCTTCGGCGTGGAAGGTGGGGGTGATGCGTGAAACCAAGGGGGGTGGTCACGCCTGCATAATTACATGGAAACCGGGTGAAGCTAGTGTAGTGTTTGCATTGTAAAAAACGTTTTTAAGTAGTAACCAAGAAGTGACCTATTTTATGACGGAGATTTTAATTCATATTTATTCACCATTTGTGCAAGGTTTTGTGTTAAACATTATGGCGAAGGTGAGGTAAAAAAAAAAAGTTATATCTACCACGTCACAGCATGCCACTTCCTGACAGCTCCGAACTTTGTCAATTATTTTGTTCGCGTATTCCATCCCAACTACCAGCCAAAAGTGCCAAGTTGCTACCTGTGCTAAACCGTGCAAGGCGTAACTCCTACACTAGGCTACTACTAACTTTACCAACGAGTTTGGTCCGTGGTGATGACAAAATTACTTGCTTGCCTTTGCCTTCTACGAAGGCGGAAAACTTGTAACGCATATTATTGAACACAATTATGATTATTTCGACACCTGAACATTTTCTAACACAACCGTAAGGTATGGAGTTAAAACAAGAGACAGCACATCATCATTGATGGTGATTTCATTATCGTCCTACTGCACATTATTGCACAGGAATACATTTTTGGCTCAATATGATTGTTTGCATATGACGGTTTAAATACATGCATTTTATCAAAGAATTTTAAACAACAAATTGGTTTGTTTATCTTAGCTTTATGTTTCAATAGGTGTACAAAATAAATTTGGTTTGCATACTATATCTGGCTAGAACTATTAAATATTTTGGTGCAGCAAATAAATGGGGAAACAAACTGTATGTCTGATTGGTTGCGCCCCGTCGCTGGAGACTATCTATTGGTTGACCGCCCGAGTATATCGCATGGCGAATACCGTGGGGTCATTTTCACGGCGCGTAACATACGATATCCACTTGTGGGTGGGGAGGGGGAATCAGAACAGCCGGAAACGCTACCAATTTGAACCAGTTGCAATCTCCGGTGAAGCCTGCTGCACAGAGCTAACTTCCGCCAGATACGCGTAACATATCCCGTATTGGCACATACATCCCCCCCCCCTTATCCTAGTAATTAAGAAATAACATTATAGACAAGCCTCCGATATATGATTCGTTGTATCAACACAGACTTCTTTTAAAATATAAATTGTAATGGGTATTGTTATATTCTACAAAACGCTTAATTTGTTATACATTGAGTCTTGAGACAAGTTTTATTTTTTTTATTTTTAGAAAAATACAGCTTTTATACCTTAAAAGTTCAAGAATTGCGAAAACAGAGCAACGTAGTGTAACACTTTTCAAACAAAAAATAAATCCCAAACATCCAGATTAAACCTTTCCTGAGCATCTCAGGAAAAAAAAATGTGTGCAAGTCTTTCAGTATTCGCCGGAGATATGGTAACTAGCAAATTCATGTGTTCTCATGTTGCAAACACACTTATAAAACGAAACTCGGACACGACGTTTAATGTAGGGTTCTTTAAAATAATGCCGAGCGTGATAACTCATATATACGTAAATTGTGTTTCAAACTACATTTCTTAACGCGAATCGCATGTAGTTTCCCCACCCACCGCTAGAATTCGTTGCGGAGCAGCTACGTTGACTATTAAATCATAAATAGCAGACCAAAACTTTACGCTTTATAATGAAACGGCTCCGATAAATGTTTAAAAAAATAGTTGAAAAAATATACTAAACCCTCGAATTTTAACCTTCGACAAGTAATTTTATTAAAATACTGCCCATCTTGTTGAAATTTATTAAACAGTTAATACTTACCGTTACCTTTTGGCTTTGAGAACGGGCCTGGGAACGGGTGACGGGCTTGGGAGCGAGTGACGGGCCTGGGAGCGAGTAACAAGCCTGGAGTGAGTGATGGAGCTGGGAGCGAGTGACTGCCCTGGGAGCGAGTGACTGCCCTGGGAGCGAGTGACTGCCCTGGGAGCGAGTGACTGCCCTGGGAGCGAGTGACTGCCCTGGGAGCGAGTGACGGGCTTGGGAGCGAGTGACGGGCCTGGGAGCGAGTAACAAGCCTGGAGTGAGTGATGGAGCTGGGAGCGAGTGACTGCCCTGGGAGCGAGTGACGGGCTTGGGAGCGAGTGACGGGCCTGGGAGCGAGTAACAAGCCTGGAGTGAGTGATGGAGCTCGGAGCGAGTGACAGCCCTGGGAGCGAGTAACAAGCCTGGAGTGAGTGATGGAGCTGGGAGCGAGTGACTGCCCTGGGAGCGAGTGACGGGCTTGGGAGCGAGTGACGGGCCTGGGAGCGAGTAACAAGCCTGGAGTGAGTGATGGAGCTCGGAGCGAGTGACTGCCCTGGGAGCGAGTAACAAGCCTGGAGTGAGTGATGGAGCTGGGAGCGAGTGACTGCCCTGGGAGCGAGTGACTGCCCTGGGAGCGAGTGACTGCCCTGGGAGCGAGTGACGGGCTTGGGAGCGAGTGACGGGCCTGGGAGCGAGTAACAAGCCTGGAGTGAGTGATGGAGCTGGGAGCGAGTGACTGCCCTGGGAGCGAGTGACGGGCTTGGGAGCGAGTGACGGGCCTGGGAGCGAGTAACAAGCCTGGAGTGAGTGATGGAGCTCGGAGCGAGTGACTGCCCTGGGAGCGAGTAACAAGCCTGGAGTGAGTGATGGAGCTGGGAGCGAGTGACTGCCCTGGGAGCGAGTGACTGCCCTGGGAGCGAGTGACTGCCCTGGGAGCGAGTGACTGCCCTGGGAGCGAGTGACGGGCTTGGGAGCGAGTGACGGGCCTGGGAGCGAGTAACAAGCCTGGAGTGAGTGATGGAGCTGGGAGCGAGTGACTGCCCTGGGAGCGAGTGACGGGCTTGGGAGCGAGTGACGGGCCTGGGAGCGAGTAACAAGCCTGGAGTGAGTGATGGAGCTGGGAGCGAGTGACAAGCCTGGAGTGAGTGATGGAGCTCGGAGCGAGTGACTGCCCTGGGAGCGAGTAACAAGCCTGGAGTGAGTGATGGAGCTGGGAGCGAGTGACTGCCCTGGGAGCGAGTGACGGGCTTGGGAGCGAGTGACGGGCCTGGGAGCGAGTAACAAGCCTGGAGTGAGTGATGGAGCTCGGAGCGAGTGACTGCCCTGGGAGCGAGTAACAAGCCTGGAGTGAGTGATGGAGCTGGGAGCGAGTGACTGCCCTGGGAGCGAGTGACTGCCCTGGGAGCGAGTGACTGCCCTGGGAGCGAGTGACTGCCCTGGGAGCGAGTGACTGCCCTGGGAGCGAGTGACGGGCTTGGGAGCGAGTGACGGGCCTGGGAGCGAGTAACAAGCCTGGAGTGAGTGATGGAGCTGGGAGCGAGTGACTGCCCTGGGAGCGAGTGACGGGCTTGGGAGCGAGTGACGGGCCTGGGAGCGAGTAACAAGCCTGGAGTGAGTGATGGAGCTCGGAGCGAGTGACAGCCCTGGGAGCGAGTAACAAGCCTGGAGTGAGTGATGGAGCTGGGAGCGAGTGACTGCCCTGGGAGCGAGTGACTGCCCTGGGAGCGAGTGACGGGCTTGGGAGCGAGTGACTGCCCTGGGAGCGAGTGACTGCCCTGGGAGCGAGTGACGGGCTTGGGAGCGAGTGACGGGCCTGGGAGCGAGTAACAAGCCTGGAGTGAGTGATGGAGCTGGGAGCGAGTGACTGCCCTGGGAGCGAGTGACGGGCTTGGGAGCGAGTGACGGGCCTGGGAGCGAGTAACAAGCCTGGAGTGAGTGACGGGCCTGGGAGCGAGTAACAAGCCTGGAGTGAGTGATGGAGCTCGGAGCGAGTGACTGCCCTGGGAGCGAGTAACAAGCCTGGAGTGAGTGATGGAGCTGGGAGCGAGTGACTGCCCTGGGAGCGAGTGACTGCCCTGGGAGCGAGTGACTGCCCTGGGAGCGAGTGACTGCCCTGGGAGCGAGTGACGGGCTTGGGAGCGAGTGACGGGCCTGGGAGCGAGTAACAAGCCTGGAGTGAGTGATGGAGCTGGGAGCGAGTGACTGCCCTGGGAGCGAGTGACGGGCTTGGGAGCGAGTGACGGGCCTGGGAGCGAGTAACAAGCCTGGAGTGAGTGATGGAGCTCGGAGCGAGTGACAGCCCTGGGAGCGAGTAACAAGCCTGGAGTGAGTGATGGAGCTGGGAGCGAGTGACTGCCCTGGGAGCGAGTGACTGCCCTGGGAGCGAGTGACTGCCCTGGGAGCGAGTGACTGCCCTGGGAGCGAGTGACGGGCCTGGGAGCGAGTGACGGGCTTGGGAGCGAGTGACGGGCCTGGGAGCGAGTAACAAGCCTGGAGTGAGTGATGGAGCTGGGAGCGAGTGACTGCCCTGGGAGCGAGTGACTGCCCTGGGAGCGAGTGACTGCCCTGGGAGCGAGTGACGGGCTTGGGAGCGAGTGACGGGCCTGGGAGCGAGTAACAAGCCTGGAGTGAGTGATGGAGCTGGGAGCGAGTGACTGCCCTGGGAGCGAGTGACGGGCTTGGGAGCGAGTGACGGGCCTGGGAGCGAGTAACAAGCCTGGAGTGAGTGATGTAGCTGGGAGCGAGTGACTGCCCTGGGAGCGAGTGACGGGCTTGGGAGCGAGTGACGGGCCTGGGAGCGAGTAACAAGCCTGGAGGGACTGACGGACCTGGGAGCGAGTGACGGGCCTTGGACGAGTGCTGACCTGGAAGAGTGTGACGGTCCTGGGAGCGAGTTCCATCCATCGCCGCTGTCAGACCGTGACTATGACATCGCAGAGTTGTCGACGGTCGCGCGGAACGCACGCGGCGGTCTCGCGACAGGGTGAATAACGAGCCCCGCG
Organism: Bacillus rossius redtenbacheri; assembly: GCF_032445375.1. Classification (NCBI taxonomy): domain Eukaryota; kingdom Metazoa; phylum Arthropoda; class Insecta; order Phasmatodea; family Bacillidae; genus Bacillus; species Bacillus rossius. The sequence continues at coordinate 8,004,642 of NC_086334.1, forward strand.
GCTTGTACTGCCCGAGTTCGCACGGTCCCAAGGGGTGGGAAGGGAGGGAGGAGGGGGGAATGTTGGGAATAACGGCGAAGCGGGGGGCAGCCTAACCGTTATCAGGCCTACAAATCCACCCCCTTTCCATATCGCGAGCCCATTCGATGTTTTGCCACCAGTAAAACCCCTCCGACCCCACTGCACATCCCCTACGGAGCTCGATAAATCAGCCTGGCTAGGCGTGAGCCCCCTCTCACACCCACACACACACACACGCCCGTGTGTGTGTGTGCGGGTCCTCGAATATTACCCGCGGTCTGCGGACCATCAGCGATGCTAAATAGCCCCATTCGGCGCCGGAGAGGCCGCTAGGCCTCTCTCCAGTAGACATACCCGAGCCCGAGAAAAAAATCTATATATATAAAAATTTAGCTTCCGTATGTATTTGGCCGCAAAACTCGGAAAGTATACGATGGTTTGGATTGAAATTTTTACAGAACATTGCATCTTAACAGAAGAGTGTTTATATGAAATAAAAGTTTGGGAAAATCCACCGGAAAAGTCGGGAAAAAAAGTTTCAATAACTAAATATCATGGTCACCCAACTTAGTTGTGACCACGCTCGAAGATGCTGTACCATATTGTCGAAGTTCAAGCACATCAGGCTACTCGACCATTGTGCCTTGACGACTATAATTTACACAAATATGTATATATATATATATATATATTTCAAGAAAGAATAAAAAACTTTATTTAATTTGAAAGTATATTCTTTCGACTCTATTGATAAAAATACGTTTAAATTAAAAAATACATTTCGTACAATACATTTGAAAATTAAATAATTCTTATATTATAGCTTATATCTTATATATTGCTATTATAATTTGTTATAATCACGTACGTTGTTATGATAATTGTTCGTCCAGGAAAATACACCGAGACTCCTTCAAGAACAAAATATAATATATAATACTATCATACAAGCTGTGGCCAACCAATCCGGTGGATTGTACTTTTTGGATGCACCAGGTGGAACTGGAAAAACATTCTTAATTTCCTTAATCCTTGCTACGATCCGTTCAAATGGCCATATTGCATTAGCTCTTGCTTCCTCGGGTATTGCTGCAACATTAATGGAAGGAGGTAGAACAGCGCATTCAGCTCTTAAACTATCACTAAACATGCAATGCACAGAAAGTCCAACATGTAACATTTCAAAAACATCAGGAATGGGAAAAGTTCTTCAGACGTGCAAAATCATTGTATGGGATGAGTGAACAATGGCTCACAAAAAGTTATTGGAAGCATTAGACCATACACTGAAATATTTGCGAAATAATCCAGATCCATTTGGGGGAGTGTTGGTGTTACTATCCGGTGATTTCAGGCAAACGCTCCCAGTGATACCTCGCTCAACACCTGCTGATAAATTGCATGCCTGCTTAAAATATTCAAATTTTTGGAGCACAGTAAAAAAAATGCATTTAACCACGAATATGCGAGTTAAACTTCAGAACGATCCAACAGCAGTCATATTTTCAAGACAATTAATTGAAGTTGGTAACGGTACTGTACCTACAAATCCAGAAACAGGAAAAATCAGCTTATCATCTGATTTATGCAACATCGTAGATTCAAAAGAGGAATTAGTAGACAAGGTATTCCAAAACATCGAAACAAAATTCAAAAATCATGCATGGTTGAGCGAAAGAGCCATTCTAGCGGCTAAAAATGTTGACGTACACGATATGAACAATAGTATTATAAACAGAATCGAAGGTGAAACAATGACATACAAATCTATTGATTCAGTAGTGCACCAAAATGAAGCAGTGAACTTTCCAACGGAATTTCTCAATTCACTCGATGCTCCAGGATTACCACCACATATTTTGAATTTGAAAATTGGTGTGCCAATTATATTGCTTCGAAATATCTGTCAGCCTAAATTATGTAATGGTACACGATTAGTAGTTAAAAAATTAATGGATAATCTTATTGAAGCAACAATTTTTATTGGACTTCATAAAGGTGAAGACGTATTACTTCCACGAATGCCACTTATTCCGACAGATATGGCGTTCGAGTTCAAACGACTTCAATTTCCAATACGCCTTGCGTTCGCTATGACCATCAATAAAGCACAAGGACAATCTTTGCAAGTGTGCGGTTTGAATTTAGAAAATGAATGCTTCTCTCATGGACAGTTATGTGTCGGGTGCTCCAGAGTCGGTAAACCATATGATCTATATGTTTATGCAAAAAATGGGAAAACAAGGAATGTAGTCCTTCCATTAGCTTTACAATAAAAATATTTAAGCTAAACACATTTTTATTTCTTCTATTACATTCCACAGCCATGCACAGTAAAATATTAAATTAAACAATGAATTAATATTAAACTGTGCCACAGCAAAGCGTGGCCGGGTTTAGCTAGTAAATAATAAATAAATAAATTTGCTCGGAACAACGGTATACCGATTCGTGCCATGTAGCAAGCTGGACGCTGGGGAATTATTTTTTTTTCCCGTTGAATCGGCGTGTACTTCCCTGTTTTTTTGTCATCGCGTTTTTTTTTTCCCCTGTGTGTGTTGGTTTAAGGGAGGGGAGGGTGGGATCTGTATCGCCTCAGTTGTCAGGTTGCACACGTCGGCGCCGAAGCCCAAAGACAAAAGGACGGGTGATTATGGGTTTTTAACCCTCCCGGGTTTTTACCCGTGATAACAGAGATTAACAGCGTTGTTACACTGGCCGCTTCGTTCGCATTGTGCCGTGTTTTATTCCAGCCTTCAGGTCACTGTGTTTTAACCTGCAAAAATGGTATTTCTCTGTAGGTAAATGTATCCTTAGTGTCCTAGTCTATCAAACAGTTTACTTAACTGCATATCAATGGATGGTCACGCCAGTTGAGTCTGAATTCGACTGATAAGACGCAGGCTGTTGATTCATCACGACGAAATAAATGGAAAACATTTGTACGTATCATGGTCTAAAGTGGCTGGTATTGATGCGTCTTTGAACTTCGAGCTGAACAACATTTTTACTGTCAATAATAGAAAAAGTGTTCAGTTTATATTAATGAAGTTCTAAAGTCCCACCACGAAATTTGTCAATGTAGAAAAATTATTTCATTGAAATAATTGGACATAGTTACACACAACAAAAAATAGTGAAAAATTAATGTGTTATCCTCAGTAATATCAATGAAATAATTTTGTTCCATCGACAAAATTTGCTGTGATTTTAGAACTTCGTTCAATTAAGCTTAATCCAGACGCTTCGTTTTATATCTTAAATACTTTCTCTATTATGTTGCCCAACTTCCAGCATTGGGAAGATCTTTAGACCATAAGTCTTAAATATGTTTTCAACTTATTTTGTTGTTATGAATCTGCAGCTGAAGTTTGTTGATTGAATTCAGACTCATTCTGTATATGTGGAGATGAAGCCTTTATTATGATCAAACACAATACAACAGCAACTATGCTACAGCTGCTAGATAACGGCTAGAATAGTGAAGTTACTTGCCAGAAAGAGTGGTGACTTTTCTGGCAAGCGAATGAGAGAGGCTCTAATGGCAAATTCGTGTTGACGTCAATGATAGATACCAAAAGTTCAGAAAATGAAAGGAACAAAGTTCCCTGTAATGCACTGTAAAAATCAGATAGCGGGATTTTCAAACTTCGGGCCTGCCTGTGCTAGTGTTTCGCACGTTAAAGAAAATAATACCGTCAGATTATACATACAAGAGCGCGCCGAATGCGGTGAGACACTCAATCATCAGTGAAGCAGTGATGTATTTTTTAATACGTGATTCTCCGTTACTGGCTACCTGCAAGTTCTTCTAATTATGGTCTAAGGAAAGGTGAATACATCTTTAACTGATTCGTTCATGATTTTTTCTGCTGGTTGCTACGGGTTTATTAACTACCAACCAGAATTTTCCGAGGCGTATCAAGTGACGTAACTTAATTACAACGATAGATAGTTTATATTTTTTTATCCTGTCGATTGCCGTCCTAGCCACCAACATGAACTACTTCATTGAAGATTTTTGAACACAATAATTATTTACACCAGTGCATCGTCAGAGCGTTCGTAAAGAGGTATAACTGGATAATTTAACTTTATTGTTGTGGAAAGCCTCTACTTTGCCTTTAGCACAGGAACGAAGAGGTAAAAAAAAACTCTTGACGGCGATTCTGCAGCGGAGGAGGGATGACAAGGGGAGAGAAGAGAAAGGGGCACTCTCGAGGTCTGAGCGAAACCATTCATAATGAACGAGTGGAGATAATTAGGTTCTCCCTAACCTCGCCCGCATGAAGGAAGAGCCCGCGGTTTTGCTCCAGACTGGCAGAGGATTACACCTCCCCCCCCCCCCTCCCCCCACCCCCCGGCAGTAATCCGTTACGGCCCTCTCCCTAAATGGAATCTGCGCGACGCGCGGCGAGTAGAGGTAAAGAGGATATTCGGTTACACGGCCTAGGGGTGTGGCTGGGGGTTGGGGGGGTATGTTGAATTCCAGCGTGTTGACGCCCGGGGCTGAACCGGAGCCTCCCGCAAGCCTGTTCTTCCGGCGATTGTGCTCCGCCTTAATACCCCCCGCAACCCGCCATCGCATCTCGCTGACTTCTGGGGGCCTATTCTTGACGCTACCGGAATAATTCCGCTACCGGATTAATCCTCAAGTTTCATTCCGGTAGAGAGTTAAAAGCCTATTCTTGAAACTGCTGTAGTGGCTACCGGAATCATCATTGTCGGGTTATCGAAAAGTCTTTTAAGAAGTGTGGCAACGTTGATTTTACTGCCGACGTCACTGGTAGAAGGCCAATCATAATGAGGAAAGGTCAATTTCCCATGGAAGTGGGTTAATATTTGTTATTATTTCATTGTTTTCTAATATCCTCGTGTTGGTGGAGTTGGAAGATTTATTTAACAAGTTACCTGAAATGAGTTGTAAAGTTACGGCCGAACAACGGGGAATCTTGCTATCATTTATGGGAAAAAATTAATCTTTGTCCAGAGGAAAATTTAATCCTGAATATACTAAAAAAATGTGCTGATAATTTGTGGCAAGAATTAACCGAAGTTTTAAAAGCTTGCGGTGGACCAAGTAAGACGCACACGCTGTGGAGAAAGGTATGTTTTACTGTACGTTTAATATTGCTAAATTTTATTGCCTGAAAAGCCTTAATGGTTTCCCAGTGCAAGTGATTATTAAACGATATTGAAATGACTTTAATTCAACACCCTTTTAGATTATTGTGAAGACGTAAGAAGTATTTTGGGAATTGTCCTTTAGATTTTAAAGAAAAATTAGCTAACTTCCTAATTACCATTAAAAAAATTATAGGGAAAGTGGGGAGAGTGGAGAGGAAGCTATAATAAACTGAGTAGTAGGTTAAGTGGTGATTCAACAGAAGGAACAGTTAACAATACTTAAAATAAATGATTTTGACTAGTAATAATATACATCTTACTTTCGTATCGGGAGAAATCTCTGAAACACGTCGCCTTGCCACCAAGTTAGGTGCCAAGATACGAATGAGTTCACGTGTCAATGGTTTACTTAAGCGAAATAATTTTACAAATTTTACATCCCTTAGTTCCCATGGATTTCTCCTGTCAACAAAGACTCTTCCAACTTATACATATTCCGCATCGCCCTCATTTTCATTTTCGTCTACAATAAGATTATTTCGAAACCACAATGGAAGATCCATTTTTAAAAAAAAATTATCTACCGGAATTGTGATTCCGCCAGCAAAAGAGGTGGCGGAATTATTCCGCTAATTTGTGACGTAAATCCGATACATAATTCCGGTAGCGAGTGTTCAAGAATAGGGTTTAGCAAATCTCTGCCAGAATTTAGTCATTCCGCTAGCGGAATTATACCGGTTGCGTCAATAATAGGCCCCCTGGTAGGAGCGCCGAGTGCTGTCCGCCTACAGCTCCTATCTCAGCCACACGCCTGTTCCCGGCTCTCCTTGCAAAAAAATACTCTTCTCGTTTCATGTATACTTCGCGATGTAAGTTCTATACATCTTTTTATTCTCTTATTCAAATCGTAGGCTCTTCGGTTTAATTTTCTTTTCATGTCTATATACATTATTCCTCCTGAAAACTGAAAACAAAAACAAATATTTTCATTTTTTGGGCGAATAATTTAACAGATAAAGAGGTTTCTGTAAAACTTAAGTAAGGTTTTATCAATATACTTTATAAAACTTATTAAGATTCTGAAAAAAATATTATTTATTTATTCGTGAGTTGTTACAATTTTAAAAATGTTTACATTAGTCAAAATACCTCGTGTAGATTAAAGTGACTAGATGCATTCACAAACAAGTTTGTTTTTGTGAGTGCTAATTTTTTCTGTTTAATTTAATGAATTGTATTCAAAATTTCAAAGGAGAGTAAATAAAATTTATTATTATATATTCTTATATTACCAGAGTCTGGTCAGTTTCGTCGCTAATTTTCTCAGGAAAATCATTTGTGGCAAGAAAACATGAAATGATAAAACTATAACACTGAACTTACCTTGTGATTAAACAATTCTTTTGTGACACACGTTATGAATAATAATATTTACCTTGCCTGTATTCATAGACAACACGACCCCTATCTAGTTATGATGCAATTAATAAAATTTGTTCTAAATGGTAATTAAGAATAAAATATAACTAAAGCAATATGAATAAACAGGCAATTGGTTTTGTAAAAATATCAATCAACATTCGCTAAATCATCATCTATATTGATACCTGATAACAATTGAAAGAAAAAAAAATAGGATACAAAATAATATTACACTGTTACCATGAAAACATGGAGCAAATCCATGTGTTAAAATGATATTACTAAGTAGTTAAAGTAGTTAATAGCACAATACACATTTAACATACAAAACTTAGAAATAACAAAAAAAAAATACAATTTTCAATATTGTCTATGCATCGCAAAATATTTATGTACGTAATGCGACCTGAGGCAGCTTGGAAAACGAGATGATGACTCACTTGTTTTGTCCACAAGCGCGTGTCATGTGAAGGTTTGGAGAGAGAACCTCAGATAGTGCACATTAGTAAAATTACTGATTTTTATAGGAAGAATTAAGCTCAAATAAACGAAGAGTTCGTCGTCCAAACTACGCGGGAATCGAACAAGGTAAACAAGGTAAGCACACACGGATGAAGAACAAGAGAAAAATTTTGCTGTAGACTCAAACAGTTTTTGAATGTTTTGTTAACATAATAAGTTTATTATTGTTGGATTCGTGTGCTAAGTGAGTGTTCTCATACACACTCGTAAACGTACAAAGATAACCTTAAATTTTTCTAAGATCCCTGGATAGTTCGTAACACAACGTTCTACGTAAATTGTATGTGAAAAATTTCTAACAGTGCACCGTTAGCAAATACAGCAAATTTACGGACTTTTTTTTGAAAGAAGACCAAGAGCTCTTCGTCATTTCAGTTAGCTGAATCCACCGCAAAAAAAAACTAAAGCTGTTTTCCAACTTCACTATTTTCCGTGCTGTTGGCTTAACAAGTTTTTAATTTTTTTTTATGGTGAATATCACTACCCGTTAATTTACGAATATAACTGTAAATTAACGGAGATCCCTCTGTATAATTTGTGACCAGCGTTCTTCGTAACATTAAAATTAAAAATTTGTTATTGGTCCGTCGTCGGTCGCAAATTTCCGTAATGTCCGGGACCACAGAACATTCCCTCCGCCCATAGACAAAAAAAAAACAATAAAGCTGTTGATGGGCGTGGCCGGGGGGGGGGGGAGGGGGTGTAGAACCCCAATTTCCTCACCCTTCCTCGCCAGCCGCTGGCGCTCTTTTGTGTTTGGGCGTGTGCCTCTCCGAGCGCGAACTCCCCTATCTCGTCATCTCCCGTCATGGGGGGGGGGGGGGGGTCCGTCAGTCGGCGTCACACCCTGCGTCGTCCGCAGCCTCCCTCGCCAGCTGCTCCGAGCACGCCCTCCCCCTCCCCTTGTTGGGGGGACAGCTCACGAGAGCATCATCGCCACACTCGACAGGGCATGCGAAGTGTAATTTCTAATTACGTCGCTGGTGCGAGGGAAAAAAAAAATATATATATATAGTTGTTTAGGTAAAAGAGGGGGAGAACAGCTCCTACCCCTAAAGCACCGGACTGCGCGTGAGGGCGTGAAATGTAAAAGGGAATGGCGGGGTTGACTCAGGGGGGTGCGTCAACGCACGTACGCCAGGGCGAGTGGCACGGCTATTATAACGCCCAGAAGCACACCGTGTTGTTGTAGTTTTTTATTTTTAAATAGCAATTCGGACTCGTTCCGACCAAGAGGGCGGAGAAACCAGTGTGATCTCATTTCGTGACGTGGGCTCCTGGGTGAAAGTCCCGACCCGGTCGTAGGTTTATTTCTAATAAGCTTGTTAGCCACCTCCCTGTAAGGCCTCTCTCGTTAGCTAGGAACGTCAGTATTGTCTATCTACATAAATAAAAATGTAAATGTATGTTCAAAATTCTTAAATCTCGTAAAGTTCTTCACTGATTGTTTTGAAAATTTGACACAGCGTTGTACTCGAATACGCGCGTCTTTTTATGTACATGTGTCACACCTATGACAGGTAAAAATATTTTCATTGCTCTAGTGTGACATATTTAGAGATATAGATAAATATATAGATATAGGTACATAGAGGAGAGATAACTGGAGATGTACTTGGAGAGAGATGTATTTAGAGAGATAGATATATATAAATGTAGATGGAGATGGAGAATTAGAGAGAGATAGAGCGATGATTTGTATATATGTACCTACTTCAAACAATATACAAAAAAAAAGATTGAGGTATTGCAACGCATGCCGGGCATTAGTTAGTAAACAATAAATTGTTCACATAGGTATATAAATGCCACAAAGTAATAATTAATTCCCACATAAAGTTATTTTAGTTTAATATTCGTTTTACATTAAGTAGATGTTTTTTTATATGAAACTCAGTTGAACGTGATTTTTTCAGTGTTGGTAAAATAAATTATTTGCTCGTGAAAATAATAACTTTCCACCAGAATTAAATTTGTATGTATTAAAATAATAATTATATAAATATAACCACTTATTTCAGTTACTATGATTGAATATCGTCAAGAATAACCAAAATAAAAATAAAAATAAGTAACACTGTTGATCCTGAGATAAAAAGAGGGGGGGGGGGGGGTTGTCTGTAAAGTCGGTTTACGGACGATAATTTTACGTGATAACGTCATAAGGAAACATTGATGAAAAATTGCATACTTTTTAATTTTCAAATGTTATTTACAGTTTTTTGCAAATTTAATTTAAATAATTTGTTTAAATATAATCACGAACTATTAGTTAAAAAGCCTGCCTTAACCTGTTTGATATTATAGAAGATTTTCTCGCACGGTGGTTGGCCGGTTAATGCACGCTAGGCTCAGGCGGAACGTGACAATTTTTCGTGCGTGCAGCCGGCGTTCATCGATTTATAAGACGTTATCACGTCAAAAAGTTATTATAAATATTTCAGTACCAGAACCCAACGAATTTCACTGCCAACTTTTTAATTTTTCTGACTGACCAGTCAGCTGCCACTTTTCAACTGAATTTTCAGTGGGAAGAACTAAAAACTGTTCAAAACAACAGTCTAGCTCAGGAGTGAGCAACCGATCAGATATCCGCCCTTCGCCACAGTAAGAACGCCCGGCTGTGTAGTGGCGAATTGCACTGTAGGGGTGAGAGAGAGCGAGAGATAGAGAGAGATAGAGAGAGATAGAGAGAGAGAGAGAGAGGGAGAGAGAGAGAGAGAGGGAAGGCATCCCTTCATCATCTCGCCCTGCCCATTACAATCCCATCCTGTCGCGACCCTCTTCGTCACCGAATTACCATCGCCGGAGTTCAAGACACCTTCCCCGCGGCTCACTCCCCCCCCCCCCCTCCCGGGTGACTCCGACGCGAGAAGAAGGGAGGGAATTTAAAAGGATTCCGAAATCTCTCGGCCGAGAATTTAATATCACCGTAAATTAAAAAAAAAATTGTAATTACTTTCGTTCTCAATCGTCAGATCGTACACTCCGGTGGAGATTTTTTTTTTTTTTTTTTTTTTTTTAAGTTTGCTGAGGTAAGAAGGAGGCCGAGGAACACAGTCGCGGAGAGATTCGCAGCTTCTTTAAAAGTGAATTTTTTTCTCGGCAAGGATTAAAAAAAAAAGATTTTGCTCAAAAAGAAACTAAGACGAAGTGTCTCACAAGAACGTCAATGTAATTCTAATACCGAAAAATTTAATCGAATTTGTGTGCGTTATGTTACTATTTAAAATTATTAACCAAATGTTAAAAATATTTTTATTAGTTCGTAGTGTTCCTTGACATTAGAGCCCCCGTTAATACAGACGCCCTTCTCCACACATCTGGGTAAATCTGACGGCATTCAATCACAAAAAGGTTTTGTTTTGTTGAACCTACTTCAGTTCGTAGGTTAAAAAAAACTTGGGTATTAAATATACAGTAGTGTTAAAAATAATGTAAAGCGGCAGTGAAAGTATAATTTATGAAAAAAAAATCGATTATATATATTTTTTACCCATTAAAAAATTTAATCGCGTGTATTTTAAGAACAATTCCGTTTAATCCGGATTATGGGTGATCCGAACAGTGTACGCTTCCCTTTAATTCGGAATCATGTGACCAGCAGATTTAATACAATATTCGACATAAGCCATTACAGCTTTGCACTGTTTGTCATGGTGAAAATTCAAAAAATGTCAAATAAGTAATAAAAAAATAATAACAGAAATCAAGCACTAAATCAGCTGATGACAAACAGATAAACCCAACGATGGACCTAAACAGGTATTAGGGAAAAATACAACGACGGCAGCACAGATGGACACATTGAAACTTAAATATCAGACAGCACAAGAATATCCGTGGAAGTCTTGAGAAGAAAATAATAACAGCACAAACAAACACAGTGGGGTAACAACGACGAGACTGTTTCATCCGTTGGGTTCATCTGTTTGTCATCAGCTGGTTTAAGGCTTGTTTTCCGTGGGTTTTTATTTTTTGCACTTATGAATTTTTTTTCCCACGAAAAACAGCGCAAAACTGTAATGACTTATGTCCAAGAAATTGTATTGATTCAAAATTCCTCATTGCATGAATCGTTTAAAGAACATATCGTCCCAGCAGGCCACTGGAGATACATCCAGGAGCGGTGTCCAGGCCTTTAGGGTGGGAACCGTTCCAGCATCTGCCTGGAATACCTGGTTAAACAGAAATTGCGATATCCAGAGCTGCATTCGAACCCGTATCCTCTGGAACACTTGTGCCTCTGGAATACATTTTCCCTTAGCGGTACCTCGCTACATCGATAAACGTAATACTACCATAAATGAACACACACACATTATATATATAATGTTGTTATGTATGTATAACGTCGATAAACTCCGACATCATTTAACCGATCGCCATGGGTAAACAAATAAAATCATAGGTCATAGACATACGAACAGTAATTGTGTGTTATTTCTCTATATCCACTTTCATATAGCGCTATCCATTTTGCTTTAACTCGCGGACAATATATCACCCTGTGTTCAGCCCGGGCAACGCCGGGTACTGCAGCAAGTGTGTGTGTGTGTTTACGTTGCATTTCATATTCCCACTACAAAAAAAAATATTGAATATAGTTTCCAAGTTTTCATATTTAAAGTCTGTGTCCGCCACCTAGTTATCGTTTGTTTATTATTGGTACCCAATATCATTTGTTACCCTTAATTAAATACTGATATATTATTATTTTTCTCTTTTTAACCTACTTACTCTATTTTTCACACCTTAGGGGGTTAATTTCACAGAATTTAATTATTTTGTTTAATTTTTTTGTATGTTATTTATTGGTAACAAATATATTTTCCTTAGCTTGAATAGTTTCAGAGATATAATTAACTATCTTAAAACCATACTAACCCATATCTCACCCCTTGAGGTTTGAATTTCTGTAATTATATAAAGCCTAGTTTTTTAGTTGGATAAATACGTTTCTAGTAAAAATTGCTCATCAAAATCCGTCACGGAGTTTTAGATTAATGCTCGAACAAACAGACAAACAGACAAACAGACAAAAGTTTTAAAAACTATATTTATTTAACTCTCAGTAATATAAACAGCCATTTCCAATAGTTTTTTCGTCATTTCATCGAAGGTACAGACTTTTTGCCTCGAACAGTTTTGTTATTAGTAAAGATAACACAAAAAGTATTTAAGATGGAATAATGAGAGTCTGAATTATGTCAAATTGAATGATGCTCTACAACCACCGCGTATTTTTTGGCGGTATCAAAAATTATTTCATTTAAATAATTGAAGGTAGTTACACGTCACAAAAATATCTGGTAAAAAAAAGTGTTTCTCCCAATTATTTAAAAGAAATATTTTTTTTTTCCATACACCGACTTAATTCGCAAAATAAAACCAGATGCTCGGTGTACCATCTATGATACTATTTATGTTATTTACTATAAAAAAATTTGTTCAGCCCCAACTTCAAAGACGTAACTTGCTGAATAAACCTATATATGTGACTAAGTGTTTGTGCACGTTAAGACGTAATACTAGCAAGGAAATGATGTCAGATCTGTGAACATCGGAGTGTTATCTCGAGCGGCAGGTGTTTTCTCGGGAAAAATCTGAACCCCCATTTGACTGCAATAAGAAATGCACGCGCCAGCGGTTTCTGCCTTGCAATTGATGACCGTCTGCAAGAGAAGCCATTGCTTCATTTGACGGGGCTGAATTATTTTATTTGCTGTGCTGACAGTAGACTTTAAGCAACTGAAAGAAATTGAAAGAAACCCAGCTAGGTTTTTTTTTTAACTTTAATCTAGTCTTGAAATCATTTCACAAAAAAAGACATGCCTCTTACATGCCTCCACCTATGAGCCAGTCCAAAATTAATCGAAAACCGCTTTAAATTCGAATAAGTATTATTAGTAGAGCTGCATTTACTTTTGGAATTCATGGATTGCAAAGTAGACTTGAAGCACATATACTTTTGCTTCACGTTGATGATTGGTCTACAGTAATATTGACACACCCTTGAGCCAATTTTAAACAAGTAAACACAAGTACTTAACTAATCACGTAAACACGATAAATGATTTGACCTTTTTATCCACCAATAAGCACTCTTAAAATATTTTTTATGAATATGCAAGTTGAGTCTAGCCAGAAATGAACCCACGAAATAATTTTGGCTCTACTTATGTATTAGTAGGAATTCTGAAGCATATGAATGTGACTGACCGTAAGTATACTGTTTTATATATCGTTGGCTGTAAAATTTAATTTACATATTTTATTTTAAAATGAAGCTTGAAAGTAGTGGCTTCTTACCTAAATCAATTAGTACGATGACTATCCGCGCTAGAAATAATATTCACATTATAATGATGCACTTACTGCAACACGAATAATGCCCATGCTGTACGTTTTGTTAGTAGATTTTTTTACCACTCGCTTTCAAGCGCTAGTAATTTCTCTCAAAACTCCGGCGGTCATTTGTTTTATTTATACGCACTCGATGACAAAACAAAACACTAAAAGGTACTAAAAAATTACGAGAACAACTGGACTGATTGTTTTATCTACAAAACAAGTGGATTAATTCCGGCATTCGTACCAAAAAAATATAAGTACTATAATTAAAAATTCATTATTTAATTTTTTTCAAAATTTTACTATAATTTACTTACCAAATATTTAAACCGTTAGAAAATAAAGCACACTCGCTGTAGTGTAGCGTGGAGCTTAGAAAATAATTCGTTTCCGAATTTGAGTGTAAATGAGTGTCAAGGTTAGTAATTTTTATTTAAGCAACTTCTAGTAACCACACATATTTATTGAATTATTTTATATTTGAAAAGACTTTCAGCATTTTCGGTTCATATATATTTATTCGTGAAATTTAAAAAAACTCATTTTAATGCGCATCTCATGACTTCAGGATTTGTAAAGAGCGAATTTTACAGCTACTAACTGAAAAATTAATTTACTATTATCAGACACTTGGAAATAATTCCACACGTGTGAATTTTTTTTAAAATTGTTGCATTTTTTGGAGTCTGAGACAACCATATTTAAGTGTTTCTTTAAAGGAAAGAAAAAAAAGCTGTATCTTAATTTTACCCGACGTTATTAATTTACCAGTAACTCGCATTGCAGTGAGCGCTCAAATTACTGTCCATTTTTTTTTTCATTATACATTTACTATGGATATGAAACTTTAAAACTTTATCTGATTCTGCGGATTTTTCTAAGGGTTTTTAACCTCTTCGGCCTTCTGCTGGAAATCTTAGTCGGATAGAACTGGCAACCTGACATTACTGTTTTGAGTCAGGTCGCACTTCTTCCACGAGGTTCGAATGCGCGCCTTTCTTGCTACGGACCGAGTTAAGACCTTATTTGCGCAGCTCGGCCACTGATTTGTTAACTACTGCGTTGTTTTTCACTCAATTATTATTATTTAAAATAATTTCTATAATCGCATCAAGCTTTCTTTGATGTTGATTTTAACTAAATAATATATTCCCCAGATTTAACCATTCGTAATGCTCTAAAAACAATTTTTAGTTGAGGGGTGTGTTACTAGAACTTTCATGTAGTAACACATTAATCAATGTATGTCATTACTATTTCAACATTTAAATGCTAGGTAAGGTTGTTTTGACAGTAGTTTGGAATTACTCTCCAGTCACCTTGACCTGTACGTAGAGACCTGCCAAATTCGCGGAATCATTTCGTGATATGATACAATTAAAATAATTATACCTTAGCGCTGCTTCTGCAAGCTCACTGTTAATCTGGAGTAATGAGGGCCAATTAGAGACCCTCACTCATAGAAGTGTCGAATCACAGACACTCGGTCGAGACGACTCACAAGTCAGCAGCCAATGAACAGGTGGCATTTGCCATTAGTGTGTAGAGTGTAGTAGATTCTATCCTGGAGGTCATTGAATCCGCGAATTTTGCAGGTCTCTACGCTATACGTAATCCTCCCGGCTACAACGTGCCGAAAGAGGCGAACACCCCGCGGACGTATTTCGCGCGCTGCTCCAGGAAGACTTATGACCCTCGAAACCCCATTTCCGGAGCCGAAGCCCCATCCGCCCCCGCGGACGCCTCCCTCCGGGGCCGGAGAATAAACTCCATTAATCATCGCCGGCTCCTAATTTGATATAAAGTTGCGAGGAAACTTCCGTCCCGAGAATAATTCCGCCGGTGAAAGGTCGTATCGGGGGCAGCCGGACGGGCCACCGGTGTCTTGGGAAGCTTCTGGCCTCTGCGGCGGGTGCGGACTCAGGGGGTTGTGTTTCGGAAACAATTTACAGGGCCCTTCGGCAGATGTCGCACTTGGGGGGGAAAACTTACAAGGAGAGAGGTTAAAAGTATTGTGTTGGAACGGTAGATGGCTTCGAAAAAAAAGGAGGTAGGGGGAGAATTCGCCTTGAGGAAGAAAGAGGCCGACTTTTATCGAAGTTTTCCAGACTCCTAACACTTTAGATGGTTCGTGGCACATATGTTTTCGTTTGAACTTTCTTCCGAGAAGCGGTCGACACAACGTGGGTCTACAACTGCTGTTCGATCGCGTGTTCCCATAACTTTTACTCACTTAAATATCAATTTACAATGACAACTAATTATTTGTAACCTCCCATGATTATAAACATTTTGAACAAACTTAAAAAAAAATGTATGTGGATTTAAATAACTTAAAGAACCAAAGTAATATAATATTCTCGGCGCTCACAAACCTACACACACCAAACTGCATTATGATATTTGTTTCTAGCACGAGTGTAAACTGGAAAAATTCATGGTTTCACTTACTCCTAGGATAGACTCCACAATTCTCTTCGTACTCTGGAAAATGCCACCTGCATATTGGCTTCTGACTTATAAGACCTGTTACTGGGTTGTTAATGATTCGATGCTGCTTTCGTGGAGTTTTTTTTTTCATTGGCTCAGAATACTTCTAATGAAATTTGCCGTAACAGGAGCAGCATGACGGCGAACGAGTTGGATTCTAGAGTTTTGCGAAATGATACATCGAATTTTTTTGACGCGATAAAGTCTTATAAATCGATTAACGCCGGCTGCACGCACGAAAAATTGTCACGTTCCGCCTGAGCCGCGCGTGCAAGAACCTGCCAACCACCGTGCGAGAAAATCTTCTATAATATCAAACAGGTTAAGGCGGACTTCTTTAACTAATTGTTCGTGATTATATTTAAACAAATTATTTAAATTAAATTTGCAAAAAACTGTAAATAATATTTGAAAATTAAAAATTTTTCCTCAATGTTTTCTTATGAAGTTATCGCGTAAAATTATCGTCCGTGAACCGACTTTACAGACAAACCCCTTTTTTCCTCCGGGTTCCACAGACGCCTCAACCAACAAACAGAACCCAGTCGCGGCGCTCCGCTAGTTTCGGTAGAACCGTCGGTTTGGAAATTCATCAGCTCCCCACCCCAGATAATATTTTCCTCGTCCGCCGTAAGCCCGGCAGGGTACATGGGGATGCGGCCCAGGCGGTGTTAATTTATTCCCGATCATATACGAGTTGCCAATCACGGAGCTGTGGCGAGGGGGTGGTGTCGGATGCTGGGCGCACAGGGGGGGTTGTTCCCTGTGTAATCTGCAATCCAAATATGACAGCGTGGTGAGAAGGGACAGCGCGACCAGGGGGGGGGGGAGGATGTCGCAGGGAGATTGTCCGTCGTGTGGCCGCGGTGTACGTCATCCGAAACTCCCGCCGGGAGGGCGGGGCCGGGGGGGGGCGTGGCGTGACCGGTGTCACGGGAGGGGGGAGGAAGGGGTGTTTCTGCACGTTCTGGGTCTCGACACCAGGGCTAATCCTCTTGCCGATCAAGCCGTCGCAATCGGTTTAGCAACAGCGGTCTGGCACTTTCCCTCGCCCCGCTCTCCACCCTTCCTGTTTCCCCTACTCCTCCTCCTCGCCTCGTCTTCCTGACCACGCAGTTCGCCTCGCAATTCCCCAGCCGCGTCTCGTGAGTCCGAGAGGGCGGTGGCGACAGACACCGAGATGTAGGACGGTCTCACAGTCGCATCCCGTCGCACGCGGCGGTCCCAGTCGAATGAATCAGGGCTAAACTTCTAGTCTTCATCAGTGACATTACGTAGGGGCCGGAAATAATTCGCGGATTCAGTGACCTCTAGGATAGCTTCCATTATCCTCTGCATTTCTCAAGTAAACACGCGTGTTCATTGGGTACTAAATTGTGAGGCGTCTCCACTGGGTAGCTTGTGATTCGAAGCTTCTTAAGTCGATAGTCTCTCATTGGCCCAGAGAGCTCCAGTTAAACTGCGAGCCAATAGCAGAACCAGCAGAATTGTACACATGTTTGAATTTCAGCCTATCACGAAATGAATCCGCGAATTTTTCCGGTC
This sequence comes from Bacillus rossius redtenbacheri, assembly GCF_032445375.1. Taxonomy (NCBI): domain Eukaryota; kingdom Metazoa; phylum Arthropoda; class Insecta; order Phasmatodea; family Bacillidae; genus Bacillus; species Bacillus rossius. The sequence goes on from NC_086334.1 coordinate 8,022,123, forward strand.
TCTATACATTCCCCTTGTAAATATTCAAATACTAAATATTTTCCCGAACAATTGCGCAACAATCCAACAAGGCGGGTGGGACTGAGCCTTAATCACTAGCTCCACCCATGCGAGTGCACACGGCAGGGCAGGCGGTACTCTTGTGAGGTCTGACGGAGCTGTGTGGCGAAGGAAGGGGGGGTAGAGTGTTCACGTCGCTAATAACATGAGGCGAGCCCAGGCGCTGTCAGAGGGTTAGGGCACATGCCCTTGTCGCGCTAGGGGGGGTGTTAAGGGGCGTGCATCTCGGCAGGTGGAACAAACACTCGCCCCCGGGACCCCTCGCAGGGGGTGAGCGGGAGGGTGGGGAGGGGTAGGGGGGTGTGTTGAAGGAAGGTAGTGGCGAGGGCGAACACTCGAGGCGAACAAGCAACGCCAATTAGCCGCCGCTTCTCTCAGCCGCGCCTCGAGGTGGCGTAGGTCTCGCTGACTCGTGCCATCCACACCTCCCCCTCCTCCGTCTGCTGATGTTCCGCCGAGTTAAAACACCCGAATTCGTTTCAGTCAATGTTTACAATAATTTCAAGTAATGGTTATTTATTTCAATTTTTTTTATATTCTAACAATATGGCATGTAAAAAGAGAGGCAAAGTTTTAACCATAACTAGAGACCCGGAAATTTCGCAGATTCTTATGGCCTCAGGATAGAATTCAAAGTTATAGGTGTGCTCGACCCATGTTTACTTTCCCATTGATTGATTTCTTAGCGAGAACATTTTTATCCTTGTTATTTGGCACTACCTGATTCGCTTACTTCTCTCCTAGCTGAGCATCATTGGCTCGCGGTCTTAGAGGGGTGTGTCCAAACAACTGCGTGCAAATCATGAACACAGTGCGAGAGTGTGAAGGTTTGCATTCTAGCTTGCGACTAAATGAATCCGCGAAATTTCCGGGTCTCTAACCATAACCGGGGTCGGTACTTTCAAGGTCGATCAATAGTCTACTAAACTTCATTATTCCTTCGTTTAAAGTTAAGGTGCTACGAAAATGACTTTTATGTACTGAAACTCCTAATAATTAGGTCTATAAATTTTTGGTTTCAAACTAATCATTTTTATAATCGTCTAATTTTATGCTAGCAGATTTTATGAAATATAATTTACGAACTAAATATTTTACCATTCTTTATGGGTGATGTACAACTATCGTTTTAAATATTTGAAAAAAATTAGAAAGGCGATTATAGTATTTGCGATGTTGTTTCTAGCTCTAGTTTTTTTTCAGTAAAAAATTGAATCGTTTGTTACGAAACGTTTGCTATAATGCGTTGAAACCAGTTTCTAGCCTCGCGCAGGGCACCGTTTATTAAAATGGTTGACGATCTGTTACCTTACTGGGATTAGGTTTGGACACGTTCTTGAATACGGCCCGCGAGTTAGGTTACTGTTGTGTCCCAACAAGGCGGTGCTTATTCGCTTCATTACCCGAACATCTTGGAATACCGCCCTTAAAATGCCAAAACGTGTACAAAATATTAAAATCAACTTATTTGTATTCATCACGTGCACAAAAAAAATAATAGAATGGTTACCGCTAGGATCGCAAAGGAAAGAACACGGGGACGCACCACAACGCCGAAATACCACAACGCCGAACGTACAATAACGCCGAAAACCATAACGCTGAATGCCAAATTGACTACAAAGCCGACAGCTAGAAAACTGCTGTGTACCACAACGCCGAAAAATGTCATTGCAGGACTGCCACAAATGTTAGGTTGGGTTAGGTTAGGCTAGGTTAGGCTAGCCTAGGTTAGCTTAGGTTGTGGTATTTCGGCGTTAAGATACATTTAAGAAACACACACAAATTAATTCAGTTGTTTTTAATTTTGCTCCTGTGCCCCCCCCCCCCCCCCACCATCACCCCCCCCCCCCCCCCCCCCCCGCAGCAACATTTTTTTGGCGTTACTGTATTTCGGCGTTGTGGTACACAGCAGTTTTCTAGCTGTAGGGCGTTGCGGTCAATTTGGCATTCAGCGTTATGGTATTCGGCGTTGTGGTAACGACCCAAAAAACACGTAACAAATACGCACGTGAGCTCAAAGCCTGGCACGTACCTATAACTGACGTGGCGCCTTCTCTGCACACAGATTAGTTACAGTCAGACGGCAAAGTTACAGGCTGACCACCCGTTCCCTGTTCATTTATATTCTTCTATTGGTTTACTTTCCCTTATTTCTGAGTCAACTAACTATGTTTGTCTGTGTATGCATACGGAATTGCTTGTTCTCTAGCTCGTAAACAGGAGGAAGTAAAAATTTTGAAACTCCGCAGAATGTGTATTACTTTGATCAAACACTGAAAATAATGGTAACAGTCTTGTGGACAGCTTATAAGGTGTATATACTTAATTCATGCATGTCAAAATTAAGTTGAACAAATATTTATTTTGGCGTGGGCATGAGGTGTAAATGTAAAAGAGGTCGTAACTCCCGTATAAAAATAGATAATATTCAATCATGGCATCCACCATTTTGAACAATATAATTATTATTGGACCTTTTTTTTAACTGTATTTCGCAATTTTTTCGCCGGCTGCACCGGATGCAAAGGAGACAGTTTCAAAGTAAAATTACGTATTGTCTGGTAAGGTAATTAATGTTCAAAAGTGCCCAGCTCACTGCCAAACAACTAAACCGCGCGGGCACCACAACTCAGAGAGCTCCTCCCTCGCAACAGCTAACTCACTTGTCGCACCAGCGTCCATTCCTGCGCCGGTCCGAGGGGAGCCATCTGTGTTGCTCGCCTAATGCAGTTACCCGCAGGATGTGTCCCCAGAAGCGAATAAAAATTTCATGGCATGCATTTCCACCGCACGAGAAACTTTGCAGACCGTGCCGCGTCGCCCGAAAACTGTTTACGCCGAACTGGCGCGCCACGACATGCACTCTGGCGGGAAACTTTCACCAACATATACTAGAGTTAAGTGTCTGACGTTGTAAAAACAACCTTTATGTTACATATGGGTTATTTTCAATTCATTTTGGGTGTTTGTTTGTGGTACTTACTGTTCACGCAGAGACCGCCAATGACTGGGAAACGTGTATTTGAGCAGCATCCATTCTGCAAAAACCTTTTACGAGCCACAAGCGAATCAGATGTACTTAAAAAAAAATTTATTTTCCCCTTTGACTGGTGGAACTCATCGCCGCCGTGCTGAAGTTTCGCACCACACCTGGGTCCCGAACGCGAAAGCAAATTGGACTGTTATTCCAGGAAAGAGGAAGGGGGGGTGATATTTTCTCGCATCACACAAATCGCCGAGCCTTTCCAAACTACCGGCGCTCGATCGTAAAGGATTTGTTGGAGTTGGGGAAAGAGGAGGGGGGAGAGAGAGAGACTTCTGTCCACTACCGCAGCGCCAGTAAGTCCGTCCGCCAAATGGTGTCCTCGTGAATATTTCTCTTCCTCCTCCTCCTATTCCTTTTTTTCCTCTCCCTTCTGGCTCCCGGGGACTTCCGGTGAAGTACTGGGGCCGATGCAAATCGGATGAGAAGAGAAAAAAAAAAAGATAGGTGGAGGAGGGAAAAGTGGGGAGAAGGATTTGTGTGTGGGTACAGAGCAGGGGTTGTTCTGTTGGGGGGGGGGGGAGGGAGGGGAGAACAATTTTGCTGCGTGGATCGCATTGGCCCATCGCATTGATTCTGCGGCGATATCAATCGCGTCCCTCGCTACCCCCGGGTGCCTGTGTCCTGCGTGTGCGTGAGAGAGAGAGTGTGTGTGTGGAATGGAGAGAGAGAGGGTGGAAGGGGGAAGCCGTTGTCGTAACTCGTGGATTGGGGCGGGTGAGGGAGGGGGGTAAGCTCCGAAAGGCCGGGCTCCGACTCTTTGACCGCCGGAAGCTGCCTGAAGGAGCAGCACTCTTCGTCCTGGCTCGCCTCCGGAGACGGAGCGGCGACTGCTACCACCCGAGCGGGCCTCACGTGTCGAGGAGTTGGTAGCCACGTGACTTCCTCCGCGACCCCCGCGCCACCTTAGCGCCGAGCAACGAGAGCAAGGGCGTCACAGGGGTCGTTGCCACAACGCCGGAATACCACAACGCCGAACGTACAATAACGCCGAATACCATAACGCCGAATGCCAAATTGACCGCAACGCCGACAGCTAGAAAACTGCTGTGTACCACAACGCCGAAATACAGTAACGCCGAAAAATGTTGCTGCGGGAATTTGGGGGGGGGGGGGGGGACAGGAGCAAAATGAAAAACAACTGAATGAATTTGTGTGCTAACCTTACCTAACCTAACCTTTGTGGCAGTCCTGCAATGACATTTTTTCGGCGTTAATGTATTTCGGCGTTGTGGTACACAGCAATTTTCTAGCTGTTGGCGTTGTAGTCAATTTGGCATTCGGCGTTATGGTTTTCGGCGTTATTGTACGTTCGGCGTTGTGGTGCGTCCCCGCGTCACAGTATCAAACTATCTTTTCTGTGACTATCAGTGTGCCACAAATCTACCGCCAGAAAAATTATCCTCATTTTGATTTTACTCCCGGACTTTCAATAATAAATAAATAATTGTGCGTGTACATGTGTACGCGCGTTCAAATAACACACTATTTTCGAAATTATAAATTTAAAAAATTCTCAAAATTAGGTTACGTAACATTTGCAACGGAAAAAGAATTATTTAACAGCACAATGGGTCAATCAAATCCTCGCTATCTCTAATCCTTAAAAACCATAAAATCCTTTGTATTCGAAGGATTCGATATACTAGGGAAAAGATTCGGTGAAAATAATTAACGGAAAAGAAGTAAATTGCAACATTCAAAACTGATAACCTTTCGATGTTTACTATGTTATTTTTTTCTTCATACCTAACATGTTACCGTTCCCCTAGATATTGTACTTTCAACAATATGAATAAAATTACAATATGTATTGGTTTTGGAAACTCATTTAATGAATAAACTATTTAAAATATTTAATATTTCGACAGCATAGTTTATATTTTTTGATTTATTGTACATAATTTTGTTTTGAACACTTGATATCTAGATTCGGATTCGAGGGGTATATTCGAAGTACACTTTTGGATGGTATTTGAGATTAAGATTCGAGAAAATTGTTATTTTACCCATAACAAATATATAGTTAATTATATGTAGGCTATGTGTATGTATACATACAAGCAGAAGTACCTGGCGTTTCCCGGCAGTGTATAGAGACCTAGTTTTTTGGAGGAATTAGAATACAAATATGCAATGCTTTATTTCAGATATGTTAACTATTAGTGGATGGGATGTGGGAGCAGCTTCTTTTTTTTTAAAATTGATTTAGACAGCCATTTTCGTATGTTATTCAATTTTAAGTGCTCAAAATTTCATAAAGAAGTTACGAAATTGTTTTTTAAAGAGTAGAAATGTTATATGGGGCGTTTTTCCTACATCTCTCGTGAACAATGATTTTCCTCGTTTTTTTTTCTCCCTTAATCAGTTCTAACAGTAATTTTGGTCTAGTATGCAAAATTTCAACAAGAGGTGCTAAAATTTTCTATAAGGGGGGTGAAAGGGGATGTTGTGGTTTTTAAAAATGTCATGTGGGCAGTGATCTATCTCTTTTTTAACGAAGCAGATGCAGACAGTAATTTTAATTTTACTTTATTCGTCAGTTGGACATAATCTCAACCAGAAGTGCCAAAATTCTGTTTTAAAGGGTGGGAAAATAGAATGTGGGTGTTTTTTTTTTTTTAATTTTGTGTAAAATATGATACACCTTATTTTCTAAAGTACAATTTTGCAACATTTCATCAAGAACGATATAAAAACTGTAGATTTGCATTTATACTAATGTTATAAATAGAAAGCGTGAGTTTGTTTGTCCGAAGGAAATTATTGGGCCAATATCAAGAAAATTTTTTTTCACTGTTATAAAGCTAGATTATTCTGTATTGTCTTAGGCTACGTTTTATTTTAAAAATATTATTATAAAATACTTAAAAATAATTTTGATAAAAATATATCATTCAAAACCAAAAAATATATATATAAATAAAGCATTGTCGAGAAACAACATTTCCTGATATTCTTGTATTCCTTAACTGGATATGTGCTAGCAAATGAACACGTTCGTTCGTTCGTTCGTTCGTTCCTGATTTACGGGCCGGCGATTATTTTTTTCAAAGGTTGGTTTTCAAAAGTGCTCGGATAAGCCCTGGTGGTGTTGGAGGCCCTGGACCTATACTGCGCGTGATTCGACCGTAAGGGCGCGTCTCGTTCGCCCGCGCCAATAATTCCGTCGCGCGACCGTAAATCAGTCCGCCCCGTCTCTGATCACCGAGCCCGGGACTGTTGGGGCCACGTTGACGGGAGGTAGAGGGGGGGACGGGGAGAGAGATTAAGCGTGGTCCTGGACGGAGTAGGAGTTGTGCCCGATGAGACCCGCGCTGGCACGGTTGCGACGAAGCACGATTGTGAGCGGGTCTGACGAGGGGAGAGCCGTTTGGACAGAGAACTAACTGACTGGTGACGCGTTGAGGTCGAGGAGACAGGCCCCCGGACAACATACACACATACACACATACACACCTACAGACACCTACACACCCACCAACACACACACACACACACACACACACACACGGGATCGAGCTTCGAGTTAGCTTGGCGCGCCGGTGGTCATTGGCAATCTATACTATTGGGGTCTTAATATTTTTTTTTTTTTTTTTAGAAGAGCCTTACCAGAGGACATGGACAAACCATTAGATAAAAAGAGGTTTCAAAGGCGCTCCCCTGGAATTTTTTTTTTCTAAATAAACACTTGAAAAATTTTGTTTAGGCCCACTTAAATTCCGATGACGGTTTCGCTAAATTTATGTTAATAAGTAGGTATTGACAATCTTTGGTAACAAACTTATCTCTTGCTATTTTTTATAAATACTAACGATAACATTATGGTGAAATTGCATCATAACATGAGACAGTGAAATATTTAAAAACCACGTAAACTCAATTCAGATCGTAAAGGTGGTGGCCAGCGCTTTGGATTGCATGGCAACAACGATCCATTTCTTCATTTTTAACTTGAATATCCATATGCGTCAGGGAAAACTAGACGAACAAGGAAAATAAAAATTAAAAGTGACGTCTCGGGGCTCGGCTAGGTGCGGGGCTCGGTTAGGTTCGGGGCCCGACTATGCGTGGGGCCTAGCTAGTTCGGGGCCCGGGTAGGCGCAGGGCCTGACTAGATACGGGGCCTGAATTGTTTCCCTGATCGCATCATGTCCGTCTATAGTGAGATTTTGTTTGTATAAAAGTAACTCAAACTTTGTTACCCATAAACGATAATGCTGGAGCATGAAAATTGTATGTATTCGTTCTGTTCCATGATCTATACACCAAGAATACACTATTAGTAGTTTTCTATCGTATTAACCTGATAATAAATAAAAGGTGCTCATTGATTTTTAAAAATAACAAAAGTATACTAATATAGATGTTGATATGTGGTATAGTATATAATTATAGATATGCAAGATTGGGTTCAATATTTTTGTGCTCTATTATTTGTGGGGGTTTTTTCGTTCTGTTAGTCCATTTTTCTTTGTTTGTTGACCATATTCCTGTTATGGAATATTATGTGATGTTTATATCCTGTTGACAACAGCAAATTTTTTTTTTGCTTAATTTTTGTTTTTGTCTTTTGTGTTTTTTGTAGTTTTCTTCTACAGGCATATGTACGTGTGCTTAGCAATGGCGTATGTCCAAAAGCATACATCAAGTCATGCAAGATAGAATAAATACTACACTACTTTCAACAATCACTATCTAGGAATCTGTACTTTTATGTAATATGGTTTTTTGCTATTTTTTTTTTACTAAAATGTTATTTACCTCAATTTTTATGGCGTAACTATGCATCAAAAATTGATGTCGGGCTTCGTAGACCGCGGTGTATGTTTGACGACACTGGTTGCGATGTGAAGACGGAAACCCGGGACAAAGTGGAGAGAACTAACTCCCCCCCCCCCCTCCCTGGTCCTGTGCGGAGACGGCGGACACAGATGGTGTCTCGTAGTCTCCGAGGCGGACAGCGAATCCCTCCTCCCTTGCCGAGGCTTGTAAGTAGCAGGTCGCTGGAGAGAGGGAGAGAGAGAGAGAGAGAGAGAGAGAGAGCTGTCCATTCCGGCGAAGAGAGCGGGCAAGGCCGGAGGGAGGTTTTCTTGACCTCCTCAAATATTAATGGATTCATCAATATTAATCGCGGAGCTACTCCCGGGCCCAGCTAAAGGGCAGGATAGCCCTGCCTCCCTCGAGGGAAGAGGAGGGGGGGGGGGTTTGCTAGTTCCGCGAGAGAGAGGGCGCGGATTGTTAGTGGACTTGTCGCCGGCAGCAGCCCACAGGGTCAGAAGGTCAGGCCTTGGGGGCAGAAGGCCGGCCCCACGCGCGGGTTGAGCCGTCGTGCCGGCGGGCTAACCCAGGGATGACCGGGCCATCAGACTGCGCGCAGTGTGAAGCTGGGTGCACGATTGAAAACAATCAGGGGCGTAGCCAGGGGGGGGGGGGGTTTAGGGGTTCAACCCCTCCCCCTTAGCACCAAATCTTTAATTAATTTCTTATTCATCACTCAAAAAAAATTAATATTAAAATTAATAAAATTTTCACCATTACAATATTTAAATTTAAGAACCGAAAACTGCTAAAATAGCACTATTTTACACCTTAAAATCCAAATTTTCCCGGAGGAGGACCCCCGGACCACCCGCTTTAATACGGGGGGGGGGGGGCATGCTTCTTAACACCCCCCATACACAAATCCTGGCTACGCCACTGAAGATAATAACACTAACAATGACAGCATGTTTTCCAACCTACTTACATATTTAACAACAGCGCATAGGACGGTCGTGAGCTTGGGAGACAGGTCCTGCGCATAGGAGGGAAATTAGTATATTTTATTTCTGTAACGGGTACAACAAGCAATGAGAGTGGAGTGGAAAGCCATTTTTGCGGGACTAGAGAACAGTTTATTATTATCAGCCATATTGCAGCAAGAAATTGTCGAGGTGTTACAATGCTCAGGTGTAATTCCTCCTTTAAAAATTAATTAATGCTATTACTTATATGTCACTAGCGAAAATTGTACATAAAAAAGTGTGTCGTGGTTAGAATGGTTAACTGAAATTTTGTATAACCCGAATTTATTTTAATGTTGAAAAACTGTGCTCACAAATTGCTGGTCAGATGTCAAGGGGTAATAATGTGGTAGTTAATATAGTTACTTACGAGCACTGCCAACAGATGTCGGTTACATCGTGAAATTTTATTTCATTGGCTGAAATTAACTGTAAGATTTCAATAGTGAACCGATTTCGCACAAGTCTTGTGCACTATCTCTCACGGTTCTATTTTTTTTTGGTGGGTGACGAATCATCGCACAAACAGGAGATTGAAAACGAGCCCAGAAACATATATCGCATAGGACTATATATTTCTTTGGCCAAGTACCTATTCTCTTTCTTTTTCCGCGTCAAAAACGTTTCACAACAATGTTTCACGGAAAACATTGCATTAAAGTTCGGCCTTAAAATTTTACTCTCATCGTGCCCAAAGAAGTTTTACTTCAAAAAAATTCGGGCTTTGGAGGAGCCTGTTGGTCAGCATGGCACACCTCGCTTCCCCCCCCCCCCCCCCCTTCTCTTTCACCTTTCCAGGTCTCCATGTTTAATTCATCACCGGAGGTTCGCCGAGAGGGCTTCAGCGAGAAGGGCGTAGGCAGGGGTGCCCCAGACGTGTCCAGGCTCCAGATGATATGATATCAAGGGGGCAAGTTAGGAGAGGCGGTAGTGTCTTGTGTGAAACTTCTTGTGGAGTGGCCGACGCCAGGACGCAGTAGAGCGCGTGATGAACTAACTAACGCCCGGGTGTTTCTGCCAAAATGACCTTTATGTACTTGCGGGGACACATTTCAGATGTTCACCCTTGGTAGCTAATGTCGGCAAGAGAAGTATGCAGCGTTCCACTGTTAGATTGCAGTGTAGAAGTAAATGGGCTATTGCTTCCTCTTTCTAACACACGCCGACGGTCGAATGCGCTGTCTGTGTTTCTAATGCGCTGTTGCCAAATATATACGTATATTTGAAATCGAAGGGATGCGATATTATTAATTTATTTATCATGTTCGATACAGATTTTATGTTTCCGGAGAATATATTCTAGAATTATCACTATTTAACTGTTTCATTTTTTTACTCGAGTAAAAAAATGTACAGTGACCGAATGAGAATACGCTGGAGAACACAAGATACCACCCGTTGATGACGCATCGTATTTCAAAGTTCACTCCGAGTTTTTGAAGCTTAACCATACAGTATAAAATTATTTAAGTGATATGAGCAATCCATCGTGTAATATGGTGTAAGAACAAGATATTTTCTCACAAATATCATGGAGTAATCTCCATTTTCTCCATTATAAAAAGATTCATATGAACGCACAACCCTTATTTACTTTTCAGTTCAAATGTCACTTTAAGTTATTTCGTGTAACTGTTTTCGTTACTAAGGTAGCTTTGGCTAAGAATCATGAATGCATTTGGTGTCGTCCACGTTGAAATTTTAAACCTACGTTAATCGGTCAATATAGAACGACATATCGAGTGCTTTAAATATAGGAAAATAAGTTGCATTGGAACCCTTTTCACTGACATGATTTCATCCCGTTTGTATGATCTGGCTCCTGGGCTGCGAATCTCTCGAAGTTCCTGGCAGACTTTATGAAGCACAGCACACAGCGAATGTTCGAGCATGGCGCAAATTTCTAGGTCAGCTCTAGGAACCGTGTCAAGTCTGGGCTTAAGTATCTCTGGTGACCAGTAGATCGCGTCGGTATGCCCTTTAGGACTGGCTGAACTCTTTGGAGAGATCATGGTATTTTTTCGGTCAGTCTATCTACTTAGTGTTTTTTGTCTATGGAATCCTTGATAATTCGATAGTTCTTTATATTTAAAGTTAGCAAACAGAAGGAAATGCAGTCTACCAGAGTATTATTCCACCAACTGCCACTGGCGCTACTAGAACTGAACAACGAAAGGCCCAGTGGTTGCCTCGCGCCTATACGAGGTCACGTGTAGATTACAGGTCACGAGAGCAACGTCTTCGTCCTTGTGCCCAGAACTCCCGCGAGCGATGAGCGATTAGTTGCGGAAGAATATAAGTAGGCCGAAACTCAGGCGATTCAACCGACTCTACAAAAATAAAAACTTTCCTGGGCAAAGACTCGGTGGCCTTAATTATGATGACTTCGGTGGGAAAACAGACGACCCGTCAGAAAAAAAAAACGAAGAGAGAGCGTGGGAACTTTAAAAAAAAAATAACGAACTCGGATAAAAATTCCACCGCAATTTTTTTTTTTTTTTTTTCCCCTCTTTTCGACTCACCCCAGCCACGTCTGGAGTTTTGAATAGACGGTAGTCATTCAAAACTGGAATGGTACTGTACTGCGTTCGATATATATATATATTTTTTATTTTCTCCGGTAGTAGCAAACAGAGACAGCTACTATGTAAAATATTCACTCCCAGTATGAGATATGCTGCACGTATTTAGGGTTATGATATCAGGCGTTTGAATGTTACAGAATATTACACAGGAAATTCTATAGTGCTCGCGAAACTACAAATAACTCCTCAATATCTCGTGTGTAGGCACCAAACGACAAGCAAAGCCCGCCGCTGCTGTTGGTACATTCTAGTAGTGTGTTTGACTGGAGTTCATGTTACGTACTCCCTTTAACCAATGAAAATGGTTCTTTATGTAATTCTGATTAAAAGACCACCTATATGGGCACATATACGGTGTGCAGAGCATCAGTAAAAAAAACACCTGATTTAAACATTGCACAAAATATCAGAGCGGGTTGTGTTTTGAAAAGCATTCAGAATAAATACTCTGAGGTCGGATGTGTAGATGTTTTCGTATTTAGTTTTCAGACTCTATTTTGATAAGAGTGAAAATCTTTTCAGAGTAACATCTTCGCATGAAACTCCAAGTAAAGATTCTTAAAACCACACCAAGGACTTTTCATCACACGCGTATCTTCGTTTCTCCGACACATGAAGTAAAAAGTAACCATTGAAATATCACAGTTGCCCTATGCACGACGGGAAGACTGAGCGACAGTCCACAGCATTGTGCCTAGAGGCGACACCACGCAAGTAACACCAGCGAGAGTCGTTCTTATCGTCCCACCTCACTAACACAAATGCACCCCTAACTAGGGAGGCAACTCAAATTTCATGCCGTGAAAGCTTATTGTGCCCAACGTACGAACCGAACTAAATGTATCGGCATGACATGTTTTCTCGGTGCTTCGAAACTGATTGCGATCGTATAGTTCATTCATCATTGTTCATATACCACGATATAGCCTGCGAAGGTGTGACTACAAATCGTGACAACACTCTTCTAGTAAGGAAACGTTGAAATCTTCATGTATAATTAATATAATACCCTTGCTGCGTAAGTCGCTCCTGAAATAATGCTTGCACAGCTTATATTTAATATAAAAAAAAACTTTTTTGTGTATATACTGAAACAAGGCACACAATTCGTTTAAGCAAACATCTTTAAAAAATTGTCAATTGTTATCCGTATACGAGGTAGGCTAAAACATACTACTTATTGCAAGGCAACATCAATGCATTTACGTATCTGTCACTGCTATTATGATCAATCATGCAATTTATAGTAGCCCAGTAAGATAATGAATTAAACAAAAAAAAGTAAAATTTAACCATTAACACGAAATATTATATTAGCATTAAATACAAACAGTGGTCTGTACTGATGGATCACTAAAGATGAAGTAGCTTGGCTTCTGGGTTGAAGCCGCGTCCTTGGCGAATAATTCACCGACATTTCGGTCGACAATCCGGTCGACTACTTGTAGGATATCTGCTCCCGGACGATGGTGGCTGCAGTGTCGACCGATATGTCGGAGAATTATTCACTTCAAACCAGAAGCCAAGCTACTTCAGACAATGGCCGTGAAATCCTGCGAACATTATTAATCATTTATGATGTCGCTTCCCAGCCTAAACTCAAATCAACACTAAAAAAAGGGGGGGGGGGGGGTTTGTCTGTAAAGTCAGTTTACGGACGATAATTTTACTTTATAACGTCATAAAAAAACATTGACGAAAAATTTTAATTTTCAAATATTATTTACAGTTTATGCAAATTTAATTTAAATAATTTGTTTAAATATAATCAAGAAAAATTAGTTATAAAAATAAACTGAAATCAGATCAATGTCAATAAATTGTTAAATTTTAATGTCGAAATTGGACAAATAAACCTTTTTTTTAATTGCTGCTTTTAAAGCCCGCCTTAACCTGTTTGATATTATAGAAGATTTTCTCGCACGGTGGTTGGGCCAGTTCTTGCACGCTCGGCTCAGGCGGAACGTGACAACGAGTCATGCCTTTTCCGTGCGTGCAGCCTAGGCGTTCATCGATTTATAAGTAGGGACCGGAAAAAATTCGCGGATTCAATGACCTCTAGGATAGCCTCCATTATCCTCTGCACTTCTCAAGTAAACACGCGTGTTCATTGGTTACTAAATTGTGAGTCGTCTCCACTGGGTAGCTTGTGATTCGACGCTTCTTTTGGTCGATAGTCTCTCATTGGCCCTTGAGAGCTCCAGTTGAACCGCGAGCCAATAGCAGAACCAGTAGAATTGTAAACATGTTTGAATTTCAGCCTATCACGAAATGAATCCGCGAATTTTTCCCGGTCTCTTTTTATAAGACTTTATCACGTCAAAATTTTTTTTTTACCGTAGGATATCTGTCGTACAAAGTGTGCACGAGTGCGTGACGTGAAGGGCGCGGCTGGTGCTGTGTGCGCAGGTGTCGACGGGCACCGGGATCATGTCGCACTTCGTGAACCTGCACATCGTGGTGCCCGAGGCCTTCATCCTGGGCAGCGGCGAGCACCACGTGGACGTGGGCAGCGGCATCAGCCTCGTCTGCATCATCGAGAAGGTGAGGCCCGCCCTTGCCGCGGGGTGTCCCCGGCCTGGGCCCGGCACACCCGTCATACCTCCCTCACGTCTCTTTGAAAAAAATTGGTTGTCTGTAAAGTCGGTTCACGGACGACAGTTTAACATGACAACGTCATAACAAAACATTGATGAAATGATTGCATACTTTTATGAATGAAATTGAATCATATTTATTGAATTATCACTATTTTGTATGGATACAAAGAAAGGAGCGAAATTAAATCTACAATTTAATTGATAAATTTACTTTTATTCGCACTCATTAATTCAAAAGTATTTATTTGCTTTAACGAACAGATTATTTTAACTATAACTTTTATACGTGTTTGCTATTTAACTTCTTCCGATCTGTGTTATTCTGTTAAGGATAGGACGATGATAGGAAAAGTAGGAAACGAATGGGAGTGTTTCAAGAATAATGTGCCTCGAAAAAGTCAAATCGATGGTTGTTCCAATCGAGTGGAACAGAGATAGATGCGGCGCAAGCGTACAATGAGCGTAACGGGACAAAGCGTAACGGGACAATGTGCGTAACGAGACAATGAATCATCCTTTTTCGTGCGTCAACAGCCAGCGTTCATCGATTTATTAGACGTTGTCACGTCAAAACGTAAAATGTTCGTCCGTTCAGAATCTTAAATCTCCGAAAGTTCTTCAACAATTTTTTTTTTTTACTTTTGACTCAATTTCGCATTCGACTACACGCTTTGTTTTATACATAGCCTACCTATTTCACACCTGTGCCAAGTAAAAAGAAGAAATTAAATATAGATAGTAAAAATATACATAGATTGATGTTTGTATGTTCTACTCCGATAAAGATATTGATGGGAATATATAAACATTTAGAGACAGAGGTATTTAAGGATGGAGATATATGGATATATAAAGGGATATATAGGTATATAGAGATATAGATAGGAATGTAGATTGAGATATAGATAGAACCTTACTATTCCGCTCATGCGATCGGAATTTTCGTAACGCTAGAAAATTGTAGCCCTCTCAGGAAAGAAGTTTTACATCAAAATATTTAAAAAAATATACATAAAAAAACAACATAATCTGTATTAATAAAGGAGAGAGTATGTCAGTACCTGTTGCTCGCGTAGCGCTGAGAGCCGTGCAATTAGGAGCGTTGACTCTCCATGGATAGTCCGTTTGCACCTAGAATAGTTCTTTTTTTCGTTCAAAATTCGTCTTAGCTCTTTTTTTTTTCCTTTGAAATTCTTTTCAAAGCTTTCGTACCACGTTTTCCGGCTGATCTCCATGGCAACGGCCGTTACATTGTTTATGCTTCCTTCGTTTCCATGGCAATGGCTGAAGCATTTTTTGATGTGCTTTCTTCTTCCCAATGGCAACGGATTCATGCAATGTTGACACCTCATTCGCTTTCGGATCGCATTCCAGTATTCCTCTAATTATTATCATCTTTGGCATTATGTCAACACGGTATTAGTTGTTTTGTTTTTTTTAAATTTTGAATTATAAGACCTCTTTGATTTACATTTCTTCCCGTTTATCTCAAATTTATTGAAAATTTTTTTCATGAGTAGTTTTTAAATATTAGATTCAGTATTGGTTTTTTTTTTGTCCTAGGCGCAGGGGAGTACTCATGAGGGTCATGTGTAATCAGCAGTATTTTGCCTGTAGACTTACGAAGCGAAGTGTGAGCACATAAGCTCTTTCTACATAAATTTCTGTAAGAATAAAAATTGCCGTGAATGACAAGCAGTGCGTAGTTCGTCGCCTAACTCGAGTTCCCTTCCGTGTTTGGACGTTTTGTCAGCAGTTCCGAAACTGTCCTGTGTTTTTAATGTGAAGAAGATTACATCACGACATCGCGCAATAAACGACAGTAAATAACAACGTGACAGAAACAGTAGCGCCACGAACCAACCACCAAAAATAAATAATAGTATTCCAAAATAAAATCAAACAATATTCGTAAATCATCATGGCCATGAAACGTCGAAAACAAATACGTGCTCTGCATTATTGTCTTCAAAAACACAATATTCGATTCTACACCGTCCATAAAAATATATCACACACTCGGTTTACAGAATCCTGCGTTTGTGTTATTTCAACGTATTTTTTTATAACTCTCTTTTGCCATGTTTCCCATAATGAAACATTGCGAGAGATACTTATAAAGCTTCGTCAATAATGTACTAGCGACTAAAGATAAATGATTCATTCAAAACATAATTTACATGGGCATTCATGTATATACGCATTCACCCATTCAGGCTGTCCTCTATATGGAAATTTATTTTATATTTACTAATCTCTGCTAAAAAAACAGCCTTAAAAATGCCTGTGATTGAATTTTTTTACTGTGCCAAACGTCTGTGAGTATAGAGATAGATTAATTTTAACTAAAAACAAAGATATTTTCTGAAATTAAACCTGACTTTCTGAACAAAACAGAAGTGTTTACTTTTACTATTTCTAACAAACTACGAAATAATTTTT
This sequence comes from Bacillus rossius redtenbacheri, assembly GCF_032445375.1. Classification (NCBI taxonomy): domain Eukaryota; kingdom Metazoa; phylum Arthropoda; class Insecta; order Phasmatodea; family Bacillidae; genus Bacillus; species Bacillus rossius. The sequence goes on from NC_086334.1 coordinate 8,038,642, forward strand.
GCTGAGAAGGTTGAGAAAAGTAGAAAGTAAACAATATGAGTCTTAAAAGTTAAAACGCACAATACATTCCAATCAAAACAAATATTCCACTTTGCATAACAGTCACATTTAAAAAACTTGTTTGACGTACGGTTGAAGAGAGTCTTTGCGGAAGGGGGAGGGCAGGAAATCTGTCAGGCAGGTCAAAAACACCGCGATTATTACCATCAAACACTTATTTATTGAAGGAAATATACCTCTAGCGCTATGATCCTCGCACTCTAGCAGGCAGACATAAAGCTTTTCTGTCTCGTCATATTTAGGGCCAGCTTGGTCCACGACTTCATGACTTTCAAGACTCATACGTCATTAACAAAACTTTATCACAGTCATCATCAGCCAACTACCACGAATATTCTTAAATATATAACTTTTCTTTCGCAACCCAAACTAACTTATTCAAATAATTTGGCGTACGCAATAACAAAATCCATGTAAAAAAAAACTCAAGACTAGCGGGTCTTATTTTTATAATTTTAATTGATAAACGAACGAAAGTAAATTTCACTCTTTAGTCACGAACTATTATTATAGTTGGCCGGTAACCAGGGGCGCAACAACTAAATTTCCAAAGGGGGGGGGGGGGGCAATATACCTTTTTATAAAGAATCATCGATCCCCCCCTATTGAAGCGGGGGGTCTGGGGGTCCTCCCCCGGGAAAATTTGTAATTCAAGGTGGAAAATGGTGCTATGTAAGCAGTTTTATTATCTAAAAATTGATTACACAGCATTTTCTTTGCCCCCGTTTGCCCCCACTTCAAGGTTTCAGAAGGGGGGGGGGGGGCAAAATACACTTGCACCCCCCCCCCCCCTTGTTGTTGCGCCCCTACCTGTAACGGTCTCTTAAAATTTCTGACGAATTCGTCTTAAAAGAGGGTTGCAAAATTCGTAATACCCAAACAAAGGTCCCCTCATAATACCATGTTGGAATGATCATGAGAAGGTATTTCGTGGTGAGGGACACGGTACTGGATATCACAAGTACCGCAGGTACGCTGCGGTGCTGGGCAGATGTCCCTGGAGCGCTCTGCGCGCGTGTGTCGGTAGCGGAGGCATGCGGGGCCGGGGGGCTGTGTGGGCTCGCAAACACCCGGGTCACCCCGGGAGCCGCGCTGCCCGCCCGCCAGGTGTCGGCTTGTCGCGTGGGGGGCCGCACGGGAGGGGGGGGGGGACGTCCCACGCGCCGACCGCACCCCTCCCCACCTTTTTTTACTAAAACCCCCCTCCGGTTCTACCATCGCATTCGTTACTGGATTCCAACCCCCCGCGCGCGCCACATGGCGTTAAACACGCGCGCTGCCTAGAACCTGTGCTACAAACCCCTCCCCTATCCCACCCCCACACCCCTGTGTCGGCCACTCAACTCCCCCCCCCCCCCTTATCCAAGCAAGCCCCTGCGCCAGAACCTCGCCGCGGCCAATCCTGATAGCGCCAAACATATTTCCAGCTCCGCTGAAGCGCCTCCCCCCCCCCCCCCCCCCCCCCGCAACATTCACACACACCCCCTCGTCCCACGCGGACCGGCGCTCGCGGAGTTAACACCCGATATACGCCCGACGGGGCGCTGCCCGGACCCGTGTCAACGTTAATCCTGAATCAGATAATGAGAAGAAATTAATGGCCTTCTGGATCCCCGAACACCCTTCTCCCGTTTTCCCACCTTTATTTTTTACCCCCTCCTCCCAGTAATTTTGCAACATCGCCCGCTTCGCGTTGGAAATAAAAAATATATATATATATATATATACTGACCCACAATCTCTTTTTATACCCCCCCCCCCCCCTTTTTTTTTCCCCCTACAAACCCAACATGCTTTTTTGACCCATCCCATATTCCAACACGTTCCTCGCTGTTCCGTCGTTCCGTGAGACACGCCGTGTAAAAAAGGGAGAAAGTTTTTTTTTTTAATTCTTTGTTAAATTAATCTCGGGTTGTAAAATAATATTTTTACCACTGCACCCCTGTAACGAGCTGATGATGATTTTTTTTTTTTTTTGCTCTCCGCTTACATAAAAAGTTATCTTTTCAATTAAGGGCCCAATTTTCTGTAAATACTTAACGGCTTTTGAAAACACGTTAAAAAAATCTTGGTGATAAAAATATTATTTATACGTTCGTGTTTCATTTTACAAACAGAGTTTCATTGTACGGTTATATAAAAAACACAATTTGTATCAAGGTAACCTGTGTATTTTAAAAATAATACGTTCTATCTGTACAGTATGGTAGAAGGTAGTCATTAACAAATAACAGCACCGACGAACAAAGTAGGCTAACAACGACGAGATGGTTTTTAACAAGAACAGTAAATGCAGTCAGACAACAAACCTAGAGAACACAGCGAACATATGAACCCAGAATGACAGAACAACAGAACGACGACAGCACAATCGAACACAGTGACAAAACAGTTGCGACGTTTAGGGAACTGGTAACTGTTCCCGTCATCAGAACAATCCCAATTGCACGAGTCATTTAAAGAACGCGCATACTTATATTTAGCACGTAGTTTTGAAGAATACCCGTCAGTTTCAATCACTCTCAGCTCAGCTCAGTTCAAGTACGCGAACATAACCCGAGAAAAAGTAAGTTATGTTTAGTATACAGAAAGCCCCAGAACTTGAGTTCAAGCCGATAAAAGTTGATAGGTCAATTGATTACTGTTCTGAATCGAAAAAAAAAAAAAAAAAATTTTTTTTTTTTGAAAAAGTGTTTTAGTTTTTGAGGCCTACGGTTTTCCTCTTTAAAAGTTTTAAAATCCACACCCTGCAACAAATCATGAGATATTGTGACTACAAGTTTTTGTTACGCAATCATGAATAACTGTACTATAGATATCAGTTCAAAATAAAAAATCAAACTTACTAGACTTTTTTGGAGGAAAACATTCTTTGCGATGACTAATGCGACAAAAAAAAATTATTTAACCGGTAACTCTGACTATTCCTGCTGTAAAATAATTTTTCTATTCTGCTCGTAACTTTAGCAAGTGACTTGCTTACGTGAGGCCTTCAAGTCATCTCTCTCGTTCTGATGATCAAATGTCGCGGTATCTCGCAAGGCTGGGCACAGTCTCACGCTCGGCTTACACGGGGGCGCCATCGAACAATCAATCCGCCCAGGGCCTAATTGCGCGTCGCGCCTCTCTCTCTCTCTCTCTTTCTCGGCTCTGGGGAGCGCCGCTTGTGACGTCACAGCCTGTCAGCGCTGCGTCGCGGGCTGTCTCCTGCTGCCCTCTGCCTCGTCCGTGGCGTTCATGGCCTGCGTTCCGTTGAGACCGGAAAAATTCGCGTATTCATTTCGTGAAAGGATGAAATTCAAACATGTGTACAATTCTGCTGGTTCTGCTCTATTGTCTCGCAGTTTAACTGGAGCTCTCTGGGCCAATGAGAGACTGTACTGCAACATGTTTGTTTTGACAGTTTAATTATTTATTATTATTTACGATTTATTTTATTTTTGTTTGCTCTATGTATAATATTATTTATTTTCAGAAACGGCAATATTTGGTTATGTATGTCTATGGAAAAGTGATTCTTTGGATTTTTACCGGACTATTTGAACGAGGTATTGTTGATACCCCTCTAAGGACTAATGGACTTGAAAACTGTAAACGGTAAAATTAACGCCGTAATTTTATTATGTAAATTATTAATTTTAATATTTATGTATTTGAATTTTAAGTGAAATTTTGTTATCCGCGCAATTGTTGCGTTCGGAGTTTACGTTTTCGGTAAGAAATTAGGTAACTGAAACGGTCCTTTTGGCCAATCACGGGCCACCATTTAAAAGTGAGTCTTACTGGTTATTTTGAGGAAACTAGTAAGAAAGAGAGTTCTACAATGGCCAGCTGAATGAGCGGCAACTTCGTGACGTCGGCGATTTTAAATCCTGAAAATTAGCTATCTAGCATCAGGCATCCCGGATAGTGGATGATAATTATGAACCATTAGGGAGTTCAGAACATTTAAATAGGATTTATCTAAAAAGATAAATATTATAGGAGTGATTAACGTGAGTAACAAAAGTGCCCAGATTTTTTGTGCCCTAATCTTATGCACGAATCACGAAACTCCCGTTTTTACGTCACATCGCCGCCGAAACTTATTATAAATATTGATTTCATGAATTAAATTGACTTTATAGATGATTTAAATAATAATTGGACATAAATTTTACGATTTACACACTATTTAACAGACTCAGTGGTCCTATAGATGAGAGGCTCTGAGCTCTGCCGATGAACTATCTGAACCTAACTAGCCGAGGTAAATTGATTTTAAGTTCCCTAAAAACTTTAATTAAAAACTGTGTAGTGTCAACGAACCCGAATTAAGACTTTTGAAAATATTTAAGTGTGCGCAACATAACTCCTGGTAATTGAACTTTTATTGAATTACTATGATGTCACCGTTAAGTTAGGTTGTTGTTTTGGATATGAATAGTAATTAATTATATTAATAAGATTAAAATCTTTCAAATCATTTTTTTTTTTACATTGGAAATAAAATAATTCTATATTTTTTTTTATTCAAAGTGTTGTGTTGTGTTATTTGTAATTCCACCTACTCCAGTGTATATTTATGTATGTTCCAAATCAATCAAGTAACACCTGACTGTGACTTACCTTATATCAACATTACCAGTGAAGAGTCACAAAATTAAGAAATCTCATTTATTACACAGTTTTATTCAGCCCAACGTTTTAGTGTGTGTGTGGGGCCTAAACTATTAGAAGGTAGCTCCACATATTAATTTGGCTACCCCTAGTGGGGCCTATTGAGTTTCAAAAGTTCCCGCACACACTAATTTGGAGCCCATACGGTGGGGCCGATTTTGAGGTTAAGGGACACCTCAACATTTTTGTGTGTAAATTCTGTACCAGCCAAGTACTGAGTGCAAGTGCACTATTTGTGTAAAATATTATCTGGTCAATTGTTTCATTGCACACTATTATGGCAGACGAACAAAACAAATACTTTCTTAGAGAAAGATCACGAAGTGTAGGTGAGGAGTATGCTACTGCACAAACCTCAAGCAGTGAGTCGAATCCTTCATCATCTGCAGGGAATTCGCCTGTAGTCACCTGTGAGGAGAGGTTAGGGCGGCCCACATCTCCCCTAATCATAGAGCAGGCAAACGTGAATGACACTGTCATCCACACAGCTACACCCCAGGACAGTAATCCTACAACACCACCAGTGACACTAGAGTCACTGATGAAGATTCTGCTGCAAAACAACGCAGAAATGAAACAAAACAACACCAATCTTACTGATGAATTGAAGACTGAGCTGGAACGTAACAATACTAATCTTACTGCTAAGTTAGATCAAACCAGTGACAGCATCAGGAATCTCGAGCATAGCATCGAGGTTAGACTCGCACAACAACACGAGGAGATCCAACAGATAGCCGAACAGGTCTCCCAGTACAACTGGGTACAACAGTACAGATGGGTTGGAATCCCACGTCACGTCCCTGAGGAACATGATGGCCAACGAGCACCGAGGGCAGGCCAACGCCAGGGAAGAGGTGCGTGAGCACATCCAACACCTGGAGAGCAGGCTCAGCGATATTGAGGTGGCCACAGCTACGCTGAGGGACAGGTTTGAAAATCTGTCTGTTCAACCAAGTCCTACAGCTGCATCAGCTGGTAGTATAGGCCAGGCCCAGGCAAGCGAGTGCCATGGACCCACTGTTCCCACACTGCCTACCACAAGCAAACGACAGGGCGGCACCGAGTGCTACACTGAGCACCAGCCCCAGGAACAGCCACACGTGACCCCCATCACTCACCGACCAGGTAGCAGGACGTTTGTGAACACGTCGAGTATGGACCCTGCCACTCTGATCCACCACCCGGCCAAGCATTGGGCAGAGGCCATGCCCACGTTTTCAGGAAGGGTTACTGAGAACCCTATACGGTTCCTGAAACGTTTTGAGGAATATGCGGCCACGTTCAATCTCAGCGAGACTGAGGTACTAAAGTGCCTCAACAGTGCTTTGAAAGGGCAGGCTTTCTACTGGTGGGAAATGCTGAGTGCAACCACCAGTAGCTACAATCACTTCCAGGCCATGTTCCGCCAGCAGTATTGGAGTCTGCGGATTCAGAGCAATCTGCGTGCCCAGCTCCATACTGAGAGGTATGACCCCAGGAAGGGCACAACGCTGGAGGCCCACCTCTCAACAATGTTTGAGAAAACTAGATACCTCGACTTGCCCATGACAGACGAGGAGTTCGTAGCGGCAATACTCACTCAGTTGCCGCTGCGCTACCAAAAGCAGTTGTCCGGCCTGACTTACCGAGACGTCACAGAGTTCAGAGAGAGGCTCCTGAACTACGACAAGCTGGAGAAAATGGACAGGACGCCAGCACCTAAGGAGGACCACGAGAGGGTGCCTCAGCAAAACCGCCAGCCACCCCTGAATAACTACTGGCAAAACAGGGACAACAAGCCAAGGGACAACCGTCAGGCAGCTGTCCACACTATGACGTGGCAACCCAAGGGCAGGGAGCAAAGCTCGTATGGCCGTTATGCTGCGAGCCAACGCAAAGGCCCCTACAACAAGAGGAAGACCTGGTGGTCAAATACGAGGAACTATCATAGCGACGAAGAGATGTACCAGCGCAAGAGGAAGGACGACCGCAACGACAACCGCCGCCGCTCCTACTCGCCTGAAGTACGGCCTCCCAGGGAGTCCCGTGACCGACGCCCAAGATCCTCGTCTGAAGACGAGAGAGAGTACGCGAGGAAGTACCGCAAGACGGAGGAACCTCGATACCAGGGCCGGCACGAAGAAACCCGAATGCCACCCCACCATTATTCCCCCCAGACGACAGAGAATCATGGCGGCCAAGCCCATAATAGCCAGTTCTCTGGAAACAAGCAACGCTACCAGAACGCGACATTTCCACCACCATTCCAGGCGCAGCATCCAGGACATCAAGCTGCATACTACCAGAGAGGGGAAGTGAACCCGGTAGCAGCCGAGTTCAAGGCTGCAGTGTCCAGCGTCGCAGGACCAAGTAATTGGAACCACAAAGAACAACAACAACGTGTTCCAGGTGGACGTGCCAACCAGGGCACGTTAAACTAGAACGGGTTTCAGTTGGATCGCCCCGAACAGAAACCCACTATTCAGGCTCAGGGGTACATAACGACAAAACTCCAATTTACAGCTGCATCAGCTACGATAAATTTATATGCACTGTTATGCTAAGAGAAAGTGAAAGGGACTTTCTCTATAATGAAAATGATGAAAATAGGGTTCATCAAGTTTGTACAGTTTGTCCACATGTGACATTAAAAATTGAAGAATGCAACGTGGATGCATTAATTGACAGTGGCGCTGAAGTCACGTGTATCAGTGAGGAGTTGGTGAACTACCTCGAGCATCAGGGCATCATACTACCCAAGATACCAGTACCAGCACTCAAGATAATTGGAGTGACATCAAGGGCAAGCCCTATTGTAAACAGACAGGTACTGATAACAGTACACGGCCTAGGCAGACCGAAAGACATGACTGCACTAGTTGTGAAAGGCCTAGCAAAACCGCTAATAATAGGCACCGACTTTCTATCACAATTTGGTGTAGTGATAGATTTTAAACTATGTAAAATTCATTCAAATGACTGTGAAACTCCAGTCACACTCACAGGCAAGTGGCATGTGAGGGAAAGTTTTGTGGGAATATTGTACAGTGAACCTATGCACAGGCACATATACAATGCACAAGCAAGTGAGCAACTTCAGGCATCACTTGAAGACATAAGACAGTCACTACAGGAGGTGAAGAGTGTATCACCCAGTCAGCTGCAACAACTGTTTGGTGTACTGGCCAATTTTCAGTCAGTATTTTCTGACAAGCCAGGCAGAAACAGATTCTACCAAGCGAAAATTAAAATAAATGAGGAGGCACCGTACCACCGCAAATGCTATCCCATTCCGGTGAAGTACGTTCAGGAAGCCACAGCCTACCTACAACTTATGATTGATTGGAATGTAATCAGGAGAGAAGCAAGCCCCTATGCTAACCCCATAGTTTGTGTGAGTAAACGAGACGGGACAGTAAGACTGTGTCTCGATGCTAGGGAGCTCAACAAAATTACAGTCAAGGACAGGGAAAGTCCTATACAAACGGCAGAAATTTTAAGATTGTATCAAGGTGTGAAGTATCTCACAACCATGGATCTGTCGTCAGGCTATTGGCAGATACCATTAGAGCCTAATTCCTGCCAATATACATCATTTCTGTTCAGGAATCAGCAGTATGTATTTACAGTTATGCCGTTTGGACTGTGTAACGCAGTGGCTGACTTTACGAGATGTCTAGACGCAACCTTAGGACCCGAGTGTCAGGGATTTGCAAGGGCGTATGTCGATGACATATTAATAACATCATCAAATTTTGAAGAGCACATGCAGCATGTTGCCACTGTACTGCACAAATTGCAAGAGGCAGGCATGACTGTGAAAATTAGAAAATCTGTTTTCTGCAGAGAGGAATTACCCTTTTTAGGACACATCCTCACACCTGAAGGCATTAAGACAGCCCCAGACAAGCTGCAGAACATCCAAGAGTTTCCTACACCGAGGAACGTGAAACAGCTAAGAGCGTTTCTTGGAATAATTGGGTTTTACAGGATATACTCCAACCAAGTTGCACAGTGTGCAGTTCCACTGTTCAGCCTATTGAAGAAAGGTCAGGCATGGATGTGGAGTGAAGAGCACGAGCAAGCCTTCATCAGCTTGAAAAACTTGTTCCTGACTGAACACGTCATCTACCATCCAACCCAAGGGAAGGAATTTCTGTTATACACAGATGCCTCTGACACAGCCCTAGGATGTAAGCTTGCACAGGAGGAAAATGGAATTGAAAAGACTGTAGCAATGGCTAGTCGTACTCTCAACCAAGCCGAGAGAAATTACACTGTTACAGAGCGAGAGGCTCTGGCCATCATATGGGCACTCCAGAAGTACAGGGATCTGCTACTTGGAGAAACAGTGAAATTGTTAACAGATCACCAGGCGTTAACATGCCTTAAGGCAGGCAAGTTATTTGGTAGCCGCCTTACGAGATGGTTTTTGCTACTGCAGGAATATGATATTCATATACATCATATCAAGGGATCTGCCAACACCACTGCAGATTACCTAAGTCGCCTGCATGAACTGCAAGAAAGTTCACCATCTACATCAAAACGACAGAAGGAATTTTTAGTGGCACCAGTATCCACAGAAATATTTAAAACCAACCCTAAACTCCGAGATATCCTGAAGGATATAAAATGTAAACAACAGGCAGATGAGTACTGCAAAAACACCATCAACCAGCTGCAGAAGCAGTCAGCTGATAATAAAATTCACCAACATTTCTGTTTGTCAGCAGAAAATGTTTTGTTTGCCCAGTCAAGGAAGAGAGGCATTTTCGAAGATCACTGGAAACCAGTGATACCAGCTGATTTGAGGCAACCAATCACCTGGGAACTACATGTAGCCTTGGGACATGTAGGGAGCAAGAAGCTCATTGAAGCATTAAAGAGGCAAGTGTATTGGCCTAACATGTCACGCTATGTAAGTAAGGTCACAAGTGCCTGTGACCTATGTCAGAAGGTGAAACCACCTGGACAACACCTGCATGGAGAATTGCAGCCAATCATTCCAACAGCACCATTGGAATTATTATCAGTTGATTTATTTGGCCCCCTACCACAGTCAAAGGGAGGTGTTAAGTATGTTTTTGTGATGCAAGATGTTTTCACAAAATTCACCAAATTATATGCAATTGTGAACCCAACTGCAAAAGCAGTTATGCAAAAATTAAAAACTTTCGTTGAAGAAATTGGTTTACCTAAAGTGGTATTGTCAGACAGAGGTACCCAGTTTACCAGTGATTTGTGGCAAACAGGAGTCAGGAAATTAGGTGCAATACCTACAACCATCAGTGTACGGCATCCACAAAGTAACCCTGTGGAAAGACTCATGAAGTCAATAGGGAGTCTTTTACGTACGCTATGCCATAACTCGCAGCAATCATGGCGAGATAAGTTGCCATATGTAGAGTGCGTTATTAACCATACTGTACATGGTTCTATTGGAGTTACCCCTGGAGAAGCCATGAGCCTGAATAGATCGGTGGCGATCAACCCGAAATATTTACCCCGATGTGAACACACCCCTAATGATGAGGAAAAACTACCTACAGGAGAAGAGGTAGAAGCTCTAGTGAAGAGGAAGTTGACAGCAGAAGCTGACATCAGACGCAAGAGGAAACCAGCATCAAAATTAGCAAAATTTAAAATTGGAGACCAGGTACTGAAGAAAACAACTCCAGTAAGCAAGGCCTGGGAACATGTAACCAAGAAATTGTTTTTGTTATTTGAAGGTCCTTATGTCATCACAGACATAGTACAAGAGAATTGCTATGCACTAGCAGAGCCAGCAACAGGCCGACCAGTAGGCCGTTATAATATAACGCAGTTAAGGGAATACAAGAGCCCTACTACTATGTAAGCAGTACCGACCTAAGCTGTGAATGCCTCGTGATGGTACAAGGTGTAGTACCAGAAACAGCTGAGAGCAGTCTAAGTGTAAGTTTCAGACCAAGGATCTGAACTGTACAGAGGAGTAAGTGTATGTCACTGTGATTATGTGATCTAGTACGCCATGTGAGGCGTAGTGCAGCCACTGTAATTTGTAATGTTTAGCGGAGGTGTAATTCCCGCTTGTTTCTGCGTAAAGGTGAAGTGAAATGCCACCTATGCAGATATTTACCCTGTGGTTATGCGGAAGTGTAATTCCCGCTATATTGCTGTATTTGAGGTGAAGTGAAATGCCACCCATACAGATGTTATTGTAGCCTGTGAAGCTACCAGTGTACAATGTGTATTGTATTTATGTATCAGTTGGCTTGCACAATTCCTCGTATGAGTATGAACTCAAATGTCACTAAGACATATATTACAACGCTAGACTAGCCTATACCTATGTGAAGCTGTATGTACTGTGTACTAACAAACGAGAAGAAATTAAGCTTATTTAGTGTCGATGTAACTACCCGTATGTGGTATGATACCCCATCCTGCTGTGTAGACATATGTAAACACTGGCATGCAAAGCATCTCTAAAAGCACATAACACTTTGCAACTACGAGCAGAATAATATTATGCAGGTTACCTTGATTTATTGATGATGCTGAGTAATCCAATAGGCGTCGTTATGTTGATGATGAAAAATAGAAAATCACTGAATTTTCTAATATTTATAGGAGAACTCACTAAAATTTTAAAACTTCACTATTTTTTATTACCATTTCTGGGATGAATTTAGGGAAAAGAATGATCTTTAGGATTGCATTCTACCCAGAATGCAGATTAGAAAAGTATGCACTCATTTCGCATACAAATCCAATCAGATTTAGTTGAAACATTTAGTTTATTAAACTTTGGATGTCAAGGTATTGACATTTTATGAAATGAAAACACGAAAATTTGAAATCGATGATTTTTAAGGATTTATTGGGAGAAGCCCCTATACAAGGAAATTACGTCACTTCAACAGTATTCACTCGCAGCACTGTCATAGTTGCTTGAGTAGTATTCTTCGAATGATGTGAAGAATAGCGGAGGATGTGGATCTGAAAAACTCAGGATCTAAGCCCTTTGTCGCGAGAAGCGAAGGTACTCCGGCAAACAAGTGTCCACAATCAACTTCGCCTAACAGAAGTTATAAACTTGAAAAAGCAAGAAAATTTTCTTAAAAGGAAATAAAAAAAAATATTGAACATGTGATACCATGTGTTGAAAGCTATCCTGATACAGCATGTTTGTGAAACAGCTGATTGGTAAAAGTAACCTTAGCTACACTGAAGCCAGGAGCCTCAGTAGATTACAAGACTTATGTTACTGATAGTAACCAAGATGAGATGAAATGTGAACATTATTCAACCCAGCGAGACCGCTACGGGATGAAAACAACATTAATGAAAGATGAGAAGAGGAAGATAAAGCCTCTACAGCTGTTGATCGGAGCACAGCAGACTGAAATTGAAAAGTTACTAAGTTGGTAATTGTGTAAACCAACGACTTCTCTGTATAGGAGAAGATAATGTAAACAATGTGTAAAAACGCTATGAAATTTTGATTGTATAACTTGTAAACATAATGAAAGGTTAATGGTATGTTATGTAAATGTTATTATATATATAGTTATATGTAAATGTTATATTTTATGATCAATTGCTAATATGTACTATGCAAACATAACAATGAACTATTAATTGTCAGTATGTACATGATCTGATATATATTCTTTGATGAAATGTTAACGAGTGTGATGAAATACAAATGTAAATAGCAAGCTAAAGATGCTATAATTAAATGCAAATATTTTTAATAATGAAATGTAAACATGTAAGTTACAAACATTGAGTAATGAATATAAATTATGTTAGCTATCAATATGTTATAATGAAAAGCAAAACATGTGATGTTTGATATTCAATAATGATACGCTATAATGAAATGTTGTGGTGAAATGTATGAAATCTCATGAAATGAGAACACAAACAAGCAAATGCACTGTGATGCATACTAATCAAGTACGAACTAACAATGTGATATGTTAGTAGCAAGCAAAGTACTAATATTGAATTTAATGGATATTGATAACCAGGCATTGTTATGCAAGAATTGAGATTTAATAATTAATAGTATTTATTTATTTTTTTTTCTAACAATGATGTTAATAATGAGAATGTTATATGTTAAGCTAGGAATTTTAAGGTTAATTTAAGATATTTTTGTTTTAACGGTGACGTCATAGTGTTCCGCGGCAAGTACACAAGTTGTATTGCCTGCAGACACTTGTATTTGCAAGAGTACAAGTACGCACATAGTGATTAAGGTATCGATTAAGACCCGGACACCTATACTTAAGTCAGGTGCGAAGGTTACACCAGAGTGAGCTAGACGTAGTGCGGTTCGCAACGATTGTGTACCTAACAGTGATGGGAATAGACGAGTGCTTCCTTGTGGGAAGTGGTGACCTCGCCCCACGCAATCAGCACCGCAGACGCCACGACGCCGTCTCGCGCGTAGTCGTGAGGCAGGGCGGCTGGACGCCGCCACATCAGCAGTTGATGACGTCAGCTGCAGTGCCAGATGCCGTGCTGTCTGGTACAGCATCATCGCCCCACGCCAGACCCCGTCGACGCGTGGTGAACCAGGCCAGGTTTGTTGGTCGTTTTGAGGACAGGCGCCGTCTCGACGCCGCTGTCCGCTGCAGGAAGGAGGAGTCGCAGCAAGGATGCAGTCATCACCGCAGGTGGACGTTGACCCACTGCCGTGACGTGACCTGGAGAACGTCCTATTGTTGACTCGCGTGTACATTGCACCCCTTCGAATCCCTTTAGTGAATCACACTCACAGTAAGTAAGTCCTCCCGAGTCCTTCTCAACAGGAGCGGCTCAAGGCAGAAGCTGTCGGAGAGCAGCAGCAGTTCCAGCCTTCGAAGATTTTGCACTGCAAAATCCGTGAACTTCTTCGCGCAGGTCTGTTAGCAGCGACGACCCGATAAAAAGTGTTTAAAAAGGCGCGATTTTCAGGCGCGCAACGGTAAAAAACGAATCGAGGAGAGGTAGTCTCTCTCAAGTTGTTTTTTTTGTTTGTCGTTTGGTGCGCGCGTTGCTAGGCAACGAAGAGTGTTGTGTATTGTGCGACGGAGAAAGAGAAGTGCCAATCACATTGCACCGTTTTGAACAGGTCAAAGAGCACTGTTCAATGTAATTGACAAGGGCGGCAAAATCTGTACTGCAACATGTTTGTTTTGACAGTTTAATTATTTATTATTATTTACGATTTATTTTATTTTTGTTTGCTCTATGTATAATATTATTTATTTTCAGAAACGGCAATATTTGGTTATGTATGTCTATGGAAAAGTGATTCTTTGGATTTTTACCGGACTATTTGAACGAGGTATTGTTGATACCCCTCTAAGGACTAATGGACTTGAAAACTGTAAACGGTAAAATTAACGCCGTAATTTTATTATGTAAATTATTAATTTTAATATTTATGTATTTGAATTTTAAGTGAAATTTTGTTATCCGCGCAATTGTTGCGTTCGGAGTTTACGTTTTCGGTAAGAAATTAGGTAACTGAAACGGTCCTTTTGGCCAATCACGGGCCACCATTTAAAAGTGAGTCTTACTGGTTATTTTGAGGAAACTAGTAAGAAAGAGAGTTCTACAATGGCCAGCTGAATGAGCGGCAACTTCGTGACGTCGGCGATTTTAAATCCTGAAAATTAGCTATCTAGCATCAGGCATCCCGGATAGTGGATGATAATTATGAACCATTAGGGAGTTCAGAACATTTAAATAGGATTTATCTAAAAAGATAAATATTATAGGAGTGATTAACGTGAGTAACAAAAGTGCCCAGATTTTTTGTGCCCTAATCTTATGCACGAATCACGAAACTCCCGTTTTTACGTCACATCGCCGCCGAAACTTATTATAAATATTGATTTCATGAATTAAATTGACTTTATAGATGATTTAAATAATAATTGGACATAAATTTTACGATTTACACACTATTTAACAGACTCAGTGGTCCTATAGATGAGAGGCTCTGAGCTCTGCCGATGAACTATCTGAACCTAACTAGCCGAGGTAAATTGATTTTAAGTTCCCTAAAAACTTTAATTAAAAACTGTGTAGTGTCAACGAACCCGAATTAAGACTTTTGAAAATATTTAAGTGTGCGCAACATAACTCCTGGTAATTGAACTTTTATTGAATTACTATGATGTCACCGTTAAGTTAGGTTGTTGTTTTGGATATGAATAGTAATTAATTATATTAATAAGATTAAAATCTTTCAAATCATTTTTTTTTTACATTGGAAATAAAATAATTCTATATTTTTTTTTATTCAAAGTGTTGTGTTGTGTTATTTGTAATTCCACCTACTCCAGTGTATATTTATGTATGTTCCAAATCAATCAAGTAACACCTGACTGTGACTTACCTTATATCAACATTACCAGTGAAGAGTCACAAAATTAAGAAATCTCATTTATTACACAGTTTTATTCAGCCCAACGTTTTAGTGTGTGTGTGGGGCCTAAACTATTAGAAGGTAGCTCCACATATTAATTTGGCTACCCCTAGTGGGGCCTATTGAGTTTCAAAAGTTCCCGCACAAGACTATCGACCAAAGGAGCGTCGAATCACAAGCTACCCAGTGGAGACGCCTCACAACTCAGTACCCAATGAACACGCGTGTTTACTTGAGAAATGCAGAGGATAATGGAGGCTATCCTAGAGGTCATTGAATCCGCGAATTTTTCCGGTCCCTACAAATAGGAAGCTAACTGTTCGGAGCACGACATCCTGTCCGGCAAGAACAAATACAGCACCGTGACGACAAACTTATATGTATATGGACACAATTGGGAACATTTTTAATCTTATTTTAATTTAAACATCGTGGAAATGAAAATATGTACTCGGATGAAATTTCGATGCGAAAAGTGTAAACAAATATCGAGTAACAAGAACACGGATAATACAATTGACATGAAGTCCCCGTGTAGAAAACCAGCCTTTAAGGATGAATAAGGATACAAGATAATCAGATAATTTTATACCTAGAACACATATCTCCTAGTATGCGTTAACAAGTATTAGATCATAGTGTTGTATCAGAATGTGCCGTTAAGTTGTGATAATCTTCGTTCATCGGTGCTGTCGGCGTTGTGATGTCCAGACAATCAGTTTTAGTATCATCGTTGGGTTCCTCTGTTTTTCGCTGTGTTGTCCAAGTTTGTTGTTGGTCGTGTATTTACTGTCCTTGTTGCCACCGTCTCGTCGTTGTTCAATGTGTTCGTCTGTGCTGTGATATTGTTCTGACAAATTCCATCCACGGAATTCTCTCTGCTGTTTAAGTATTTAATGTTTCATATCAGCTGATTTTGGCTTGTTTTTGCGTGTCTGTATTTGTTTGTCCGTTCTACAGGTTTTTTTTTATATGAAAAACAGTCATACGGCAATGGCGTTTGACCAAAACAATGTTTTGAATCAAAATTAAGATTAACAAGATACTGTTGTGACCATGTGCTGGATAGGTTGAACACAGGCTGTCCCCCACAAGCTTCCACTAAGCGTATCTTCGATTTTTTTTTATGACCGTCTGGCGCAGATCTCACTCACTCACGCGATAACATTTTTTTTTTTAATGAACCAGTGGAAATCTGTTTTTTAAGCACTCGTTTTCATTCCAACAGAATAAACAATTATTTAATACATTTTTACATACGCCATGGTAGTTTTCCACTGTTTGCCATGGATAAACTTCAAGAATGCCAAATAAATATGAAAGCATAAACACACAGGGAACAAGCCTAAAAAAAAGCTTATGTTAAACTGTGAACATCATGCAGCACAGAATATTGCGTGAGATAAATTTAGTCGTGAACAAATAACAGCACCGACGAACACAGCGGGCTAACAATGACGAGGCAGTTTCAACAAGAATAGTGATTGCAAATAGACAACAACCTCGGACAACACAAATAGAGACGAACATATGATGGCAAAAGGAATTTCGGACAACACAACGACCACAAAGATGAACCCTATCGGCTTTCTATGACGAAACAGTTTTGACATTAGCCGATTTTGGCTTTTTTTTTTTTTATGTATTTACTGTGTTCAAAATGTTTTTTTTTCACTCACGCGTGTAACCTTTCAAAACATCCTAGTCAAAATTTTAGTTTTGATTCTCAAATTTTTTGAATTCCCGGTAGGGACGTAAATCGAGCCCGATGCCCGTGATCAAAGAGTCAGACAAAGTCCTGGCCGAAACACAGGTTGTAAACGCCCGTCGTTCAGCAGCGACACTCGCGAACGAAACACACCGGATGCATCGCGCGACCTAGTTCCCTCTGGGGGGGGGGAAGAGGGGGTGGAGACTCCGCCCCCCACTCCCCCACACCTCTGACCGCAGCTGCACACGAGTGTTCGACAGGCAGCAGTCAGCCCGGCCCCGAGGCGTGACCTAATTGTAGACGCAGCGCCGACCGCTAGCAGGCCGGCATTCCCTCGCACGCGCGGACAGTGAAATACATGAGACCAACCCCCGCACTTCCATCCTCCCCCCTTCCACGCGCGTTCACTGTTGTTTCATGTGCGTTCACCGGTGAGGTAAAAGTATAACGCATCGACATATTTGTACTCTGACGTTGACGCAACCTTTATTTGTTTGATGAAATGCCAAGCGAATGACAAATAATTGATTGAAACAAATGACTTTTTTTTTTTACTTGCATTTACTTGTCTCAGCTTATTTTAAGGTTGGAAAAAACAAAATTGCCTTTTTTTTTCATTTACCATTAATAGTTCCAGTCTGTCATATATTTTACTATTTTTAACACCATTTGATCCAATGTTTCGTCGACCCAAAGTTTATACGAATAATGCTATATTCGCTAAGAAAACCACAAACAATGTGTGTGTTTGTGTTTAGTGAAAAATCAGTTTTCATGCACGGAAAGTATTAATTTTTTGGCTTGTGGGCTTTTTTTTTTTTTTTTTGCCATGCAGGAATACTTACTAAATATGTCTCTAATTATAATTTGCTTTAATTTAAAACATTTAAAACAAAAAAAAAACAAGTACGTTTTCCAATATAACTCACTATATAACTAACAGTTTTATCTATGATTTCTCCTTTTTTAATTTGTCTAAAGATTTTTAACTTGAAATAGCATTAACAATAAGTTGCAAAGATTTCTGTAGCATTTAAGGTTTCATATACATAAAAAAAATTTAGCCTACAATCGCCGTGGGTAATTTTTTTTTTTAATTCATCCAGCCAATGATTTCTAAGTGTAATGATCATTGTAGCTAATACTAAAATGCTGTTGTGAGGAAGTGCTGTAAATCAAAGCTAGGGTCCTTGTTGGCTGTAAATTGTATACTAAAAAAATTGTGTGCTGCAAATGTTTACCCAATGTATTTTTTTCAACCAATGTTAATTTGGGAATTGAAATTGCCGTTAAGAATTGAAAAGAGTAGTTGAAATTCTTAGAGGCATATTAAAAGTTTTGCGCCACTGAAAACGGATTCATCTTTGTTTTGCTTGTTCCAGGGTGTGAATTGTGTACACAGCAGGTGTTTTAAGTTTTCTGACACGTACATTTTCTCTGAGAGTGCACCAGATGTGATGAGTGGTAGACGCGATGCATCTAGGAGCATGTATGTTTCACCGGAGCCCCTCTTGTGATCTCTGAGTCCTGTCGGCTGCCTCGCGCTGTAGCAGCAAACAACCGCCTGTTTGTGGGGACTGTACCCTTCCGAAACATCCTTGCGTTGATTGGCTGCTGTTTGAAACATTTAAACACCAGGCCTTTCCTCGCAGACAGACATGCTTGCGGAGGGCGTGTGGGCGATCTTTCAGCCGGATGTCTTCTGTATTTCTATTGGTTATCCGTGTATCCTCCCTACGTCAGTTAATCATCCGCAAGGAAAACCTTTCAGCTACTACACCGTAAAAAAAGTTTCTGAACATTTTAGAAGTAAAATCCTTGGAAACTCATTTGCCATTGATGTCAGTTGTAAAACTGCAAGACATTGCTTTGTAAAATTTCAAATGGTCCAAAACTCTGACTTGGAATTTTACAAGTGATATCGTTGGAAACTAGTTTCCAAAGAAGTTCCTTGTAAAGGTACTTTTTTTTTCAGTATTAGGTCGCTAGATTGTTACATGCCCATGTAACTTGTGAGGAAGCTTTTTTTCGATTCCCCAACACGGCATAACCCATAAATTATTGGCATCGACTTAATAGATCAGAGCCCACTGACACTGTCATTCTCGCATTAAACTAAATGTTAAGTACATGTTTGCACACCTATCCATAACTTATCAAATTATACATATACTGTATGTGCTTACAGTGTTGCGGATACATATATTTTTGTGTTATTCTGATTTCCTTTAACACAGATTACCTTGCTTCTCTATCTCTGAATGTTAATTCTCTCTTGAGTTCAAGGAAAAATTGTATCTTAAGGGTCCCGCCTACCTGGGCACACATACGGTGTGCAGAGCTTCAGGAAAAACAACGCGATTTCAAAACTACTCAAGATATCCGAGTGGGGCCTATTTACGAATAGCATTTAAGAGTTCGCTGAGGGCCGAAACGTACTTTTAATTTCGGATTAAGTTTTTAAACTGTATTTTTAGAAGCGTTAATATGCCTAAAACGCATGTTTTCAGAGTAATTTTTAGGCATAAAACAGTCAGTACAGATTCTTGAAACCACTTAAGGGGCTTGCATAACACCTTTATCTTCATTTCTCCGCCATATAATGTTACGGTCACCGCTCAAATTTCACAGTTATCCTGTGACGACGAGACGAATGCGCGCCAGTTCAGAGACTTGCGCTTAGAGGCTATACCGCGCTGGAAGCACCAGCGAGCGTCGCGCTTATCATCCCGCCTCACTAACACACATACACCCCTGACGTGGCGGGCCCCTTAAGGCCCAATTTTAGAAGCTCTTACATCCGTAGATGTGTGACTTTAAATATATATTTTCTAACGGCAGAATAATTTCATATCAACCACAAAACTTTACATTAGTGACAACTATTTTTATCCTCAGTAATAGCTTTTAGCAAGTGTACAAAACCACGTGTAGGAGTTCAATTAAGTAGATCTTTTGTCGCGTTCATTCAGAAATTGCTTCTTTTTTTTCTCAATTCGTTGTTTTAAACGTCGGCAGCACATTTCGATAAATTATATTTCTAAACTCTTTAATGTACGATGACAGCAGATACACGTATCGGCCATAGCTTGCAATGTTTTTTGCGACGATCGCATTAACCGGGTGTTTATCAGACTTTTCACTGCGCTCGACCGAAAAAGAAGAAGAAAAAAACATGTTTAAGTCGCGCATGCGCGATGAATATTCTTGTTGACCAAGAGGGGGGAAGGGGGAGATTTCTCTCTTCGTAGGCGGAGACGTCGTTAAGTAAACAAAGCGAGGCGCCGCGCGTTACGCCTAAACATTAATCTGAAAACATGCGTTTTAGCCACTTTAACGCTTCTAAAAATACAGTTTAAAAACTTAATCCGAAATCCAAAGTACTTTTCGGCCCTCGCCGAACTCTTAAATGCTTTTCGTAAGCAGACCCCACTCGGACATCTCGATTAGTTTTGAAATCGCGTTGTTTTTTCCTGAAGCTCTGCGCAATTTATGTGTGCCCGGGTGGGCGGGGGCCGTAAGACTCGTCTGGCGACAGCGCCTTCGACTCTTCTCACGGTGCCGAACCGCCCTTCAGCCCTTATGCAGCGGCGAAGGGCGGGGGGAGCAGGCACGGGGTGGGCGACGACTAATTATTTCGTCATTGTGTGCCTGGGAGCGGGGCGATTAATAATTGGATCAGCGTGCAAATAGGATTCCGTGCGTCCTAATGCGCCGGCGAGCCGGAGGGATCTACTTCCAGGAGCGCCTACAGAGCTGAGTGACAGTGCTGTGTTGCGTGTGGGCGCGGAACAGCATAGAGAGAGAGAGAGAGAGAGAGAACACGGGGCAAATTCTCTCCGAGAATTCCCCCAGCTGCTGTCCGGACCGCTGCGTCCTGATCTGAGAATCTCAAAGTTTTCAAGCCAACAACAGGAATCTAATAGTCCTTGCTTATATGTTAAAAGAATCCCCGTGACATTGTGTTTGGGATTCGTGTTTTCTTTAACAAACGAGATTTGATAGTAACCCGTGAGCGAATGCAGATCGCGTAGCAGTGCCAATTAGGTCACTTACTGCCACTAGTGCACGCATGTGGAGATCAACAAGCCTCCGAAGTTTAGGTCACGTGGTTTACTGGACTATGAAATGAATTAATAAATCATTGTTACAAGCTGTAGCTAAATTTTCTGAATCTCAAAGAAATGAGGATTTTGTCATATTTTGAATCATTATTTTATATGTATGTCAATCTGTTTGACTTTCTTTCAAGTGACATTATTTTACGAAATATAAAAAGAAATTAATGCTTGTTGCATAATGCCTAAGCTTTTATATTTATTATAAATTTGTGGCGCTTTGGTGTATGCATAGCCATAAAAAAAAAGACTGGATATTTTGATTATTATAGCCCTTGCTACATACAGTAAACTTCGTGAAATACTTATAACTCTGGCTTTCAAAACAAAACTTTTTTTTTAATTTCACTAGAATATTTTTTTTTTAATATATGTGTGTTTTTATTGCAGTTTGAAAATGCTTTCAGATTTTTTTTAAGTGAAACGTTGTTACAGCCGGAAGGGAGATCAGAGAATAATGTAAAACAAAAAAAAAAACAATAAAATACGCTCAGGATTGGGACGTCGATGGAAGGAACCTTTGAGGGTGGGGGGGAGGAAAATAATGAAATAAGTAGAGAGTAGGAGGCGCTAAATTACGGAACAACGTGTTTTCGCGTGTTTCCAGTGTAAGAACACGTAAGAAGGTTGTAACAAGTAACGATTTTTTTTTTGCTGTAACAATTTTCATGGTAGCCGTTACTAAAATTCTATACCAGAAACGACATTAACTGTATACATGGCAATACTAAACCACTCAGTTTATAACAGTTCTATGACACCGACAATTCATCAAGTAACTATCCCTTTGTTTTCAGATTCTACTGGCTGTGCACTATACGAGTAAAACAGCTTTCGTTGCCACACAAAAAAAAATACTACATACAAAAATTTAGTTGAATATGATACACCGCTAAGTTTTGTCAGAGAAAATTTTCTTTGTGATGAAAACTTGCATGGTCATTAAAAGTTTTCAAGTTAGCTACAATTCATGTATAAATAAAAAAAAGGACGCTTCAGAGTTTTCCCCAGCAGTACCTAACCTTGCGATTGTTCAACGTTATCGTTGATGCAGGGTTTGGACGCATGTAACGGGTCGTTACAACAACGCCGAACGTACAATAACGCCGAATGCCAATTTGACCGCAACGCCGACAGCTAGAAAACTGCTGTGTACCACAACGCCGAAATACAGTAACGCCGAAAAATGTTGCCGCGGGGGAGGGGGGGGGGGCACAGGAGCAAAATGAAAAAAACAACTGAATGAATAATTTGTGTGCTAACCTTACCTAACCTAACCTTTGTGGCAGTCCTGCAATGACATTTTTTCGGCGTTGTGGTAATTCGGCTTTGTGGTACACAGCAGTTTTCTAGCTGTCGGTTTTGTAGTCAACTTGGCATTCGGCGTTATTGTACGTTTCGGCGGCGTTGTGGTTTATTTGGGCGTTGCGGTGCGGTGCGGCGCATGTGTGTGACTCGCGCGTGGTTTCGCAGAGCCCCACGCCGCCGCAGTACGTGTTCTGGTACCACAACGACCGCATGATCAACTACGACACGTCGCGGGGGGGCATCACCGTGGAGACGGAGCCCGGCCCCAAGACGCAGAGCCGCCTCACCATCAGGGACGCCCACGACACCGACTCCGGCAACTACACCTGCAGCGCGTCCAACACCGAGCCCGCCTCCATCTTCGTGTTCGTGTCTGAAGGTGAGCACCGCCTCCTCCCCGCCACGCCGTCCACCAGCGCGGGGAGGCCTCCGGATCATCGATATCATCTTTGAAAGATTTGTGTAATGGGAGTGCATGACTTGATGTGAGCTTTTGAACATACGCCATTGCTAAGCACATGTATGTCTGTAGAAGAATACTACAAAAAAACACAAAAGACAAAAACACAAATTAAGCAGAAAATTGCTGTTGTCAACAGGATATAAACACCACATAACATTCCATAAAGGGAATATGGTCAACAAACAAAGAAAAACAAAGAAAAATTGACTAAATGAACGGAAAAAAAACACAAATGATGACAGCACAAAAATATTGAACCCAAAAAAAATTCAGCACAACAGTTGAAACGAGACAAAAACACGACAAAACGAAAATACGAAACAAACACAATAGTTTTCCAAAAACAGAAGAGAACCAAAAACCCCCACAAATGATGACAGCACAAAAATATTGAACCCAAAAAAATTCAGGACAGCAGTTGAAACGAGACAGAAACAAGACAAAACGAGAAGACGAAAAACAAACAAAATAGTTTTTTAAAACAGAAACAAGCTACGTTTCGGCAACTGCTATCTGCTCCCGTCCTCAGGCAGAGACGCACATGGTACGAAAACACAGGTGCGACTCTGGCGTATGTCCAAAAGCTTACATCAAGTCGTATTCTCGGATTCGCGACACGGTCGAAGTATGGAATGCACAAAGACGTGGCGATTTGAGGTCTTTTCAAAGTAGTCTGAAAGCATCGCTAACTCACTTGTGAAACCCCCTTTCCCTGGTTATGCCAGGTCCAGACGCGCGAGTACAAGCACCCGAGCAGCGCCCAGCCCAACTATTCTCCCGGACCAGTCTCTTTTTTCCATCACTCTTAATACGTGACTGAGCCCTGGGTATATACAGGTTTATACCTTAACTAGTTATAGTCTATAGTTAAGATAGGGGAGGTAGTCAAGTCATGGCATAAATCGCTGCCATGGCTGGCCAATACCCGATGAAAGCACACGATGAATGCTACCCTTCCTGCATGGTTGAAACCCCACATGATAAGGCGTATAGGCTTCGGCCTGAGACGCACTTTAAAGGTCTTCCCTAACCCGCCCCCCTACCAAACCACTACACTTAGAATAGGTTAGGCAAAAAAAATCGCCTCCTTCCATGGTCCGTCTCTTCACTAAGTCTAACTTAGAAACACGCATTTTATGACTGCGGTAACTTAGAAACACACAACGCCGAACCACGTAGCTTAGAATTATCACAAGTCAGAGCCACACAATTTGGAACAAGCGGGGTCGCACGGCCGAACCGCCGTGACGTTATTGTCAAATAAACGAGTCCAAAACGGTGCACTTATTAATAGGAAACGAAAACGTCTGAAAGATAAACCGCCAAAAGGACCCCCATACATGCTATAAGTTTTCCGTGAGTGACTATTAAGTGATGTAACTGCTCAGTTCTACCCGGCTATACCTCTTGCATATAGCTGAACCCCATGACCTCAGCTCCATCAGGCTAACTGACAGTAAGCTCAGGGAATCATTCAGTCTTGCCAGTAGGGTGGGACATTTCGTGATGGTCGCATCGAAAAATGACAGCCTCCTCGCGCCCAAGAAAAGTTTCACTTCAAAAATAACCATTTTTGTTTGTATTTAGGGAGAACTGACACAACTGAAGGAAGGACTGGATAAACTGAACCAATTACCTACCTGAGCTGTGACTGCAAACGCTCAGCTGAGTTAATCGTTCAGTTTGTTTTACCGATCAGTAATTCAAATAGAAAGCAATTTTACTAGGTTAAAAATATCAAATACATCAACTTTCATTAAAACAGTACGAGTATGAGGGGCGTATGCCCTCGTGGTGTTTCCGCATTGGCTGCAAGCAGTTCCTCCAGTACTCTGTTCACAGTGAGTTCTGCGTGTTTCGTTGCAGACGCAAGGGTCCGCTAACATCGGGCCTGGATCCGTCGGGAACTGGCTCGTCTGTGGCTCAGAGGGAAAAGGCCGAGCTATGCCCTTCCCTTCCTTTCGAGCCCTGAACTTTGGCCGTCTGTATCGCGGAGCGTGCGAGAGTTCAATCTAATCGCCGAGCCTATAAAAAAAAGGGCAGGTCAGTGGAGTCGGCGGAATTACTCGCGAGCCGTGGCAAAGGACGCCAAGGGGAGGAAATGTTGCCCGACTAAAGAGGCCATTAAAACTCCGAGCAGTTCGTTTATCCTGCTGGCGGAATGACTTGGGGAAGGCCAAAGTTTAAATTTGAATTCTGCTGGTGGAGCGGGATTGGCGGGAAGCTCTGGCTAGGGGGTGGGGGTTTTTAAGGGAGGGGTGCGCATCCGTTGAGAGGGGGTGGCGGGGGAGTTTAGAGAAAGGGGTGTGGAATTGCCGTCGGCCATCGGTGTACCTGGGGGGAAAAAACACCGGTAATTCTGTTAGTAATTCAGTCGGATTACGCGAGAATGTCTTCGCTAATTAATGTGCATCCTCCCCTCCCATGGACAAGTTTAACGTCACTGCTAATAAATAATGCATCGGCTGAACACAGCCACTACGTCCTCTGGGTCTGAAGGCCTGCTAACTTGGACCAACTAGGAAGTCTCCGATGGGTTCGCCACTGCGTCGGAAGTTATGTATACACGCGGGGTTATAGTTCTAAGAATTAAGTTGTTTCAACTCGAACTTTGAGGAAGCATATCGTTTCAAAAAAAATAAACCACGCTTTTTTTGAACCTTCAGGGTTGAATTGAATGTCACGAAAATGTTTATTATTAATTTAGTGTTAAATAATGGTTCATTTTACTGCCGACCATTAGTTAAAAAAAAAACACTTTTACAAATTTGTGATTTGATATTAATGAAAGGAGAAGGTCGTTTAGAGCTAAAATAAATTAATGATGATTAGATACTTATTTTGACTTTGGAAGAGCGCGATGTAATCTTTTCAAAATAGCAATATTTGTGTTTTTTTATATATATGTATTTGGATTAGTGAAAATATGTGTATAAATCTAACCAGTTGATTTTTTTATATGTTGTAATTCCAACCGTTGTTGGCTCTTTTGTCAGGATTTTTTTTCTTCTCTGTCAGCTTTATCAACCCCAGCTGTAAACTATTTCGTAAATCAACAATATAAAGAGCTAGTAAATTACAAAGCCTATTTCACACAATAGTAACTTTGTTAATATATAAATACTCCTAATCAGAGGTTGCAACTAGTTAGAACTGACGTCAGTAAACGTAAATTAAACCCCTACTCTTGAGTTGCTGCTGAAGCTGTTGTCTCCGCCGAGCCGTGCGTGGATAGAAACTTCAGCGGTGTGTGAAAAGAAACTGTGACGGAAAAAGGTGGAGGGGGGGAGAGGTCTTCGAGCCGCGCCACTCTGCCGCTCTTTAAGAGCCCGCGCGCGCGCCGGGGAAACGAGAGGCAGTTGCGATGTCGTCGAGCTGCTCCTGTCGCGTGAAAAATGGGTTTTCGCGATTGAAAAGGGGAAGGGGCGTGACTTTAGGGTTGGCGGGTGTGGCGCCCGTGTGAAAAGGGGGAGGGGGGGAACTGTTCGAAGGCGTAATTTCGTTACAGTCGCCGGGCTGAACCCTCGTCTAAGAGGGGGGGGGGGAGGAGGAAGAAGCGCTAGGGTTGATTCTTCCCTGGCAAAGTAGTGGCAAGATCATAGAGAGACCGACGAGAGACGGGAACTCCGAACAGACAGTGGCGAAGTGGAGGAAAAAAAACTGTCTTTTCGTTTCTACCCCAGGCGCTCCTGAAATACCAACTCGCGTACCTCCATCTTTCAGGAAAATGAGTTGAAGTTTCCACAGATATGATATGAATACATTTCCTTTTACGTTTCGCAGTAGCTTTCTTTTCAGCGCACTTCCCCCCTTCCCATCACCCCGTCGCCCTTGAAGAAATTTGTGCGCACTAGGGTTTTTCAGATTTTTTACCAGCTTGAATCTCAGTTCTTTAAAGAGATATCTCCATCCTCAATAGCCGAGATCTTTCCTGTAACAATCTCGCAGCGGTGTCCTGTGTAGGTGTAGCGGGTGTGCCGTTTGAAAGATTATAAAAGCTTTGTTTACTACTGAGAGGAAAATATATCTGATTGAAAATGTATGTCAATATGTAGTAACTGTACGCAGTTTTATCACATATCTTTAATTTTTACAATTGAATATATATTTATATAATTTTACGTCATTTTTAATTACGTTTATATAACGCTGCAATGTATGCTTATCTTTTAGATCCACAATACATAAAATGTTTCATCAAAGAACCTTCGATATAAAAAACTTATACTTTAAAAAACTAAAAAAACGAGTTTATCTTTGCATGAACTAAAAAGTAAACAATAAATTTTAAATTTAAGTTTTTTTTTCCAACAGCCAAATAATACACCACAACTCTGTATAACTAAAAACGTGGAGTGCTTCATATAATTTATCTTAAATATTCTATCACTATTTTTATGATGTAGTCATTACGAAAATGAATATATGAAATTTGTAACAATATGCACTTAAAAAGTAGTAATGGTGTACTTGATAGCATTTGTCTTAAAAAAAAATTTCAATAAAAAGACACTGAATAATTACATGCGTCCATAAGTGACTTAGGTAAGAGAAATGAAGATGCTCCGAGAAAACATACCTAACATGGGTGTGTTTGACATCTCCGTTCAAATACTTTGCCTTCTCAACTTTTTACCATTTGGAGAGCCGTTTTTAAGTGTTCATTTGTGTCCAGTAGGCTGACTACACGTAGAAATTTGTTATGTTTGTATCAAACCCAATAGTGATTTTGAAGTTCCATAAACATCTTGACTTCAGTATCATACTCCAACGGCAGTGTTCCAGGTTAGGTTTACATTTAATCAAATTTTAAAAAAAAAAGCCAGTCATAGAGACTGTCAACAGAAGTGAAAACTTAAAACTTTGTTTTTAAATGTGTAATATGACATCATTTCTACGTCAAATGTACGTAAGAAAATTATTTTGGTATTATATCAGTACGATGTCAGAATGATATAATTTATCCTTACATCATTTTCTAGTCACAACAGATGTCAGTGGTATGTCAAAAATTACTTAAAAATTCATTACCTAGCTATAACTTACCAGTGATGTCAGATCTAGGTCATGTATTCACGTGGTCAAATTAACTTCACTTACTGCTACTACAGCATGTCGGTGATGCGAACTCACAAGATTTTATCCATCCAAAAAAATAGTCCAACACGCACACGATACAGTCGAGTATCTACAATGTATTAGTGTATATATGCGTATACATGTACACAGGCCACTGCGATTCGCCAGTCGGGCGCAACACGTCATTAGCATGTCGGTGACGCGAACCCATAAGTTTTGCCCCTAACAAAAATCGCTCACCGTGGCTAAAGAAGTTTTAACTTCAAATAAACCGGAAGGCTTGTGTGTTTAGTTCAATGATGTCCGGATTTCAGAACGACAAAGGAATGTCCCTTCAGCTTTGGCAATCGAAAAGAAGCACCGTTCCCGTTATTTTGTTCTCGTCGTTCTGCTCTGTCATTTCAGGTGACAAAATGGCGGCGATCCTGCGGAGGAAGACCTCTTCCGGTTCCGGCGTGGACGCCGTGCTGTGGTTCGTGATCCTGCCGCTGGCGACGCTGGCCGCGAGATAAGCAGGGTTGCCAACTCCGCCACTCGCTCGGCCCCCGGGGTCACGTGGCTTCGAGACGCGACCAGTCAGGAGCCGGAACAGCTGCGACCGCCGTCGAGGCGTAGTGAATACACACATACATACATATATATACACAACACACGTGTTCCCCTTGTTTCAACTGTCATGTTTAGCTTGTCTGAAAGTATTAAACTCGTTTAGTAGTGTTTAAAACCTGACTGGAACTCCGACGTAAGATTGTTTCTTGAACATTTTAACCTCAAATACCGTGTGGTTGAAACTGGACTTCAGCTGATGTGAGTTAACACAAAACTAAACAACTGAAGCTCTTTTTTCCAGTTGCCGTACAAGTTGAAGTTGAACTGGGAGTTGGTTATTATTATTATTTCATATTTGATCCAAAAAATTGGATACCACAATTTTACTACGGATCAGCGATTCCTAAACGAAACCATGAGTCCATACATGTAAATATATTAGAGAACATTGGGAATTCTTTTTGGAAAGTACTATGTACTTGACAGTACAGCCTATGTGTTTTGAATGCTGGAGTGAACATGTTGATTATTTGTTGTATTTGTCCCATAAAGTGTATATTTTAAATTTTTATGAATTTGTATTCTTACTCTGTTTGCATGGAGTTGAATAATCACTTACGAAAATGCTTCGATTCAAAAGTTAGAGTTCACACTTAAAAGTATTGTAGATAAAAAATTTTTAGCATTGCTTATTTGAAAAATTTGTAAATAATGAAGTTATTATAATGTTGCAAACACTTGCTGTGTAACAGAAGAACATTCAGTCTACAATTGTTAAAAAATAATTTTGAATTGGTTTTGTTTGTACATTTTGTGCTTGAGTTATTTTTTTAACTTGTTTCAAAATTGTGTGAAGAATGTGTAGTGGATTTTTAAAGTCATAGCTCACTTGAGTTTAAAATTATTATTTGTGACATTTGGGAAGTGTACATAAGGAATATCTTTTTTTAATTAGTTGATAATAAAATAGTGACTTTAAAACAACGTGGTTTTAAATAAATCTGAGATATTGTTAGAGTTGACGAAGGTGTCGAAATTACTACCACAAAACTATTGACTGTGTGTTTTCTTTGCGAACGTTGGAAACTGTGACCGTGCGTGTGTGTGTTCATCATAGCGCCCGTTTCATGAAGGATTGTCTTGGGAAGTGACTATACTTGAGGATTTTTTGATCAGGGTAAAAAATATATATAATATTAAAGGGCAGTGGCATTTAAAGCGATCGACGCAGGTATGTATTTAGCATTTTTTTTTTTTTTTAAATCTTGTGGAATAAGAAAGAGTGAGATACGTTGGAACTTTGAGCTAGCAGTATCTATAGTGCTTGGATGTGGCTGCAGGGATCACTCGCATTGTTCTCGTATTGTAAAACAGTTTCCTCCTGATTGTTTTTATCTCGATGTACTTCATGACTCTCCAGTGTCACGCTGGCGAACGAGTGACAGTTGGGACCCAGTGTGAATACACGTCTCGTCAAATTGTGTCCTCCGCCGTTTTCTCAGTCACCTTCAAATTCATTCAATAAACTACTATCTAACAAGTATATACATATTATGTAAAGTTATTGTTTTTTTTTATTTCTGGTATCTTCTTTTCCTTCCTTGTGCCATTCCTGGATTGTTTGTGTGAATTTCTCACAAGATTAAAATTATTATAGAAAGCGTACTTTTAGCAAGTTAAATGCATAAACGTTTTCGGATTTGGAAACCATATTTTATTGATTGCTACACTCGGAAAGAAAACTGCAATCGTTCTATACCGTAGACTATAAGAACGATTATCTAAATATTTGAATTTTTAAAATTAATGTTTGAGTAAAAATGTACTTTATTAGCATAGTTGGATAAATTCAGAGCATAAAATAGGATGACATGTATATACATCTACTCTGCCACACCCCTTTGGTGTCAGGGAAGACCGACGGATAAGAGACTTACTAGTATCTCATCTAGCATTTCATGGTAAAAAATTTAAGGAAAAAAGAGTATGCACCAACTGACCACCAAATCACATACAATAAAGGAAAAAAACTTATAAAATGCAAGTAGGTTGTATTTATGATACACAGAAAAATAAGTTTCAAAACAAAACAATAAACACTACTTGAATTTGGTGTCAATCCATTTGATATTTATTATATAACAAAGACAAGTATTGACATAGATGTGTATTATTTTTGGCAAAAAAATCTGAAGTTATAAGGGTTTCATAACATATGGGGCTTCAGTAAAAAAAGGAAAATAAATAGTAAATATAAATTAAGTTTTAATGTGCGTTAAGATACAAATTCATGAGGTTTACAAATAATATTTTTTAACTTTAAATTTTTGATGTGGTTAGCCAGGTCTTTTTTGAAGAAATGCACTCATGTAGTAAGTATTATGCTTCCTAAAAAAATTTTATATGTAGTGGCTTTCCGGAACAAGGTTTTTGAAGAAACCCATTGCCCCAGTAATGAAGGGAAATTCCTCACTCCCATTCCAGTACTTAGTGGAGTTTTATCTCAAGAACCGCATGGCTAGGATCTTGCAACACTGAATCGTGGAACCACTGCTATAATTATAAATAATTTAAAAAGAAGATATAAACCAAAAATAAATTACTTGCATGATTCTCGGGGAAATCAAGCACAAAACTTCTCCTAAAGATGGTAAGAAAATTTTTGCTACCACATAAAATCAGATAGATTTTCTCGCACTATAAAATGAATGTAAACATATGATGTCTGATAAAAGAATAAAAAAGGTTAAAGTGTCCTGAAAAAAACGAACATGGTCAAAGATGGCAATAGTATGATGTTCATACTGATAGAAAATATCTTGCAATACAATAACAAACACAGGTTCTTAATGCAAAACAATAATTACATTACACCTCAACTAAAATATTATTATTTATGGTTTTTAACGTTTTATTTTTTTATGAAATCTTTATAAAATTCATAATAAGATATAAATTTGTTGAACTGTTTTATATATAAAAAAAACAATTTAAATTAAGTTTTTATCATACATAGGTAAAATATTAAAAATCAAAACACTTTATGAAACTTAAATTATAAATAAATATAAAGGTATTTATCCAGAAAAAAATTATCAACAACACTAAAGGCAACAAGGCGTCCAGTTTCCCATAAAAAAATTAAAACAAAAATGTTAAGCAAATTTGAGCACATGCCCCACAACAGCTGTCTAGTGGCACACTACTTACTTACACCTTTGCACAACAACACGAGTTATTTGTAGACTCAATTCGTCAATAATTATATTAAAATACATGAGCATCGTTCTGAATTTAGTCAATGTTCTAAAACAAAACAACAACTACGAAGAACGGTATGGCATTGTTTATTGTTTTTATTTTGTTTCGTGTATATCGTGTATACGCGCGTTAGACGTTATACTCACTTGACGTGATAAAAATCTAACTTTAATAATGCATGCAAATAATTAATAGAAATATAATAATAAAAGGACCAGAGTGATATAAACACGTTTGCTAAAGTATAAAATCAATCAAATTAAAAAAATATATAAATAATCAGTATCTAATATTATAATAAAAATGTGTATAAAATTATTAATTTATTTTAGTAAAATAATCGTTATAAATTTTAATGAATAATCAAAAATATAAACATACTGCATGTTTATTCTAATATATTAATTTTAATTATTCAATAATTATGTAACAATTAATAATGCTAATAAATTGTATATACGTACGGGAACAAAGACTCTCTTATATACTTACACGTGAAAAAGTTTATAAACACTATTTCTATGGGGTGCTGTCATAACTTAGAAACACACAACTTAGAAACACGCAACTTAGAAACACATAACTTAGAATGTTCTAAGTTATGACAGTTCTAAGTTATGACTTTCTACGTTATGACGTTTCTAAGTTGTGTGGTTCTGCGTTGCGTGTTTCTAAGTTAATTGTTTCTGAGTTATGACAGTTCTAAGTTGTGTGTTTCTAACTTGTGATAGTTCTAAGTTGTGACTTTCTACGTTACGACGTTTCTAAGTTGTGTGGTTCTGCGTTGAGTGTTTCTAAGTTACGTGTTTCTAAGTTATGACAGTTCTAAGTTGTGTGTTTCTAAGTTGTGATAGTTCTAAGTTGTGACTTTCTACGTTATGACGTTTCTAAGTTGTGTGGTTCTGCGTTGTGTGTTTCTAAGCTGTGTGTTTCTAAGTTATGATCTTTCTAAGTTGTGTGTTTCTAAGTTACGTGGATTTTTCCAAGTTTTCTAAGTTATGACAGTTCTAAGTTGTGACTTTCTAAGTTATGTGTGGTTCCCCGCCGCACCGTAGGCTACTCTCTATCCCCGCGACTGAATCGCGGCGCGTGCGGGAGACGTGTGGAGCTCCGCCAGGGGAGTCGCTAGCCACTGCCGACCCGGTGACGCGAACTGCCGATCAGCGAGGAGCGAGCAGTTGGAAACTGCCGGCACGTGCCGTCACAAGTTGCAGTTCCCAGAGGTCGCTGGCTCGACTCCA
The DNA here is from genome assembly GCF_032445375.1 of Bacillus rossius redtenbacheri. Lineage (NCBI taxonomy): Eukaryota > Metazoa > Arthropoda > Insecta > Phasmatodea > Bacillidae > Bacillus > Bacillus rossius. The sequence goes on from NC_086334.1 coordinate 8,071,487, forward strand.
AGGGCCCTAACTCTTCCCGGCGGGACGCCGGGGTTGGAGCAGGGTCTAGCAGTTGGGGGAGGGAGGAGGGAGGCGTCGAATGAGACGGCGGATGATTGGGGAAAGTAATGGCGTGACGTCGCGAAGAAATATTATTGGTGTAGGCAGAGCGCCAAGTAGGTCTGTGGAATCTTCCCGGAGGGGGTAGGAGGGAGGAGGAGGCGCGGATAAGTGCGGCGCCTCAGCATCGAGCGCACACACAGTGACGTCGCTTCCTCGCGTGGTTCAAGTCCTCTTCGCTTTTTATTTGAGTTGTGCGAATAATTTAATTTGAAACACCACGAATAGAACCTTTTCCCCGAGGTAACGCCACGCCTACCAGAGAGTTCAGGAATTTCCGACACAGTTGATAAATCCAGGTCACTATCCATTGAGTTTTTTTCAGCTAGTAAAATAAAAGTTATAGTAGGTGTCCCCGTGCGAATAATCGCACAATAATTTCTTTTTTAAAATTTAATTATTACATTACGTAATAAAAAGTTATCATTAATAATAACATGTTTTAATTGTTGTGATATAATAGATTAATAAGTTTATCTATGCAGTACCTAGTAGTTCATTTGTTCCACTTTGTTGTGAAAAAAATGTGGTTTCATTGCTAATTATCTCCAGCTCCCTTCATCGTAGCGAGATAAAATATACACCAGTTTTTAATTACAATCATAAGATTTTAAACACAAAAGGGTTCATCACAATCGGTCCAGTATTTTTTTCGCGATGCTCAAATAAACAAACAGACAAATATTCAATAATGATATCATATATGATGACATTAAAAAAAATAATTTAATTATAAACTATTTTAAATATATTTGTATTTCAATAACTAAAAAAAATTAATTATATAATGATTCCAAATTGGTATGGATTAACTGCATGATTTTTGATAAAAACCGATAAACTCATACATTTATTTCTTTTTGCATTAAATTATATAAAATTATTATATGATGATTTACGATCTCACGATTTACGAGCAACTTGAAAAGTTACGAACTTCCTACTCCGTCCCCGACACCCCAGCTTGATAAACTGATGAAGAGCACAAAGTTTGCTGCCAGCGACTCAAAGCCCTCTACGATCCTGGAGATCCGTCGTCTTAAAAAGCCTCTTCGTTTAATCCACAACCGGATCTACGAGTCAAGAGCGGTCACTGCATCACGTGGATGTTAACTCGGTGGTAAATAAACCCAATTCGCGCGTGGCCATGATTTTAGGATTTCCGGGGGGGGGGGGGGGGGGGGGAGGGGTGAAGTCGAAGCTGCTGCGCCTGGGAGTTAGACCGACTGCGACAAATTTTTCCTTCCGGGTGACGAGCAACGCAATCCGTTCTTTTTGTTTAGAACAATTTTTTTTTTTTTTTTTTTTTTCGCAAACGGTACTAACTCGTCTCCGCTGCTCGTTGGACAGACGTGTACAGAAGGTTGAAGGGAAGGGGGAGGGAAAGGAGGAATGCCTCCGGCAGTTTGCGCAGCTCTAAGAGCGACGTCACTGTTCAAACGGACAGCGAGCAGCGTCTCACTACCTCTCCTCCCCTTCCCCCTTCCACCCCCCCCCCCCCCCTTCTAACCCCTACACAAGAACTCTTGGGACCGGCGTGAATAATTCATGAGGGAGCGTTGCACGTGAATAAAACACGGAAAACTCGGGAGAGAAAATTTGCTAACGCGAGCTCACGGGGGGCGGGCTTTTCGCAACAGTCCCCCCCCCCCCCCTCCCTACACCAGGCCAGACACGGTCGCTTGCCCGGGCGGGAGTCATCCAATTGTCCATCGGCGAGATGGGGAGGGGGGTTGTTTAAACTGCTGCCCCGAGACCGGTAGGGGGCAGGTCCCGCCCTGAATGTTTCAGCAGGGCCGCGACGATGCTTGCTTCGTTCCCGCGGACAGCTCACTTCCCCGGCGTCTGGCGTCCAGGCGTCCGTGTGTGCTGCCGCGACGCCACGAGCTCCGAGATCAAGTATTCACGCTCCTTTGGAGGAACGTGCCAGAGATACAATTATTACAGTCCCGTTTTGGCGTTCGTCTTGAGCCCGAAATGAAAACACCCCAGTAAAATGCTGAATGAGTACGACGAAAAAAAAATGTTTCCAGATGTCTGTGGCGATGTCATGCGGCGGCACGATGGTTTCATAGCATCAGTACATTCTTTTCCGCAGTGGGTAAGTTTCTGTGTTCTCGTGACAAGTTTATAACACTTGCATCCCCCCTTCCCCTTTTTTTCATTCACAACCACTCATCGCTTGCAGGATCAATGTAAGGTCTGACACGGTTTTGTCAGTGGCGAGATGAAGATTGTAAAGCGTTCGAAATAACTTTCTACTGCCTTGTTTCAAACCGAAGACATTCTGTATATTAGGGCTACTCAGACCAATCAAAATCACCAAAAGGTCGATATCTTCTCCCACCAATGTTACATATTCATTTGACGGGGGCTAACATAAGCGCTATTGTGATAATTATGATACCAGAATCCTCCACAGCTTGCTGTGAATCAATTTTCGCATAATTTTTTTCCCATTAGCATAGATAACAGCCGTCTGTCTTTCAGGAGCTTGCAAGGAAACTCTTCTGCGAGACAGTGGGCATCATCGATTCTGTAAATGATATTGAAGCGTATTATTGCTTTCTTTGCTCTCTTCTCAAATGTTCTATACGCTTGGTTGTTTCACAAGCTGACATAGGAAATCGAGTTTCGGTACAGGAAAAAGACGTGTGTTTATGGCTTTTATATACTCATCACCGCGTTCTCCTGCTCTTTTTATGATCGTTTCCTTCTCTTTCTAAACTCGAACCTGATACACAATCTTGGAATTTTTTTTTGTTCTATAAATTCAGGTTGTGTGACAGGGCCACGTATAAAGCAATTAGTTTTGAAACTCAAACGTGCTTTATCAGTAAAACTTATTTTGACTTTCTCCCTATCCTGACCCACCTTCTTCTTATTGAAATTCGTACTAAAAAATGTTGTTTTAATCGCTATAACCAAAACATTTAGCCATTAAAAATTGAAGACATGCCCAAGAGCTGACTTTTATTTATTAAATATGTCAGTGTCCTCTTATTTCCCCCTCTTCTATATTTGAATAAGTGTGATGCCACATTTTGGTAAACTCTTATTTCCTTCTATTTTTAGTAGTGTACTACGTGTAATTAGCGAACCACAAAAGTATTGTTGATTAAGTAAACATTGCATTCCCCTTTCAGCATGCTCAGAACGATTAAATGTTAACTCATAATAAATTACTATTTTCGGAAAGCAGGTGTTTCACTTGAGCAGAGATGAATTATAAAATTCGTGCATTAATTGCACTGCAAATTAAACCTTTGTTAATTTCATCACACATTTTTTTTAGGAATTTTTTCATGAACTCATAGTTATTCCAAACGTAAGACTTATTAAGTACTTGGTTATTTAGTTACAAAACTAATGTTGTGCAGTTTACATCAATTCGTCGTAAAATATGCTATTCTTTTTTTTGTAAATCACCTTTGAAGATTGCTGCATCAATGCATGCTGAAACGTTAGGCACATCAACGTTTCCAGGGACGCAACCATGAAGTAGTTACTGACTTCGTTTACGGAATCCTACAATCTAGTTATGGAATTGCGAGTTCGTGAATCGTTTGACTCGATACAACTGAAAACTATATACTGTTGCAAAAGCAATCACTATTTAAGGAGTTTCAACAAAATTATCATTATATTTTTATTGAAGTTATTTATTTGGCTACAATAAAGTTAATAGATACATTAAAAAGGTATTATTTTATTTTGTTGAAACAAATCAGTGAAATAATCAGTGCTAGTTTTATCTTTGTCACATGCATTGTACAAAATAAAAACTAGAAGAAACTAAACACTTAGTAAAAAAATATACGTAATTAATATATGTTGTGTGACTAATGTTGTTAATTTACTTATTCGTAGGAAAGCACAAATTTGAATATTGAGACAATGTTTTATTATTATTACTAGCTACCCGACCCGACTTTGCACGGTTGTATTAATTGGGGGGGGGGGGGGGAAATGAGACCAAATCTCTTATTTACAGTTATAATAAATGAAATAAAATTAAAATTAATTAATTTTGACCAAAACTTAATACAACAATACACGCAACGTTGTCATGGAGACGAAGTATCCACTGTTTCCCAGGCTTAAACACCAATCAAAATTGATAATCAGTTTATTATTAATTATAAATTATTAAGACCATTAATCGAAATAAAAACCATCCTATCTCTCAAGTTGGAAAAAAATAAAAAAAAAAGCCAATTTTCATCGAAATCGGTTGACTTGGTGAAGAGTTCACTGGAAACAAACACCAGGACAGTGGATTTATATAATATATTAAGATTTTCCACCAGTTAATTGCCTACTTTGCCTTGAGTACTATTGTGTTACCATAAGTTACCATAAGTGACTCGCTCATCTTACAGTTTCGATATGGCAGCCGACTTTGGTGAAACAGCGCGGGAACAAAATGGGAAAAAAACTATGTGAACAAGTCTTTTTATATATATATATGTATGTATATATATATATATATATATTTTTTTTCACTATTTCCCATCTGAATTGGATATTCGGTCGATGTCCAGACGAGAGCGCGAGGTCTGGTTCGCCCGTTCGCCCGCAGAGGCCGTCGCGGTCGGGACCTGCTGTCAGATCAAAGGGTCGTGCTCAGCGCTCCGCTGAACGCAACGGAATAAAAAAAAAAAAAAGTTCTGCGGCCGTTTGAAAGCCATGCGCGCGGTCCAGCGATGGCCTCTCAACCTCACAATCAGCGAGGGAACACTGGCAACGTTGCAACGTTGGAAATGATGGTGTATCTGTTTTGAAGGTGCGTGACCGCTACGGCGTACTTTGCGTCCAGTTTTTTTTTTTATTTTTTAACCTCGTCGTCTATCCCACTCGACTCTTGAAACAGCGATTATAATTTGAAGTCCTATGATCGAACGACACACTGTGATTCATTTTACGAAAAAATATATATGTTGTTTCAAAATGTTTTAGGGATATATAGTAACTGAACACTGAAATTCAAAAAAAAAAATTGTAACAAACTAAAGATAGAGTTTCGGTACAAAAAAAATTTAATAAACGTTTTGACTTTGTATGCTTGCTTTTTGTTTTTGTCTCAGTGTGTCATTCCCTATAGAAAACGCTATTGCCAAATACTTTACACGATAATATTTTTATTTTAAAAGTAATTTAGTTAAATTTTTTCCTGCTCCACTGAGTACAGAGCTTGCATTTTAAACTTAGTGACAATGCTTTCTTTATTATCTACACTACAATGAACTACTGTTGATTAAAATTATTTTATTCTCTCTACGGAGAAATTTTTAGGAATTCAATTTTTTCAAATGTTTACGATAGCTGTATTGGAATACATAGGGATGCGTCCATAGCACGCACATCCCTACACCCCTAAGCAAGTAAGTGCAGCCATAATGTGCAAGACGCACTCCTAACGGAGGGATAGAATCCGATTACTTTTAGTGCCAGCACCACCTGTTGACAGTCGGTCGCACTCAGTGGCGAGGCGTGAGGTTTACATGAGGGGAAGCAATAACTCCGTTCACACCAAAACATGATGAGGTTGGGGGGGGGGGTCTGGGGGCCCTCCGCCGGGAAAATATGGATTTCAAGGTACAAAATGGTGCTATTTAAGTAGTTTTCTTAACTGAACATTGACTATTCCACAGGTAGAAAATTTGACATTTTTTTTAAATACATTATTTTTGAAAAATAATGATTGACTTACATTATTCTGATAGTAAAATACCTACTCTACATTACTTATATACTAAGTGGGAGTGGAGTATCATCGTACGCCCACAAATCCCCCACGAACTGCCAGCCAACAGCCCGCGGGAGAGATGCGCGCGCCCCGAGAGACGACCGCCGACTGAAACGCGACATCGCCACCTGCCCTGCCGAACTGTGGCGGACATAGCCGAAGCAGTCGGCGGAAAAATTCCACAGTCTGCTTCGGCCATGTTCGCTCCAACTCGGCAAGAAAGCGTTACCTTCGTAGCTTCTAAAGCAGAAACCCATATATTTCATCACTGGGCGAACAAGATCCAGAGTTGCATGGAAAATATAAAATGCCAAATTCAATCTTGGCTCACAGACCTCCGTAGTGTGCTGTGGCTGGCTGAACGATCGGCCAATCAGTCTCCCGCGAGTTGAACTTAAATTATAGACATTAATGAAATAATTTGCTAATTCAAAATGGTCCGAAGCACGCAGGTGTAGGTTTGTCTCCCGGGAGTTCCACTGCCTGTGCTGTTAGGGCTGACTCCCTATGTCCGATGGGCATGGCCCGCCTGGCAGGCTTCACCTCCAGTGCCGGTTGTGTTTCTGAAAGACATGGGATTTTGAATTGCAAGCTTGCAACAAATACCAAAATGCGAATAGGTCTTGACTTAATTCACCTGTAACTTTATACACCGACAGTTCCTCTATATTTAACTAGTAGTATAGTAGTAGATATTAGAGATTTGTAAATCAGTATTAAGTCCTAGATACTAAGTAATAGTCATAAAAATATATATTTCTAAAATAATAATTTAAAAAAAAAACAAAAAAAAATAATAAAATAAAAATAATAAAAATAATATTTATAGTTATTATTGTAGTTTTATCTTAAGCACTGCACGTCCATCCATGAGTTGGGTGTTTGGATATTTTCGTAACGAAATGCCTAGTTTGTAAGTCATTTATCTGTTACATGTCTTAGTTTCTTAGTTTTTTAGGTGCTGACTGGCGGCGGAGTGAGTGGTCAGTGCAACCACTCACCACCAGGGGCGCTTGCGTCCCTGGTCACTAAATCCAGTACTGGACAATTAGTAAAGCGGACCACAAGTCCAAGTGCCCAACCCCCGCATGGTAGACTCTTTTCTACTCTGTCCAACACTTCATCCAGACCATCCTCTATCTCCTGTAAATTCCTAAACGTAATGCATGCCAATTTGCATCCCGCATGAATGTGCCCAGGGTTTTCCCTGTGTCTATGCAGGTTTTACCTGGGCCCAACCTATCTCTAGTTATAGTCTAGATTTAAGAGTGAGGGGAGTTAGTCATGGCACCAATCGCTGCCATGGCTGGCCAATCCCCTCCTAGCACATGATGCATGCGACCCTCTCCCTGCATGGCTAATCCCAGCATGACTAGGCGTATAGGCTTCGGCCTGAGACGCACCTAGGTCCCTCCCTAACCCGGACCCCTCCAAAATATACTTAGTTTTAGTTAGGTTAGGGAAAAAAAAAATCGTAGCTTCTACCGCGTATTTTTCCAGCCAATCCCCTCCCTGAACCTTTGTACCATGCCACCCCCCCTCCCGAAAGGAAACTACTGCGGCAGCCTTCCTGCTGAAAGCGGTCCTGCCAGCGCTTCTAAACCTAGCAACGCTTCTAAAACAGCATGTTTTTGTGTCAACGAGTTCTTTTTTTATAGCGCACAGCGCACAGTATTGGGTCCCAAGAAGATAGTGTAAAAAATACATACACCTAACTGCACGAGCCAAAGTAAAATACTATTCTGAATAAAATATTTATTTAAAAAATACAATGTCTGGAAACTGCCTGGGCAAGCACTTATTGCCTTGCTTGCCCTGACGAGACTCCACTGGTCGCACTAATGTTCACCTAGTCATTTCGAGTCGTGATATCGGCGAACAATCGGCAGAACGTAAATATAGCGTGGATGTTTTTAAATGTCAGCGATCAAAATAAAATTTTTGTTAGGAATCTCAAAATATCAGAAGTACTTATATTGAGCATTTAATAGCCCTGTAATTTCATGTTCGCATTTCGGTAATGTTCATTAATATTATTTTTTTATTTGTCTCCATTTGGGTCATCACTTATGCTTATGACGTTTTGAACAAACGTTATGCAAATAATATAAAGTAATGTTACGTACAAACAAAATAAAACGTGATTCCGAAGGTAATGGGTAGAGACCGGATAAATTCGCGGATTCATTTCGTGATAGGCTGAAATTCAAAACTTGTGTACAATTCTGCTGGTTCTGCTATTGGCTCGCAGTTTAACTGGAGCTCTCTGGGCCAATGAGAGACTATCGACCAAAGAAGCGTCGAATCACAAGCTACCCATTGGAGACCCCTCACAATTTAGTACCCAATGAACACGCGTGTTTACTTTAGAAATGCAGAGGATAATGGAGGCTATCCTAGAGGTCATTGAATCCGCGAATTTTTCCGGTCCCTAGTAACGCGTGTAGGTCCGCAACAGTGGGTCCCGAGCTCAGTGAACGCATTCACGGATGCGGATGCAAACCTTGCGAGGATTCGGAAACAAACACTCCTGGCGCCTCAGCTGAGGGATCCGCCGAGGCCAAGTTGTTTCGGGCCGAAGCCCGGCCGAGTCTCACCCCCTCCCCTCCTGGGACTGAACCCGTCAGGGTACACCAGGAGCACTACTTTGTCTGTTCGTCCAGATGTCAACCGGTGGTTTGCTGGCATCTGTACGATTGGCCTCAGTCTTACCTTGTGCCAAATATTATAATGGTTATGTACCGTTCTTTTTGCCTCAACCAGAAACAAACTCATCCATTCTGTTCGAGCCGCCGGCCGTGCCTGCAGCCAGGATATAGCTTTGTCAGATTTATTAGATTTCCTTTGTCCGTTTTGCATCCATGCTTAAAATACACGACGGCTGATGTTAAGACACTACTGTCACTCCTTGTGGGATCTCTTGCATGCCGTCGCTCCGGGACAACAATCCGCCCGGGGGCCAGTGCTCGGATGCAGATGTGGTCCGGATAGGGACGAGGGCGCAGGGGAGTGACAGGCGGTGACGGACTGCCCCGCCGACGCGCTCAGGTGTCGCCGCGCGCCGGACACCTGTCGTCCCGACGAGTCCCGACGGGCGCGGGGGACCGGCCATCACTCAGCGGGTGCGACGTCGGCGTCGGTCAGCCCACGCCTTGGTCGCGGCGACGCGACGCCGGTCAGAACTGGCGCCGGAGCCTGCCGTCGACCAGAGCATCGCGTCCGAACATTCAGTGTGGTGTGGTAGTGTAGAGTAGCGTAAGTAGTCTTTTATCGTATGACCTCCCCACTGCCAGACAATAACCCAGGCGTTCATCACAAACAATAAACAACTTTTGAAAACTCATCATTGTTATAGAGTTCATTATTGCCAAAAAAAAAAAAAAAAAAAAGCAGATGCAGACGTAAGATCCTCATTTGTCATTTATATAGTTCAAAGCAGACAGTTTAACAACCTTTCACGCAATAACGGTATGTTGACAAATCAAGCGGTATATTTACTACGAATGAAAAATTTTTTTCTTGAAAATATTGTAGTCCTCTTAATTCAAGGCCCTGAATTATTTTTATGCGACATTTTAATCCGTTCGCAAATAGTATGTCATAGTTTAGTGACGTGAGACACTATTATATTGTTCAGTTATCATTGTTAGTATTTAGCCGTAGTGATATTGTGCCATCCTAGCTGAATTGTGTCGGTATATAGTCAGTTTTGAAGGAGTTTTCTTTCCCTTTAAACACAAGAGATTAACTACATTTCCTACTTCACTGATGAATCTATCAAATGCTCATTAATAATTTGTGCGGCTACATAATATTCTTAACTACTATATTCTTTGAAAAATATTTCAAACGAATAAATTCAAACCAAATTACTATACTTAAATATATTAATTGGAAATGAATTTTATACTTGATATCCATTCCAATGCTCAGCAATAAAATAATATTTCTTTTCTCAGTTATTTTAGTCTTTCTTAAGACAACTGCACCACTAGTATAGGTACTTACCTATATGCGTTTGACTGCTTCAAAATCTATTTAAAGTTTAAACTCAATAACGAATTTTATTTTGAGTTCTATTTTACTGGCTGAAGTCGTTCTTGTGTGAATAAAAGGGCACTGTACTAACATGGTTTTGACAATTTTTTTTTAATTTTTGAAACAAATATACTAATTAAATACCGTACGACAAGCAAAAAAAATTACCAAAACACAGCATGAAGCGTCTATGTTCTAAAATGGAATTTAAAATCCATTTAATAAAACACACATACTAACATTTTAAATTATATAAGTTTATTGTTGGCAAAGAGAACCAAAAAAAATGTAACTATACATTGTGTTTCAGAAAGATGTGTACAAACGTGGACCCGTTTTTATTGACCCGAGAGTAGGCAGGTTGAATGAAATAAAGAAAACCGTGTGGTCCATCTCAAAACAGGAAGGGCTGTAAGATGCACCAAGTAAATATGTATAAATCATACACACTGAGAGAAAGGTTTGTTTGCCTCGCCAAAATATTTGTTTATATATGGCGAATTAAATACATTTTGTTAATTCATACAAATATTTTATAGTAGTAGGAGAGATTCTGTTAACCCAACAAAATTATTTTATCAACTCAAATGTATATTTGGCTATGTGCAACAAATTATTTTTGTTATTTACCGAGTTTGGTTAAACCAACAAAATATTTTGTTCCACCAAGTAAATAATTGTTTCGCCATAAATATAAACGAATATTTGTTTGATTCAAACAAACCCTTTTTCTCTGCGCACGTAAACAATTGATGTAGAGGGAACCACCGAGGGGGAAACTGCTGACCACTCCCCGTTAGACCGCGCAGTGCGACACCGACCCACTTAACAACTGCATTGTTGAGTTCAGTACAAACTTTCGGCCAGATATTGCCTGCAATGCAGAGCTTATGAGCCCCAGCACTGCACATGCAATACTTCGTCGCCCAGAATGACTTTGAGACAGTCACTGCACATGGACATGTAACGACATGTAACGGCACCTCTGGTCTGGCCGGGTTGTCGGGACGCCCGACAGCGGGGTGTTGCACGCGACCACTGCTCGCGCAGGAAATAGAGGGCGCCGTCCGACCCCGTGGTCGAGCGACGGACGAGCGGCCGCCACTTCCGAACCACTTCGGCGGCATTACGGCCTGTTTTCGGCACCCGGAAGTTATGGGGGGGGGGGGGGTTAATGTGGCCTCGGCCCCCTTCCCTCCTTCCGCCCTCAGCCAGGGGCTATTTCCGGCCTATCGACAGTCGATACACAAACCAACGCGCACCACCTACTCCCAATCACCCCCTCCTAAAGCCAAAATCCATTCCAGAGCAGCAGAGATGATGATGCTCTTCGCCGACCGTGCAAAGCTACATCGGAATGGAAATGCCATCCAAAAAAAAAAACGTTTCGTCATTTTTAAGGCTCGTTCGCACACTCCACGTTAGTTATTTAATTTTATTGTCATTACTATTTTGTGAGGCCTTTTCCTTCAAAGTTTTATCACAACATCTCTCTCTCTCTCTCTCTCTTACAATTTATGTTTGGTCTCACTTTTTCTCGTCGTGTTTTACGTGTTATCTGATAATTCCCGGAATTGTCCGTTATATGACCACTTGCGAGACATTTAACACATCGAGAAATAACGTTTAGAAAATATCTGTATAAAAACTTTGGACCGAAAAACAGGTGCAGGAGATCTATCAGAATAAATTCAAAGGAAAGTCCTTTAGTTAACAGCAATGATAAGAAAATTAAATAACCAATCCGTGTGTGAGACTTAGCCTTTAGGCATAAAAAGTGTAAATTATTAGCAGACGTCACCCTCAACTATTCTATTATTTTATTCCTTGCGAGTTACGACAGAGCAAATATTTTGTAATATTGAATTTAAAATAATTATATTCACTGCAGTGAAAATCTGCACAAAATACTAGTTTTACGCGCTATATTTTCGTATTTTCACCATTTATTGCAGTTTAATTATCAGATCTTAAGACTCCTTAACTGTCAAACGTTTGATAAGATACCTATACACACTATTTTTTTCATATTTCTCTGATAATATATAATGTAGTGTTAGCACCCAAAGTCTTACAATGTTTCCAAATGCTTTTACTTCATAATGTATAGTTTAATTTTAGTGTAGGCCTCTAAGGAAATAATTTTTGTATACTGTAAAATAAAATTGCGTACACTCGTATAATGGACAAAGAAAATTTAATAGATTAGTTGTAAAGCACGTTATTCTGAAATCAACTCTAATGTTGTAAAGAATAATATTATCTTAATGTAATAGTCAAATTATATTTATATATTGGTAGTTAAATAAATATTCATGGTAATTTAATGATAATTAAATATAGTCATGTGTTTATACAAATTCATGTCCATCACTAAAGTTATATGTGAATTGTATAGCCATCCAATTGCTAAAAACCGCATTGACATAACCCAAAAAAAAAATCTGTATGGACGAATGTTCTTTGATATCTGTCCGTGTTTGGTAGCTGTTCACAAAGAGAGGAAAATATGTTCCATTTGTAGAATCCTGCATCAGCCGACTGCGTGAGCGATTGAGGACGAAAACCATGCTGACACCCTCGCCAACGCAAGCGGGCCAGCACACAACTGGAGATATACGCTGTAACGAAAATGAATTTTTAATTCATAAATTAAATATTGTAAACAACAGAACAGAATAAAGAACATTTCTCGTCGTTTTTTTTCTTATTAGAGTTATTTTTTAATTATCATTAAATGTTTGGTCATTTCAAATTTTTGAAATTTTTTGACGTGACGTCTAATAAATCAATGAACGCTGGCTGCACGTACGAAAAAGTGTCCCGTTTCACTGTGTCCCGTTACGCTCATTTTATATTGCTCTTTGCTAACCTGAACCTCCTAGCATTGCGACCGAGTTCGTGGCGTAATTCTGTTTTCATGCATTTCAATGTAACATTTTCATTGCTCTTTGCTAACCCGTTCCTCCTAACATTGCTGCAAAGTCCGTGGCGCAAATATATTATTTTTTACTGCATATTGGTGTTGGGTAAGCCATTTTCCTTCACATCATCCTTGAAACACTTCCATTCGTTTCCTACTTTTCCTATCATCGTCCTATCCTTAACAAAATAAAACAGATTGGAAGAAGTTAAATAGCAAACATGTATAAAATTTATAGTTAAAATAATCTCTTCGTTAAAGTAATAAACATATTTGAATTAATGAATGCAAATAAAAGTAAATTTATCAATTAAATTGTAGATTTCATTTCACTCCTTCTTTGTATCCATACAAAATAGTGATAATTCAATAAAAATGATTCAATTTTATTCATAAAAGTATGCAATCATTTCATCGATGTTTTGTTATGACGTTGTCACGTTAAACTAGCGTCCATAAACCGACTTTACTGACAACCAATTTTTTAAAAACAAGCAAAAATTGTTTGTTTAGCTCTAATGTTTCTAGAAACTAAATTTCACAACAGGTCTCAGTTTTATCCCACTAATATTTTTGGATGGATATTTGTTACTCAATCACGCCAGAACCGCTGAACGGATCTGGATGAAATTTGGTCTACAGCTAGCTCATAACCTGGATTTACACATAGAATACATATTAATATGAAATTCCATCCCTAAGGGAGTGAAAAAGTGATAATTTCATTTTATAACAGAAAAAACCATAGGTCATAGACATACAAATAGTGAGTGAGTGTCATTTCTCTATGTCTGCCACACGATCATACACATAGTAAGGTCTGGCAAATTCATATTTTTCTCCTTGGTGAGACCAGACATATATATATGTGTGTGTGTGTGTACCAGTATAACATCCAGACATAAATAAAATATTCTATTTATTTCAACATTAGCAAAGTCTTTGATACTATCCAACACAATCTTATGATTAAAAAATTATCAATTTTAGGCCTCGTCAAGCAATGCGTGGTATATATATATGTTTTAATTATCTTACAAATAGACGCTTTTCAGTCAAATTTGCAAATGCAGTTTCATGGTATTAGGTGTTCCGTAAATTAGTAGTTTATCTCAACTACACTTTAATATTTAAGAAATTATATTACAACTGTAATCAGAATTGATAAAAAAAACTATTGATGAAAAAATATAATACGTGTGTGTGTTAAAGACGATCTTCCTGATTGAAAACAATGTTGATTTTTAGGAATAAAATTCATATGCTTATAAATATTATTTCGTCGAAAACTTCTAATATAATACATAACAAAACAATAGTTTGTGATTAAAATTAAACTGGCAATAATACTTCAAGAAAATATCTACCGATAAATGGTTGAACACACAACATCGGTATAAACCACTCACTGACTGATACACAATTAATTCAAATATATTATGTACAAAAGCAAAATAAAATATATGTTGGTTTGAGTTTTATTTATAATAATGTGGAATGATAATGCTACAGTTACTAAAAACTAAAACGCTTAAAACTAAAAAAATATTTTTGCAAAACTCCGTTCCCCCGGAGAAACCCCCGGAATGGCCACCGCATGGGGAGCCCAAGAAAAGAAACGGGCTCCCCATTTGGAAGCCACCTGGAAGGTTTTTTTCTGTTCCACCCACCGTTTCTTTGGTAGCCTGACTTGTTACAAGGGATTGTATTCCTACCAGAGAAAATGCCACCATTTTGTCTGGGCAATCCGCCTTGGAGGAGCCGGGGCGCGAACCCGGGTCCTACAAGTCACAAGGCAGGCGCTCTACCCCAGAACCAGAGTGGTAGAGCGGATACGTGCAGTCTTCTTAACACTGACATGATGTTATTCCACGAGTGTACTGTAGTTTCGTCATTAAAACGTGCAGTAACATTTAACCTTGTTAACGATCAAATTTATGTGTTCTTAAGTTATTCGTTCAGCATGAATTATGTAATTTCATAATAGTGAAATATAATTTGTATAACTAGTCTAGCAATTTTTTAGTTGATTTTCTGCAAACAAACTTACAGTCCCGCTGTAGTATAATTATATAGAAATATAGACTAGTAAAAAATTACGTAAGAGCTGCACTGTCGATTATAAAGTTATTTTGAAATAAATGTTAGATATTAAACTAAATTGTTTATTTCAAATATGTGTGTACATACAAGAATTAAGTTATTGTATAAACGTTTTATTTATTTGGTTTTAAATCCACAAATAGGTGTTTTCAAAATCTTAAATTAAGTGCTAAATCTATGATAGTATTGTAGATGTCAAATAAAATATACATTTTCATATTGACATCGCCGGAATTTCAGTTTCTGGAGACTAAGAATTTAGATGACACTAGTTTTGTGAGATTTGCTTACTTATTTAGAAATATCCACATTATTTGAATTTAACTATATTTTATTGGAACTTGCAGTACTCCTGAGTACAGAATTCTTGGTGATAGTTAAAAAAAAACTAAAAAAACACGCTTTTATAGAAAATCCAACAAAAAATAGAAAATAAATTTTAATAATTTTTAATTAAGAAACGTGTAAATTAAAATAAAATGTATTTTATTGTACAAAAAAAGTGCGGGGTTCTTTTTAAGATATTATCAAAATGATAATCCTTTTTTCCTGTCAATAAAATATTTATAACTATTGACACCATGCACCCTACGCTTTTTTTACAATAAAATACAATTTTTTTCTTATTTACACTATTCTTAATTAAAAATTAATTAAAATTAATTTTCCATTTTTTGGTTGGATTTTCTCTAAAAGCGTGTTTTTTAAATTTTTAACTATTATTTTTTTAAAATAACTTTCATAATTCTAATTATTTTATTATTTTTCTTATTACTGCATGAAACTACTGTTTAAAATTCCACTGCAGTTCTAAATAACTAATGCTCTATGGCACACTTGATTTCTATAAACATTGCCATATAACTCCAATTCAACCAGATAAATTAACCTTGGACTGTCTATTAATATATATGTCTGAGTATTATAAATTGTTTTTACGTTTTCCATGTAGCTTTAAAGATCTCTAAGCAATTCCAGGTACTTATAAAGAATCTTTGTGTGTTTCTATTAAATCTGTTGATTTGTATTCAGCATATTTTTCAGTCAATCAGCAAATAGCATTCCTGAATTTAATTTTTTTAAAGGCTTTGTTTATATTCAATGTTTTGTGTTGGTTTCAGTATGTCGTACCTACTGATATGACAAGAATGTAAATGTGTTGAATAAAATGAAAATGATAAATAATTGTCAGTCTTCCTAGTTTAAAGGATACCGAATGCATATATATATATATATATGTGTGTGTGTGTGTGTGTGTGTAGGTGTAGGTGTGTGTGTAGGTGTGTGTGTGTTTTCAGCTTGCTCAGAAATTAGAGCTTGCCAAAAAGGTAATGTGTGTGTGTGTGTGCGTGTAAGAAGATTATCGCAGTAAGTCTATGGAATCATTGTGCCTTATACTAGGCAATAACTAATGAAAAATTTGCAAACTATAATATTGTACTTGTAAATAACTTGCATATCTGCCTCCATAAGTAAGGACCTTGGTTACTATCTCAGTGCTTTGTAAATAAATGTTTTTGTGTTCACCACTTATTCAGCTTAGCCAGTGCATATAATTTCAATAATTTAAAAGACAATGTGGTACATCTGTATTATGTGAAATCATATCAATTTTCATGAACGCTTGTTGTTACAGTAGCCTGTGTCTGACGTATATCGAGGAGAATGATCAAGTTAATTGTAAAGAAATCCCTAGCCCAAAGTTTTCATTATTTATATTTAAATATTTTTTTCAAAATATTGTTAATTCTGTAGTAATATCTATGCGAAGATTCTACGCACAGTTTAAAATATTTAAAAGAACATTGTTTCTGTTTTACACTAATCTCGTGTATTGCTCTGTACGTTGATATAACTATATTAAATTAATATAATTTTCCGTTCATATTTTACTCAATATTTTCTTGGTAGCTAATGGAAAAATCATTAATCTTTTGGTTTGTTTAAAACCAGTTGATTTAATGCAATAGGTATATCATGACTATAACAAGAGAATAGTATATAAGATACTATAATAATAGATTAGTCATTCACTAATAAGACTTAATTTTTTTTTTTGGAAAATATAATAATTGCACTGGTTTTGTAATAATATTCAGCCACAGAGAAATTTTGTTTGCGATTACTATCATAGCGCTCTGTCGATGTTCTGGACGCTTCATCTCATCTGCCCGTCGCGTCGCACAGGCATGGAGTGGGGCGCTAATGAAGAAGAAGAAAAAATTAAATAAAGTTTTCTTTTTTTGTTGTTGTTGTTTCCAGAGCTGGGCAACTAAGAATGTTCGTTGCCTGATACAATAAACACAAATGCGGTTCACGTATATTTGTTGACGTTGCCAGTAGCTGGAAGCTGTACCCTCGTCACTGAGACGTCTCAAGCAGGATCTCGACGACTAGTTGAGTGAGGATGCCCGCTTGCCTTCCGAAAGTTGTCGGCATCAAGTCCCCGCATCAACTACAGCCAAACTGTTCAAAGTTTATTACTTCGATGGTTAACATGGTGCATAAATTTAACACTAGCCACATAATGGAGTACTTAGACATAGCAGTTCGGGTAATGATTTTTACAGAAATCGTTGATGCGAAAGCCGTGACGGTGGCGACAGGGGAATATCAGCTAACGCGTTGGGAAGTGAAATACTTCTCACTTTAGTAGGTGTATGCCATATCGCAGCTCCACGACGCCAACTCAACTCGATTCAGCCCGCGGGTTCGACGGTAGTGCGACTCCCACGTGCTCCGAGTCAATAGAACGAGTAGGGCGAGAGCTCAGGGTATCTTATTAACTCTAATTAACAAACAAAAGATCCCGTCCCGGGCCTAATTAGCACCCGCGCGCGCTACGCGAGCCGGGATCGGGAACCGTAAAGGACGTGTTTGTACGGCGGGGTTGCGGAAGGTAGGGGTTTGTTTCTTGGGGCCGCCCCTCTGTCTTGCGGCGGCGAACGCTTCGCTGTCGAGTTAATTAAACTCCGCCCCGCGAGCTGGCATGACGTCACGAAGTGGCACACGACGACGTGCGGACTCATTCTTCCTCCCTCGTGTGACATCGCCTCGCGGCATTCGTGTTACTTTCCTCGGCGATCGTGAAAAAGCCCATCTCGCACGAGTGTCACCAGAGCGCTCCTTGCAGGAGTGACGAGATCAGGAATGAAGTTGAAATGTGGTTCCGACAGCAGGCAGTTCTATGAATTTTCCTCAGGAACCAGCTGCAATTAATTAGTATGTAATAGGGTGCGAGGTGCCTGGTGCTGGTCTGACATCATGGATTGTGACGTCATGGAAGACATCTTGAATGACCTTGTCCTTTGACCTTGACCTACACCTTGACCTTCAAAATTTAGATAAAATTCGCCAAAATTCCCCGTTTTTAGGAAACAAATTCGCCAACGAAATCTTTAAAACCATCTAAAAAATTCAAAAATTCCATTTTCAAAGGGAAACAACCGTAAATAATTTAAACATTCGAAATTTGAATTACCTGAAATATGTATGCCTTTAAAAGAACGAAAATTCCTCGAAGATTCTTAAATTCCTCATCTACAAGTCTCCCTCGGCAGCCGAGGTCATGAGCTCGACCATTAGGATATAATGGCTGCCATTTTTAATTATTATATAACCGTTGAAATTATCGTTACGGTCGCCATCTTGAAAATTCGTAATGTTTCAAAGATGGGGTAAATTTAAAATTTATAATAAAATAAATTTATATATATATTTATCATAAAATAAAAAAAACAAACGGCCATTTTTAAATCATGACACGTCCGCCATATTGAAAGTACGCAATCAGTGTAAAAAAAAATAGAAAAATGTTAAAATGTTAAATTATGTAATACAATTTAAAAAAAAAACATTTAATTAAAAAACAACCATTACATCATAGTGGTCTAGCTCATGACCTAGGCAGCTTACCGAGACTTGTAGATTAGGAATTTAAACCTTTTTGAGGAATTTTAGTGCTTTTAAAAGAAAAAAATATTTGGATGAATTCCAAATTTCAAATTTTTGAATTTTATACAATTGTTTTCCTCGAAAGTCAAATTTTTGAATTTTCAGAATTTATTTTCATTTTTTTTGTGTATTTTTTTTTCTTCTAAAAACTGAAAATTTTCGTGAATTTTGACGAATTGTTGGAAAATGCACATTTAAAATATTTTTTGATATTTTTGGCATATTTTTTTAAGTTCAAGGTCAAGGTATTCCGAGATGGCCACCGTGAGTCTGAATCCAAGATGACGGACCTACGCCAGGTACCTTGCAGCAGCACCAGGGCACGGATAACCTTTTATATACGACTCAATTTTAAGGAAAATAACCTCTGTACCAGTATATAATTGTAAGTAGAATATGATCAATTTTTTTTAAAAAAAAATAATATTTTTAGAGACTTGTAGTTATTAATTTTAATGGGACTTGATAAGGCCTCCAAGCGATTCACAACATAAAAGATGCGGTCAACCATGGTTCAAGTTGGTTATCTATGCCTTCGCGGTGGCGGTACACAACAAATCAACAGTGCGCGCGATCATTAGTTACAGATGGTGTGAGGATTAATCGGTTACAGATGGCATACGATAAGGATGACGCAAATCGGCTCAGCTCATCCATGTCACACCAATTTTTTGGTCCTCTGGTACAACAAAAAAAAAAAACACTTTTTTTTTAAGACGCCTTGCCTTAATATATTAAACCTGATGAACGAATAAGAGATGTGATCCTAACGCATTTTGTTCACGTTGTTCCCACGAACTGTTTGTTGCCAGAAGCTGCTCGGTTAGTGGCGACGCACCGGTTACTGTGGCCATTAGCGCTCCACGTGGCTTCCCCCCGGGTGTCTGACGTCAGACGAGGCGTTCGGGACTGGCAGGTTGGGGCTTTGAGCTGCCTGTCCCTAGCCCCATAATCGTCGGCAGCCGCAGACGTGGCGAGAGCCGCGCTAATCCCGCCTCCGCGGGCAAAACCCGCGGCCCGCCCGCATCTTATACTTCCGCCGGCTCGGAGGAATGAGGATCCAAACCCTCTCCTCCCCCCCCCCCCCTCCCCAAAGACACACACACAGCCCCGTGGCTTTTCCCAGCCTCAAGTCGAGCCGTGCGTGGGGGGCAGGGCGGACTTTATCTGCGCTCGGAGCTCGGAGCCGGGGATCTTTCTATCCTCCCTTCTTTTTTCTTTATTTTAAAAAACAAGACTCATCTGCAACCGCCCCACGACGTAATCCGATTAGCCGTGTTGCTGCGTCTCTCCCGGGCCCTGATGCCCTCCCCCTCCCCACCACGCTAATTCCCCCCTCCTCCTCCTCAAGCCCGCACACCTCGCGCATATCTCGTCGTGTTATTGTTGCGAACAATGGGTCCGTCGAGCGTGCAGACATGACTCCGGGGCGGGATCTGTGCGCGTCAGCTCTTCAGGGCTCCGATACGGCGGGCCCGCTTTCTGCTCTTCGGCCTGTTTGGAACAATGCACTTGCATTTCCTTTATTTTTCGAAATTCATTAACAAAGAATTTTTTTTAACGTGACAACGTCTAATACATCGATGAACGCCGGCTGCACGCACGAAAAAGGATGACTCGTTGTCCCGTTACGCTCATTGTCCCGTTACGATGTGTACCGTTACGCTCATTGTACGCTTGCGCCGCATCTATCTCTCTTCCACTCGATTGGAACAACCATCGATTTGACTTTTTCGAGGCACATTAAACTTGAAACACTCCCATTCGTTTCCTACTTTTCCTACCATCGTCCTATCCTTAACAAAATAACACAGATTGGAAGAAGTTAAATAGCAAACATGTATAAAAGTTATTGTTAAAATAATCTCTTCATTGAAGTAATAAACATTTTTGAATTAATGAGCGCAAATAAAAGTAAATTTATCAATTAAATTGTAGATTTCATTTCACTCTTTCTTTGTATCCATACAAAATAGTGATAATTCAATAAAAATGATTAAATTATATTCATAAAAGTATGCAATCATTTCATCAATGTTTTTTTTGACGTTGTCACGTTAAACTATCGTCCGTAAACCGACTTTACTGACAACCAATATTTTTTATGTGTGCGTGGAGTCCACGAGCGACAGAAGTGAAACTTTGTTGGCTATTATATTATTGGGTATATTGGCTGCAGGTCGCAGATCAGATAAAACATATGCACACATGCGAGCACTAAATTATGCTATTGCGCAATTATGTAAGTATACAAGTATGCACGTGTGCAAGCATGCGCGTATGCTGCGTCCATTCTACCTCTCCCCTGCCGTCTCCTCCTCTCGCGATTCACCCACCACGTACCAAACTATTCCCCTCATGCGATCGGAATTTTCGTAACGCTAGAAAATTCTAGCCCTCCTCCTCCCCCCCCCCCCCCCCGGCCCAACCCAGCAAACACTTTTCACTTCAACAAAGTCTATATTTTTGGCTACGTACTATTTCAAACTACAATTGACACTCAAAACCTATAAAAGATAAATTCAAAAGAAACTTCTTACACAAGTATTGTTTATTTTAATTGTTTCTGTTTCATATCTCGTCAAAGAGATCATTAGAAGTCATCGGAGAGGATGTCTGCGTGTCACCGCCCGATCGCAGCAGGACTGACGCCGAAGCACCTGGTGCTCTTGAACCCGCTCCTTCTTGGGCTTCGGCGTGAGGGTGGACTCCGAAGAGTTGAGAACACTGTAGATACGCCAAGCCGCGAATACCCGTTACCAAGTGTTTCCAACTGTGCTGATTGTGGAACTACACTGAGAGAAAAGTTTGTTTGCCTCAACAAAATGTTTGTTTATATATGGCGAAATAAGTATAATTTGTTAATTCAAACAAAAAATTTGTAGTAGGAAAGATACTATTGACCCAAAAGAATGATTTTGTCAACTCAAATGTAGGCCTATATTTTGTTAGGTGTAACAAATAAATTTTGTTACCTACCAAGTTTGGTTAAGCTAACAAAGTATTTTTTTTACAGCAAGTAAAAATATTTGTTTCGCCACATGTAAACAAATATTTGTTTGATTCAAACAAAACTTTTTCTCTGTGTAGGTTAGCACTCCGTGTGCAAATCGTCTCGAGGTTAGTTCGTTCGTGGGGAGTGAACGTAGCACAGTTCGCAGCGGACCCGAGTGATGCCGGACCCGAACCCGCGACCCAGACCACTATAGAGCATGGCGACGTGGCAAGGTGAAGAGGGTCAAACACACGACAATAAGGTCGTTTCGCCTATCGGAGATAGCTCCCGGCTCGTTTGTTTGGTATTATCTCCGCCTCGTTATCGAGGCTTTGACGGGTGTAGGAGGAAAACAGGGGCGGCCCCCCCGCCGTGCCGCGGAGGAGGATAACTTCGGCCGGCGCCTCGCTCGACGGAACACTCCCGACGGAAGATGCGCCTCCAGGTGTTGCTGCTGGTCGCCGCCGCGGCGCTGGTGTCGGCCGCCGGCGTGGAAAAGCCCGGCAGCTGTCGCCCGTACAGCGGGCTGGGGCCCTGCATCGCCAACTGCGTCAACGACTACAGCTGCGCCGGCGCCCAGAAGTGCTGCAAGATCGGGTGTGGCCGAGTCTGCGAGGACCCCGTCGCGTCGGCTCCAGGTGCGCTGCCTCCCCCCCAACCACCCCCCCCTCCCCCGCGGGGGGTCCGAAACCCCCCAATCTTCAGTTATACCCCTGAACCATGGGCCTCTCCGGCGGGGGGGATGGGGGGGACATGTCCCCTCCGAAAATTCCTTGTGGAGGGAACACAATAGCACTCAAGGGTAATTTTTTTTCCCCCTTCATTTCATTCTAAACAATTCTTCAATCAACATTACATTATTATCATTACATTGTTTCTATTATTATTATTACATTACATACAATACATTCTATTTGTATATTTTTACTTCTCTTCGCCAAATATATTTACATTCCATGGCCCCCCCCCCCCCCTAAATTTACATACCAGAGAGGCCCATGCCCTAAACGACAACTCTATGACTTGTGTAACATATAACCTCGGTAACTCGTGTGTTCTAATGTTGCAGATACGCTTATGATACGAAACTAGGACCTCGGACGCGAGATTTTACGCATAACCCTTAAAAAATAATGCCGTGCCTCATAAAAATACCAAAATCGTGTTCTCGACTAAATTTCTTTGGCGCGAATCAGACACTTAATTTCCGCACCCGCCACTATATAATCCGTTGCCGGAGCAGCT
Source organism: Bacillus rossius redtenbacheri (assembly GCF_032445375.1). Taxonomy (NCBI): domain Eukaryota; kingdom Metazoa; phylum Arthropoda; class Insecta; order Phasmatodea; family Bacillidae; genus Bacillus; species Bacillus rossius. The sequence goes on from NC_086334.1 coordinate 8,094,593, forward strand.
ACGTCAACTATTGAAACATAAAATTTGCAGAGCGTAAGGTATGAAACAGTTAGTACTATAAATTTTCACTTTGTCTCTATGAACTTTGGTTCGCGCCATCTGTGGTTACATTTTTTTCCCCCGTTGCATGTGATTTAAGTTCCATTCACGAAATTACTCCTACCAAGAACTAAATACTTCTTCACTAAAAATAAATTTAAAAAAACTGCTACATCAAATTTGGTAAAATAAAAGTACCAGGATTTTTAGACTTGGGTAACATAATAAAACATGAAAGTATATTTTTCTCTGATCACAAAATGTTGTTTTATACGTATAACACGACTCTCTTTATTATCTTCGAAAGAGTTGTGCTATGGGAGTGCATGACTTGATATAATCTTTTGGACATACGCCATTGCTAAGCACTTTTTCTGTAGAAGAAAACTAAAAAATACCCAAAAGACAAAAAACACAAATTAAGCAAAAAATTGCTGTTGTCAACAGGATATAAACACCACATAATTTTTCATAGCAGGAATATGGTCAACAAACAAAGAAAAACAAAGAAAAATGGACTAAGAGAACGAAAAAAAAAAACCACAAATGATGACAGCACAAAAATATTGAAACAAAAACATAATTCAGCACAACAGTTGAAACGAGACAAAAACACGACAAAACGAAAAGAAAAAACAAGCACAATAGTTATCCCAAACAGAAGAGAATGAAAAAAAAAACACAAATGATGACAGCACAAAAATATTGAACCCAAAAAATTCAGCACAGCAGTTGAAACGAGACAAAAACACGACAAAACGAAAAGACGAAACAAACACATTACTTTTTCAAAACAGAAACAAGCGACGTTTCGTGAACTGATATCTGCTCCCGTCCTTAGGCAGAGACGCACATGGTACGAAAACACAGGTGCGACTGAGTAGGGGCTGAAAAATTGAGGGTATTTATCAGAGAAAGGACAACATCTTTTTTTTGTTTCAATATTTTTGTGCTGTCATCATTTGTGTTTTTTTTTTCCGTTCTCTTAGTCCATTTTTCTTTGTTTTTCTTTGTTTGTTGACCATATTCCTGTTATGGAATATTATGTGGTGTTTATATCCTGTTGACAACAGCAATTTTTTGCTTAATTTGTGTTTTTAGTCTTTTGGGTATTTTTTAGTTTTCTTCTACAGAAAAAGTGCTTAGCAATGGCGTATGTCCAAAAGATTACATCAAGTGGCGACTCTCTTTGGCTCAGAAATTTAATTTTTTGTCACATGACATATGATTCTGGCTGCTATGAAGAGTTATTTAGATTTGTCTAAAATTTTATATCAATAATAAATAAATTTTATATTCAATTGGAGCTGAATAAAATATATGTTTCAAACAATATAAATTATTTAATAAAATATAAAATGTATAATGTCACTTATTCAAATTTACAAATTGAAATATTTGGCAGTGGTATGCACGCTTACTTCAAAACCTTTTGTATTATTTCTTTGCAGCTGGAGCGCAGTAATGTTGGAAAATCTGAAGGCGTAGCTGTATGAACAACCGCTACACGAGAGAAAGACGCCTCTCTTCAGACGTACAAGACCTGACAATGACTATTGTAAAGCCTCGTATGCAGGCCATGTTTCTCTCATTTCCAATGTGTATCTGTTGCTGTTTATAATCGTTAATAAAAAACACTGTTATTAATAACTCTTCTGAGTTTATATTTTACATGGGTTTACATTTGACATTTCAGTCTGTTTTTTTCTTAACATTATCAGAAAAAAAAAAGCTTTAAATTGTGATAAGTGAATTTCTACTGCTATTTACACTGGACACAAAAAAAAATCTCAGTTTTGATTTTAATGTGAAATCTCATTTTTGATTTTAATGTGAAATAATTTTTTTTGTGTTGAAGGACACGGATCTTAATTTATATGGTTTTATAAATGTGTGATTTTTTTTTCTTTAAAGGTTATTGTGACTCTTTATATTATATTGTTTTATGGGAAGGGTATCAGTTTCACCGCTGAGAGAGTCTGGGGCGTTCAGCTGCGAGACAAAGGGGAACTCCTGAAGGGATGGAACTCCTGAAGGGATGGAATCAGAGCCCGGGCCCTTGTGCAGTGCTTCCCCCTCGTCTGAGCGCCTGTTCCAGGGTCCCGCACCCTCCATCTCAACACCCCCCCCCCCCTTCCCCCTCCATGCAGCTATCACGTCTCCTCCTCCGAGGTTCCTCCGCCCCGACGCCTCGCCCCGCTCCCGCCGGCCTCCTCGGGTGGCCGATACTGCCCTCGGGTGGCCGATACTGCCCTCGGGTGGCCGATGCTGCCCATCTTCGGCTACCCCGTCCCCTCGCGCCCGGCCGAGCCGAGCCCAGCACCGGGACAACAGCCTGCGACTCGCTCTCCTGGCGAGGCCAGCTCCACGCATTTGCTCTCCTCAGGAATAATGTGTGTGTGGTTTTTTTGACGTGATAACGTCTTATAAATATATGAACGCCGGCTGCACAGCACGAAAAATTTGTCACGTTCCGCCTGAGCCCGAGCGTGCAATAACCGGCCAACCACGTTGTACGAGAAAAAAATCTTCTATAATATACAAACAGGTTAAGGCGGGCTTTTTTAAACTAATTCTTCGTGATTATATTTAAACAAATTATTCAAATTAAATTTTCAAAAACTGTAAATAATATTTGAAAATTAAAAAAAAAATGCAATTTTTCATCAATGTTTTCTTATGACGTTATCACGTAAAATTATCGTCCGTAAACCGACTTTACATACAACCCCTTTTTATATTAAAAAAAATTATTTTTTACAATTTTCGAGCGTTACAAAAATTCCGATCGCATGAGGGGAATATTTGGTTACGTGTAGGTTGGAAACCGGGAGAGGAGGGGAATAGTTAGGTGCCTTGGTGGGGGAAACAGGTACACGAGACGTCGGCAGAGGAGAGGTTAGAAATGATGCAGCATACTTGCATACTTCAACACTTGCACACTTGCATCCTTGCACTTTTACAGACTCGCATATTTACACTTGCATACTTGCGCAATCGCATAATTTAGCTCTCGCATATCTGCATATTATTTTTTTTTTGACGTGCTATCTAAGCCAAATCTATACTAATAATAAAACTGTTTGAAGTAAAAATTATGTACATCGGATGAAACGATGAGAAAAAAAACTATTGCAAATAGCTATTTACATTATGGATAGTTCAAAAATATAAGTTTTTAAATATTTTTTAACTCATGCTCTGCAGTGATTCAGCTCTATATAATTCTATCAGCTGCAACGCACTGAACATAGTTCTGTCACCAAACATAACGTGGAGACTCGGCGCCATGCCGATACTGGGTGCTCCAACGACGATGTGTGGCGAGTCGGGGCGTCACCACGCTTCAAAAACATTTTGTTGCAAGATCATGAGAAACCAATTTTCATTTATTATTTATTTATTTATTATTTTTATTATAAATACAGTATGGTTTTATTTAGTTTATTTATTTATTATTTAATATATTTATATATTTATTTCATTTAATATTTATTTATTTTATCTAAAAATTCCTTTAATTTTTTTTACGTGCATAAATTTGTTTAAGTGATCAATTGGCTTATATACCCTATATTGTTTTACTTATTTTTTTATGTATTTTCCACTAAAACTTCGGTTTTGTATAAAAAACATTTTTTAGTTATAAATAAATTGGTCTGACTTAGTAACATTTTTTAGAGTACATTAAAACAAAAAATAATAATTTTGGCCACGTAGATCGTTGAAATATCCGTATGTGCGTCGGCGCGGCGTAGCGACGTTCTTCTTCGGCGGGCGACGGCAACCCGGCAGCCCGAACAGCGGCTTCATATTCTAGTATGGACGGCCGCTAAGCCAACCTAGAAGGTTCTTTCAGAATCTAATATAGCCTCGCTACAATGGCCGCCTTCTGCTCACGTCACAGCATTTTTTTATTTTTCTCGTAGGGTCTTTGTTATTTCTCAGCCACGTCATGGGTTGCGCCTACTCCACAGACTCCCTGAACGGCGCGCTAAGACAAGAGCTAGTAAAACAGTTAAACAAACATCCAGGCAAAAAAATTGGTGGATGGTCACCTAAGCGCACCATCCCGCAACCTTGCGCGTGAACTGTGTACTAAACCAACGAATTTTGAGTTTTTCACTTTTTTTAATGTTCGTTGTTGCGTAATTTTTTTTTAAGAACCCTAGAGTGTCAAGAGGCGTGTCTCTCGAACAGCTGATGTCACGCACACGCCGCCTGTGACCTAATGCACGTGACGAACCCCCTACAACCCCTCCCCCCGTCCTTTCACACGGGTCCTCATGACGTCACGCCCTCCCTCTCCCCTCTTTATGACGAACTGGACAGTAAATCAATCGCCAGCCAGCACCCCTTGCCGTGTACACACCCCGTTAGGCGGAAGAGCTCGCGGGTGAGGGGGGGGGGGGTGAGGTGTTTTTTTTATAAGGGTGGGTGCATGGAAGGGGTGCGGCGAAAAATAGCCGGCGAAATTAAATTCGGACTCTCAAAACTTTCCGCCCTTCACACATCCTTCCCACTTGTCAATTCAGAGTGCTACCTCCGGCGCCGGGCGCCAGCTGGGGATGAAGTTATGAGACTACGTGTAGCGAAAACTGCTTATCTTCTGGAGGGGATGAAGCGGTGGAGGGGGAGGCGGTGGGCTGCATGTGGATGCGCCTGGCATAATCACGGTCGAAAGTTGACGTTAACATGATTTGCACCGCAAGTGGATTGCCCACTTTTAACAGAATAAACACTCTCTAAATGACAAGAACGGGCCGTTTCCCGCAGGAAATTTGTGCAGAGTCTCACAGCACGTAGGCATTAATGCTGGCAGGAATAAGAATGAAAGCAAGTTTAAATTTTTTTTTTTCGCATTTTCTGTAGTAATGTTGCTTGGAAGCTTGCTGGCAATTTGTATTTGAATACATAAAAAAATAACGAGGAGTAATGTGTTATTGCAGTTCATTTGTCACAAGCATTTAAACACAAAAATTACATATTACCAATTTAAAGCTGATCACAGAAACAGTTGTTGTTTTGTTGTGTTTACATGACTCACTTCCGAATCTCGCGAAAATATTACTTGGAAGCGGTGAACAAAAATAGAAATTGCAGGGGAGTAAAATTTAGAAGCTAAATGCCTTGGCTCTGGTTGAAAGATTCATTCCGAGTTATGAGCGCTAAAATATTTAAATACTGAGCCTTCAAAAATGTTGCCATCAGAATATTATTTTACTAAAACTCACATAAGAATGATCACATTAATTAAGCTCATGCTCAAAAAATTATTATTATTTAAAGGGTTCTCCAATACAAAATCGGCAAGGACACTATATGTGTGTGTATATATACATATACTATATATTCTGCATAAGATATGCTGATGTAGGTTTTCTTAGACAGTAATGCTACTTTTAATTATATCAGTTTAAAATGAAAAATCTATTTTTTTAAGTGTATATGTTTGTTAAAAGGGTGAGATTGACATTTATAATATAAATTGGTTTTGGGTCATGACAACAAGCATATCTTTAAAAATATATTTATCTTAGAAAATTTTGTTCAAGAAGCATTTCTAGGTTATGTTAATCGTTTCAATTTTAAGAGTCATATACTGCGAACGTTTGACATTACAAACATACCCCTCCATTACCTCAAACTAACCCTGTAAATAAAACTTTTTATATAATTAATAAGTGTGAGAAACATTAAAATAAGCGTAAATATTAACCATAGATATAAGGTAACTGAAATCATGTCCCAAGGACAAATAAAACTGAATAATTTAATATTTAACTTTTTCTTTGAAGTATAAAAAATGCATAGTATTGATACCTACTCAATAAAATATTAAATATGTAAAAAAAAACTTGCAAAATAAACGCATTTATCTCTGACTTCTGCCAAGGCAACAGATTTCTTATATGGACCTATCGGTTAGGTCTATATAATCGTCATACTTAGAAAAATATTAAACTTGGAAAAATTATAGGTGACTCCAAAGAAAGGAACTTTAACACTAATTTTTTTCCCCTGTTCGTAGTAATTCACTTCCAAATGACAAAACGCTGAAATTCTTTTCTCGCGTACCATACCTCTAGAGAATATTTTTTTTACACGTGGAAAATTACTTTGTTCTTTCGTTGACTCTGTCCCGTTCCCACGGCATCCGCTTTTTATATAAAAAGATATTTATCGTTACTTACTTTTTACTTCCAGACTCACACTGGTAGAAAACGCGTGCGTGTGCAGGCTTGGAAATAAATCGTAGAGCGTTAACTCTGGCGAGAACCGAGGCTGAACACGGGAGAAGGCAAAGAAGTAGAGGGACAGCTATGTAAGAGGAGATGGAAGAGAGGAGAGAAAGGAAAGGTGACAATGGAAAAAGAAGTTAAACGGAGAGAGAGTGGCATTTCACGCACATTTGCTCCAGAACGCTATCACAAAGAGAGGATCCGAATGCAAAAGGCAGAGAGAGAGAGAGGGAGGGGAAAAAAATCCCTGACGAGCAAGTATAGAAGTGAAAAAAAACAAAAAACAATTGCACAAGAACACAAAATGATTAGCGACTATTTCTTCTTCTCTCTTGCTTCGCGAATGGACTCCTGCTGAATGTTTGTCTTTCATTTCGCGTGTTGTTTCAGAGTACTTTTTTTTTTGTTTAGCTTTTACTCAAAGCTTAAACTGACCCGTTAGTCCTGTGCTATCCCTAGCCTCCGCTTTACTCCTGCTTCATTTCCTTGTTACAAACGATTAGAGTAGCTCTCATTGGTAGATCGTTCAACGGTGTGTCATTCTCGCAATCCGTCAGCACAAAACCATTTTTTTTTTTTTTTTACTCTCGTTCACCCTGAAACCAATCGACTGTTCATTTTGATGAGATGTCGCTCATTAACATTATGCTAATAACTGCTGCGAACAGGTGAACTATGGTAATTATAATTCAGGGAAATTTTTATAGATTACTCTTGAATCAGTAAATTTCGATCACGGACTGTGTGAGAAATGAATCTGCATCACATTTCTGAACCACATGCTGTTTTAAGTCATTGGTACCCAAAATACTAGGCCACAAATGTTTACGAACTAAACGTTGAGCGAAACTGTAAACCTACTCCTCTTCTACATATGCTAAAAATCTGATTGATAGTTTTTTTTTATATTCTTCCAACATACCAGTTCTACCTCGACACATGTCCTGGAAGTATTGAAATAAGTGTTGATAGAATTTTTTTTTCATCGAGCATTGCCAAAACGATAGATTTTATAGTGCGAGTAGTTATATTTCCGTTTATTAATCCATATCACCGAAGAATAGTCTGTCATTAATTAAACCTCTGTGAGTTTGTGCAGTTGCTAATTGTGCAGTTCACTATTCTCCTGCTGGAATTCCCCCGAGCCTATAGGCAGCAAGAGGGACAACTTATGTTTTATTAACAAATGAGTTGATGAGTTTGGCACACCAGTGTTTTATAATGTAATACTATACGCTATTCAATAACTAGTTAGAATTAATTTGACAGCGAGTGGAAAAAAAAAAACATTATTGATGTACATAGTTACAATGATAAACGGATAGTCTGTAGAATTTTCTCGGTTATAAATTCAGAGAACAAATTTAAAAATTAAAAATAAAAAACCCCCGTACCTCAGACGTTAATTCTCAAGTGAGCATGTGAAACATTATAAGCTTAGCAATGCTTAAAATGGTTCGTTGATTCCGCTAAAGCTGTTGGCATTTGTGTGAAAGAAAATGTTCAATTAACGTGAATTATTTTTCTAATTATCTACAGTCATTATGGCCAGCGAGCCCAGTTTACGCAAATTCGTGCGTTTTTAAGAAACGGTTCCAAATTGAGTGGCCTATAAATAAGAAGTAATCCATTTTACGATGTTTGCAGCTGGGATTAAGCTTGTTTGCAAAGGCTATTGTAATATGAAATGATCATGGAACCCCTTATTATGTGTTTTGGAGGCTTTTTCGTGTTCAAATAATTCAGTTTATAAAGATGTTCTTATAAAAGTTAAAATTAATTATTATTTAAACACAACTTATGCTACAGGTAGTCAATATACAATTACAATAAATGCAAATAATTTTATATAAATAATATAAGTATTATGAAACAATACTTTACGATGCTTGTGGCCGCAGCAAGAAAGAAAGTAATTATGGATTTAAAAGTCACTCAGTCATGCATAGAATAAGCCTCAAAAACATGAACCTCCAGAAATATATTCAAATAAGAATCAGCAAGTCACCGACTTCATAACACAGTCCTGCGCACACTTGTAAAAATATAATGTATTTTTCTTTGGCGTTTGCTTTATGAATCTTTAAAAGTCTTTGGTACTAACTTTGTAAAAAAAAATTGGATTGGAAAAGAAACATTAAATATAGTTTATTTTACAATTTATTTCCTAACTACTTTCCAAACAAATAATTCTGTAGCAGAACTAGCATTGTGTTAAAAATAACTTAATATAATCGGTGTTACAAAAAAATAATTTGTTAGCTAGTTCCTTTGAAAATGTTTTTAAGTCGTTTTTATCTGTAGTGTGCTTTGTGCAATTGATTTTATCTCTCAATTGCCGAACAAATAATAAAACAAAATCACAACTTGAGAGTTCGCTAGGACTTTAAATAACCAGGATTCCACTAGGCGTGCCGAGTGTTCATCACGAAAGTGCAGGGGACTTTACAGGTGTACAGATTTTGTGATATGCCGAAGCCTCGTTTATAGCAGTCTCCGATTCGCGAGTCCTTTGCTCGACTGTCGAGTGTCCAGGGTCGAGTGTTCGACAGCTCTCCCCCCTCTCCCCTCGGGGCGTAACTCGAGGTGGTAAGTAGAGCTGTAGCTAACCGTATGTATTCGGTACTGAGTAACGGGTGCGCCATCTAGTAACGAGTAACGAAACGTTACACACCGCTTCCTTTATGTTACTCGCATTTTTCGTATGTTTTACGCATGCACGCGCATTTTCGATGAATTTACGTTACAAAGAACGATGTTTGTTTATTAAGTAAAGTATAATTTGGAAATTCGCGGTCCAAGTTTTTTACTGTTTATTAAAGATATTGTGTGTGTAGACAAAGTTTGAGATTGTAACAGAAACAACGTAAGAAAGTATTTTTTACAAATTAGAAATATGTATTTTTTTGTTTTTTACTATCGCGTATTTTCACGGTTTTTTTTGTTCTTTTCTTAAAAGAGATAATATAATAAAGCCGCTCTAATGAGATTTAATTGTTTCTTGGTTAAAAAAAACTGTTAATTATCAAATATTGTTAATTGTTTATATTCTATTTATTATTATTTACGCGACGTCATACTGATACTGTACGCGTACGCAATACGACTCGATTCGTTGCTGCAACATAACATAGCATGTTATGCGGTATCAGAAGTAACGAGTAACGTAACGATACGATAGTAACGACTACTAATTGTTATAGTAACGAATACGTACGGGTACGCTTTTTTTCGTTACTTTTACACCTCTAGTTGTTAGCAAGTGCCAAGTTTGTACTCGGAGCCCGCTGTAACCGGAGCATAACCGCGCAACGCCGCGCCCTAGCCACGTTGGTCCAGTTGTCCGGACACTCGCTCGCGCCTCGCCGAGACGATCAGGGTTCGATTCCCTGCGGGGTCACGCCTGTTTTTTCCCGCAGTCGGGGAAACGTGGCGGATGTTGCCGTGAGCCTCGCCGGGTCGGCAGCAGCAGCTTCCACGTCGCGATCCCCTGAGGCTGGAGGTTATCGGGAGAAAAGCATTTTAAAGGTTTTCGCGCGTCTGGAAGATTGTAAGTCGGAGGTGGAGCGAGGGACTCTTGTAGAAAAAATTTTAAAAAATTAATGGGGGTTTTCTGTAAAGTCGGTTTACGGACGATAATTTTACGTGATAACGTCATAATAAAACGTTGATGAAAAATTGCATACTTTTTTTAATATTCAAATATCATTTACATTTTTTTTGCAAATTTAATTTAAATAATTTGTTTAAATATAATCACGAACAATTAGTTTTAAAGAGCCCGCCATAACCTGTTTGATATCGTAGAATATTTTCTTGCACGGTGGTTGGCCGGTTCATGCATCACTCTCGTCTCAGGCGGAACGTGACAATGAGCCATGCTTTTTTCGTGCTTGCAGCCGGCGTTCATCGATTTATAAGACGTTATCACGTCAAAAAATAAGAATCTGTCCTTTGGAGTTCATGCTGGCTGCTGCGACGGCGGTCGCTGCTACATTCGCCGCTCTCTCGCTGCCTATCTCAGCTTGCCGAGTGCCCTCTTCAGCAGGAGAGGGGGAGGGAGGGGTGGAGGTGGTGGGGAGCTGGCGAACGGCTCAGATAACAACGACGCTTCTCCCGGGCTGTATCTGTGCTTTACTTTCCCACCACCCCCTGCCCCTCCCAGCAGCCTCCTCCCCGCGCCGTCTATTGTGCGGGCGCCGCGGGGCCGGCCCTGCCTCTCGCTGCGAGTCTCGCTTCTCTGAAGGGAAGTTAATTTAAACCAACACTCCCTCCCCCACCCCTCTCCTACGGCTCCGCCCCCGAAGAGCCGTGCAACAATTAAAAGCAAACTCGGGCAATTTAAAATCGAATATTTGCACAACCGTTACTCTGGCCCCGGGAGCTCCCCGCGCTGCTGCAAAGATACACATCTTCCCGCGGCGGGACGGTGCGGTGTGTTCGAGATGAACAAGAGGACTTGAGATATTTCTTTTCCGTGCCTGCGAGCCGAAGAAGGCACGGGCGTCTCTTGTTGATCCAGCGAGCCGGCCATCTTGATGTGAAAGGGAGTGGGGGGGAGGGAATGGCTTCCTCCTCCCCCCCCCCCCCTTCGTCTGCTTCCGAGGACACGATGTAGGACGAGGAAGTTTGCCTTGTAGTTTAATTTAACTCCCCCCTCGTGTATCGTATCATTCATTAGCAGCCGAGCGACAAAGAAATCTTTCGTCAAATTCCCTGCTGCGTTCGCTGTATTCGGAGCGCAGTGTAGGGTCACAATTTGGGTACACTTGCGCATTGGTCCTTGCCGTGTCAAGACTTCCAGTAAATTTTTTATCCAGCTTTTCGTTTTAAAAGTTTTCCACTCCCCCATCTGCATCGTCAATATAAATTAATATCCATATTAACATTACTATTTATAAACATGATAACCGCCGTTATATTTTTAAAAAATCACTTTCAGAGTAACACATGAAATATACAGATGGAAATTCTCTGTCGAATTCCTTTTTTTAGGCACACACGGCGGGTCAATAGGGTAAAATTAGGTTGGTTTTTTGAAATACTAAAATATTAATTCTTAAAAATTAAAAAAAAAATCATTGCATCCGTTTAATAGCATTGCACTTCTTCGAAGTGGAACAAAATAGGGGTTGAAGGACAACAAAAGATCCACAACCTTCTACTAGTTGTGCCGTGTATTAAGTATTTAGGCACGTTTTATTTAAAAATTTTGTAATCTAAAATATTTTGGAAATATTATTATTTTTTTTTCTCTCATCTTATTTTCTTTACGGCCAGGCCCTCAGCCTCTGTTCTCAGAGGCGAGCTGATTTTCTTTCCCAGCCTCATGCTAGGCTAGCATTCTGGCTAATATTTCCCCCGCCTTCAGTCACGCCTCATGCCTGTAATATCATTTCCCTTCGTGACCTTAACTGCAAAGCAAGCCTGTAGCTTGCAGGCGACCAGTTCGCAGAGACGAGCTGAGATTCGCCTTTTTCATCACGTCGTAGTGTTATATTCGCCCCTCTGTAGCCACGACGGGGCGTAGTTTCCCATCAGCGTTGCATTTTACCCCACCTCCCCCCCTTCTCAGTTCCAAGTAAGACCAATGACCGGTCGTAACCCCCTGGACACCGGTGACCGTTTCCAAGGTCTCTTCGCAAAACGAGTGCGCCAAAACTGATCACAAGCGCTTCCTAGCGGCCAAGTCGCGAACTTCTCCGCTTGCCTACCCTCTAGGGCGCCAGAGAGCAGCACCTGCTTTGCCTTGAGTTATATGGACGCCGTGGTCGAGTCGATTGTTTTCAACTCAGACCTGCTTCGACAGAGTTCGCTACGGTCGCCCAGTGTGGCCAACTTCAAGACTCCTGCTAGAGTTTTTTCTCCGCCCGCGTTCGGGCAAGTTCGGTATTTTTCGGCGGGCCAGACACCCCCCCCCCCCCTTCCACCTGTTAGATCCGGGGGGCACTTTTTAATTACGAAGACGCCGTTTACCGCGAGACAGATCAACTCGCGTCGCGGCTGCAGACAGTCCTCCATCGAGTATCGGCGAATCGGGTAGATTTCATCCAACCGTTAACGAATATGTAGTCGCCTTGTATAAGGGATGCTATCCCTCAAGTCCATTTTAGTAGATTAGTCTGTCTGCATAGTTTAGTTATTTGCCTTAGAAATTTTTCTCTTTGAAATTTATTATTATGAAGAAATCATCCGCGTCCTGCCGTGCAATTCGCGAGCTCCCGAGCCTGGCTGACTCCACGACTGCAGCGTGCTGGGCAACTCCCCTGTTTTGGTGAGTGATAATTCGCGAACCCTCCTTTTCCCCATTAAATTTTTTTTCCGGGCATTTTCTGCCCCATAGACTGCCTGTATACCAGTTCTAATCAGTTTTGATTTGGACTGTTGCAGACAGGGTTCGATGACCGGAAGAGATTGATGCTCTCATCTCGTGGCCTCCCCCCCCCCCCTTCCCTGTTCCGTGGGAAGTAACATTAGAAGAAACTTTTCTACCACCCGAAGTGATTGTTTGAAGACCCCGGGTGGTAATGTAATTTCAACATTTCCCCTTTACCTAGCGACGAACTATCTCAACCGGATGACCAACCCACCAGCGACCAGTGTTTTTCTCAAGAAAATGTAAAACGAATAGAACTAATTATCAATGTAATCATCGGATCCATCCACTCATAATGCAAATGTTTATATTTCAAACTAAGAATGTAAATTAGTTTAAGTAAGCGCTGGCCAGCCCCAATTTCGTGTTCCTTTTGTTAATCTTGGAAAATGGTTAAATCTTTTGTATGTATGTTAAAATAATTGAAACATGATATTCATCAGGGCAAATAAAACAGGGAAACTATAGATCAAGTTAATCGTGTAGTTTTTATTTTATTGATTATAACGATCCCCCAACTTCCCCTTTGCTTGTTACAGGAAGTTCCTAAATTGTGTTTGTTCCCACCTCGTGTCGCCTCTGGTAAATCATTTCATTTAACGTATTTTTTTTTCCAGCTTGTTTCCAAGGCTCTTTTAATTAATTCCAAATAATTCTATTTTGAGGCACGAGGGGTGTTACATAGTCACAGTATTAAATCCGTTTGCAGTTACTGTAAACCTTTTAAATATTTTTTATAATTTTTTTTTCTGTGACAGTTTTTGGTGAGACCAACACTTTCTGCAAGATGTGACGAAACTGACTTTACAGAAGAAAAAAATATTTCACCCTTAATAAGTCCAATAAAGTTACGTTAAAAATGTGTTGTAAGTATTCGCCATATTACAAAAATTTTTGTTTCCTGAAATTTTTCAGGTAAATTTCAAAGAAAGTCTACCTATTGTAGCAGTTGCCATTGTGCGACTTCCGGAAAATCTATATTATAGTTTTTCGTTTCATGATAAATCACAATTTTATGGACACGATAACTGCCGCAATTTTTCACAAATCACTTCCAAACTGATACATAAAATTTAGTAGTGAAAAATCTCGATAAGTTCGTTAATGGGCAATATCCGACCAAACGGGTAGAAATGGGGAAGGTTTTTTGAAAAACAGAAAAATCGCAGTAACTCCCATAATATGAAAAATATCACATCCGTTCTAAAGTATTTTAACTTGTGGGGTTAATTCCAAAAGCTTTTGTCTAAATAAATTTTTGATACGACCAACCATAACAGCAAGTGGCTGAAAAAACAATGATTGGAGGACAAAAAAAAATTAAAATCGAATTCGTACTAATTGTGCATTAATCTTATTATTTTATCTGAAACTTTTGTCTGAAACTTTTTTGATTAGACAAACCATTGCTGCAAGTGATTCTATAAATGAGGGATAGAAATTTAAAAAAACAATCATAACTCCCTTACTAGGTACACTATCAAATAGTTATTTTTTTTGTAATTTTTATAAATTTTATCTAAAACTTTTGCTGGAAACAATTTTTGAAAATACGAACTATTGTTGAAAAAATAAGGGGTAGAATTTAAAAAAATAATAATTTCCCTACCATGTTCACTAATAAATCCGTTCTGTTTTATTAAAAAAAACTTAAAATATGATATACAACATTCGTCTGAAATAATTTCTTATACGTCCAACCATAACTTCAAGGGGTAGAATAAACCAGGGTAGCAACACAAAAAAAAATATCCCATACTAAGTACACCATCGAATTCGTTCAAATTGTTTGTAAATATTATAATTTTTATATAAAACATTTGTATTAAACAATTTTTGATAAGACGAACCACTGTTGCATGGGTGGAAAATAAAGGTGTAGAACCAAAAAAAAATCATAATTTTTAGTATAATGTAGAATATTATTTGTTTTTTTATTAGGCCACTTATATTTCACAATTCATATATAGCGTTACAACCGTTCTTCTTTCCCCCTACACTATCCAAGTAAACGAGTACGTTTTACGGTACGATCATATTATTTAAATATGAACAGTATACTGCCAGTAAATAATACACTGTGGATATATTTACTTTAAAACTGGAAATGACGTATCTTTGTTAGGTTTTATTTCACTTAATAATTAATTATTAAATTATATATTTAATATTAATATATTTTTATTTTAACATTTCACATTGGTGTTAACTTAGCAAATCGCTGTTTAGCTGTTTAAATTTGGATTTAAAACAGTTTAACGCTTCAATAATAATATATTGTCACAAATTTGAAAAATAAAATTATGTGTAAACATACAGTATCGTGGATATAAATAAACAGTTTTGTTACTTTTTGTGTTTGACATTGTAAAAAAAAATTTTCGGAATCAATGAGAATATATTAAAAAATTTTCCCTACATGAAATTTATGTAAAATTATCTAATGTACAAGCATAATATTAATATTACTCAATCATATGAATATATGCACCACAACGCAATGTCATATTGATTTATACTGTAATTTTCAGTATGCCATACACTTTTATAAAAAACAATTCAGCAAGTGTAATCCCAAAACCATAAAACATACAGTCTATTATAGCAAACTTACCAATCGTTTTCTTTAATTTTCTGAATATATATTTTTAACGAGTAATGAGGTATATTTTATATACATAAGAGTTACAAAATTATCAATATTATTCAGGAATAAATAAGGAGCGTCATACATAATCTTGACACTAATAGTAGCATAATTTATATGTCACCCTTAAAATAATGCCTCTTTTTATTAAAAAAATATTTTCTTTAAACTAATTTCTCTTGAAGAATAATTATGTAGGTCTAAAATATTTTGCTCGTTTTTGCAATTTTCCAGTCTGTATATTCCATTCTCGCCAGTCGCAGTTTCGGACTACGGGTTTATAGAGTCTTAACTTTGTTCACTGGGTGTATAAAGTCCTGAAGGGGCAAAAAAGAGAATAAAAAGTTCAAGATAATTTGTTGCCACAAAACCCAAGAAGTAGGAAACAAACTTTGATAATGCGCTTCTTATTTGCATTTATGCTGCTACTCTCAAAATTTCTCCTACTGACTTTCGTTGTCACACTTATCAGATTTTCTTACTTAAAATTTCTGTTTAATAATTAGACTACCGTGAAAACTTTTTCCCCGACAATTCAGCTCGGTGTATTTCAGATTCTGGCCCGGTTACCATTTTCTATGGCGTGCTGAAGTAGAAATAGTGCGTCACATTATCCTAGATATACGCAACCTTAGTAGCCTGCATGTATAACGGCACGCTTACCCTCAAACCGCAGGCGAAAACTGTGTAAGAAAATAGTTGGAAGATATGCATCCCGCAATTACTATGTGTGTTGAGGGTAGCCCACATTCAACGCATTTGCTGCTGCCTACAAGCCTTCATAGGTACTAGTCAGCTGATCAATAGAAGACTTTTAAAAAAAACCTCTTGAACTGCCGAGCTGTGACAAAAAAAAATATATTACTGATGTAATTGTGACGATATAACAAATGGGCTTATAAATGGGCGATGGAAAGTACAACTTCGCTGTGTATGTAATGGCAAGTAAATTACACTTTATGTTACAAGTAGTGATTGATAGGCTTGGTAGATGACACATGATATCAGGTACTTATTGTCGTATGACGTCAACGCCCCGAACACTGTCACAAATGCTTGCAATGTAAACTTGCTTCATCTGCTGTGTGTGTGAAAGTAATGTAAATTTGTTCCAGCAAAGCAATTAATTTTATTTTTACAAAAAATTTGATAAATAATTGTTTTATTAAAAAGTGTTACGTTTGAGGACATGGCTTTTTGTAAATGTTTTATTGACTGGAGCACTTACACAGTCCCTAGGAGAACGTATCTTAGAGCAACAAAATGTTTTACAGATAAGTGATGCCTGATTCGTATTAATAACTTATCTTCGTTACATAAACTATGAAGAATACTTCTAATTGAGAGACACACATTAATAGCTCAACACACACACACACACACACCGGTGTCCAAATGCATTGCTGTTTGGTACCCCTAACAAATATATCATATGCTTGAAAATGCTATATATTATACTTTAGTTAATGAATAATTTTTTTAAGAGTTTTAAATAATTCACTTTGATATGCTGTGACTTCATTATGATAAACACGTATTATGTTTTGTAATCCTCATATTCTTTAGTACATTCGTTTATTTTTTCAATCGAATGAACTAAAGCTCGTACGTCATCCAGAATAACTATGTACTAACGCACGCAGATAGGTCTCGGCGTACAGCGACTTAACTGCCGGGCACGCAATCAGCAGCAGTACCGAGAAGCAAGCTGTTCACACCCCCTGGCGCCGGCAGTTCACACCCCCCAACCCCCCAGCCAACCCGGGACGCCAGCTGGTCGGCCCGGGACCGAGCACATCACCTCTCGGGTCACGCGCCTCGCACCCTGCGCAGCTGCTAGGGTGGGGGGTACGTGTGTCTCTGCCCAAGTGGCAGGGTCGAGCCAACAGCCCCGGCGACGACGAGCGAGACGCCACTTGCTTCTTCCTCGCCTGCCTGCAATCCCGCCTGAGCAAATATTGACCAAGGCCGGCGGGATACCTCTACCCCCATCCCTGCAGTCGCATCGTATGGTTAAATCTTAAACTAGATTACTTGCGGGTTCAACGGGAAAATTTCCTACACAAATAACCGCCGGGGAGGGGTGAAGACGAATGTTTAGTGGACGGGGAGGTAAAGCAGGGGACGCTTAGGTTTGAGTCTAATTGTCTGCATCCCCCTCCTTCCTTCCGCCGCCTTTTCTCTGTTTGCACAGCCTCGGTTAGCGACTGAATAGTTATTCCTCCTCTTCAGGCATGCAGTGCTGCTCCTGTACTGCTGTCTCGCTTTTCGCCCTCCGGGAACAGCCGAGCCACTCCGGAAACACACGAAGTCCATAGGAGATACCTAATTTTTTTATTTAAAGCAAAATGTAAACTTGGCAGTCGCTGCGGTGCATAGAATCGTAAAGTCTCTAAGCAATAGTTAGCTACTTTAGGTGTTCTTATTATATATATATATATATATATATATTGTTGTAGTTATTCTTATACAGGTAAATCAAACAGATCTTAAAATTTGGAATCTATGGGTTTTTTCCTTCAGAAATGATGATTACTAAGTAAAATGTATGCCTATAAGTAACGTTTTACGAAAACTTGAAAACATTTTAAAAACTACTTCAATAGATAGTTGTATTTTTTTAGGAAGACTGGCATTGAATATACGAGTTATCTATGGCAGAAGATCAGCTTCGACAAATCAATGTAGTTATGTTAAATACCTGTATACTAATATAAAATCAAGACAACAAATTGAAGCTGTTTATTTTTATATGAGTAAAGCTATCGATAATTCATTATTATAAATAATACACTTTGGGCCTCGACAGATAATAAGTTACAAGATTCTTTAACCGTCTCACAAATATGTAGATGCTTTTCAGTCAGATTTGCAAATCAACTATCGGCAAGCCATTTTATTACATCCTGTGTTCCGTATGATGGTAATAAATCTTCACTATTACAATTATTGTATAATTGATATTAAAAATGCTATTAACAATTCAAAATTAATGCTTTGTTCTGATGATATAAAATTGTATAAAACAATAAGTGTAAAATATAATTGTGAATTTCTTAAACAGGTTGTTTAAACTGATAATGCCTGCATTTTTACCAAGAATGTTTCGGCTGTATCCAGAACGTGATTGTAGGGCTTTTTGTTTAGGAAAATTTACAGATTTCCATAACAGATAAAAAATCAGGTTTATTGATTTGACAGGAAAAGGCTGAATGAAAATAGCAGTAAATTTTACAATTTTTTTAAGTTCGGAACATGGGTAAAACAAATTCCGGAATGTATGTTTTAACACAGC
The DNA here is from genome assembly GCF_032445375.1 of Bacillus rossius redtenbacheri. Taxonomy (NCBI): domain Eukaryota; kingdom Metazoa; phylum Arthropoda; class Insecta; order Phasmatodea; family Bacillidae; genus Bacillus; species Bacillus rossius. The sequence continues at coordinate 8,113,192 of NC_086334.1, forward strand.
TGGGACACGCCAACTACGAATAAGACTGGCCTGGGGGGTTTGCGGACTTGGGACCAACTCGCTCCTGAACTCGCCGGCGGGTAGGCCAGGCGTCGCACGAGTAGCTTACAACTACTCCAGCGAGACGCAGCGAGTGGGGACTCGCTACTTGAAGAACTGCACAGCAGTCAAGCGGCGGCGTGTTTTTATGTCACATTAATTCATGTGGTGGTTACGTCCAGACTCTTAGATACATTGTTTTAGTAGGATATTTTACGAGTAACGCGTTTTCAATATTAACTTATGTAATTTTGCTTTTTTTCTTGCTAAATCAAATTATGCATGGTTGTGAATGTTTGCTCTTTTTTTACGGGCTATATGTATATATCCATGACTAGAATAAATAATTTACTGTTGTGTGTAGCCAATCGTAAATAATATAAGTTTTGTTTGTTCGAACATGGATATCCATTACATTAAGTAGAGAGCCTATATACTGCAAGTATTAAACTTTCATACCTATTATGCCTGTATGGATTTTATATTTCTATGACATGAACGCAATTTAGTTTTTTAACATGCACGAAATTTTTACAGTTACTCACCTCGGATCTCGTTGGGGAATTTTTATGTGTACTGATGATACTTTTTGTTGTTTTTTTTTTATGTTGACGTTTGCGGAAGCGAATTATTTTGCTGCTCGCAGAATGATCATTTTGCAGGATTTTAAAAGCTAAGAACTAAGTGCAGTTTCGTGTTTCCGCATTATACACTGCCCGTGCGTCCGAGTATAGGGTGTGCATGGCGGTACGCATCGTGTACAACAAAGTCTCTTTGGGACGTATTTATAGCTGCGTGAAATTCGCGCTTTTAGATATTTTTTAAGTATAAAAAGCCAACTAAAACGCTTAATTTTTTTATAAATAATTAAAGGGGAGGGATGGGACTCATATCTGGTCAGTCATCTTTGATTAATCATCTTTTAAACATAAACATTGTTATTATGCTCGTCTCTTTATAAACATGTAAATGCAAGGGAACTTGCAAAGGTTGCTTGCCGTACTCGCTAGAAAGTCAGGCCCACGTGGCGAGGGTCATGGGTTCGATACCAACACCCCGGCTCGGACTCATCAGCACAGAGTCGGTGCAGGTGGATCGCCCGTTGCCACCTGACCGGTGTCGCCAAGGGCGACAATGGCTCGCGCATCACACGCCTCCTCGCCTCTAAGCGCCAGGCACGGAACTGGCGAGGTGTCTTCTCGTCGGTTCCTACACTGCGCCTGTAGATTACTGTCTATTTCCAGCGTTGTTGGTAGTAAAGAACATCATTGTACTCAGAAAATTTGCCAAAATCTTTGTAATCAGCTGTAATATTGACAATTAATGCTATTTCTAACTAAACAGATTACTCTTTTTATATTTCCGTACTACATTCATAAGATAATTCACTTCAGGGTATGCCAAATAAACTAAACCTCGAGACCAGGAAATAATTCTGGCCTGTTGGCTAGAACCAAGGGCTAACATTTTTTGATGTTGATAAATTTGAGCGGTTTGGAAGGGCCAGGCGATGAATATGCCATCAAAAGAAGTTACGTTCATATATGTTTTTATACATTGGCTTTAGTACAGTGGTCAGTCCTTGTAAATAACAGCGATGCGTGTCCCTGTCAAGACATATTTGGGATGAGTGCATGTAACATATTTTTAGCGTTTTATTTGATGTGTTAAAGCTGCATTTTTAGCGCATGTTCATAATTCATTGTTTTATAATGTCCAACGCTGCTCACCAGTAAGCACTATCTTGTTTACTGTTCACTCGGATGTAGTTTTCGAGCAAATGTATCAGCTGAGGACCTATTAAAACAATGTCCTATACCCCGTATTGCTTATTTGATTTTTTACTTAACTATAAACTAAGGTTTTTGTTTATAAAAAATTGATGACAATATCTCACATGCATTTGTTTTCAAGGTAACAGATTATCTCCGGATATTTACTAAACGTTATTTTCGAGTATAAAAAGGCGACGCAAATTATCATAGTTACAATTATTTGCGTACGTTTTTGCCAACCATTAAATAAAGCATATTACTTTAATATTCGTTGAGTAAATTTAAGATGGAACATAAAATTCAAGAGACCTATCGGAATAAATTTACAGATGAAAAAATGTGGAATTAACAACCCAACGTGAGAGATGCCGCCTTAAATGAATAGAGTGAAGATCGAGTCACTCTACAGACGTGACGAAGAGACAGACCATTCGGCGTGTAGGACCAGGTGAGCTGGCAGGACACTCGATCGAGTGCCGACGATGTCTTCCCCGATTTCCCTGGTTCGTGGGTCTGTGTTTACTGTTAAGGCACGCCAGAAAGGAAGTTTATTAGAAGACCTTTTATTCTTTTTTTTTCAACATCACACTGTGATCTGTTTTTGTACGTATTTTTTTCTACAGTTTATATATGAAACATATCTCAATATATGAAACAGCTTAGCTTGCACTTCATGTACTAACCTAATGATTAATAATGTTCGCAGGCTTTCACAGCCGTTGTCTGACGTAGCGTGGCTTCTGGGTTGTAGCCGCGTCCTTGGCAAATAATTCACCGACGTTTCGGTCGACATTGCAGCCGCCATCATCAGGGAGCAGTTACCTACTGTACCTACCTCAGTACAGTTACCTACCTTCAATGCCGACCGAAACGTCGGTGAATTATTCGCCAAGGACGCGGCTACTGCTCAGAAGCCTTGCCACTAACGTAATGATTTTACTTTTATAAAAAAATATAGTGTAGAATATACGACCTAAACAGTCTAGCTGCATCTCAGGGCCTGAGCCTGCTCTCTGCCGGCTCACTCGTTAATCTCCCAGTCTTCGGTATCGGGTGTTAATGAGGCCGCACGCCGGCTAATTAATAAAAGGGGCCCCCTCTCTTCCCGCGCCTGGTCGCCGCAGTCCGCCGCGGACAAACGAGGTGTCGGCGGCGCCCCTGGCCGGCTCCGCTGCCTCCCCCTTAATTGCACGGGCCGCTTAAGGCCGACAGCTACCCGCCGCCAGCCTCCAGGCATTCCTCTCGATAATGTCTCTGGCCGTGAAGTCCGCCGTGCGGCTTCTCTGAATACGTACACGTACATTCTTCGAACCGCTGCCGTCTGTTTTACCTGCTTAATCGACTTGCGGCACTCCATGCCTACGCAACCTCCTTCCGTCAGCACTAAGTATTTCTATACGTAGTTCATTTAGTCCAGTTAAACCTGTCTTAATGGTTTAGGTATTTAACCCTACGTGACCGTATAAGAAAGCCTACTGTAAACTTAAAAACCATTGTTTTCCCAGTACGTAAATTTTTAACTATAATTTACCGTACTCATCGATTTTGACGTGAATTCGATGAATGTCTTATGATTCGTAAGAGGGGATCATGACAGAATCTTGACGACACGAAAATATGATACTTCGAAACGCCCATACTGCGGTCTAACTACACACTCGAGGCTAATTACAACTATACCTTCGTAAAGCCCGCTCTGACGGCGGCGGGAGATGCACTATCTTATGGTGATTTTTAACGTACAGCGAAAAATGTTAAAAACAGGTTTTTACGCTTGCGTCTACGGGTATAGAAACATGGGTATACCCAGGTGTGAGCAAAGGAAAGACCGCTTCCCCTCCCCCTCCATTTTTTTCAAAGTTAAAATTAAACAAATTACAAGAAGATGTACCTACTCAGCGCAAATTTTTTAAATAATCATCATAAAATATGGTTTTACTTTTTTTTAAAGTAAATTACATTATTTTATTTTGTCTTTTATTGTGTAGCCTTAATGACAGTCGTCCACCATGAAATAGGTTGAATTTCGAAAAATTCCCCCTCCCTTGTTTACCCCATTTCTAGGGAAAATTTCGTACTCAGCATTGTAAGAAAGTTAGTTCGCAATAATAATATAAGTTTCGCCACTTAAAGCCCCGTAGAGGCGCATTATCGACATGTCGCGTAAAGGCGAGGAGGCATGTGAACAGTGTGCCAGTGTCGCCCTTAGCGCTTTAAGAGCTCGTGCGCCCTACCGGGCCCCACCTTTGTGAACAGCCCGAGCTAGTGGCTAGTGCGTCGCTATGCTCGTGACCAGTGGCCTGTTGTGTTCGAGTCATTTATATTTTCGTTTTGTTTCGTAGCAGCGCGGGCATGAATTACGAGCTGTGTTTCCAAGCGCATCGCTGTCGCCCGACGCCAAATGTGCACAGTGTCTGGCTGTGGCCATCCAGTAGTATATATATATATATATATATATATATATATATATATATATATATATATATATATATATGTGGACCTCGGAGGCATAAAACACTATGTCACATAAACAATAATTTTAATGAAAGCAGTTCAAAGAATGTTAAATAGTACTTTACTTATTTACTCAACTATTTTCTACCAAAACAATACGTGAATTTTTTGATATATCGTAGATCTTACTGTTGTACGCCACTAGAAATACCATCAAAAGGTGGTCAAGTTTACGAATAAAAACGCGCGTTTTGCCCAAAAGTGGAGATAGTGTCTTATGCCTCTGAGGTACAGTTTTATTTTTATTTTTTACTCTCGTATAAAATAATTCGTTATCCTCCCTTCCCCCACCAACCAACCCACAATCCCGCTCCATTTTCATTCGTTATGCATGGCTGGTATGTGAAGAATGTTGCACGAGCATGATTAATACAAATCGGACGCGCGACCTCATCAGTGATAAAAGATCACGAGGCTTAATAATTGAATATTTTAACGTTCCCGCGGTTTCACATTCTGTGTGCGAGCAACCCCTGCCCCACTCCTTTTTTTTATATCGGATGCAGAAAATGTTTCATTCATACCCGCCGTAGGGCATTACTTTTAATTATTATGTACTCGTGAATTTCCGGACGAAATAATTTTGAACGAAAAAAAAAAGTTTGTTATCAAAATTTTGATTTTTTAATGTTAAATCGGGAAAAGCGATTTTATTTTAACATTATTATTAAGATCAAAGCTAGTGAGATATTTGTATATGCACTCAAAATATGATACTAATAAAACTAATGGAAATCAGTGCAATTTCACTGGGAAACTATTGTAGCTGCTCAATTTTGAATCTGCGTGGTGCAGATTTAACTGATTTGCAGTGAAATTCCACTGATTTGCTGTAATTTTAACAGTTTCATATGTATAGTGTAAGGTACCCTACCCATGCGCGCGTCTAAAAATTGCACGCGCGATCTAAAACAGGTCAAAATGGCATTCCGTGTCTGTTTGCGAAAAGATTTTTAAAAATGTGAGTCAGAATTTAGTTTTGTTTTCTCTTTCAATCTTTGCGTTGTTCTTTTTTTTTTTTTTTGTAAGAGTAAAAGATGGTTAAGCGAGTGTTTTCAGTACATCTTTCACAGGTGTGAAATTAGCTATAGGGACTGAAGGCTGCTAGAAACAAGATGATATCGCACTCCGTACTCCTGAGTTAGACTGTTACAAAACAGAACTCAAGTCAATCAAAAACTGATACTCCATCTAGTAGTAAAAAAGGGGGGGGGGGAATAATGTACAAGAGTGATTGGCGTGATTTCAACTCCTCGAAATGAAAATCTAACGTTTTCGGTTGTTCGAATGAGATTGAGCATGAAATGAAGCATAAAACAAGGCGGTAGATTTATAGAATTTCGACTCTCGCAGTGGAAACTGAAACTATGTTTTGCGCGAAATGTGACGCTATCTGATGGATGGGTCCATAACTACTAGCAAAAAAACACTTGGAATAGAGGTTCAAATCCAAATTTTTAGGTTTATAATGTTAATTTAACTAATATACTACTAATTGCTTATTAAAAGAGATTTAAACTGTGCGAAAAACAGTTATTTTTTGTAATAAAAGCACACGTTCTATATAAATGAGAAGAAATGCAATTTCTGGTATGCCACACCAAAAAATATGAGGTTACCAAAATAAAGTAAATAAAATTTCAATTTTTTTGCCTGATAATAGCTTATGCATTACTTCTCACAATCAATGTAGCTATGTTAGTAATATATTATGAAAGCTACTATCTAGCTATTGATCCCAAAACTAATTTTAAAAAAAAAACTAGGTCTCAGTCTCGGTGAATAAAGTTTCTCTCCCGTGGAAATGAAGTCTGCAGCGTTCATGGACTGCATTCTGGAGGTTGCAGGTACGATTCCTGCTGTTGTTGAAAGGAAGATTAGGAGAGTAAGTGGAGTGCTAAATCCCCTCTTCCCCTTCTGCGCAAGGCGGTAAAGGTACAGCTCCTATAAGTATAGAAACATAAATTCCAACCAAAATACTAACTCTCAAAGTGTTAGCACAAAGCCGTTGGTCAACATATACACTCAGGAGCAAAAAATGAAGGAAATTTAATCCTCTGATAGGAACGGAATTAGTTTGTCCATTTTGTATTTATTTTACTCATGTGGGTGACGAATTTATATATAAGGAAGAACATTGTAGTCACTTGATACATATATATTTTTTTTTTATAAGCCAGAGTCGCGCTATTGCCTCGTAGGAACAATAAATGCGTGACGTCAGAGGCACGATAACTCGCTGCAAATGGTCTTCACTGTGGAGCTCGAACCGGCTCCAATTATCGTAATGATGCTCACGTCAGCAAAAAAAAAAAAAAAAGAATTCTCTCTACTGGTAACAGTTTTTTTTTAAAAAAAAGCGTGGACATTGCGTCGCTCCCTTCGATTGTCATATTTGTTGGACTGCCGCCCGCGTCGTACGGTAGGTGAATGTAATTAAAGAAGGGGAATAAAATATGAGAGGAAACCGCCAAAAAAAAATATATGACCAACCCTCGTATCCCTGGGTGGAGGAGGGGGGGGATTTCCCCGCTGCCAACCGAAATACTGCGAAAAGCGTTCGATTCCGACGTCATTTCAAGCCATCCTTCAGAGCTGATCGCGGCAGTGATCTGGACGGGACAGACGATGAGGCAGAAGGTGGTTGTGGAATTTTTTTGTAGGGGTTGTGGGTGGGGGGGGGCAGCTAATCTGTGTTATCGGCAGTGCTGGCAGCTCGGGGAGTAAAACAAAACATGCTCGGCGTGCGGCCGCAAGGGCTGCTCGTTGATTGAGGGCCGTTTGTGCCCCTGCAGATGTCGTCCTATGGGCTGGAATGCAACTTCTGGAATAACAGTGTTATATATGAGGCTCTCCTGCCAGCGTGTGCTTGCGCGTGGGCGCGGTATTTCCACAGATAACGCTCAAGTCCGCACAGATGATAGCGAGACATCCCCTCGCAAGGCGGAGTTTGCCCATCTGCAGTTTAAGGGTAAAGGCTGAGAAGAAGTTCTGGGAATCAAAGGCAGGACCTTAAACACTAAAACCGGTCAAAACATCCTAGCAACTGCGATGAAGCGAGTTGATTGGTTCGGTTAAAACAGCTGCCGACCCGTGTCAACGCTTTGTGAGTATGGGATTCCACGTAGTTTTTCATGCACTTGTTTGCAAGGTGTATTAATAAATCAGTCTCACATGGAAAATAGGTTTCTAAATTTTTTGTCGATTTATATTATTTAAGGTATGTAGGTGATTATTTTTCACTTGTTGTCTAGCCGCAAACTGTGTCAAAAAGTAAATAAGCAGGGCCGTGCGTTTTTCACGATAAGATTTCGAGACTATCTGTGTGTTTGTGTTTCTGGTTGTGTGTGTGTTACGTGATTGGTTAAGATGTTGTCAGGTAGATACTTGCATATGAATCACGGTCATTCATTGTGAAAGAAATGCGTCCAGAATGGTCTGGATAAACAGGACAGTGGTTACTTTTTTGGAAGCTGCTAATCACAAAGAAGACATTTCTAGCACGGGTAATTTTTTTTTTCAGTTCAAAAAGCCTTTAAATCTTCTCGCGTTGGTAATCCTAAGTACCATATAATCGTTATTTACGAGCTTTTACATGTCACGTAATATATAAATATATATACTTATATGAATGAATTTTGGTATATATGACGTTGATAAACTCAGACACCGTTTTAACGATCACCATGGAAGTTTGCACGTTTGCGTGTTTTTTCATGGATACGGTTTTTATGCTATCCATTTTGCTATAATTAGCCGCTAGATGGCGCTGCAGCGCATCGACCTATACGCCGTTCAACCAATCGCCATGAAAATTGCTATTCATAGATAGTTTAATACGGAGAATAATTTTACGATATCCAGTTTGCTATAACTAGCAAATAGATAACGCTGGCGGGCATCAACTTCTATTCCGTTCAAACGATCGCCATGAAAATTGGTATATTGTGATATTTACTGAACCCTGATCCTCAATAACAACAAATAGCGAATGCGACTGTAAAAAAATTACATATAAATTGCATACAAACCATCTAGTTAAGATTAAGAAAGTTAAATAAATAGGGGTGTTGTCTGTAAAGTCGCTTTACGGACGATAATTTTACGTGATAACGTCATAAGAAAACATTGATGAAAAAATGCATACTTTTTAATTTTCAAATATTATTTACAGTTTTGCAAATTTAATTTAAATAATTTGTTTAAATATAATCACGAACAATTAGTTAAAAAGCCCGCCTTAACCTGTTTGATACTATAGAATATTTTCTCGCACGGCGGTTGGCCGGTTCTTCCACGCTCGGCTCAGGCGGAACGTGACACTTTTTCGTGCGTGCAGCCGACGTTCATCTATTTATAAGACGTTATCAAGTCAAAAAGTATAAATTATAACATTGTTACATGAATAAATGAAAATATAATTAAATAAAACTAAGTATTTTAAGCAAAGTACAGGCACAAAATTATAACAGTAAGTTTATAACGTGACGGCGGTTACGTCACACTGCGCGGCCCGGCTCGCCCCCCAAGTGCCCCCCTGGCCGTGGCGGACGGGAAGCCTTCTTTTCACAGACGAGAGAGCCAAACACCCGATCGTGCATCTTCGGGTTTTTTTGTTCTTTGTAACTCATGATAACTAATGGTCAATCAGGTTAGGTTAGCTACATTACAAATACTTTAAAACATTGCGGACGGTTGATTTGGTTAGGATAGCTACATTAAAGATACTGTTAAATCATGTAAACGGTTTCCTAGCCCTGGATAACTACATATTAAAAAAGTTATTTGCTAAGCAACCATAAAATGATTTTACAGTATTTTTAACGTAGCCATACTTACCTAATATAACCAACCATCAACAATGTTTTAAAGTATTTATAATGTAGCTAACCTATCCTAATCGACCGCAAAATTTAATGCCACGCCGGTTTATACAATGAGATTTAACGGGAAAAAAGAAAGCGAGCATGGACTTCGGGGAACTTCGGGTGTGGCTCTCTCGTCTGTGAAATGATGGCTTCCCGGGGCGGACAGCCTCAGCTCAGCGCCACGCTACGGCTCCCTGCCACACCCATGTCGGTCACTCCGCCCTCTTCACATTGCTGCTAGTCTTCATTCCTTCACCATCAAAAATTCGGTCATCAGATATTTGTTAATAATTACCTAGGTAACTGCCACGTAAGTGTGATCATTATTATAATCTACTGGCAGAACCCGGCAAACGCTGTCCTGCTAGCTATTATTTTTGACATGATAACGTCTTATAAATCGATGAACGCCGGCTGCACGCACGAAAAAGTGTCACGTTCCACCTGAGCCGAGCGTGGAAGAACCGGCCAACCGCCGTGCGAGAAAATATTCTATAATATCAAACAGGTTAAGGCGGGCTTTTTAACTAATTGTTCGTGATTATATTTAAACAAATTATTTAATTTAAATTTGCAAAACTGTAAATAATATTTGAAAATTAAAAAGTATGCAATTTTTCACGCAATGTTTTCTTATGACGTTATCACGTAAAATTACCGTCCGTAAACCGACTTTACAGATAACTTCCATGTTTTTTTTTTACCTTATTGAATTTAATAAATTTCTCTTTTTAACTTTCATCTTTATATAACTAATGTAAGGTTTCTTAGGTTATATTTTATATATTTTTTTTAGGTATTATACATTTACAAATGTTTACAATCGTCAAAATACCGCATGTAATTTGAAGTGACAAGATGCACTCACATATAAGCTTGCTTTCGTGAGTGCTAATATCCTGGTTAATTAAGTGAATATTGTTAACAAAGTGTAAATAAGGGGAAAATAAATTATTATTATTATTATTATTATAGTTCCGGGCGGGCCGCGCCGACGAGGCCGGGGAAGCTAATTGGCCGGCGGAGGCCCGAGTCATGTGAACTTGGCCTGAGTTGGGGCGTAAACTTGGACGGGCCACGACGGCGATGGAGGCCGACGCACCGGCAAGACGCCTCCACCTTCGTCGTCGTGGGCACAGCGCGTCTGATCGCCCGCAGGCTGGAGCACAGACATCGGTCACAGACACCGCTCCAGTTCCCTTCAGTCTCTACACAGGATTTCATTTTGACGTGACAACGTCTAATAAATCGATGAACGCCGGCTGCACGCACGAATAAGTGTCCCGTTACGCACATTGTCCCGTTACGCTGTGTCCCGTTACGATCATTTTACGCTTGCACCGCAATCGATTGGAACAACCATCGATTTGACTTTTTCAAGGCACATTAAACTTAAAACACTTCTATTCGTTTCCTACTTTTCCTATCATCGTCCTATCCTTAACAGAATAACTCAGATTGGAAGAAGTTAAATAGCAAACATGTATAAAAGTTATAGTTAAAATAATCTTTTCGTTAAAGTTATAAACATATTTGAATTAATGAGTGCAAATAAAAGTAAATTTATCAATTAAATTGTAGATTTCATTTCACTCCTTCTTTGTATCCATACAAAATAGTGACAATTCAATAAAAAAGATTAAATTTTATTCATAAAAGTATGCAATCATTTAATCAATGTTTTGTTATGACGTTGTCACGTTAAACTATCGTCCGTAAACCGACTTTTTTATGAATGTCTTTAATCTCGGGTTGGGTGTCCCTTCGGCTGTGGATTCTACGTCTCTTTAATCTCGCAAACTATGACAGTTACAGAGTTGAAGTGAATATATCTTAGTAGAGCAGACTTTGCTCGTGGTCGTTTATGTACGACTCACCCGGTAAACAGCAGCGATGACGTAATGAGCGTTGGTGGGAAGCGTCGAATTGAAGTCAGTGAAAGCTGTCACTCCGAGATTAATGGACCGATTTGCTTGATTTAAAACTTTATGTTGCTCGTGAGTGAATGTTGAGTGATGCTAGTTGAGCGAAATAACTATTAAGTTACTAACTTTGGTTTTGGAGCCATTAATCGCCAAAAATGCCTAAGCTAAAACGGTTACGTTGGAGGAAAAAAAAGAAAACAAGAGAAATCGCCCAAGCAGAAGCAATTAAATATGCAGAGAAGGGTCTTACGTATCGAATTAGGGCGAACTGTAGCCGAGAGAAATGAGCCGGTGGGGTTAAACGAGCAAAACGAGCAAAACAAGCAAAACGAGGAGCGAAATTTGCGCTCGAGCGAGCCACAGCAGTCTGCCTCGCGAGAAGCGACGGGAAATGCAGAAAAGTGTTTATGATTGGACGGGGATATGCTCTCTGATGATTCTGATGTTGATATGGAGTCAGTTGAGCCAGTTTGCTGTCGCAATTTTTCTGGCGTGGCCGCTCGACCGTCAAATAAGACTTTCATCGAATTCGTGTCAAAAAATGAAACATTAATTATTTTTTTTAATTCATTGATTTATTTTGTGCCCAACATTCCCGTTCAGCGCGATGGAAATTCATGAAACACACCTCAGGCGGCCGTAGTCCAAAATACACCCTACCCAGAATTATTTTTATTTTATTTTATTGTATTTTAACAAAAGATTAATTTGAAAATCAGTTTTCAAGAGAAACAGTTTTTACAACGTTTTTGGAAACAATACTAATATTTCTTATCGTGCTTTCGTGAATTTGCATATAATTTTAAATTTTAATTGATATTAAATGTAAGCTTATTTTTTAAACTATAAAATGATAATTGAATATTCAACAATTAGACTTTATTTTGTTTTATTTTAGTCATTAATATGCGCAGCTAATACTGAAAAATGTATTTATATATTTAGGTAACGGTTTACAAACCACTTTAACTAATGTAGGCACGGTACAATACAAAGAAATACATGCCCGGGCAAGAATCTTAACCGATTATTACTGCGAACATTTCTTGTGGCGATTCAGTTGTTATGTGTTAATGTATCTACTTATTTACAAAATGACGTCAGCTGGGGGCCGGCCCGCACGTATGCTGCAGGTGTGTCGTGGTATCACAGCGGCATTTCACAATATTCTGCCACTCGTATTTTCCTCTGGTATAAATATAAAAAACACGCATGTGCGCAAGCCGGGGCGAGAGCGCGCCACACCGCGCCGCCTAGATTATAATTAACTGATCGGGCGTGGCCCGAGGTGTAATCAAGCCCCCGCTAGGGTAGGAGAGTGTAGTGGGGGAGAGTGGAAGCGAGGCGCAAGTTGCCCCTATCGTTTCCGCTACATTAAGCCCGCGTCCCGGTGCCTTCTCTTCGGGAGCCAAGTTGCTAGCTCGGGGTCCAGCTATCCTCCAGCTGTCCCCTCTCCCAGCCCGGTGTTCCTTAGCGTGGTCTTCCTGATCACGTCTCTTTCATTACTACATCATTGTAAAGTCTCCTGCATTTGAACAATTCACTAGCAAGTTTTTTGACGTGACAAAGTCTAATAAATCGATGAACGCCGGCTGCACGCACGAAAAAGTGTCTGGTTACGCTGTGTCCCGTTACGCTCATTGTACGCTTGCGCCGCATCTATCTCTCTTCCACTCGATTGGCCTATGCGTCCGAGGAGAAGAAAGACAGCGACAGCACACAACTTACATCTACACGTGAACTGTTTCGTCGACTGGTTATAAAGTGAAGTGAAAAGTTAGTGTGGTTTTCATTGCTTGTTACAACAAAAATTTCGGCAATAAAGGTTAATTATTCTTGCATTTTAAAAATCTGATTACTAGTATAATTTCAAGTATTTATTCTTTTATTAATAAAATAAAAATGATTCAATTTTATTCATAAAAGTATGCAATCATTTCATCAATGTTTTGTTATGACGTTGTCACGTTAAACTATCGTCCGTAAACCGACTTTACAGACAACCAATTTTTTTCCTTGTAAACCTGTCTCCCGAATCAGTTTTTTGATGTGCAAACATCTTAGCTCTCGGATTACAGCATTCGGTAGGAGTAACTGCGTGAATGTAACGGAAGTCTCGTGGAACGGAAATGTGTGACCATGGTGTTGCCATCTGTCGCGGATGGAGCTAACTAAAGTTCATAGAGACTAAGATATATATATTGTAGTATTAACTGTTCAATGATTTTGTTTTTAAAGAGAGGAGCAGTGTTTTAACAAAATGTCCTTGTCAAAGATCAGGTCCGAAACCTGGTGTTCAGTATTTATTTTTCAAGTTTTTTTTTTTTTTTTTTTTTTTTTTTTTTTAACTTTTTATCGAAGCCATCTCACAATATTGTTTAACTTTTCGCTCCACAAATCGAATGATTTGATAGTTAACGTAGCTGCTCCGGCAACGAATTCTAGCGGTGGGTGCGGAAACTACGTGTGATTCGCGTTCAGAAATGTAGTTTAAAACACTATTTGCCCTATATTTATCACGCTCGGGATTCTACGTTAAATTTCGTCCCAGTTTCGTACTTTAAGTGTATTTGCAACATTATAACACATTAATTTGTTCGTAACCGAGGTTATAATATGTTACACAGTACTGGCGAGTACTGAAAGACTCGCATAAATTTTTTTTCTTAAGACCAAAACAATTAGCGAAAGGATTATACCGTGTCCAGAAGCATAGATTTCAAAGCATATTTCACAGTACTAGTTTGTGGTAGGCTATAATTCAAATACGTGTACAACTCAGTTCTTCAGACTGTATATAACCGTTTATTCGACACACCTTCGTGAACGCTAAGCCAAACGAGGAAGTTATTTTTTTTTCAACTATCAGTAAATATATTTTTTACAAATAAAATAAGTTATTACAACTTAAAAAGAAAACCTGATATTTATTTCATTTCCCCGGTGAAAATTCTCGTATACCTTAGATTTAATAATTTTAAGTGTGATGTAGGTACCCATACCACTGCTCATTTAAAAAATATTATTTCTTTATTTTCTATTGTCCACATGCATCATATCCTACATAATGTTTTACGAACTACTTCAACTGATGAATCCTTATACACCCATTCCATAAACGGTCTACGAGCTATATTAAAAGCTACGAAACCCTCCAGCTGACATCATATAAAATCTGGTAAAATTGTTGACTTTATAGTAGCGGTTTGATTGTTAAAATATCCTATAAATTCGAGTTACTAAGAGTTTCTAAGTGTTTGACTCTAGTGATTAAAAAAAATTATAAAAAATGTGTCTCTTAACATTGACACTAAGCCAAATGTAAATAAGAATGTTTGTTAAATAAACCTTACTATGCTACAACAAGAATATTTAAAACAAAAATAATAATAATAATAATAATTCAAGAAAGCTTCGACAAGTGTTCCCCATAGTTTAATTTTTTTTTGAATGGGCTGGCAGTTGTTACTAAAATTAAATTGAAAAAATCGTTACGTGTATATTTTAATTAAATAAAATTTCACTTCTCCTAAATTCATTTTGGTTAGTACTATTTCTAGTAATAACTCAAAGGCTAAAACGAGTTTGGAAGTTCTTTTAGTTATGTAGGTACTTCCCTCTCTTCGTTGATGAAGTTGTTACGACCTCGCTATGAAGAACACTTAAAGAGGAGAGTAAATTGAAATTAAAAATTCTTTTCTCGATCAGAGCACTTTCTAAAACTGAAGTTTTTTTTACATCACAATTAATAATTCGTGCTTGCGGGCGAGATAAAATAAATGTTTCAGGTACGCACTATCTTTATCATAACTTTTAGTAAATTTTTCATGCTGAAAGAAAATTTTAGTTCTAAATAATCAAAAACAGAAGTTTCAGTGTAACGAAAATTAGTAGATTAAATCGGTATTGCTGAGAAGATATGTAACGTGTATACACTTTATGACTTAAGGATATAAAGTAAATGGCTTATGACATCATGATATTCAAGTTTATAATGAGATCCAAACCATCCTTTTCTTGACTCGATGCGTATTTATTAAAAACGTATGACTCGCAGTGTACACAAAAATAACATCAATTAAGATGAAAATAATCAGTTTTAGTTGTTTAGTTCCAGTTCAAAGATAAATATTTGTTGTTCAGTGCCTTGTTCAAGTATAAATATTTGTTATTCCGTGCCTTTTAAGTAAAAATATTTGTTTTCAGTACATTTTTCAAATATAAATATTTGTTGTTCAGTGCCGTGTTCAAGTGTAAATATTTGTTGTTCAGTACCTTGTTCAAGTGTAAATATTAGTTTCTCAGTGCCTTGTTAAAGTATAAAAAAGTTACAGGCTTCAACTTCACATTGCCGTAAGTCGGGAAGAAAAGAACTCTATAATATGTTTAGTTCACTTGTTAGGATTTCTTCAAATACTTTGGATTAATTTTAACAATATTATGAATTATGATATTTCGAATATTTAAATTTAGAGCAGATAGAAAATCTTTACTTGCAAAAAATATTTTTCATGGATGTGAAGAATGGTGGGAACACCCCTAATTAAGCTTCACTTTTGCAGAAATTTTTTTTCAGTTGATGAAACCTTTACTAGTGCAAATTTGAAAAAAAAAAAAAAAAAAAACCTATTAAAATTGTTATTCCCGTTCAAAAAACTTCTTCATCGTCAACTACAGATAGCAATGATGAAGTATTTGATATTATTATAAAATATGTTTTAAATATATATATTTTTGTTGCATTTCCTTAAAAATATATATAGTTCGATAATGAGGATATCTATTTTGGGATTCGATATTATTATATTATATTTATACTTATTATTATATCGATACCAAAGATTGATATTAATATCGATAAGGAATATTGAAACTATACCAATATCGCAGCAACCTTACCGACGAACACCCAGTGACCTTTTTCAGTGACTCTGCCGCCGGACTGGGGAACCTCGACTTCCAGGGCTCACCCCCTCTCCCCGTCTGCCGGCCAATCACGGCCCACCTCTAACTTCCCCTCCCCCCTCGTAACAGCAGTGCGTCCATGATGCCGAGATCGCTAGTTTATTAGTATTTCACATGCATATTCGCATAGCTTTTGTAAAAAATAATTTAAAAGAATGTTATCACTTTAAAATTATATCCCCGTTATTAAATATTACCATTTTAAAGCTCATGTGGTTCTGGCACCTAACAAAGTTTTTTTTTGACGTGACAACGTCTAATAAATCGATGAACGCTGGCTGCACGCACGAAAAAGTGTCCCACTACGGATGTCCCACTACGGATGTATCCTGTTTGCTCATTGTACGCATGCGTGGCATCTCTCTTCATGCTCATTGTACGCATGCGTGGCATCTCTCTTCCACTCGATTGGAACAACCATCGATTTGACTTTTCAACCATATTTTCGTCGTTTGAATTATTAATATTATGTAATTTAACGATCGTCCACCGATTTTCAGCACAATCAGTACGGTTATTTAAAAGTAATGTTGAAAATTCAAATACGTTTTGAACCAACAATGGTGTTTACAGTTACACATAATAATTCAAATTACACCCGGGATCTTTTGCAAATGTTTTAAAAAATATTGTAACACATAAATAAGTTTGGTGTATTTGGGATGCGTATTTGTTATAAAATCGTGTTAATATTATTCCCCTACCGTGAACAACATTTTTATAACCATATATATAACATCTGAAACTAAATAATTTTGAGTATGGCCTCGTGGGTGTGTTTAGCGTACCTATCTCTTGATCTAAAGGTTGTCGGTTCGAAACCCGGCTGCTGCGAAATTTTTTTTTGTACTTGTAAAAATAAATAGGGCGTATGCAACATTTCAAAAGTAATAAATATGTTTGAATTAATGAATGCAAATAAAAGTAAATTTATTAATTCAATTGCACATTTCATTTCACTCCTTTGTATCCATAAAAAATAGTGATAATTCAATAAAAAATGATTTTAATTTTATTCATAAAAGTATGCAGAGGTAGATTTTATCATGCAAAAGATAGAAAAATTTAAAAAAAAATTCTTCCTCAAAGAATATAATTGTTTTAATGCCTAAATGGTTTGGTTGCAAAAACCTGTTACGGCTCAGTCTCAGGCCGAATATGATATTTCCTTTTCTTCTGGATCAATCATTTCATCAATGTTTTATTATGACGTTGTCACGTTAAACTATCGTCCTTAAATCGACTTTACAGACAACCCATTTTTTTAAATTCAAATTGAAATGCTGAGTTTAATGTGGTTCTTCGCCCAGTACTTTGAAAGTCTGTAAAAAATGTAACTCGTGCTCCGTCCGAGCAAGGCAGCACGACCACGGGAGCAAAGTGAGGCACCACGCTTGATTTGCGAATTTGGCACAAGTGACGCATTCCTGGAACAGAGATGGGGAAATGTTTTCTCTTACTTTTTCCAAGAACCAGATGTTATTATTTTTGCGGTCTGCCTCAAGCAGCCACTGTGGCTGTCGTTCCGATAATTAGTAGGAGCAAACACTCGAGTCGGCAGCTCTTCCTTTGACGAAGTTCAGGGACGGAGACTTTGCAAAAATGTCTTTATTTAATAACTTCATGCGCTATTAAGCCACCCTTTTCCGAAATAAAGAAATATTTACATTAGTTTTATGTTTTTTCATCTCAATTTATTTCACTGATTGCACTCAAAACCTCATTAAATTTTATAAATAATTTTACTCTTACATATAATTTCAACAATGCCCTTTTCTCTTATGATATAACGTTATACCGAGATATGAAGTTCTTTTAAATCTTAAAAGAAAATTCCTCCAGTTAACCGTTAGATTGGACAATATTTTAATGCCAGTAATTCGTGTATTCTTATACAGCCTTAAGGCTGAAATGAGACTCTCTTATAGAGCAATGACGGCTAATAGCAAGAGCCTAAGTATTCGGGATGCGTCGTTAATAAAGATAAGCATCACCGTATCACTTAAGCAATCTGGGATCACTGATATGATTTTCAGAGCACGATAAAAATGGTTAAGTATACCGATTCCAATAAAATAAAAACCTAATTTCTGTAAGTTGCCCCAATTTTTTTTAATAGCCCTTAAAAACCGATGCACACCTTTTGCCCCAAGCTGTACCTGTGTGGTTCAAACACGAGACCTCTTGGCCGGGGGAATGCCCGCTGCCCGCCCGAACACGGAAGACGAGTAAACCACGGCAACCGAGAAACGCATTAAACTGAAAGGACGGGAGATTATATAAATGGATAAGATTATCTCGACTATTGCCGTCATTCCACGGTCGAAGCCTGAGGTCACGTGGTTTCTAAAGTCAATGGAAAATAAAATGTTTACTAATTTCAGCAATTAACTATGCAAATGACTTTGAGACAGAGTACATAAAAATCGCATAACTAACAATTTTTTTAATTAAAAATGTAATTAAAATTTCTTTCTAGTGTCTTGCATGCGACATAAACTTATTTCATCGGGCGATTTAGTAGAATATCGCAGTCTCTTAATTTTCGTTTATTCTGTTGTACGCTATATAATCGTCGTCGGAACCTCTTCCCTAGTTTATCTTTACATTTTTATTTACCTTTCGTACGTTTGGTGGTTTTGCTTGGGTTTTACGATGGATATTCGTAAAATAAGCTCATGAAAAAAAACTATTTTTGGCAGTTTTAGTTTAATTAATATACACTTCAATATCTTTGTCACGCGGGTGAAAACCGCATGTTTCACATTTTCGCAACATTCTGCTTTCGCGTCGCGCCGTTGCGCTGTTGCGGTTCCAACATCGCTTGGCGTAGGCGAAGGAGGACTGGGCAAGAGGATACAGCGATGACTCGCTACTGCCTTCTGCAGGCCTAACACCCGGGAACGAAATGTTGCACAACTTGAAAATCCCTGACCCGGAGGAACCTTTTTTTGTTTTTTCAAATATTTACTTTTCCTCGGTGGCTCAAAATAAATTAAATTGTAATATTTAAAAATTACGGTCCTCTGTACTCTTTTCAAGTATAAGGCGTCAAAACATAATTAGCTCTCTTTCTCGTTATCGGTAAAAGTCTATCAAAGCCAAACTAACTGTTAAAATATGGTGACACTATGGTAAATAACCAATAACAACTTCTTCACAAAGGTTATAGTGGAGTTCTTCCCGTATAACGCACCTGGGGAGGCGCAGGCTGATGTCACACGATGCGCTGCGGCTAAAACTTACGCAGCAATATTTGGTGGAATGGTATTTGGGCCGCTTTTCTTGTAGAGTGCACAGTGCAGGTCTCTCGAGAATGCACTAAGTAAATGTGTCATAATCAAACAAGTAAACAAACAAATTTAGAGGATGTCACCGAGTATAAACTGGCAACGGCTCTGGTTCAACTGCATGGTGTGACACCGGCTTGACAGAAACAAACCTGTGGTTCCAGCGCTGGACAACTTCGTTGCCTTGTGTTAACTGCGGAATTGGTTCCCTGGAGTGTGTAGTGGTCACAGAGAACCGAAGTAGTCAGAATTTCATTTCTGAAAAAAGAGGGGGTGGGTAAGAACCACTTTTGCTGCTGTTTGCTTTCAAATGGTTTCCTTTTGTTGGTGGTTATGATAGATTTTTTGGGATTTGGGAGGTTTTAACCCCCATGCCCGCTCCTCTGTACTCCCCTGCAATATACGCCCGCTTTCTCTGGCTGAATATAAATTTTTAAAACTGAATCATATACAATGTACGTAATCAGTTTATTGCATTAAATTGTGGATTTACACTTAAATATTAAATATACGACTTTTCTGTAGAATACCAAAAGAAAACGTTCGCTGAATTGAAGTTAATTTGAGCGATATAAATTTGTTTTTTATTGCCAGTGGTTGTTTCCGTGCTGCGTTCAAAGTTTCCACAGCTGGTCGTGTTTTTTAAGAGCAGATCCGATTTTTTTTTTCACAGGAAAAAAAATAAAAGTACGTTTGGTACTTTATTCGTTGTTACATGAATCTTATCAGGAAAGTTTATGTTGAAGTGGAAACAGGTGACCCAGTTCTCGAAGTGGCAGCGCACTTTTATTAAGCTGTTTGCAGCGCTACACTCAGAGATGGCGAACAGCAGGCAAGTCCGAAGGTGCATTTCCCGTTACGTCCGGTCGGAAACCAGTGACAAACATACGCGAGTCTGTGCTTATTTCAGCGACTGCCTTCCCCTCTCTCAATCTCTCTCTCTCTCTCTCTCTCTCTCTCTGGCTCTCTCTGGCTCTCACTGGATATATCTGGCTCTCTCTCACTCTTTCCTCTTTGGCTCTCTTTCTTTCAATCTCTCTAGCCTGCTCTCTATATATATATCTGGCTCTCTCTCAATCTTTCCTCTCTGACTCTCTCTCTCTTTCAATCTCTCTGGGCTCTCTCTATCTCTCTCTCTCTCTCTATTGGCTCCCTCCCCACCCTTACCATCTGCCAACTGCACCACCCCGCTCGCTTGCCCCGGCGCAAATAGAGCAGGACACTCGAAAGTTTCCATACTTGCTCTTATCCGGCGGCCAGGAAGTGCGTCACGTCGTGAGGGACGGCGTGCCGACGACGGCGACCTCTTCCAGGATCGAGCCGGCCGTTCCGGGTCCTCAGAGCAGTCGCTTCCGCCAGAAGAAACAAAGTTTACCCTCCGAACTGGAGTTCAGAGTTCCAACCCTTTTAATTCCGTTCTTTCAAATGTCCCGCCTGGCGTGGAACGTTGCACGTGGCGTGCCTGAAAGACATGCGTGTACTTAACTGATTTTATTTAACACTTTTCGAAATAAACCTTTCAAAACACAAAAAAAAAAAACAATGTCACAAATTTTCAAAATTATTTATTCTCACAGGCTTCCAAGGCCTAGTGTTTTTTGCTTGTGGGTTTCAGCCGTGGAGAAGACGTGTTCACTGACGTTCGGGTCGACACTAAGACTGCTATCCTGAAATTGGCAACAGTAATATCGTCCGAAACATTTGATGAACGCTTATTTTTCGACTTGAATAAAACCAACAAGAACATCAACGACACTTTCTTTCATTGATGCACATTTTATTCAACAATAGGAAAAGGTTTTCCATTTTTACGGATGTCTTCTGGTTGACGCTGTTTCGCATTTTCGAGATGTACCTATAAGCGCAGAAAAATAAGGGCGAAAAAGGCTCGAATAGCAGATACGATATCGCCTCAACGCACGAGGCGCTGAAATGGTTCAGTAATGGACGTGAGAGGTTTAGGGATTTTGTACCAGAATTTCCGTGGCTAAAATGTGAAAACACCCGTTTTAGCACTTTAATAATAAAAAAATGAAAATGTTGGTAGAAGTTTGGCCAAAGACCCAGAGAGCTTGATAGGCTTGGCGCTTGTATTGAGATACGATTACGTCATAATCAGAACAGTTTATATCTTGTTGGCAAGGGAATTCAGTAAATGTTCTCATAGAGTCCAATGCGCCGACTCCGTCATAATTTCTGTTACTAAATTCACATTGTCCCGTACTCACTGCCATACCTATTCTGAAGTTATCGGCATTTAGGTTATTTTCTCTGATTTTCATTTAATATGCAGGTTAGGCCCAATCTGGGCAAGCAAGTGTTTACCTTGTGAGTTGGTAAAAGAGTTTTGTTTGCAGCGAGTGGTTTTTAGGTACATATGGAACCGGCCTCACATGGTAACGCATGCCGGGCATTAGAATATATATACATATATATATACATGCAGCTGTAACACCCTTCTGAGGCCAAGACACAAGGCTCGATTACCTTGACCCAAGTAGGCAGGCGAGGAAAATTTTGTCATTAAAAGTAACTTGACTTTTTTTAGGTCTGTTCACAAAACAAGAGAAATGCTGCGTAAATTAAGTATGCGGGTCTGAACCCAAATTCCACAAGAGAGTTGGTGACCAAAGGCGAAATATTCGTGTCACGATTAATTTTTAAGTCTAAGTTAAAATCTTCTGAAATAATCTCACGAGGCTTTAAAATAAATAAATATTAGCGAAAGTTCTTAAGCTGCAAAACGTTTCCCGCTCAACAAAGTTTCGTGGTTGGTTGAGTTTCTTTCAGGTACATGTCTACTGTCAACAATGTCCGGGATGTGACGGCCGAGAAAGGTGACGGAATCTCTTGGAGACGGCCGCCAATTGTAAGGAAGAAACCGCTGGAGCGGTATACTTAATGACCAATCAGATTTTCTTTTGCGAAAAAATACCTGTCCCTAGTTATCGATGGATCGACCGTTCATCAGATAGAAGTGTAGTATACGGTTAAAGGCCAGTATTCCTTGAACCGATTGCGAGCGATCGATAAGTAGGGACTGGAAAAATTGGCGGTTTCAGTCGCCTTCAGGATAGACTCCATAGTTCGGTAAGAGTCCCCTACTCTACTCATTGGTCGCTCTTTTGATTGATTACCAACCTGGGGTGCCAGTGATTTGATAGATTTATTCATGAGAATTCATCATTGGCTAAGGGTCTTTTACATATATACCTTAAGCCAATCATAGAGCCAAATCGAAGGTAAACCGGCTTGGATTCTAGCCTACCACGAAATGAATCCGCGAATTTTTCCGGTCTCTGTCGATAAGGTATATATGCCGCGGCATGACTATAGGTGAGCCCTCTGTGCGGCTGTCCCTCGGAGCGGCCCAGCACCATTATTCCCCGGGGCTCCGCGGGGGCGGAGTGCGTCGTTACCGTCGCCGAGAGAATGGGGGCGCCCCCAAGATCTGAAGGTTGGGAGATCTCTCCAGGCGACGGCGACGATATCTCCGGCGACGTCAGTCAAAGAGATCGCCGAGCGTCCTGAATGCCCATCCGATCTCCCCGGGCCGCGTCCTCCCTTTGTCGCGCGACGAGACGCCCCGTAATGGCCGGGGATTGGACGTCCGCAAATCCCCGAGCGAGCCCGATGCGTCCCGGTTTGTGCTCGCTTCCGTTGCCGTGCAGTTGTTTAGCTAGGTGAGGGAGGGAGGGGGAAAGAGTGCTCTGTCCGGGGACCTAGCGTCAATCCACGGAGGAAGAAATAAACTCGAATGCGACGGTACCGCGCTGATACGAGGATTACTCCCCCAGAGCTCGTGGAAGCGCAGGGACTTCTTTTTTTTTTTTTTTTTTACCGGGGCCAACGTCTCTAGGTATAGACGTCACGCACCCGCGCAGAGGAAGCCCCGTCGATAAACAGCGCCATGGAAGCAAACACGATGAGCACGGAATTGCATGATTTTCAAGATCTGATGACGTCTCAACTAAAGCAAGTATAGAACTGACACTGGTTAGACACTGAAACACTATTTTGTAGCCACCTCGAAATATTTTTGTCGGTATGGGCACAATTAAATATTTTGTCCTAACCACAAAAAATATTATTATTATTATTATCCACGTTCTTATAACAGTCTGTAAAAAATTGTTGTCTAAAATATTTATTTTCTTGAGGCTACAAACCTGATTCGTTGTCACCACAAAAATAAGTAAGGTTTTCTGGCAACCGCTTACCTGTTTTTTTTGTTTGTTTTTTTAGTTATTGTATCCAATAAGACCACGCTCATTTTACATTAACATGAACATTCGTGTTTCAAAAGACTTCTGTAAAAAACCAAAACGTTATATTACGTTTATAAAATTAAATGGTATTAACATTAATATGAATAGATATTTTTTTTTTCGTTATTGCAAGTCAGAGTTACTTCACCAGCACCATCGAGTGGAACAAGATTCTTTTTAATGTCCTGGGTTTCTTAAGTAAACATTTACGAACCATGCAGTATGTTACGAGAAAAAAAACATACAGTGAAACATGACAAATGAAAAAGAAAAAATTTTTAATTTTTTTTATCAAGCATTTGTAATATTGATGTGATTGGTTGAGCTTTGCGCGAGATGACTAAACCGATACAAATTATTTTTAAGATTTTCACTCCCTCAGACAGAGTCAAGAGCAAAATTTTTAAATTATATCAACATGTGTCAAAAATATTTGCTGCTACTTGATGCAAAGTCAATGTGATAATATTTTTTGTAATATTACGCAGGAGACCCATGTTAATTATTTTTGACAACATAAATCAATTGTTTATATTCCATTAGTAAGTATGCTACTGTTTCAAATAAAACACGCGCAAAAATAGTCCATCATCCAATGCAACAAACGTTGTAAAATGTAATGTTATCACTAATAATTTATTGTTTATTATTTTAAAATACACTGTTGAATACTTTATAAAAAAAATTATTTGGCACATATCAACTCGTAAACGTCAGAAAAAAAAATTGTCAAGTATTTAGTCGCGTTGATTTTTATCGAAAACAAATTTCCAAGGTATGATCGCAACGTGAGTTAAGTAAGACTGATTTAATTCCACACAAAAAGGGGCCCAGGGGCAAGGAAAGACACGACATCCTCAGGGCGGGGCTGGAGGACCCGGTGTCGCGTCGACGCAAGGAGTCGGCCTTGTTCTCCCGGGAGCCTCAAGGCGCGTCAGCGTCCAACTTAATCCCGGGGAAACTCATTTCCCGGAGCGCGACGACGACGGGGAACCCGCCCGGCCCTGTTTCTGATTTTCCCGTTCACATCCTCCTCAACCCCCTTCTTTCTTCAGATCCTCCCCTCCCCCGCGGGCGGCTATAACTCTCGTCCTCTCTCCGGGAGTGTCTCTCTCTCTCTCTCTCTCTCTCTCTTCGGCGTTCCAGCGGGCTGTAATGGACCGGAAGACGATTCCCCGCCGCCTCTTAGGCCGCGGTCCTAGATTTAGGACGGGCAGTTACCAGCCCAAACTAACAGCGATCGCGGGGTGAAAGGAGGCAAGGGGTGGTTCCGCGGGAATGTTTCGCCCGGGGGGGGGGGGTTCGGGGAGCAGAATAGGGGGGTGGGGGTCGGACCCGATACCACCTCCGCCCGAAGGAGCGATCGAACTGCCGCGCCGGCACAAGAGGAATTGAGATCTCCTGCTCGGATACGGCCCTCCAAAGGGTTGAGTGAAATACCACGAGATGTAATTAAATGAGGGTGGGGGCGGCCGGCAAGGGGTGAGGGTGGGGGGGGGGGGGAGAGTGGATGCATCAGCGGGAAGGAGAGAAGCAAAGACGAGAGTTTGAAAGTGGTCACTAAACTCCGGATGGAGCTGCTCAACTTTCTCTCTCTCTCTCTCTCGACTTTTACCGCTCGGAGAAACTTTTATAGCTAATGGATCCTGCGCGATATGGGATGAACCTCGCCATCCGACTAAGATGTCTGAAGCGTTTTTCACGTGCCTTTATTTCCGGCGTTTTACTAAATCTTTAAGAGATTTTATAATCAACGCTAGGGCCGATAAAAAAATAATAATAAATAATATGTAGTTGAAAATCATTGCGAAGTTCGTGCACCCCCCGTAGGCGGCTCAAGAAAATTTCTTCAGATTGTGTGACCGAAATATAAGTAAATAATACTTGGTTAACAATACTGTGACGAGTTGGAAAACAGGTTCAGAAAGGATAGCTCAATTAATTACATTCCGTTCAATATGTTACCTAATATTTACACACTCAGTTAAATTATAACGAATTAATTGTCTCTCCACAAAGTAATCAAGCTTTAATTAATCCACTATTTACTCTCCCCATTGGAGCTCGGCTGGACAGTGGCTCTCTCTACTGCTTGTCTATTACCTCTCACCTCGGTCCCAACACACTGCCTCGCACTACTCACTCGACCGCGGCACATAAAACAGCCGGATTTTTTCATTCCCCGATACACCAGCACAGGTGAACACATTCAAGCTTAAGTATCAGACAGCACAAGAATTCCGTGGAAGGTATTAAGTGGTTAAATCTTAGTAACAGCATAGACTAACACAGTGGGCTAACAACGGTGAGACAGTTTCGATAACAAAAAAACTGCAGAAAGACAAAAAGAAACCTGTTACTGTACTGTTTATCGAAACAGTCCCCTCATTGTTAGCACACTGTGTACGTCTTTGATGTTATTGTTTTTTCATGGCTGAATTCCTTCTACGGAATTCTGGTGCCATTTTATGTTCATCGTTGGGTTTACCTGTTTGACATCAGCTGATTTAGACTTATTTTCTGTGCAGTTGTTATTATTATTTATTATTTTGTATTGATGAATTTTTCCCATGACAAACAATGCAAAACTGCAATGGCATATGTCCACAAAATTGTATTATATATATATGTGTGTGTGTGTGTAGGTGTGTGTGTGTGTAGGTGTGTGTATAATGTCCTTCCGTATATTCCCTTACCAATGCCAGAAATTTAAATAAATAATATACGACTAATTGGTATAGTGTATGATAAAAATAAATTGTAATGTGTAGACTATAATTACCATTCAATCTTTGTATTTACAATTTTTGAACCAATTACAGGTCCCTGTGGAACACCGCGACAACTACTTCCCGCGCGCAGATTGGGTGCGACTGCGATATCGCCGCAGCTGCAGGGGCGGGAGGTTGTTCGTGGTCGTGACCTCGCGATCCGGGCCGGATGCGATCCGACATACAGAGTGTTATGGAGGAGGAAGGGGGGGGGGGGGTTCAGCGAGTCCCGCAGGAATCCGGCGGTCAGTCAGCTTCCCTTTGATCCGAGGGGGTTTCCTCCCCCCCCCCCCCCTCCCGCTGTCCTACTCGTCAAGGCCCTGGGCGAGACCTCGCACAAGGCATCGTCGTCCCTTTCCTCTACCCCCCCATCCTTCAAGAGTACTGCTCGCGTCTGCAGGCGGTCGCCGGAGCGTGCAACCCTACTGACGCCGCGAGCAACCCCGGGAGAGACATTCGTGTTTATGTCCAATGAAAAGCTTATACTGCTGGCTCGCTGTAGAAAGGTTGTGATGGAGATGAAAAACTGACGAATACTAGCTTCTATTGCGCAGCTTAGGTTCCCCCCCCCCCCCTCTTTCCTTCTTTGCGACAGAGAAGGGAGTGACGGAAATTCTCTGTCGCAAAGAAGGAAGAGGGGGGGAACCTAAGCTCCGCAGTAGAAGCTAGTTTTCGTCAGTTTTTAATCTCCATCAAAACCTATCCTACAGCGAGATAGTAGTACGTAACATTACAATTTGTGGTTTTTTTTTGTTTTTTTTTCGAATTATCTACTATAAACGAGAAGCACTCGATTTTTTTTAATGCGGGTGAAAGGGGCCGAACCATTGAAATTTCCGCGACGGTAAACCATTCCATAAGGCGCAATTTCTTTCTGAGTACAGTTCAGTCGCGCGACTGTCGGTGTTTATGTTGTATTTCACAAAATTCTAATATCTGACATAAAATCTCTCGAGCACATGAAAACAGTTTTCATTATTTTATGTTTTAAGAACTTATATTTATTAGATAGTTATCAATAAAATATAAAGATTAAATTTGTCTCGCGCATATTTAAAGACAAAAAAACATGAGGCATTAAAACTAACTTATAAAATAATTAAGGTTAACATTTGAATACCAACCTAAGACGATATATATCGTGTGTTTAATTATATATATATATATACATTAAAATTTAAACGACAAATAGAGACTACACAGTCGACGAAAAAATTGCTAAATATTTAACTTTGTTCTCTTATTAGACACGCTAGTAGTGTATAAATGTATGTCCGAGCCTTGGAGTTGGAGTAAGGTGGCGGTCCACCATCAGGGATTATGACGTCACGGGGGCCATATTGGATGACCCTTAGCTCGACCATTGACCTTAACCTTCAAAATTGATCAGAATTGCCAAAACATGACTCAAATGTTACCAAAATGCGTCCAAAATTAGTAAAAATTTCTAGTGTTTAGAAAACATAATTCCACCGAAAATGAATAAAAAACGAAAAAAAATAAAAATACATATTTCTCTATTTCGAAGAAAAATCCCCGTTTTGAGGGAAAATTTACCAATTATTTCGGCAGCTGGTCTAAACTTATTTACTTTATTCCAATATTTTAGGTTTTCTGCTTATTGCAAGTAGAACTTTCAGAGACTAAGGTACACATTATTTTCACATTCTGTCTGCAAAAAAAAAAAATATGTATCCGCTGAATTCCTCGCTGTCTGTCATCTTCAGCGAGCAGCTCCGCCGCCAGTTTGAAATCACAACCCGGGCTTTTGTGGTAGTTTTGAGTCGCGGACTCCGACCGACCAGCCCTGACTTCAGAGGCGGGGTTTTGAACGCGTATTCTTCACTGGGGTGGTTGTGTGTGTACAGCCGGGGGGGGGGGGGGAAGAGAGAGATGGAAACGAGTGCGCCCAGCTCATCTGCAGATTTTTCTCTTTCTTCCCCCATCAGTCGTTAAAAGTTGCGGGTAACTGCTCTCCTCGGGCACGGCACACCTGCTGTCCTGCTCGAGTCCTGATGATGAGGGGGGGAGTGGGGGTAAACACGAGGACCGTCGAGGGGAGTCGTACCAAGGATCAGCGCACGTGAAAGCCGTTGAAAGAAACTTAGGCCACGACGGCCCTCGGCCGCATGAAAACATAACACAGGGGAATTTTTTTTTTCTATAGGAGTCCGCATTTGAAAGCGAGCTGCTTTGGTTCTGCAGGACGAAGCGGTGCGGAGAACTTCATCCTTCTACTTCGCCGCTACTACTACAATAACACATTATTTTGTGTACCTCTTCGTGTACGTCTCAAATTTACAGAAATATATATAGCCTATTTCTTTGGAATTTTGGGGGGAGGGAGTGAAAATATTTTGAAAAAATGATAACATGACATAAAATAACATTTAATTCTCTCCTTTGCAGTCTCCTGCAGCCAATAATCCGTTAACATATTCTGTTTTTGAAGTTATACTGCTTTAGGCGCGTTATAAAAAAAATATGAATGTATTCTTACGACGCGTGCACCAGCATGAAACAAAACTTAACAGGATGAAATAATTCTACATGCAAATAAGAATTATATTTGCTTGTAAATAATAAAATTTTGTTTTTGATTTTTAATCCTGGTTCATTTAGTTGAAAACCTTTATTTATTGTGAATAGTAGTGGTAGAAATTGTGTTTATAAACTTTTTCAAGTTTATTTATTTAAGTCACTTTATGTAACCAGATTTATAACTTATTTGCATTATAAATTATTACATTATTATTTAAAAAATAATCAAAATAACAAATTTAAATTTAAATTTAGCACATTTATTGATTTTTTTTTAATTGATCTCGATTATTTAAGTTGATTAAATAATTATTTTCATACACTTTTATATTGATATTTAACACTGAGTATTTATTTAAATTTATTAATTTGGTTTATTTTATACTCTATCAACCGTATTGATAATATCACTCTAGTGCATTAATTTTATTACTATTATTTGCATTCAAAATTAAAGATAGTTTTTTTTTTTTTTTTTACGCCAAGTAAGTAAAACCTTTAACGCGCGTTCGGTATAAAATGCACCAATTTTTGTATCACTACTCATTAATAAATACTTTAGTATCAGACTTTCAAGGAAATACGCAAAGTCTATGGGTTCCGTCTTCGGCTGGAGGACAGAAGGTAACAAAAATATTAGAACACGCCTGCACTGAAAACCACTACGTTTTGACGAACAAATCTGAACTATTCTGGGGAATTTATTATTTTCTTCAGAACACGCGTGCACCGCCTAACGAAGCAGTCCCGGGCAGTCCACGGGGCCTATCACAGTCACCACGACCCGGGGCATCGAACCACGGAGTCCGCAGGGAGCACCAGGACTAACCCCCCAGTGCTGGGTTCATTAATACCTGGGCTTTGGTGATGTTTGGTTATAAAAGATAGCAGGGACTGCTAAGTGGCATATCACTAGAGACTGGAAAAATTCGCGCTTTCGATGCCCTCTAGGATAGACTCCACAACCCTCCACATATATATACTCAGACAAATGCCACTTGCTCATTGGCTATTGACTCGTAACACTTGTCAACTGGGACGCTTGCGATTCGATACTTTTTTTTTTTTGGTTGAAGGTTTCCCATTGGCTAAAAGTCCTTCAGATAAACTGTAAGCCAATCACAGAAGCAATATAAATGTACAGTTGTTTGGATTCTAGCATATCGTGAAATGAATCCCCGAATTTTTCCGGTCTCTACATATCACATTTTATTTTATTAAGTCTCAGCTGTGGCTCGAGCTTATACTTCGTTAAAGCAATAGCATTTAGAGGGGGGGGGGGAGATGTCAACATGCTAACGTGTGTGCTGTTGCCGGTGGGGCAGGTGGCTGTTTATCAAATCCTTCTTAAGTGTTTTTTTTTTAAAGGGAAATCATACAGATTTAATTTTAAAAAAATCTTAAAATTTCCGTTTCACAATCTGTACAAAGTTAAAGATTCTAAATTTAGTAAATTGGGCAGTTCCTTGATAAGTACAAAAATAAAACGTTAAAATTTGTTAAATCTTAAAAACATTAAAAAAAATAAAAATCTCATGTGTTGTTACTGGAAAAAGGGGGGAGAGAAAGAGAGAGAGAGAGTTAGAGAGATAGAGGGCCGGATGGGTTGTAGGAGGTCACCAGGTAATATCGGATGTTCGGGAAAAATGTTTTTGCGCAGCGCCCGCGTCGCATCCGCATCCGACCAGGGCCATCGAGATACGCGGAGCGAGCCACGTGACAGCTCAGTACCCCCTCCCCCCCCCCCCCCCCCCCCCGCCCTCCTCACGCGAGCTGCCCGCGGACCGTAAATAAGCATTACAAACCCTGCGATCGGCGCCGGGGCCTGGTTCGAGCGGTCCATTACCCCGGTGCCGGCCATTCGTCATCGCGTCGCCAGCGCCCCTGGCGGCGGCCGGGGGGAACCAGCACTCGCCCGCCGACAGGCCAGGCCTTGCGAGGAGCAAGTGCGCCACGCACGTGCGTACGCCATCGGCACTGACGACACGCACGTGTGTACGCCATCGGCACTCAGGAGAGGAAATAAATGCGTCTAAAAATATTTTTTTTCGTAATATATTGTGGCGTAGGGTTCTAAAATAAGAAAAAATCAAACAAGTAACAGCTAGGTTGGTTATCAATATCAAGGATGGGCGTATGTTAAGAACTATACAAAGGACTTCTAATCAAAAGTAACCCTGCACAATTATCATCAATTTATCAAAACGTACAGGAGAAACGTAAACTCAGAATTCAACACTCACTCGGTAAGAGCAAAATTTTCAGCGAGAGATAAAATCCGTACCGTCAGGAGCCTGAATTTCGTCGTCCTACACCGGTCGTTTTCTGAAGGAATTTTAACCATTTTTACTAAGGACTAAGGAATCAAAGTTAACACTAATTCAAAAACAAAATTACATTTATTTTTTAAAAGTTAAAAGTTTGAAACCAGACTTTTCATATTGATAGTTTCTACAGATAACTGTTAAACGTCAGAATATAATTCACAAATATCAATTTTCAGCAGTGACTTATTTAAATATAAATACTAAACAACAAATAGACACCAAACTTAACTCTAATACTTCTGACGCGTTATTTAAGATCATCTTCAGCAGTAATTACGATATCTCCTCAGATAAGACTGTTCCGCACCCTCCACGCTATTCTTGACGAAGCGTATTCCGCTAGCCAAGACTTGAACGCTTCTACTCGGGCCTCTCCGGACTGAGAGCGCGGACCCGCGGAGGGATATGCTGGACCCGCGATGCTGCGACAGACGTCTGCCCGCTGAGCCGCGGCGGAAGTGGCGTCATCGAGCCCGCGGGCGATGTATTGGCGAGGGGGCGGGGGGAGGGGAGATGGCAAGAGAAACTGTTTTGCGTCGAGGAAATGGAAAACACGTTGGTAAAAGACACGCTGCCTTCCGGAGCCAAGGTTGAAAGAAGAACAAACACCTTCAACTCCGACGGCTTTATTTTTTACTTTCTTCTTCTTCTTCTCCTTTCGTTTCTCAACGTATAGCGGTTGCCAGCATTCGCTCCTCCTTTTTAAAAAAAGATTTTTTTTTCTTCGTTCGCAGTTTTTTTTTTCCTCTCCCCTTTACCGCGGAGAGTGGGAGCTGAAAAGAAAACCTCAGCGGAATCATGGCGAGAGAAGGAGAAGAGGCAGATAGATAGATAGAGGTAGTTGGTGTATACAGAGAGAAATAGAGAGTTATCTCAGGGGGAAATAAAGCTGCATTTGACAAAGTTTTCTCGCAAACTCTCTCCGTGCGGCCGATATCCGAATCACAACGACCTCCCCTCCCCTCGCACGCCTCTTGGCGCGGGGGAAATAGCCCAGAACTGCGGAGAGGAGGCCGGGATACAGCCGCAAGCAGCGCCGAGGGACTTTTCCGCAAGAAAAAAAAAATTATCTTTGCGGAAGCGAACTTGATTGCGCCCTCTCGGTGTCGTGTTCACCTTTCGACCTCGGGTTGAATTTACTTCAGTTACCTTCATAGCCGTGTTTGCATCAAGCGTAACCAATTAACTTGATACATATTGCCAATGGTAATGTGTCAAACTGAATTATAAATTAAATTGATTTATACATTTTGGACGTTATAATAACACTAGGAGGCTGTAAGGTGTCTAAGGAATGATGAATATTACAAACACTTTAATTTAATAACGAAGTCGTGTTCCACTATGTAGCTGTATTTCAAATGTTACTCTATTGTTAAACTTTCGTTTTATATTTTATACACATCTCTATGGTGAAGGCTAATATTTGTGCTTCATGTGTAACCCTTCTTCCTCCTCAATTGGAAGAGGGGTTGCGTCCCCGACTCACTCTGGGCGCGAAGGGAAAAAATAAATATTAAAACCAGGCATAAAAAGCTAAACAATATAAATTCCCCACACCACTGCCCAGGGGTCAGGCCAAAAAATTGAAAGGATATATTAGCAGAGTAACCATTAAACAAACAAGAGGCAAGACTTTGGACGTATGTTATTAAAAAATAGAAATTTGCAAAAATAATTTTTACTATACATAACCATACAAGCTTAGTTACAAAAGCTGACGTTAATAATGGCAGCATCTTATCCCCATTTGCGATACTAACAATAACCTTTAAAAAATCGTAAAAATATAAATACTGATAACAACAAGTATAAAAATATATAAGGGCGTGAGGCGTGGCCACTATAAAATATCAAAATTTACTGACTGCCCTAATACCAAAAATCAAACAAGACAATCAATACAAATATATAAAAAATCTACAAAAATAATACTGAAGTACAAACAAATTATTTAAATAAAGTTCTTAAACTCTCAATCAACGGTTTAGTCTTTCTTCAGATGTTCGTTGCTAAAGACTTGCCAAAAAAAACAAAGTTAATATCCTAGGCGTGCGCTGGCTTCCTGACCTTCCTCACCAACTCCAGAGTCTAATGCCACGCCGGGCCATAGGTACGAATTCACAAAGGCGTGAACGATGACCAAAAAAAAAATTATCTTATTTTTAAGGGAAATGTAGCAAAAACTCTTCACGTAACATAACCATGTTACCACAGAAGTATTTATCATCAGCTTCAAACAAAGTCTTACTTCTTTATTAACTTGCCAATGATTTTATTAAAACGTAGAATGGCCGCACCAACCAACATCAGGCTGCGCATGTAGTCCAATACCGATCGCATACATTTAATAATACTGCACAAGCTGATATATTAGCTAAATGCAACTTTAAGTATGCCAATTCCGAAGACAAAGTCTCAAAAACAAATTGCAAAATGTTCGTTTCTTGCAAACTTATACTTTTATTACAACTACAGGCAAACGGGCGACCTTATTAAAAAAATCCCACACTGGAACAACGTGTGAAACAAATGGGCCTCTTCACCAAACAGGCTAATAAAAGTTCCGTCCAAATAAAATTTAGTATGGGAAAATACACAGTTCACTAGGTTTGCCAAAAACCAGTGCAGCACCACGAGGGTAAAAATCAAAATCGCGGCCTCTCTTTACCTTGATTTCTTCTGTACCACAGGGCAAACCATTTGCCCTGTCACCCATCGTGGAGCCTCCAACCCAATACTCTTCGTCGCCCGTTGCCGTCCGGCATACCAGTCCGCGCCGTCACATGGCTCTGTCCTCGATGGTCGCTCGGCACAAACCCCCTTGCCGGCCCAGCTGATTTTTTCTTCCCGGCAAGCCGAATGTCTGACGTCATCAGCCAACCGCCGGGCGCTCGCCAAGTGGTATTTACGTGAAACACAATCGATGTTCTTAAACTCATAATCGATAGCTACCAAACGGCGTATAACTAATTAACAGAAACAAATATAATTAAAAGAATTTACAGATAAATTAACATTAATTAAAAAATGCGTAAAAATACGTGAAATAAAAACCATATAAAACTAGAGACCAGCAACAAAAATAAATTACAAGTAAAAATGTGGCCCTGCCGGCCACACATGATACGCTTGTCTCTGGCGTTACAGAATCAGTGAGTCAGCGATGAGCGTAACTATATATAAGATAAATGATGAAAACTATGGTTCAGTGACAATTGCCTTATCACCGGTCTTTCTTTTTTTCTTTGGTTTGGAATGACCATACATTAATAATAAAGTTATTATATCTAATAAGTTGTACGATATATTATATGTCTCAAAAAAACTCTTTTAATCGGAAGTTAAGTTTTATTTTAAAATAACGAATAAATTCGTGTCAGTAAGATTGAAAGATATTATTATTGCCTTGTCACGCCCAAAATTTAATTAAACATTTTAAATTATAAATGAAAGTGAAGTTTTACCCCTCTTGAGGAGAGAGGGAAACTTGTTGGATCCCAAATTTGTGCTAATTAATTAATTTAAGTGATGCAGAGGATTATGTACTCGAGGGGAAGGGGGCTCGCCATGTGAATGAAACGCCTCAGTTAACATGGCCGCCAAGATATATTTTCTAGAATCTCTTTGCCTGTTTTCATGAACGTTAATAATCATCAAAAGCAAAATGGACATTATTTCTTTCCTGAAATCGTTCCTTTACTAAAGAAAATTTACATTTAATTAATTAGTCCACTTGAGAGTCACAGGCAAAGCTGTGTGAAGCACAATGGCCGAGGCAGGTAGCCGTTTCATTTTCTTTCTTCGCTGCTTATGTACAATCCATCGATTTCAGATAGTTGATACAGTTCACCCACCGTTGTCAACGAAAAGAAAGAGGGAGAGAATCCAAAAAGAGGTTCAGCCTCATCGATGCATTTATTACTTTAATGGATATTTCCTGTAGCAAGAACGCTACGCTACATAAACATGTGGAATTTTATTCATAGAAGACAATGCCACTCAAAAGTTCGGTAGTCTGGCGATTATCTGAAGCGTTTAACTGGTATATGTCTTTGAGGGAAGCCTAAGATGTACCTACATCAAGTTCTGTCCCTGCCCGAACACGCCCGAATATTCACCTTCGGCTAACCTCGGGTTTATTTATTTATATTTATATTTCTCTGTTTATTTTAATGTAGCTATACTAACCTTACTAACCTTCCATAGTGTTTTAAAGTGTTTTAATGTAACTAACCTAACCGACCACTTTTAATATTTGAATTCATTTTTCCTGCGCAAAAATAAAACAAATCCCGAGGTTGGCCGAAGGTGAATATTCGGGCGTGTTCGGGCAGGGACAGAACTTGATGTACCTACATCTTAGGCTTATCTGTCTTTGAAGTTGGAGCTGAACCAAATGTTTATCGGAAATCATAGAGAAAGTAATTGAAGACTGAACACTGAGCGTCTGGAACCGGTTTTATTTAAGTAATGAAGTTCTACATCCACCGCGAATTTGTTTCGCTATCGCAGTATTATTCCGTTGATATAATTGGTGTTGGTTACACGTCGCAAATATATGTGGAAATTTAAAATGTTACCCCCCCCCCCCCCCCCCAACTATTCAAATGAAATAATTTGCTACAGCAACAAAGTTCCTGGGAGTAGTAGAATTTCGTTCAAATACACATAATTCAGACGCTCAGTGTAATATTTCAAAAATTTTCTCTACTATTTACAGCAAAAAAAAAATGTTGTTCAGCTTCAACTTCAAATACGTGTGAATACCAGCCTTGCACTGAGAAAAAGGATTGGTTCCATGAACAAAATATATTTGTTTGAATGATGGTTGTTTCATTCAAACAATATTTATTTGATTCTACCAATCGTTTATTTGACCGTACTAAACGTTAAATGTTCCAAACAAACTACACGTGTTCTCAAAACCAAATTATTTGTTTAAAAATAATTTGTTGCACCAAGCAGTTATTTGTTTGGTCCAACACTTCAAACAGATATTTGGTTCAGTCAAACAAATCATTATTATTTTTCTAAACAAACAGCATGTTTGCTTAAATTATAACATTTTAAACGAATATTTTGCAGCGCCAACAAAATATTTTGTTAGCGCAACTAAACCATTTGGTTGGCGACATTACTTTCCGGTTTTTATTTTGTTGGCTATGCCGTTTTATTGTTATTGAAGCAGCTCCGTGATGGTGCTGGAAATTGAATATTGTGGGCATCAGGTTATTATTTCCTCGTTTCCGTTTGTATGTGAGCAAGTGCTGATCTAAAAAATGGTTGATGAGTAAACCAAGATAATTTTGGAAGATTGGGGTGTTTGCAGTTAATTGGACTTGTTGCAGGTAAGTGAAATATTTTCCATGTAGGCTATGTTGTTTGTCTAGGCGCGGTTCTTGTATAAATATTATTTTCACCCCCTCTTCTATCTATATAGTTGCTGGTAACTATTTTGTGAAACTGTGGTGAGATTCATTAAATAGTTAACCAGCAATTTACCGTTATAACGTGTGGTTGGAATATGTTTAATACGTTAAAATACTTCACAACTAGTTAACCAGCAATTTACCGTTTTAACGTGTGGTTATGTTTTATACAAAAATAACTGCAAATATGGGTGAATTCACATTTCCTTAGCAAAATTAAAACTATTAAATTTGTACATTATTGATTACGTTAGTTTGGACATATTAAAATTACTATGTGAAGGTTTCGGTTGGCGTAGTTATAATATGTAATTAATAACCAACAATTCAGATAATTACCCAAGAATTTTAATGTAGCTAACCTGACCTAAATAACCATTCACATAATTTCACAGTATGAATGTAATTAACCTATCTTAACCATTCTCATTCACTTTTTGTAACGTACCTAACCTAAAAACTCAGTAAATTATTACTAAACTACGTGAAGCATTCCAATGCCTTTTCGCAGAATAGTTACTGATAAATATCTAAGTAAAACAGTGAATACACTTTTCACATTTAAAACTAAAATTAGCATGAAGCCTCACTTGTCAGACATTTGCTTAAAATATTTTTAATAATTATTTTTCTCAGAGGTTATGTGCATTAAGTAACAAAATTGAAGCAATAATAATTAGATTTCACTGCAATGATTGGTTGGTTAGGATAGGTTAATTGATAATGCTTTTCAACCATTTGAATATTTAAAAAAAAATTTAAAGCAGCAAAACTAATCAACCATCCACACTGTTTATAAGTATTTTAATGCTGCCGACACAAAAACCAACAACCATTATCATATCACTGTATTTGTAATACACAACTCTGACCTTACCACTTGCTTAAATGTCAAATATTGGTTTAAAAAAATAAACATTTAGTTTTTTCTTCAGAAAACTCTGTCCCCTTCAGAATTAAGCTTAAATCTTATATGATGTGGGTTGACAAAGTCATAGAACTAAGTAGACAACTTTTAATGCATGTATATTGAAATATGTTTTAAAACTATTCATTCTCACATCTGTATGTGATCCTACTTGTAAGTTATACTTTCCTTAATTTTGCTAAATATTATGAATCTTAACTGCTCTATGTAGGTAAAAGTTACAAATTGCGTATCCAGGTGTTTTCAGATATACCTTTGATCCTGAGGCATGATCCTGCACATTTGATCCTGTAATTCATGATGCTTTTTTCAGCAGTGGGGAGGCATTTTGCGTGAAACCTGATGTAAAAAATAAATTACGAATAAGATAAATTACGCCAGGTAGGTGTTACGCGCCTCCACACTGCTAAAAAATAAGCATCATGTACCACAGGATCAGGTGTACAGGATCATGCCATCAGGGGCCTATTCCACCAATAAACTTTGCAACTTTTCACTTTGCACTTTGCACTTTTCTTTCTTACTTCCGTTCCACGAAAATTAGAATTCGCAAAGCAAAAATTGAAAAGTGCAAAGACTTTGCACTTTTGAACGTGACTTGATGCAAGTTTTTGGACATACGCCATTGCTAAGAACTTTTTCTGTTGAGTCGCACCTGTGTTTCCGTACCATGTGCGTCTCTGCCTGAGGACGGGAGCAGATAGCAGTTCCCGAAACGTCGCTTGTTTCTGTTTAGGTAAAACTATTGTATTTGTTTGTTTTTTCGTTTTGTCATGTTTTTTGTCTCGCTTCAACTGTTGTGCTGAATTATTTTGGGTTTCAATATTTTTGTGTTGTCATCATTTTTGGGGATTTTTTCGTTCTCTTAGTACATTTTTCTTTGTTTTTTCTTTGTTTTCTGACCATATTCCTGTTTCGGAATATTTTGTGGTGTTCATATCCTTGTTGACAGCAGCAATTGTTTGCTTAATTTTGTGTGTTTTTTGTATCTTTTTTTGAGCATTTTTATTTTTATTTTTATTTATTTATTTTATTTATTAGTTTTTCTTCAACAGAAAAAGTTCTTAGCAATGGCGTATGTCCAAAAACTTACATCAAGTCATGCACTCCCATTGCACAAATCTTTTAAAGATAACACTTTTGAACGTGTTTCTGTTCCACAATAATCTCTCTCTGCATAGGTAACTCATTCTAAAAATATTTGCAAAGTTTTCAGAGGTTTTGCAAATATCATTTTGCTTTTGCAGTTTAATTTTTACTGTGTGATCTTATTTAATTACAGTACACTCCCTATTTAACGCGGTTGTCGGGGGACATAACTTTTACCCGCGTTGTTGCATAACCGCGATGTTTCGATGTGACCAAGGTCAAAAGGCATAAAACACCGCCTGTGTTCTAATAGGTCGGCAAGCACGCACAGTATAGACGGCCCGCCTTTGTGCGGACTTTGCATCCGCAGTTTTCACTAAACGCGGGTGAAAAAATAAAAATAATAAATTGTAAATATAAATATTAAATGTTGAATTTTATTTTTTATTTTTCCGCATGCCGCGCACAGTTTGTCGCACGGCCTACGAGCGCGCCACACGCCGCCATACACACGTGCGGCACACAAGCTGCTGCCAGTCTCGTGGTGTCAGCCACAGTATCTGCTTCGTCTGAGTGTCCGTAACAAAGTAAGTGCAGTGTGTGCGGTTACACACGATTTTGTGGTCAAAGTCTTCTAAATAGAAAGGCCATAGTAATACTTCAAACCGAATATGAATCGCAAAGTACCGAGTTTGATTGACAAAATAAAAATTCTAGATTTACGTACTTACAAATAGCGTGTCTTTTGCAGAAGTATGCAGCAGATACGTGAAAAACTATTCTAGCATTCGTACAATATAAAATAAAGAATCGTCTATCGTGTAAAGTGGTTAAACTTTGTTATCCATGCTTATAGTAAATTATAAATGGTCACATGTGGGATACAAAAATTGCGCCAAAATAATTTTAGCGCAATCAGTGGCGCCGTATTAAAAAGTCTGTTAAACGTTGTCTTTACTTATTCCATCAAACGCTTTGTCGAGTTGCTGAGTGTGTGTGGCTCGGATCGGCAAGTGTTATATTCCCCAGCCTCTGGTTAAAGGTCGGGAGGCCGCTACACATAAACATATCCGGGGCTTGTTTACTACCTCACGGCAAAAGTGGTACAGTATGGTTCACGTAAGTATTGGACCACTGGGAATTCCTCGGCAAAGATTAAAATTACGCTAGCTGATTTACTTTATTATTTAATGTTAAAACATTATACCAAAGTAAAAAGATGAACGTGTATAATACAACGAATAATATTACGTCTGTAGGTTCAAGTTGTAACAAAACATTTATATGTCTCCGCTTAACACACGTGACCACGAGAAGTGTGCAGACGGAAATGAGTGAACTACTCAAGGTCACCAGACTTCCCCCCTTTCGGCTTAATCGCCCCTCTCATCACTGGCGCTTATATTCCACTCCTCCCGTCTACCGCTCTACCCGGGTGTCTTGGTCGCATATTCTCGGCTCGCCTCTCCCCTCCAAGCGCTTGCCGTCAACCAAACCTATCCAAAATCAATCCCCAGCCGAGTCACGCTGGATAATGTCGCTGGACGGTAGGCTTTATCGGGTCCCCTGTCCGATGCTTTATTTGTGGGTTAAAAAAAATGTTAAGAACTAATGTTTCAGAAAATAACACTGGTCTGGATTGGATCATAATTTGAAAACACTACAAGATAGAGGAATAATGTACGGAGATATCTTGTTTAGAATTTCACTGCGGACATTTTCTACGCCTAGGCTTTTTTCTGCCCGATGCTTAGTTTGTGAGTTACAACGCAAAATTATCCTAATCGGCTGTCAATCATTTATTCCATTATTATTACAGTAGAAACTCGTTAATCCGTGACGCGCTAATTCGGGAATCGGATAATCCGGGACGATTTAAAAGTGCAGAAAAAAAAGAGAAGTAAAAATTGTCAGCGCTTAAAATTAACGTCACGCGGGCCGGCGGCCGGCAAACACTGCAAGCCTTCGCATGGGCCGCCAAACTCTGCAACGCTGTTTGTACCGACCCTTTGTGTCGTCCCCCTTTCAGCTGTCACATTTGTCACTCTTTAAACTTGAGGGGGATGTCTTGACTTCTGCTTCCCGTCTCCCTTTGTTTGTTTCCACCCGCCAACGCACGGCAGGCGCCTGGCGAGTGACGTGTCTGGCTGGCATTCGGCTGGACGAAGTGGGAAGATTGAGAGGGAGGGGGGGGCTACCCAAAATTTATGTGTGCAAGTTCAGCACGATCTTATCTTTCTCTCTTCGGCTGTTGTAAATGACCGTGAACTAATGGCTAGGCAGTGCCGTATTTTTTTTAAGCAGAGACTAATTCGAAGACGGTCTTTACCGTGAACGGATTATCCGGGTTTATTACTTTTTTTTTTTTACAGGATTTTAATTAGCCGGGCATCGGCGGGTCCCAATTAACACGAATAATGGAGAGTTTACTATTTATATCCATCTGCTGCCATGGCGCAGTAAGCCTCGGTAGATGTTACGTCACATGACCTTGGCCTTAACCCAGCTGCACGCCGGTATCTGAGAAGCTTGACAAGACCTTCCGGGCTTTAATCGCTAGTCCGTGAAATTCGGTAATCCGTGATTATCTCGGTCCCGACCATCACGAATTAACGAGGTTCTACTGTGTTATTATTATTATTATTAATTTCTGATTGGGGGACATGGTTTGACCCGCGATATACCCGATTCCGCGATCTATCGGGGCGCGGTATACCGGGAGTTTACTGTAATTTGTTTGAGGTGGTTAAAAGTGTTGTTTGTTATAAATTTAGCATCTAAGTAATTATTTTATTTTATTTAATGTGGTTGAGAGAAATGAAAACATAGGTAGTAACATAAACACATAACCTACAAAAGTAAAAGAAGGAAAATGAGGAGGCGTATTTTATTGCATTCAAGTGATGAGGCTGATGAAGATGACAGAGTTCCAGTAAGGAAAGTGTACAGATTAAGAATAAATTTCATGATTGACAATGATATTCATTGTGCTTTTAAAAGAACGTCAGTCCATTCCTTCTCCTTTTGTTTCTGTGTTACTGTACCTACTCGAGAAACTTGCAAATAATATATATTTTTTTTTATAAGTTCTAATACTGCTAATTTTTTATGCACAACTTCTATTTTCTTACTCATCATGCACTCTATAACCTACAAACTAGGCAACAGTAATGTAAACAATGAATAAAATAATGCAAAGACTTTGCAGACTGGCTGTAGGAATGCAAAGAGGTTAAAAATTTTGGTGGAACACATTTACTTTGCACTTTTCAGTTATGTGCAAAGTGCAAATTGAAAAGTTGCAAAGTTTATTGGTGAAATAGGCCCCAGGATCATTGCATCAGGATCACAGGGTTAACTTGGATATGCAATACGAAACATTTACCTCTATTGTACATAACAATCAAACCATTGAAACTGTCAGCTACTTAATACTTGAACAGT
Organism: Bacillus rossius redtenbacheri; assembly: GCF_032445375.1. NCBI lineage: Eukaryota > Metazoa > Arthropoda > Insecta > Phasmatodea > Bacillidae > Bacillus > Bacillus rossius. The sequence continues at coordinate 8,155,368 of NC_086334.1, forward strand.
GCTATCCTCTAGATAAGAGAATATTTACCAGTAAATATTTTATCTTAAATCTGCACTTCTTGTATTAACAAAAATTTAAATTTATAAAAAAAAAATATTTTTTAGTTCTCTGAATTATCTTTGATAGTTTCATGAAACAGCATTAGTGTATTTCATGTTGTTTTTAGATGTGCTAGTTTACGTATTAAGCGGTTGATTAGTTTAGCTCATTAGTTGTATAAAATATTGTAAAAGGAGAGCTAAGTACATTAATGTAAAAAATTTCACAATGCTAATTTTTTACTGCCTGTCCTTGCTTGCCAATCATTACTTAAGGGTGTCTTGGTTTACTTCAAGTAGTTTGCCAGTAATTGGCCATTTTAAAGTATGGTTATATTAGGTATTCCAAATACTGTTACATTACGAATATGGCCAGGTAGGTTTGGTTAGCTACTTTAAAAATACTCTATAATAGTTCGAATGTTTTTTTTAGGTAAAGTGTTCTATGTTACTTTAATGTTTTATGTGTTTGACATGCAAACATATATGAAAATAGGTTTTAATATATATATATATATATAAATATAGTAATATGTGTATATATATATAGTAATATGTATATATATATATATATAGTAATATGTATTATAAACTTGCATGGGTTTAGCTACTTAGATTATATATGAAAAAAAATTTGGGTTCAATTGAACTTCTCGATACCAGATTTCTTATTGGTTGAGAAAACCGGAGGGGAAAATAATGATGTCATATTAGTAGGACAAAGGTGTTAGTATAAAACGTGGGAGTTATAGAGTTGGTATAACTGGATGTACGAAATTGTTTTACTATATGCGTGTTTGTTGGTGATTTGTGATGTTAGGGGTAGTTTTGGAAGTTAAAGCGGGAGTGGTTTATTGTAGTAGTTTGAAATATGTGTATTTAATACTTAAAGTTGAAGGTAATAGTGTTCTTTACCAATGAAAAATTTGTAAATGTTGGTATCACTGTGAGCATTAAAATGTTGAAAGGTTGGTATCAATGTAGTTGTGAATGAAGACGGGTGGCAGTTAAATTGTCATGGTGTGTGGTATGTTATGGAGGGAAAATGTGAAAGAAAAAAGACAGGTGAGTGGAAATAAAAGTAGAAGAAAAAATTAGAGAATGTTGTTTGATGGTGATGGTAGATAGGGTAGAGAACGATAGTTGATAGGTGAAAGTGTGTGTTAAGAGTTGGAAATGATGTAGAATTAGAGTATTTGTTGAACAAGTGCATATTTTTTTGTGTGGTATCGAGAATTACACTTAAATGTGTAGGCTTAATGTGACTTTCACGATACCGCAGAAATTATTTGTGTGGTATCGAGAAGTACAATTGAATTGGTAGGATTCAAGTGAACTTGGTGATACCGCAGAAATAATTTTTGCGGTATCGAGAAATACACTTGAATGGGTAGGATTCATATTAATTTCACGATACCGCAGAAATTATTTCTGTGGTATCGAGAAGTACAATTGAATAGGTAGGATTCAAGTTAACTTGGCGATACCACGAAAATTATTTTTGCGGTATCGAGAAGTACACTTGAATATGTAGGATTCAAGTTAACTTGGCGATACCGCGAAAATTGTAGTTACAGAGAACAAGTTCCCCGCCCAAAACCCCCATATTCCCGCGCTTGTTCTGTTAGAAAGTAGGGGTGGTAATGATGCAAGTGATGCCATCTTGTTGTCGTCATTAATTATAGGCTGGTATCGGGTCGTTAATTTGTCCCAAATTTTTTTTCCAATTTGTCACACAGACATGTTGTGTCCCACAGTAAACTAATGTGTATTTTTTTGAAAAAAAAAAGAGAATTAAAATTTAACAAGCCAGAGAGACATACCAAATATATATGTGGACAATTTGCATGACTAAAATTTGACTAATTTTAATCTGTTGTTTATTATATTTGTGGCTTTTACTGTTTTTCAGGGCAATCTCTGCACAGAGGAAGAAAGTTTAGTTTTTTTGTGGATGCAGAGATTTTCCTTAAAAAATCAAATATCATCACTGCTTTTTTCTGTAAAGTTTTCCTGCTGCACCATATTCAATGCCCCAGTAACTGGCAGTCACACAGAAATTCATCCAGAAGTAAGTTGTCAAATTCAAGGTACCGTACCTAATATTTTTACAGTAATAAAATCACTTTGTACAACTAAATCTTGAATTACACATAATTTTGCTGAATTATAATAATTGCAACCTATTTAATATCCACAATTCCTTCTCAACTTTTTTGATTTTTTTCATTTTTTTCATTTGGATAGTGGCTGTTGTGTTTTTCAAACATGTAGCCTACTTAATTGCATCCAAAAAATATCAGGATAAATTTTTGGAATGATAATTTTTTTAGATTTCCAAATAAATCAAGATATAAAAAAGTTCTGAAAAATAATGTTAATGTATCTGCCTTTGTCAAAATATATGTTTGAAGTGCTGGAACATAGTGTGAAATTTCTTGTGATTTTCACTGAATCCAGGAAACTTTAAAGTTAGAAACATGTTTCAGTCAGAAGGTTGCATGGACTCGAGTCTTCTTTTTGTAACAAAGTCCATAATTACTACACTCACACTGTTATGATCCATACTCTGTGTTACCTAATCAAAACTTTAAACATTTTTATACTTGGTCTTTACTTGATACATAGTGAGACCTCAATATAGGTAAGCCTAGCTGCAAACTAATTGGACCCAGTATCACATGTGAAACCAATATTTTTATTGGGGAAGCTCTACCCAAGCATAAGCCAACATATAAAATATTAAGACTTAAATTTATTTATGTTAATTTATAAATGTTTGTATATTACCCAAGATCAGATTTGTAGAGAATTTCTTGTATGTATATGTGTGTACATATATGTATGTATTTGTATGTTTATATCCCAAGATGTTTTATGTTTCCAATGTGATTCTATGACACTTGAGATTTTTCATATAACATTTCAAAACATTTATACAAGTTTATAGCTTATTGGTTTTCAATCCGAGGGTTACCTTTATATTTCCTTTATGGTTGTACTTGTAGACAATATCTTGTACAGCACATGAAAAGGCACTTAGGCCAATAGAAACAGAAAATATATTTTTGAAAACAAAAATTGACAGAAAATAAAATCATAAAATTTTGGCTCTAAATATTTTATCCTATATAATTTGTAAGCAAGAATATGCACTGTGAGTAACATGGAGACAAATAAGGATTAAAAGATTTATTCACGACCAGTGATGCAGTTATGAGTGAATTAACATAAATAACGTTACATAGTAATTAATAGTTTACCTTTTAGCATAAATTTTTAGTTTGCAGGCACCTACAATGGGGTCTCACAAGTGCATCAAGGAATGACCAAGTATAAAAAGTTTCAAGTTTTGGGTAGGTAACGAAGGGTATGGCTTCATAACAGTGTAAGTATAAAGCAATTATGGAGTAGGTTACACAAAGAAAGACTTGAGTCCATGCAACCTGGCTGAACTATGTTTCAGACATTCACTGAAAATAACAAAGAATTTCCAGCACTTGAACCTCATTAATTTGGCAGTGGTAATTACACGTACATTAGCATTTTTTTTTTATCTACATTCCCCACTACTTAAAATATAATGCTGGTTTGACGTGATAACATCTTATGAACAGTCTACATTTAGTTATAATATACTCCCATAAAAAATTTCTCTATGAGGATTAAAAAAAAAACCACCCCATCTACATTTCCCACTACTTAAAATATAATGCTGGTATGACGTGATAACATCTTGCACACTTCATGTTCAAAAGAGGAAGTACATAACTGTCTACATATGATTTTCACAAAAGGAAGTTTATTGAATACCTGATACTTAAAAACACTACCCCTTCCCACTTTCACAACCCTTCAAGGAGAATGTTTCACTGCTTGATGAAATTTTTCATCTTGATGTTAAAAAAAATTACTCTTTAACGTAACCTTTTTCTATTTCAGGTTACTATCCTTTAAAGTAGTTTTTTGTTTCTCCTTGGTAATTGTAATCAGTTGAGGTACATAAAAGAGTAATTCATCATCAACATATGATTGAAGAAAAGATGTTCGATGAAAACATGAGATTAAGGGAGAAAATATTTCTTTCCTACCCTTCAAAGAAATATTTTGTCCTGTTTAAAAGAATGTTGCACACTGGAAGTTAAAAAGAAAATCAATACTATCTACATCTGATTCAAACAAAAAATTAATTCAATACACACGATTTTGGTGCACTACTTTCCTCATTCTCTCATCCCCCTTACCCCTTCCTACCCCCTTCTCAACACCTACCACAGATCTTTCACATGTTTACATCACTCTTTCTACCCCTTCAATCCGAATTTGGGCAGCTCTTGATGAAATTTTGCATACTTGACATTAAAACTAAGAAGGCAGTTACTGTCTTCATACAATTTAAAAAAAGACCCTTCATTCTGTGTTCAGCCTGGGCAATGCTAATATTTTATACAAACAACCATTCTCGAGATAGATCGCATAGAGTATGGAGCGCTTGGACATATTTACAATAAAGCAAGATCAATTGTAGAATCCATTACGTAGTACAATATATAAAGTTAAATTACTCATTAAAAATATTATCATTAACAAACCTTAAATGAAACAGGTCTCAACAATGGAACATCTGCCTAACTTACGATAAATAGGAAAGGTCAATACCTAATTGAAGTTATTAAAGTTTGTAACCCATGCACAACACTATCACATTTTGAAGTAGATTTATTGTATATAAAAACAAGTCATCCTTTACACTTAAAATTGAATGTCAATCATTGCAAAGATACATATGTAACTGAAGTATAGGCTTGTATACAGAGTGTGATGACTTGAAAACGAAGCCTGTCTTAATGTAATATCTGCCCCAACTTATGATAAAGGTTTGTTAGGGTCCCCTTGTTTTAGAGATAAACATGTTAATATGTGTATATTCAAATATTTAAACAGTTAAAAGAAACACTTACATTTTATTCTACTTAAAATATAATTATGATCAAAATTTAATTGTAACATATTTACGTTTTCAAATATTATTATTATTATTTATCAGGAAATAAATATCTTATTTTTGTGAGTAATTCCCTTTATAAATTGTACTGAATACTGGATTCTGCAGATGAGCTTGCATTATCGTGCATGTGGCTAAGCTCTCTCGACTCTTCAAACCCTATCTCAAGAACGGTTAATTGTATAAAATATTGCCTGACACAGGAAACATAATATTTACAAAAAGAAAATTTTGTAACCTTTGACCTCAAATATCTTGATAACTTATCAAAAGGTCTTCTATAGCAAAATTAAGAATGGCGATATCTCCTAAAGTATTTGGAATTTCTTATCTCCGTCGGCTTAAATGAAAAGAGGAATTTAAAGAACATATAATAAAAGTAATTTCGGATTTTTAACATTTTTTTTGCAAATACCGCTCAACTACATATTTACCTAATTTACTGCATGAGTGTACGGTCACCACAGCTTCGTTCGCCATTGTAAACAACTTACTTTTTTTTTGTGCCACATGCTATTGTACACCATACGGCCATGAACCAAACGTATGGTGACGTAAATGTGAAAATTAATAAGTTCTTTTCTTAGCGTTCCCCTTTAATATTAAATGTATTATGCATGAAAATAAAGGTGAAAACTTGCGTTTTAAACACACAAAAGAGCGGATTACAGTTCCATTATTAAAATACGTTTTAAGCAACGTACGAGTTTCCTATACATATGGCATCTTCGTGCATATTCAGCGATATTCGTTTTACCACATTAAAAACATTCTGAAAAGTCAAATGGCTGCAATGAATATCCAAACAATGCAATGGCAATTTAACTTCTATTCCTCAACGTAAACAATTATTTTGATGGCGGTAGCTATCGTTTTATAGTATTATTTCTCAAAAAATCTGAAATTAATAAAACTTAAACACGTAATTAAATACAAAGTTCAAAAATCAATTGTGTTATAAAATTTCAGCAGACCAAGTGGCTATATCAAGATGCTTCAACATTCTCATTTCTTACACAAGAACAGCAAATTTCATGTTTAACTTGCGGCAATAATGAAGAACGGATATATTGGATATATTTATAATTTTAATTATGTGATATAGTGAAGTTATAGTTAATATATAAAAACGTAACCGTCTGACATATTATTTAGTGTGGTGTATATTTTCTTATAGTTTCCCATATAGTGAGATGATAAAAAATTTGAACATTTCCCTCATTTTGCATTTTCCCAGTTATTACATTTTTTTTTTCCTGGTCCCTTGAAATATGTAAAAACGAGGTTCTACTGTATTATATTTCATTCAGAGGTTGGGTCATTGTTTGACTGGTCAATGATTTTATATACTTAATTGTCGATCAAGTATTTTTACTTAAACTTTTTTAACCATGTACTTGCTATATACTATTTAGAATTAGAAACCAAACAAAAATCATATACAGTCCATTACTGTATCAAAGATATTTAATTTTAAAATTTTATAACTTAATTGGGATATTCTTCTAAATGTCTTATTTTGTGTTTTGTCTTACATTTCAGCATAAAACTGTCTAATGATATGTATTTCTTTTTTCTTTTCAGGTGCATGTTGAAGATGAACCTACATTATGTCATTAAGTTTTATTTTTATAAATGGAACTTAATTCATAAATATTGAATTTATTTAATAAATTTTAAAAAAATAACTGGATTATGTATTTAATTTTAATAGTTAATTTATGTAATTAAATTGACAACATGCCCTCCAAAAGCCATGGGCTTTAAAAGGTCATTGCATGTGTGTGTGTGTACCCAACCCTCGTCGGTACCGAGAGCAGCCAAACAACTACCTGGGGTAGGAACCCCAGCAGGTAGGCATCATCACAAGGCCTACATATAAAAGGTAAATAGCCACATAGCAGCAGCATCTGGATCATGGCAAAACAGTTGTACATATTTAAGAGAAATTCTAATTGCATCAATAATACCAATTACAGAGTTGACGTAGCTTGGATAAAATAAGAAAATATTTTATTATACCTTTTATTGATAACTTACATTTATTGCCAAGTTGAAAACTAAATTTTTCTCACTTTTATTAGCTTCACTTGTAGCTACGCATTGGCGTGTATTCAATAGACGCTAGGTAATCATTGCTTACCCTGTTATGTTGCTTGGCATAATGTAATATTTTTTGCTATGTGGTAATCTCATCTCATGTGCTAATGTAACAATATCCGTGCGCATTATGGATTGAATTGAAACATCCTGCGTCCCTGCGAAGCGATGCGATCACTGTAGCGGGCGCGTCAGATAGCGTGCCACCCAGTTTTCATGGTAACGTGTAAACTGGAGGGGAAGGGTTCATGTATCTTCGTGAGACTACTTTGGTAAATATCGCGCAAGGTGCGCTGTTCTCACAGAAGCTGGCCCTAGCGCGCGTCGGCAGGCAGTTGCATTGTGTCGTTCAACAAACCATCAAACATAATACAAATATTATTCGTACAACGTACAATGCAAGTTTTCATTCCACAACACGTATTTAAAATAAACACACTATTGCTTTAGTGAAAATTGAAAAAATAGAAAATGTTTCCTTAACGTTGTCTTCATTTTCTAATTGTAAAGTCGTTTATATAAAGTTTTTCCGTGACATATGTGAAAAAAACTGCTAGATTTACCCCGCATATACATTCCAGCATTTCTCAATTTCCATCTCATTCCCCTAATTGGCTTTTAGGACTTGAAACTGAAGCGCCGGAGCTCTGCCTAAGGATAAGGCTGCGTATTATATTTTTGTGAGCGTATTTGTATGTTTTGTTACGTAATATACAACCCTATATTCATATTTCAGTATAACTTTAATAGTTTCTGTCTCAGAAAAGTTAATAATTTTGCTCCTGGTTGTAGCAGCTGAAGTTTTTGACAGGCACAAAAATTTATACTTAGAATAAAGAGCAGGAAAATTGCAAAAATAGCCCCATTTTGCACCTAGAAATTCAAATTATTTTTAGGTTGAGGATGGGTGAGACAGCTTACCCACACAATTATTCCACCACATTCCATTGTAACTACATAATAAAATCTTGAAAGTCAATATAACCTAATTCTAATTCTCATGTTGAACTAAAATTTTTAATTTATACTCAGATGATAATACAGTAATTTTATGACTGACCAGAAAAAAGGGAAGGACGAAGGGGGCATAAGAGCAAAGAAACCCTACATTTTTGCTATAGGCAATAACCATTTTTATTGTATATTCATGAGTCCGGCTATGGTGGGAAATATGCCAAAAGTCGACTGGCCCCACAACTGTGGGGAGAGGGGTTCAAAATCACAAAATTTTGAAAAATTTAAAAAACTTATTCTTTTTTAATTTGGAGTGTTTCTGAGCCATTTGGGGTCTTATTCCCCCCCCCCCCCCCATTTTCATGGCTTGGGGAAAGGTTATATGCCTACGGTTTTTTGAAAGTAGGGAATAATTAAAGTAGGCCTAAGTTAATTTTGATGTACATCAAAAGCCTTCGAACACCATGTTATCTTGGGCATTTGCCTTGGTAGGTGTTAAAACCCAAAAATTTTGAAAAACCATCAGCTGGATCTTATGTGTTACGTGTGAATTGACTATATGTAATGTCATTTTGATAATTTTATGCTGTCGTCATTATGAACATTAAACAACAGCGCATCCCACGTTTTCAGTTATACAGAGTTTGGTGTATTATATAATTAATGGGCAAAATACGTAAATTTTTATTTATTATTTCAAAGAATGATAAAAGTTTTTTTGTTTTTTATGTATAATTTTGATTTTTTTGTTAATGTCCACTGCTGAAGCTGTTGTTGGACATGTGACCATTAATTAATAAAGTCTAGCAGGAACAATGAATTGCATAAACAAAACATTTGGTAATGATAAAAGCAATATGGTTGGAATAATCAAACATTTGTTTGAACCAACAAAATATTTGGTAATGATAAGCCATTTGGTTGAACCAAACAAACATTTGGTTGAACCAACAAAATATTTGGTAATTATATAAGCAATATGGTTGGAATAATCAAACATTTGTTTGAACCAACAAAATATTTGGTAATGGTAATCAGCCATTTGGTTGTACCAAACAAACATTTGGTTGAACCAACAAAACATTTGGTAAATATATAAGCAATATGGTTGGACTAATCAAACATTTGTTTGAACCAACAAAATATTTGGTAATAACAAGTCATTTGGTTGAACCAATCAAACATTTGGTTGAACTAACAAAACATTTAGTAACAATATAAACAATATGGTTGTAATAATAAAACATTTATTTGAACCAACAAAATATTTGGTAATGGTAACAAGCCATTTGGTTGAACCAACAAAACATTTGGTAATGATATAAGCAATATGGTTGGAATAATCAAACATTTGTTTGAACCAACAAAATATTTGGTAATGGTAACAATCCATTTGGTTGTACTAACCAAACATTTGGTTGAACCAACACAATATTTGGTAAGATGAGGATAGAGATTTGGTTGGGCCAACCAAACATGATTTGGTTGGGCCAACCAAACATGAAATGTTTGGAGCAAACAAATCTGCTCAACAAATTGATTTGGTCACAACAACAAAATATTTAATTGCTCATATATAAACAAATGATTTGGTTGTGCCAAACAAATATTGTTTACACCAACAAAATCTTTTTCTCAGTGTGGGAAGGACTTCATACCATCCCTACTGATTTTATAAATGCGAAAGAGTGTCTGTCTGTTTGTCCTTCTTTTTCACGCAGCAACAGAGCAACGGATTAACATGATTTGTTTGCATGTAGGATATAGATAGCTTATGGGCCGGAGAGTGACATAGACTTCATATAATTATGAAATTCCATACCTTAGGGAGTGAAAAAAAGGGGGGTTGTCTGTAAAGTCGGTTTACAGACGATAATCTTACGTCATAACGTCCTTTATAAACAGTTGACAAAACAGTTCACGTGTAGGTTGTGTGCTGCCGCTGTCTCTCTTCTACTCGGACGCGGCGAAAGCGTACAATGAGCGTAACGGGACACAGCGTAACGGAACAATGTGCGTAACGGGACATAGCGTAACGGGACAATGTGCGTAACGGGACACTTTTTCGTGCGTGCAGCCGGCGTTCATCGATTTATTAGACGTTGTCACGTCAACAAAAAATGGCAATAATTTCAGATGAGTCCAATCCGAAACTTGTTCTCGTGTGACACGGAGTCCCACGGCTCGGCGGGTTGTCTGGCCCGGTCAGTGGTCGAGATGACGGCGAGCACATCGGCGCTGTCCGGGTCCGCGCCTCACGCAGCCTCGCAACCAGTCGGCTGCTGCCACCGCAGGGGAAATACCCTCCGCAGATTCCCCCAGAGTGCGTTTGTTGTTTATTTTTTTTTGTTGTTCTGCCCGGCTCCCCCTCCGTCGACGACGGGAACACACACACACACACACGCCTGCTCGCTGCTTCTCCGGGCGTAATGGATCCTGAATTTTTTAAGTGGTTCTCCCCCATGTTGCCGCGCCCCCGACCGAGTGAAACTTCATATTCAAACCCTGAGAGAGGTTATGGAGCGGCCGGCGCGCGCGCGGGCAACAAGGGGCTACGGCGCTTCGAGGCCTGGTCAGGATCGTAACTGTGTCGCGGTGCGACGGCATCGTCCCTCGAGCGTTAAGGCTCCAGAACTGGCGCGCAAACCATCACGTCACGTGTCGGGAGAATTAAGATAAAGGTTGCGATTTAACGCCAGCGCAGTGAGTGCTTTCAAGAATCTGTAGGTACCAGTTGTTTCATGCCAAAAAAACGTATTCTTGAAACGCGCGCTTTGGCCTATTCCACTATTCTAAAAATAAAAATAAAAAGGTAGGTGATGTCAGATTCGCTACCGCAGTAATTTCCGTGAAAAATATTATGCGCGACTCAAAGAGATGCATGGTAGAGGGGTTATACAGGTAAGTAGTGAAATTAATGACACCAAATGACATGCACATATTAAGTTAGACATTTTACATGACTATGTTAACAATGCACAGTGTAAGCTAGAAAAGTCGTGCATACGTCACATTAACGTGTCGTCGAACTCATTGTTCATAAACAAATTACTAAAGCGTTATGTGACCCAACTCCCATCGCCTAGAGTGCGCTCCGACGGTTAGATGGATTAAATTCATAAATGCGCCTTAAAAATAAATATTATTTTAAAAAAATCCTTTCCACAGTGGACAAGACTAAAGAAATGTTAGTTTCTCACTCTGGCCTGTGTTGAAAGGTGGCGCTACCCGGTGCTGCCTCAGCAGTCCTGGCCACGTGGGGAGAAGGGGGGGGGGGGGCGGACAGCGGGCTGGTGCGTGCGTCGCGCGACGACCCCCCGGAGACGCATAACGCGTGTAGCGGCGCGGTGTCGCTAGATGTAGCGGGGGGAGGAGGGGATGTTTGGTGTCGACCAGGGCGAGAAGTGGCTGAGGGTGGAGTGAGCAGCCCTCACTTGGGAGGGGGGTAGGGGGGGGAGGTAACACCCTTCCTCTCCTTCCTCCTGGACAACCTTCCCCTACCCCCTCCCTCCACCATCTTCCTGACCATCCATTCGCAGTTTCGCGGGCGCGACTGACGTCCGCATAAAAAATGACTTTGCGCACGCGACCGGAATGGCTCGCGGACCCCGCTCTCCTTCCGCTCGATAAGGACATTCGCTCCGCACGGACCTCGGCGTGGCGCGGAGAGGGAAGCCCTTAGTTGACGCAACACGATTCATCTTTACATATATTTCATTCAGTGTAAGCGTTCCTCGATCTTAACTTTTATTTCCATTTTTAATTTTTTTTTTTACAATATCACTTACGTTTTTTGTAATTTAAACGGGGAAAAATATTTCTTTGCCAAAAAAAAATCTTATATATTTATTTTAGTAGTTTATCACCAACATTCCAAGAATAAGTGCTGGTGATAACAACCCTAGTCTATTCTTATTCTTTCTAACACAACAAAAATCAGCTGTGAATTTAAACTTAAGGCCACCATGGTTTAATTTTTTGAATTTCGTTTGGACATTTCATTTACACTATCTTCAATTAAATACAACCACGGTGCCTACGGAAGTTCAGAAATCAATTAATACTGCATCATAGTAGTTCTTTTAGAGTCCATAATTACTGCCAATCTTTCGTAGTGTGAAATTATTCCTGGCTGATATATTTGTAAGGTTATGTAACTAGTTCAAAAGGCAATACATATAGAAAAACATAATATTATTGTAAAACTATGGTTTTCTTGCTGAACACGCATTGTAGTGGGAAGCCTAAGATGAACATAAAGTTCTGCCATTCCCGATTACACCCGAACAATTCACCTTCGGCCAACCTCGGGTATATATTTATATTTCTCTGTTTATTTTAATGTAGCTATACTAACCTAACTAACCGTCCATAGTGTTTTAAAGTGTTTTAATGTAGCTAACCTAACTGAACACTTTTAATATTTGAATTCATTTTTCCTGCGCAAAAATAAAACAAATCCCGAAGTTGGCCGAAGGTGAATTGTTCGGGTGTAATCGGAAATGGCAGAACTTTATGTGCATCTTAGGTCTCCCCATTGTAGTAGCTTCAAGTTTCTACGTCATTAAGACTAGCATGATACACAAATGATGTTACATTATGCAAAAATTATTATTTTTTATTTTCTAATGCGTTATTTGGGGAGAGCCACTATAAGGTCGCTTGACATGAAAGTTGCTATCGTAATAGTCACATTTAACGTCACAATGTGTAGAAAAGAATATAAAACACATCTTGATACTCAGAAACTTGCTGTACTAACCATCAGATAACTGACGTCTTTCGCCCATCCCCAACTCTTTTCTTCATCATCCTTTGTCATCTTCATCCCAGATAATGTCATTCTGGCTTTTACTACTTCGTCTTCCTTTAACCTTCGCCCTAGGGTCATGAAGATTATGCCGTCAAAACAGAAGAAGGGTGTTCGTGTAAGCAGATGCTACATCACAGGACTGATTGCTTTTCATCGCGCGCATTTAAGTAAAACGAGGTTTAGTCCATAAAAATGCTCTTTTGGTATTTTCGTTTTAAAATTACGTCGGGACTGACGATTTTCAAGCAATGCAACTACGCCATTATCCCTCGTCAAAGACTACACGGGACAAAAGTACAGAGCATGAAAGAGGAATCTTGAAATCGCAGTCTTGTGAGAAAATATTTTGATCACTATTGGTTTTCTAGAAAGACATTCAGAAAAGCTTTACAAGGAAACATGTTTCTGTTTTATGCTATTTCTACCTTAGATCTTCCTCCGAAACTGAGTTAAAATGATCGCTTTAAGATACGGGTGGACACGCTGTAGTATAAATAAATTGAAAAATTTTAAGTTGCATATTTAAAATACTTTATTATTTACTGTTAATTTTTCTGAATGATTGTTGATAGTCCTAATTATAGGCTATAGTAAATAAGTTATTTAATTAATTTGAAATAAAGAACTCTATTATTTGTGAGCTCAGTTTCGCATAGGATAACGTTTAAATTCGTTTGTCCTTAAGGCTGAGTCTGACATGACATGTAAATTTTTTTTCTTCATTACTTCTATTTAAAGTCTATTTCTAAAATTTTAACTATGGCTCTTCGCATTTGTTTTTCTGCTTCAAATATGTTCAACAGAACAACAAATGCAAAGGAGTTAGAGAATAAAAATTTTATAAATAGCCCTTACACAGAAGTAGTGACAAAAATGAACAAAAAATTAGGATGGCGTGTGAAAACAAGCCTTAAAGGCGTATGTCCCATTCCAGGTAATTTTTTTGTAAACCTTTTGAGTGGCCGAATTTCAACAAATAAAATAAATATATAGTGCCTACTTTGTGCATAAATAGCTAGCAAAGTTGAATTTTTAACATTTTTGTACAGAATGGATAAGTAAAGTCAATTGGAATAAATATAATTTTTTAGGTTTAAAGTCAATTCTAGTGGCTACTGTGTGGTATGATTTAAAATTATTTCAGGAAAAAAAATGTTCATTTAACATTTTAAAATCATAACAATTCTGATGATTTTAAAAGGCTAGTTAAAAATAAAAAATTATTTCAGAAAGAAATGAAACCATATCACCAAGCAGCCAGTAAAATTGGCTTTAAAGCCTTAAAATGTTCCAGCTTTATATTCCATTCTCATTATCCAAAAACCTTTAAATATGTAACTTTGCCAGCTAATTATGCAAAATGTATGTTGTGTGTATATAAATATATATATATATATATATATATATATATATATATATATTCGTTTTATAAAAGTTCAGCCAAACAAGAAGTCGGCACTTAACGCTTTAATAGAATGTTTATGCAAGGGGACTTTTGTATTTAATGCAATTTCTTGGATATACACCATTTCAATTTTGCACTGTTTGTGATGGAAAAATAAATGAAATGAAAATAACGAAACAAAAACGATACATTCACTCACAGAGAACAATCCTAAATCAGCTGATGCCAAAGCGGATAAACACAACGATGTGCCTAAACAGCCTGTTAGTTCCTGATAATGGAAGAGGATGCCTGTTCCCGAAATGTCGCAACTGTTTTGTCACAGGAAACCTACTGTGTTCTTCGGTGTTGTCGTCACTGTGTTGTCCATAAGATATGTTTATCTTCGTCTTTGTGTCCGTGTGTTTGCTGCGTTTTCCAGGTTTTGTTGTCTGCCTGCATTTACTGTTATTGTCGAAAACTGTCTCGTCGTTGCTATCCCACTGTGTTTGTCTGTGCTGTTGTTTTTTTTTTTTCATGACTAAGTTTCTTCCGCGGAATTCTTGTGCTTTCCAATATTTAAGTTTGAATGTGGTCGTCTGTGCTGTCGCCGTTGAGTTTTTCCATAATACCTGTTTAGGTTCATCGTCGGGTTTATCTGCTTCACACGGGTGATTTAAGGCTTGTTCTCCGCGGGTTCTAAGTTTTTAAATTTCTAATATAATGTTCGCAGGCTTTCACGGCCATTGCCTGAAGTAGCTTGGCTTCTGGGTTGTAGCCGTGTCCTGAGCGAATAAGTCACCGACGTTTCGGTCGAAAATGCAGACCTGGTAACTGCTTCCTGATGATGGCGACTGCAATGACGACCGGAACGTCGGTGAATAATTTGCCAAGTACACGGCTACAACCCAGAAGCCAAGCTACTTTTTAATTTCTATTTCTAAATAACTTTTTCTTTTTCCTATGACAAACAGTGCAAAACTTCAAAGGCGTTATGCTCAATTGTGTGAAACCCTTAATGCTCGTCTCCCGTTGCAGCAAGTGAAGTTCTGTTCTCTCTCCCGCCAGGAGGTCGGACCAGCACGCCGGGAAAGGGAGGCGCTAATGCCCTCGCGGACTCGCCAATGAGCGGCGACGGGCGTCCCCCGGGGACTACAACAGGGCAGGTGGACGGAGCCCCGGCACAATGCTCCGGCCCGCCCGTGTGCCCCCCCACCGCGAGCCAGCTAGCTATAAATAATGAAGCCCCGGGAATCAATAACGTTCACCAGAGACATGAAGACCGCACCGCCAGCATCCCAACCCCCCACCACCCCCCTCCCTTCCCCCTTTTATCGAACTCTCCCCTCCGCGCTGACATGGACCAGCCGGGTGCTGCGTCATGCCTGGGGTCGGCGCTCTCCTCTCTATTAACATATTTATTTCGTAAATGTAACTGAAATCATCATGTAAAATTTCAGGTAGGGGACGCACCACAACGCCGAAATACCACAACGCCGAAATGCGAAATTGACCACAACGCCGACAGCTAGAAAACTGCTGTGTACCACAACGCCGAATTACCACAACGCCGAAATACACTAACGCCGAAAAATGTCATTTCAGGACTGCCACAAAGGTTACGTTAGGTTAGACTAGGTTAGGTTAGACTAGGTTAGGTTAGACTAGGTTAGGTTAGGCTACGTTAGGTTAGGCTAGGCTAGGTTAAGTTAGGTTAGGTTATATTACGCTAGGTTAGGTAAGGTTAGGGTTGATTGTGGTATTTCGGCGTTAAGGTACATTTAAGAAACACACACAAATTCATTCTGTTGTTATTTCGGCGTTGTGGTCAATTTTGACATTCGGCGTTATGGTATTTTGGCGTTGTGGTACACAGCAGTTTTCTAGCTGTCGGCGTTGTGATCAATTTTGACATTCGGCGTTATGGTATTTCGGCGTTGTGGTAACGACCCGTTGTAAATTTACACGACACAGCTTATGGCAGTAGTACATACTGGGTTTGGAGTTTCGCCCGGGCATGTACGCGTTGTGTTGTCCCAGTATCTACATTCGTTTATGGGTTGTTGCTTTTTTTTTTAAACGGTTCAAATGTTTGAATGTTCGATTACATTTTCCATTTTTTTTAATAAAATCATGTGCTTGTGTATAAAAAATCAGCCTAAATTTAAAATTATGCTTCAATTTTCGTAAGCGTGACAAGAAATGTTCAGTATCGTTTCCGAAAAAGTATTTAATGTATGCAAAATGAACCATAGAAATATTTTTATTGTATTACGTATTAAAAACTATTACCTGGCAACTGTTTTACAAAGGAATCTCTTGAGAAAGTACATAAATTATTATTTTTCTGTGATGGTATTGCTGCGTGGTTTAGGGGGGAAGGAAACTCTTTCGACTCGCTCACTCCCGCCTTCTCCAGCATCTCTCCTGCGGAAACTTTCTACGAGGAAATTATTTCTTTAGACATTCGTAACATTTTTTTTTTCCGGCTACATGAAATTTTTGACGTGATAACGTCTTATAAATCGATGAACGCCGGCTGCACGCACGAAAAATTGTCACGTTCCGCCTGAGCCGAGCGTGCAAGAACCGGCCAACCACCGTGCGAGAAAATCATCTATAATATCAGATCGGTTAAGGCGGTCTTTTTAACTAATTGTTCGTCATTATATTTTAAAAAATTATCTAAATTCAATTTGCAAAAACTGTAAATAACATTTGAAAATTAAAAAGAATGCAATTGTTCATCAATGTTTTCTTATGACGTTATCACGTAAAATTATCGTCCGTAAATCGACTTTGCAGACAACTTTAGTGTTTTTTTTTAAATCGAGAAACATAACTATTCGTCAAAAATTTTAGTATAAGGGCCACACTGACTCGCCACCAACATAAAAACTATAACGGGCCGTATAGAGGTCGTTGTCCCACGGGCGCAGTGTGAAAACCTTTAGTCCCAGTGAACCACAAAAACGACCTATCCAAGTGCTGTAAGTTGTTCGACGGTTTCTTCGTGAAGACTCTTTGTGTCTGCGGCGTGATACCACTCCGAATCACCTCCAACTTTGTGAGCACACCTCGTCGGACCTTCACCGCCACTGCGATTCACAAGGTCAACCGACAACCACAGATTGCTTCTCTCCACAAGCCAAGTTTGTCATCATTTCCGACAGTTTGTTCCAGGGTAAATGCTGAGTTATATGATATAATGTAACTAGCATTCTCTTTCGAAAAGTTAGTCAGTTTAACTTTGACAATTGCTGCTTCATTTCTACTCTTTACGTGAATTGCCAATAGATAGGGCCATGCAGATTTCGCGAAAATATTTCGAGACTAGATGAAAGTTAAAACACTATAGCATCGTCTGTGTTTCGTGATTGGGTGAGTTTCTCCCAGGTACATATTGAGTGTAACAAAACCAATCACAGTGACTCAGTGCGGAAGTAAACGCGTCCTGAGTGGCTCGGTCAAATAAGGCAACGAATTCTCTCGCAGGCAGCCGCCAATCAACAAGGAAGAAACCACAGGTAAGGTATACCTTGTTGCAGTCTAATGGGTATTCAGATCCTTCGCGAAAAATACCTGCCCCTACCAATAGATAGGGTCCGGAAAATTTCGCGGATTCAATGACCTCTAGGATAGCCTCCATTATCCTCTGCATTTCTCAAGTAAACACGCGTGTTCATTGGTTACTAAATTGTGAGGCGTCTCCACTGGGTAGCTTGTGATTCGACACTTCTTTGGTCGATAGTCTCTCATTGGCCCAGAGAGCTCCATTATACTGCGAGCCAATAGCAGAACCAGCAGAATTGTACACATGTTTGAATTTCAGCCTATCACGAAATTAATCCGCGAATTTTTCCGGTCTCTACCAATAGATGTTTGAGACCATATTTTAACGTTAACTCCGTTGCTGTTTCTCACTATATTCCAGAGGTAATCCCCGAGTATTAACTTTCTCTTGCTTATTTACTGTACTAACTAGTTGTGCAAAGTTAATTGTAATATTTGAAAAATGTCACAAATAACTGATTACTGTTTTTTTTTTCCTTTAGCTATCTTGAAAACGCGAAGCCAATTGATTTAATCCGAATTCTAATTCTAGTTTCTTCAGTGACACTGATATCAAGTGTATGTGATCAATACATGACAATGTGGTAGGAAGAGGAATACAATAAAATCAAAACGAAATTTTGATTAGTGCTCTATGTATGCGACGGGAGTTTTTCAAAAGCCGACACAAATTAATTTTTGGCAGCGTGATTAAAATTAATTTATTAGAATCAATTTTTGTCTTACCGAATGACTAAATATTAATGAACTCTTACAACTTTCACAAAATAAATTAATATTCAAAACTAAGTTAAGTTAATGCATGAAAACAATAAAAAAAACATTATAAAACATATTTTGGCGCTCTATATTGACTGCACTTTAATGGCTACAATAGAAATCAGTAGATTCGGACATCGGACATCGCAAATGTAGACAGGGCAGTTTTCCGCTCGAATATCTGACGTCATTCTCATTCGGATAAGGACACGGACCGCCCACAGGTGCTACGAGACTACGTGACTACAAGGCTACGAGGCTGCATGGCTCCAACTGGCTACAATCGCTCCATTCAACAGCGAGAGTTAATTTATCTTGCCAACAGTTCTGGCCACACGACAGTGTTCCTCAACTTTTTCGAGGCATAGAAATCGAATAAGTAATAAATCTTTCTGTTTGAAATTCACCTTATTTAAATATTTTTCAAAATAAATATTGCAGGCTTTCGCGGCCATTGTCTGGAAATGCTTGACTAATGGGTTGTGGCCGCGTCGAAAGCTACAACCCAAAAGGCAAGCAACATTTTTTTTCCCGGGATTTTACAAATGAAATGAAACTCTGATTTTAATTTGAAATGCGTGTCTCGTATTTAAACAAATGCGTTCAACCATTGTTTTCCCAGAAACAACCAGAAGAACACTACGATGAGACTTCGAGGCTGCCCGTCTGCAGCCTCGCTCCTGAGCTCCCTTCCTTCGACGTCGAGTTGCCGGAGGGGGGGGGGAGGGGTGTGTATGTCGAGTCACGATGTTTGTTTATTGGATCAGGGAGGCTGGTCGCAGCACCGCGTCAATCCCCACTTACCTCCCCCACCTCCTTCCTACCCCTCCCTCTCATGGGCCGTAACTCCATGATGGCGAGACGTACAAGGGGAGAGGTAGGCCATTCCGAGAGCCCTCCTGGCTTTTATTCCTATCAGGGGACAGGCGCTGGCTTCAGCTTCCCCCCCACCCCCCTCCTTCACAGGAGCGACCGTGTCATCAATAATAAAGATCAGGGCCGAGGCGAGGCCGGAATAGACAATCCCGGCGAAGCAGTAGCGGGGGATGAGGAAGGGGGCGGGTGGTGTCCTGCGGTCCGGCCCCTGCGACGTCAACACGCAGCCTCCCTGGTCCAGCTGGCGCCCGCCCGCTCACGTGACCTCCATGGCAAGGACACGACGGTCGCCAGCTGCTCTGCGGAGTCGGGCCCGCGGGTACCACCCGACCGAGGTCATCGGCCGTTAAGGGCGAGTCGCACGTGTGTGACGACGACGCGGGACCTCGCTCTTTCCGCACCTGAACCCCGCGGTCTGTCCCACGACTTCAGTCCAGTGGTCGGGGTCGTTACCACAACGCCAAACGTACAATAACGCCGAATACCATAACGCCGAATGCGAAATTGACCGCAACGCCGACAGCAAGAACACTGCTGTGTACCACAACGCCGAAATACAGTAACGCCGAAAAATGTTTCTGCGGGTAGGGGGGGGGGGGGGGCACTGGAGCAAAATGAAAAGCAACTGAATGAATTTGTGGGCTAACCTTACCTAACCTAACCTTTGTGGCAGTCCTGCAATGACATTTTTCGGCGTTAATGTATTTCGGCGTTGTGGTACACAGCAGTTTTCTAGCTGTCGGCGTTGTAGTCAATTTAGCATTCGGCGTTATGGTTTTCAGCGTTATTGTACTTTCAGTGTTCTGGTATTTCGGCGTTGTGGTGCGTCCTCGTTCTTTTAGTAGAAGCTCGCGGAGTTGTTTCTTCCAGACAAACTGTAGGATGGTAACACTTGCTTTAGAAGAAGAAGGAGAAGATACCGACACCGGACACTTTCTTAGCCCTTCTATTATTTTTTTCTACGTCCATTATCATATTAATAATATTTACTATCGTAATAACACACGAGTGCTATGTTAATGCGTAGCTTCCCATTGCGCAGTTCTCTCGCCGCGCGACCACCGGCACTCGGGGGTGTCCAGGGCTTCAGTTGGTCGCAGATCTCGGTTGTCCAATCACTAGGGACCGGAAGAATTCGCGTGTTTAATGACCTCTAGGATGAACTTTATAGTTCTACGTACACTCGGTAAAATGTCACCCTCTCATTGGCTGCTGTCTTGTGAAGGTGTCCCAACGTAGCGGCCTGTGATTCGATACAGCTACGGTTCAGTGTTTCTCACTGACCCAGAGTCGTCCAGGTGAGTTGTGAGCCAATAGCAGAGGCAGCACTGAGGTATAACTATTTGAATTTCAGGCTGTCCGTGAAATGAATCCGCGAATTTTTCCGATCTCTACCAATCACTCGCTCGCAGTGTCGCCAGTAACAATAACAGCGTCTTCTTTGGTCGAAGAACTGATATTATTCCCTCTGCCGGTCGTTTGTAAAATTGGCAATATTCCACAGTGAAAAAT
The DNA here is from genome assembly GCF_032445375.1 of Bacillus rossius redtenbacheri. NCBI lineage: Eukaryota > Metazoa > Arthropoda > Insecta > Phasmatodea > Bacillidae > Bacillus > Bacillus rossius. Next base: position 8,176,383 of record NC_086334.1, read on the forward strand.
TATCTATATATATATATATATATATATATATATATATATATATATATATTTCAATCGATTGCGCAGCTCATCACACTAAGTTTCAACTTCGGAAACTAACAAGATGTTAAAATACATGTCGTAGTCGGCAACCACTGAGTCTGGACTTCAGGAGCGTCAGCCGGGATAGCTTCCTGGCTCGAGAAGCAGGCTTGACTGATCTCAGCTGCTGACAGTGTAGAGAACAGAAGGAAGTATCTAATCGTGGGCGCCTCACTTAAACATTAAACCAACAAATGACAATGAGTTAGAATAACCTTAGTATAATTGACACTTTTTATGGTTCCATCGAAATGATCTGATGATGGAGCCATCTGCAATGGCTACTAGTAAACCCGTTCCTTTTTAGTCCGTTAGTGACAAAAGCGCGTATTTTAAAACTATAGTTGATGAATTTTAGTATGTAAATTATAAAAGCGTGTTTTTTTAGTTTTTTTTAAATAATAATTGTTGAGTTGATGGTGTGTTAAGAGCACAGCAGTTTTTAGCGTTAGTGAGATTTTTTTTTCCCGTACCCGTAAAACTTGGGAGGAAAAAAATTTTAGTGCGAATTCCGTGGCTATTCCTTTGGTTACGTTATGGCTGGCACCATGTTTATGCGCACTCACAGCGGTAATGTATCCCTCTGCAACGTACATACGCTGCAAAAGGACGCCATCGTAAAGTTGTCGTCGTCGTGTTTACATTATCTATTTCACGCACGATATACGCCCGCTATAAACACATTCAGAGCACCGCCCTACCGTCCATCTTTCTCGCGGTCATCCGTACACCAAGTTCATTAAAACTTTCCTCCGCCGACGGGCATAAAGTACCGTCCTTGAAATTTTCATTAGCGCCCTTTTTTTTTTACTGACGCTTCCTTTAAGTGCGCCTAAAAGAATGTGCGGCGAACGGCTTGAAGTAACTTAATCTAAATTAAACCCAGGGCTCTGCCTGGTTGTTGTTCGTTTAATCTCTTCTGGCAGTGCTTCGAAAGAAACTGGGATCTTGTCCGCTCTGAGGGAAGTCTGGTTGCAAAACTGTATTTTTACTACACATACAAGATTGCTTTAGCTAACGTGAACTTATGAGCTCATCGGTCTAGCGCTCAAATCGTGCAGCAGTGTGTGTGAAACTCGTGTATCTTAAAACAAACAATAATTCTCCTACCGTTTTAGGACAATAGAAAAATCATACCATGACGGATGCAACTTCCCAAAGGTCACGGTAAACACAAACGTTTATTTAAATCATTTTTCAGACTCATGTGCTTGAAAAATATTTTCACTGAATATACAGAAAACGTTTAGTGTTTTTCATAGAGGTTGAGTAAGTTCTATATTGTAAGCGTTAAACATGCTTAGTTAGTTGGTATATTTGCTTGTAATAGATTATATTCATACTGTAAGTCGAACAAATCGGAGTCTCTTGTTTTGCCTGCTTGAAATAGGCCATACTTGTTTTAAAGGAATGCTAAGAATGTCTCGTGGTTCGTATTCGCTTTTTTCCACTAATGTGAAACAAAGTCGGCTCCGAAAACACCACAGAGGCTCGTCGCAGCCGAAAAATTCAGAGCAATTCGCAAAAAAAAAAATGGTTGTCTGTAAAGTCGGTTTACGGACGATAGTTTAACGTGACAACGTCATAACAAAACATTGATGAAATGATTGCATACTTTTATGAATAAAATTGAATCATTTTTATTTAATTATCACTATTTTGTATGGATACAAAGAAGGAGTGAAATGAAATCTACAATTCAATTGATAAATTTACTTTTATTTTCACTCATTAATTCAAATATGTTTATTACTTTAACGAAGAGATTATTTTAACTATAACTTTGATACATGTTTGCTATTTAACTTCTTCCAATCTATGTTATTCTGTTAAGGAAAGGACGATCAAAGGAAAAGTAGGAAACGAATGGGAGTGTTTCAAGTTTAATGTGCCTCGAAAAAGTCAAATCGATGGTTTGTTTCAATCGAGTGGAAGAGAGATAGATGCGGCACAAGCGTACAATGAGCGTAACGGGACACAGCGTTACGGAACAATGTGCTTAATGGGACACTTTTTCGTGCATGCAGCCGGCGTTCATCGATTTATTAGACGTTGTTACGTCAAAAATAAAATAAAATCTATAAATCACTATCGCCAACAAAGAGCAACATTTTTTAGCGCTATAGCAACCTAAATTAGTGAAAAACTTGAAAACAAAGTGTTTATACCTACACTTATTTATTCGTACCTTCTCTATTATAGCAAAAAAAAAATAATTTATTTAATTAATCAAATCTGTCAGATAATGCTGAGAAATTCGCAAGCATCTACTCGTGAGGCAATCTGCTCTTGAAATTCACATGTATCACCTTTTAAGTCCTTCTTTACGGGAAATCAAGGCAAGGATGTTTGTCGTGCCAAGTCATTAAGCCTCGGTCTCACACGCTATGTTTTTTTTATTTTTTCATGTTTCGACATTTATTTTATTCAATGAATATTTCTCAATATTTAACTCAATGCCTCCTTGCACTTTTGTTCAGTTAAATAATTTTAACAGATGTTCTCTTAGTGTAATATACTAGGTGTAAAAAGAAACGGAAGTGATACTAATTATGAAGACCTACGTGACTTTTTACGTCAACTTCTTTAAACTAAACGGATACACGTTGAAAGTATCCTGAAATAACCCTTAAATAGCTATTAGATAAAAGCAACGACAAAAAAAATGAAGAAAAAAATGAACATTGTGTGTGAAATCGAGAGCCTTGAGATCAGAGTCAGATGGACTGGTTCACAACTGCAACCACGTTGTCGACAGTTGAGTCGACAGCGCGGGGGTGGTGTGAACCAGTTTCCCGACGAGAGCCGCTTCGTCCAGGAGCTAGCGGGCTCCGGGCTCCGGGTTTCGGGAGTTCCGGGAGTTCCGGGAGGGGGGGGGGAGAAACCCGGAGCTCTGCGTCTGCACAAAGTACTCGCTACTTAAAAGCCTTCAGGAGCTGTTCTCCCAAGTTCCCAGTAAAGTCTACTTACGAGTCTGGAGGAGTGTTTGGAGGATTCCGGCGAGAGGGAGGGGCGTGTCTTTGGCGTATCATTTCGCCTGGATGCCCCTCTTCGGTCCTCTGGGTTCCCCCCCCCCCCCACCTCCTTTTGCTATGTCCTCTGATCCCTCCCCCCCATGCTACTCCGGCACGACTACCTCTCTTCTCCATTCCCACCATTCCTCTGCATTTCTTATTGGAAAATTATTTCTCATGGGAGCCCTCTTTCCCTTTTCCCCTTAAAACCTCCCAAACCCTCACTCCTGGTCGTTGGAATCGCAGTCGAGGGTATTGCTAACTCCATTCCCCCTTCTCCAGATATTCGCGAGGGCTGACACCTCCCCTCGCAGCGTCTCGCCTATCTTCCCCCCCCCCCCCCTCCCGGGAGCAGAGCAGGTGTCGGTTCCCAAACGGGATAAATAAAACAAACTTGCCGTCGTCGCTGGCTGCGTGCATTATGCGATAACATTTACAACCACCCTGGGAGGGGGGGGGGAGGGGCCGCCTAAGAATCATGAAGACGTACTCGCGCGGGCAAGAGCGGCGTAAAGAAAACGTCACTGCGTCTCATCCTTATTGCGCATTGCGCGTTTACTCTCACTCTATCTCTCTCTCTCTCTCTCTCTCTTGCCAATGTTTCAGGGTGCGCTGTTGCCAGACACACACCATAGATCAAAAAAGGTTACACACACAACTTTTTAATTGAACTAATTTTTTTATGTATCTGAAACATTGTATTTTGTAAAGTAAAATTTGTAATTACAATTTTGGAAATTTCATTTTCTTAATTATTTTTTTTTTTATTTCTAATGAGTTGTAATTTAATGACACCGTGCTGGTTTCGACGTACCTATTGTTCAACAATTGTATATCATTTAATATTAATAATTATGGCCCTGTTTGAACTTAGCACATTACATTAAAGAATGTCTTGTTATTAATAGTGACAGATTGCTACAAATAATTCCTTCTGTGAAAAATAAAATAATTGGTGTTCATTACTGAGTTTTTTTTTTTCAGAACATCCTAAACAGCGACTTGTCCCAAATCCCTTGTAAACCGGGGCCTAATGGTCATAAATTTGTAAAGGTAAAACCCAGTCTTGGTTGGAACAATTAATTACTAGTAGGAATATCCACGATATGACTTTTAAACATGTATGTGCGAATTGCTTCCAAGGATTTTAATGATTCGATGAGATCTATATCATTTCCATAAGTTGTTCTTTGTACCCTCTGGTTAATTTATTTTCCTGTAGATAAAGTTTAGAAAATATATAATGATATGATTGGGGGAAAAAAGGTTTGTAAGGATAGCCCAAATATTTTATACAGTTTTATTTGCTACTAATATTTGCATTACTAATTAAATCCCCACAGTTAATTATGTTAAAAAACACTGAGTATCTGTCCAGTCCACAGTCCGCACTCCTCGCTGGAGCTAGGCTCGACAGTGGTTCGCCCCTCACCTCGCGCCTGCCACACACACAGTCTCGCGCCACTCGGTCACACTCGCGCGGTCCCGTCGCTCCGCGCTGCGCCGCTCCCCGAACTAGCACTTCACTCTACTCGCCTGTTGGAATTCTCGGAACTCCCGTGGAGGCCGGCATCGCCGCTTTTATACCCGTTGGCCGTCTTTTCTGGAACTGACTGGGGTGGTTCTGACGTGTCGCGTCATCCCGGGCTGACCCAACGCTCGAAGCATCCAGAACAGCGGCGCGTTACTCACGCCACTCCACGCGGCGGCCACGGTAAGCCACCGGGATTCCCAGCGCCGAGGAATGGGGGAGCGGGGGCAGGGCGTGGCGAGGCCAGGCCGCCCTAATCCCCGAAGGTATGCGCTCATGACGTCAGTGGGTGTGCGGAGTCGCTCAGGTACCTGGCACTTGTCGCGGCCTTGCTTCCTGGTACGCGTTTAACCATAATTCAAAGTACTTGATTTTTGGTTAAAATTATTTTTGGCAAAATAGTAGTGAGTGTATTAATCAAATAATGTCCCTTTGTTGCCCTATTCCAATTGGTTTAGAGGATCTGCAGCCCAGAATATATCTTCTACGCCCCATACACGTGGCTTCGAGTGGTTGAAAGTCTGTGATGCACGCGAACTCGGGCAGGCGGAAGGGCGGCAGCGGAGGTAGAAACGGTAAATCCATAATGGATTCACAGAGGCTAATGTTCTTAAGCTAATGTGTCCTGAAAGGGGATTGCAACTCGCGCGCAAACTGCAGGTGAACCCGAGACGCTCACTGGGTAGGTCCCCCCCCCCCCCCCAGCACCAACTACACCTCCTTTTCTTTTCATTTATCTCTTTACGCCATGAATTTCCTGGCATTGCAGCAATATCATGTACCGAAGAAAATTCTTTTTTTACCCCTTATTTCAGTTTTTTATCCTATCCTTTTTACATTTGTGTATAGTTTAATCATAAATTTGAAATTATTGCAGCATTTCTATTCATTTTTAATACAATACTTTGAAAAGGTAAAATGAACGAAACTTCCAAATGATCGATCCTTCAGGTTCTTAACGTACTTAAAAAGATCTGCATAGTTAAATGATATTTTTTTTTATTATTAGTAAAGCCCAAATGTGGCAAACGTATGGCATTCGTGATTTCACGCCATCTAACAGAAATGAAGACCGAGTGAAAAAAAAAAAAAAATTTGCTGAAATTTCAGTAACACGGAAAAGCTCTCTGCCCAAAATAATGAGTTACGCGATACCCGCGCGCCGCTCCGCCCCCTTTTCCATCCCTCCTCCCCTCTCCCGTGATCAGGCAACCAAACTCCCCCCCTCCCCCCGCCGTAGAGACCCACCCCCCTCCGTAGAGACCCACCCCGGCGATATGAGAGAGGTATTATGTTCGGCGCGGTTCTTATTTCCAGGAAAGGGGTTTGGGGAGAACTACCCTTGCCAAAAATGGGGGGTGGGGGGTGTGTGTTAGCTTCGTTAGGCGAACTGTCGGGCGACAGCATGCACTCGTAACAACCAACACAGATCGACCCGGTTGGGGAAGGAGGGGGCGACAGACAAAAGAGGTGCGCGTATTCCAGGCAGCGTGATCGCGCTGGAGTCTCCAGGTTTTCCAGGCCCCGTCCCCTCCCCTTCCAGGCTGTTGTTTTTTTTCTTTTCTGTGCCGGCTCCGTCTCCAGTCACCAATCTCCTCCGCAGCTATATACAGTTTCTTCCTCTCTATTACACCCGCGGGCAATCCTTGGCGGAACTGCCTATGGCTGCGCGACCAATAAAAGAGAGAGCCCCCCCCCCCCCCCCCCATCTCAAACCCAGACTGCTCGACTCCGTCACTCCACACGAGGCTTATATATATATATATATATATATATATATATATATATATATATATAAACACACGAAAAAAAAAATTTTAAAAATTCTGCAACTTTGAGGTAGCTACGTATTTCACCTTCAAATTATTAGTTGGTACTAAAAACTAAAATCTTGCAAAATTTTTGACAAGGTATATTTTTTGTTCAAAAACCCTTTCATTTTTCGAGAAAGAGGCATTTATTTGACATCACGAACTTCTTCTGTTTCTGCCATTGCACTAGCGCAGTTCTTTTAGTTGGGCTTTACACCTTGTTGACGGGAGCGTTCAGACGCGGATCCTTTTGGTGGGGAGGGGGGCAACGGGTGCAATTTCCCCTTCCCCACGGAGTCTCGGCCTAAGTTCTTACTGTTTACAGAAATAGTCTAATTTTTTTAACTTTTTTTTTTTAAGTTACACAATTAACAATGGTCACTAGTGGGAATTATTTACAACCTGATTTTATTAGGCGCAGGTTACTTTTTTTTTCCTAAATGAGAAATTGTAATTTCAAAGCTAACATTACTATCGTCCATATAAATTTAACTATATTTATATGTCATTGCGAAACAATATATTTAGCACGATAGTTTGGTATTATATATTTTTTTTAAATAAATATTTCGTAGGTAAATTTAATATCTCTCGCTATTTTAGAAATTAGTCGGATATTACTGTTGGTGAAAATAAAAATTCATAGCATAAAAAGTTTATCACTAAAAACAAACATGACAGGTGTTAAACTTTAGAAAATAAATCGTTCTATCCCATAGCAATATTTTTTTTAAAATTCAAACTATGTACTTCCCTGCCAGCAGTTCCCCAATTTGCTCGCGTTATTTCCACTGAACGGTTGACAGACACACACTAGTGAACTGTCGACTAGGGGCAATTAATTTTCTATGCGGTTTAATGAAAATTGCGCGAGCATGAATATTTATTTGGCTCTAAATAGCCAAACCATTCTACCTACTCTTTTTTCTCCACTTATTTAAGCTGAAATTGATCAATTGACCCTCCGTTGTTTGTTTGTTGATTGCCGTATTTATGTGAATTGCTTATGTTCAGTTTTGTGTGGCCAAATTTTTGCTCCATTTTTTTATTTCGTCGTGAACAATGACACTGTTGGATAGCAGTGGACGTGGAAAATAAATAATTCGAGCAAACTAAATGAACCTGGTCAAAAATTACCACAGCATGTTAGTGGCGGGTGGACGCCTGGCAACAACAATGCCAGGTTAAAAGCAGTTCTTCCTGTCGTGAAAGTTAAAAGAAGTTACCGTAATATTGCAGACCATGTTGTCGACAAACTCCAACTTCTCTAGGAATCATTGCTCGTCTGATAGCATAGCTGTAGCAGCCAGGGCCCGGAAGCAAATAGTTTTTTCGGGCCCCCTCCCCATTACTTAACACACAACTATTCAAAAAAAATACTGCAAAACTTAAAGAGATAATAATGCTGTTTAAGTAGTATAACACTAAGTTATTTTTAAAAGCGTTTTAATATTTTTTTTATATTTCTCACTCAATAAAACATAATTTTCATTTCTTTATACCTTCTCGAAAATATGACAATTATTTTTTGAACTCAATAAATTACGTTAAAATTAAAACCTTTAAATCTAACATACTTTCTAAATAACGACTCCAAAATCAATAATCATTTAAAATTACTGTTTCGGGCTTCTTTATCAGCGAACGTTTCAATAATATAATCAAAATTCGTTATTTCTGCAAGTCTTGATTCAATATATTATTTTCCTAGATCAGTAAGTATGTAAGTCTTTGTTGACCCATTGTTGATCTCAGGCAAATCTTTATTCTGCTAAGCACACTGAAAGATATTTCCGCTTGAGCAACATAAACAGGAAGTTACCAGAGTATGCGCAGTGCAACACACGATTTCGGAAATAAATTAGCGTTATTAAGTTCTGTTAATTTTTTGAGCAATTGTATAGGCTGCAGAGTAGATTTAGAAATGCTTCTCTAGTTAATCTTAAAAACAATGAGGAATTTCGAACAAATTTTTTGTCTCCTTTTTTTGTTTTTAGTCTGCAATAAATTACACAACACAATATTTAATAAATACGTCTGGCTTTCGTTAGCCTGTTCTTCTTTTTGATGCATTTCTTTTCGCTTTTCAGCACCTTATTTAATGTCGGTATTACATAATTTCCTGGAAAAATTTAGCACAGGCATTTTACGTGACTTGCATTTTTAAATAAATATATAATTTTACCCACGGTTTCACTCGCACAATTTCTGAGTATTGCTAAAATCTACCATTAAAAAAATTTTGTGAGATTAATTCCAAACATATTTACCGAATAAATAAACAAAATAAATTGTCAGATGCATAAAATATTTATTTCATAACATAAATTTTTAAGAATGATATTTTTGGAGTAGTTATGCGTAGGCCCTTTGTGTTAAGTATCTGATTTTAAAACTTTTTACTGTACTCAAAATAATTAATTATGCTTAATTAAGTTATTATATATAAATAATAATCTTTAAAATAACATACATCTCTTTTACACCATATGGGATTAATTTTACAAAAAGTAAAAATTGTGGTTGGTAGTTTTCGTGTGTTTAGTATTTGTACCCAACATCATTTATTACATTTAATTAAATTCGGAGATAAAATTATTATTCTTTAAAATACTTACCACTTATTCATCCCGTAGGGGTTGATTTACCCAAAATATAAAAATTGTGGTTGTAGTTATGTATTTTCATTATTGGTACCGAAAATCATTCACTACACTTCCAAATTGTCGTAATGGGGTCCTAGTTACGCTACTTCAAGCGACGGTGCTCTAGGAACATGCAGTTCCCTCCGGAAAGCCGGCGGCAGGACTCGAGAAGGGGGGGGGGGGGGGGCTGTTGTCAAAAGTGGCCCGCTAATGGGAGGTCCTTGTAGTTGTAAGATTGGAAGAGCTGGGTGCTGCTACCAGTGTGGCGGGGTTTTCCCTAGGAATCCACCCAGGCTGGCGCGCCAGTCTGGCTGGCCGGCCCTCGTCTGTAGCAGCCTCGTAACAATATATTAGGGGAGCTTCACCAACATATATATATATATATATATATATATATATATATATATATGTATATATATAGCTCTAACCCTTTAACGCAAAGGAACAAAAATATATTTGTTAGATTATTAGTTTCAGGTACAAAACGGGAATGTTATCTTTATGCAAGTTTTCATAGTCGGCACAGTACAGAACCTACCTACCTGAGCCAGTCCCACTTCATTACTTATCGAGAATGTTCTAGAAACTGTACGAGCATGCTGGATGCGTGGAAAACATTGGAAACATTTAGGTGAAATTGAGTATGTGAAAAGGTTTATAAATTTATTTATTTTTTGTTTAATATTGGAGAACACGTGGAATGTTTTTTTTTTTTAACTAAGATTCCAGAAGGTTCCAGAAGTTGTTGGTCCCGAGAGAAGCGTCCCGCTTCTTGGAGTTCACCGAGGGAACTAGCTCTGCAGCGACGACGCGAGGAACTGCGACTCTATGTACTCCGCCCTGCGCGGCCAGCGGTCCGTCATAGTGCTGGTGGCTACCGCGAACTCGGAGCTTAGTGGCCGCCGCTGGTTTTATATGCGCGCGCGAGGAAGACAAACAACCTTTCCGCCAGGCCGCTGATCCTTCTCGGAGTTCCTCCCGCGCAAATCCTTCACCGCAGCTAATTCATCTTCCTCTTTCCTCCCCCACTCACCCCCAATCCTCCCTGCGGGGTTCCTGACGGCACCGAGGGCTTAATCCCGTGAGAAGAATTAACAAGCGCGGACCCGGGCGGTGAAGTTCGAGGGTCGAGGGTCACGTGACGAGGCCTGCAGCGAACAGGGAGGCGAGCTTTGTTGTACCATTGGGGGTCACGGGGTCACTTCGCTAAAAAAGAACCGATGACGATCGAAGCATCGTGTCCGTGGCCAAAGCGTGGAACTGGGTCACAGAATAGAGCTGGACTGAATGTGCAAAGAACATCGGACACACAAGCAATCGAATATGCAATTTACCAGAGGCTGTGCTACAACGATGTCTCCCTTTCTAGTGTCCTGGTACCAACTGTAACATATTAAATGAGGAATATTTACCTCATAAGACTTGAACTTGAAAACTGATGTCAAAAAAAAAGTAAAAGCCTCCACGAAGACATAAATCTGCTTCGCAGAGCTACAGAACACAAAACCTGTTAAAATTACAGGAAGAGCAGCTAAGAAAATACAGGGTAATATAATTTATGTTAAAATGGACATTAAAATTGCACAACAAAGAAAATAATATAAGTATATGGCTCTGTTACAATAATAAAAAATAATACTAAGCGGCAGCAAAAAATATACAACTAAAGCACTGTATCATCAATAAACAATAACATTACGTGCCAACCAAAAGCGATTTCAAACCAGATCTAAAATCCCAAATGGCTCTAATGAATAAACAACAATTCACAATCATGAAAATCCTTAAACTGGCTAGCTACAATAAGCGCAGCCAACTAGCGGTGCCTATGACAAAAATTATAACTCGCCTTTATAATTTGTTCTGAGAGGGCGCCCCTACTGAAAGTCGTTGGTGTCAGGAGCAACCAATGTTGGTCGATGGCTCTCGACCAGGAGGACATTCCTCCATATCTCGATTATGGCATATCGGTGTGGAAACACACATCAATTTTGTTGAGGTTAAATAAGTTTCAATCAATATTTATCAGTCCGTTTATACATAACTAATAACAAATTAGTTTTACACAGAAATTTTTGGGACCACTTCTCCTTCGTTACTGTTGATCGAGGGGCTAGCCACAGTTTGCACACCCCTGGCGTGGGTTGAGACTCCATCTCCATCGGTACTGTGTTTCACGTGGCTAGCCACAGTTTGTACACCCCTGGCGTGGTTTGGGACTTCCTCTCATTCGATCCATGGGTCGCAGGGCTAGCCACAGTTTGTACACCCCTGGCGTGGTTTGGGACTTCATCTCCATCGATAACCTAGGTCGTGGGCCTAGCCACCGTTTGCATACCCCTGGCGTGGTTTGGTATTCCCTCTCCTTCGATCCTGTGGGTCGCAGGGCTAGCCACAGTTTGCACACCCTTGGCGTTTTTGAGACTCCATCTCCATCTGTACTCTAGGTCGTGGGCCTAGCCACCGTTTGCACACCCCTGGCGTGGTTTGGGACCCCCTCTCCTTCGATCCTCTGGGTCACGTGGCTAGCCACAGTTTGCACAACCCTAGAACGGTTTGGGACTCCCTCTCCTTCGATCCTGTGGGTCGCAGGTCTAGCCACAGTTTGCACATCCCTGGCGTGGTTTGGGACACCCTCTCCTTCGGTACTGTGGGTCGCAGTTTGCACACCCCTGGCTCGGTGCGAAGCTGCTGCTGCTCCTCCTCTCTCGAGGGTTGCTTCCCTCTCTCCCCCCCTTCCCCCACATCCAACACAAGCCGAGCCTCTCGTCGCAGCCCGCACAGACCGCAACTATCTCCATGCAGAATCGATTCCAACTGTGAAAGGAACTAATTAATTTAAGACTAGTTTGTTATCTCGGGGCCTGGCGCAGGGCGCTCGGCTGCCGGGGGCAAGCGGAGGGGTTAAGGGTGCGAAGGTGCGTCGTACATCTCCGCAGCTAGGGACGAGCATCGCGCGAGGAGGGAGGGGGGAAAGTTGGCGGGGCCGCACTCCGCTCCGAGCTCGCCAGATAACGCAGTTTCGCCATTATGAGCTGCTCTTGCCACGCCCCGCTCTCGAGAAAAAAAATAAAAGAAACATCTGACTATCCGATCTGCAAATTCTTTAGCTGATGCGATATCATTATTTGCTGCATCGTCCACACACAGTTTCAGTTAAGACTGCGAAGAAATACTACCTAATGTAGCCGTTACCACGGTGCAACTTTCGGAAAATTTTTGTATAATTTTTCGTCCATTGATCCCAAATCGAATTTTATATAAATTATATATACGTATATGCATACTCACACTTAATGCAAACGATAACCACTGCGATTTGGCACTTCAAATTGATACCTGAAATTAAAAAAATGGAAAATCTCGGTCGAGTTCGTTATCGGGCGAATTGGGAAATGAGTTTTTATTTTAAACATAAAAATCGCTGTAACTCCTTCAATATGACAATTATCACATCCGTTTGAAGTAATTAAACCTCGTAAGAGTAACGTAACACTTTTGTCTAAATCGTTTTGACTACCACCAACCATTATTGCATGGGGTGGAAAAACAGGGATTTAAGTGGGAAAATATTAAAAATTCCCATAGTATGCATATTTTTAAATCTGGTTACATTTTTAAAATCCGTTTAAACTTAATTTAAATATTTTGTTTAAATAAGATTGGATATGATTAGCCATCACTGCAAGCTGTTGAAAAAACAGGGTAGACATAGATTCCAAAACAAATACTCAAAGATTTTTTTTAATAGATACACAATCAAATACTTCAAAATTGTTCAAGCCTTCTAAAATTGTCTTAATTTTTTTTTTTTTTTTTTTTGAGAATTGATTCAACAAACCATTACTGCAAATGTTGGAAGAAAAAAAACAGTACACTAAGTATTCGATTATAATTCATTGTAAACTTTATATTTATTATCTTAAAATTTTGTCTACAATATTATGATGCATTTAACCAATAGTTGAAAGGGTATCAAAACTGGGTATGAAGGCCAAATTTTCATAACTAACTTACTATGTACACTATAAAATCTATTGTTTTTTATTGTAAGACTTTTAAATATAATCTAAAACTTTTGTTTTGAACAATTTTTGACGATACCAACCGTTTCTGCAAGGGGTTAAAAAGAAGGATTGAAATAACAAAAACCAAACTATAACTTTTTTCATGTACACTACCAAATCATTTCATATTTATTGTAAGTTTTCTAAATATTAGCTAAAACTTTGAGCTGAAACTATTTTTGATACCACTAAACTTATGCAATTAACCTTTCTACTACACGGGTTAAACGACAAAGTATAACTACATTATTAGTAATACATAGAGGCATGCATATTTCGCGAAAAGATTCCGAGACTAGCTGAAAGTTAAAACACTGTAGCATCGTCTGTGTTTCGTGATTGGGCGAGTTTGTTTTCAGGCACAAGTCGATTGCTAAACCACCAATCACAACTATCGAGTGCGGAAGCAAACGCGTCCTGAGAGGCTGGGTCAAACAGGGCAACGACTTCTCTCGCCGACGGCCGCCAATCACAAGGAAGAAACCGCTGGTGCGAGTATACCTTGTTGCAGTCTAGTAGGCGTTCAGATTTATTCGCGACAAATGCCTGACCCTAGTAATACAATACAGTATACAATTGAAACATGCGTCCAGGTGAGGCCTTGAGGAATTCGAGATAAAAAAAAATAACACTCTGAGCATTTGCAGCATTTATGAGCAACGCGGACACTTTTCCTCAGAGTTTTCAGACAATTCGTGGCGGCTTCTTGCGGAGTCTCCTATACGGGGCGAGTATACGGCACGAGTATACGGCACGAGTATACGGCACGCGTATACGGCGCCCCAGAGCTTCAAAGGAAAGGCCGGCTGCAGAGTTGCGGCCGGGATTCGCCTTGCTCCATGCGCGACGCAACCCGCTTCACAGGCCTCTGGGACGTAAAAAAAAAATACGGCGACGGCCCATCCTCCTCTCCCGCGCGATCCCGCAAACGACATCGTAAACCCCGGCCGGGAGTGAGATCTCCGAGTGGCTGTGGGGTTGGTGGAGGAGGGATGGGGTGGTTCGTACATCTGCTGACTTCCCCCGCCTCCCCCTGCTCCCAAGGAGCGCTTTGCCCCACACACGCTGTTCTTTCACTTCCTAGTCGTCGTCCCTCGGCTACACCGGGCTTGTGTAGCCTGCAAGGGCCCCGACCTTTTTTTTTTTTACTTTTCAATTCTATAGATTTTTAAATTTTCAATTTTTATTACTTCAACCCTTATTTTTTGTTATTTTAACAGAAAATGTTTTTGGTTAATTTATTAAGTATAAACTTAATCTATAGTTAAAATATTAAGGTATGATTAATATATTATAATTATAATATGTATACATAAATGGATATCGGTATGTATATTTGAGATTGATAAACTCCGACACCGTTTGAAAAAAACATCATGAAAGTTGGCTACCCATTTTTTGTAACTCTCCAGTAGATGGCGTTGCAAAGCATGAACTTTTATAAAGTTCATCTGATCAGATCACCATGGGTAAATTCAATTTTGTGATATAAAATCGTAGGTCATAATACAAACAGTGCGCGTGTGTCATTTCTCTATGTCCGACACACGTTCAGATAGAAACGTTAGGCAACTTCCTATCCTTCTTGGTGAGACACGAAGAAGAAAATTACGGTCTACGTCTGGTTTCGGGAAAAAAAAAAAGTTCCCTTTATCCTTTGTTCAGGAAAACGCCGGGTACTTTAGTAGCTAGTAAGATATAAAACTATAATACCTACAGTTTATTTTTCATAGCCTTGAAGTATGATGTCGAGTATAATGTACACCGTGATTCACACAAAGTTAGATAAATCAATGTAACAGTTAGATATAAATTGTCCACTTAAGTGTACGAATGGACTGAAAGGGTAAAACATTACTACGCCATGAAGCTGACAGAATCACCGCGAAGTGACTCAAATAGGCGCGTTGCTGACGGAAAGATAATTCGCCTGGTGCTTAAAGGCGAAGATGCACCTGAAGTGCGTGCCGGAGTCGACCCTGTTGGTGCTCTCGTGCTCTCACACCATGGATACGCACGAACAACCTCAAGTACAAACGCCATCGGAACCTCCTTTTGAACGTTTGCCTCCGCGATCGCTTCGGAGGGAAGTACAGTTCGTGACGCTGGCTTAGTCGTTAAGAGAGAAGACGGAGACCTTCGCCCGTGCTTACTGTGGACTTACCGAGCAGTCGCGTTGTTCCGACGTTTCGCTTTGCATAACCGCAGCGCGCAACAGCCGTCAGTGCGTTCCGATGCACAGTGACGTCAGCTGAGGGCTTTCCCAAGGGCGCGGTCCTTCAATAACACCGGCGAGACGAAGCTACTTTCTGAAATAACATTCTCGGAATTACACGGGTGAAGAACAACGTCACTGACAAAGGAAATAAAAAGAAACTTAAAAGCACTGCTGTACAAGTACTAACTCAGCTGTTGTCTGCTGTAAAATGAAAAAAATGCTAATTTAAGATAACGCGTGATGTATTCATTCAGTTCGAGTTTAAAATAAGAACCTATTTTCAATATCGTACCACCAACGCGAATGAGTGGCTAATCCATGCAGTATCTAGGTTATCTTATAAGGAGTTACGCACTGCAAATAATATTTGTTGGCACAGCCAATACGTTTTTAAAGAGTTTTGACTTAGAATTTTTTATAGCTTGTCCTATTGTTTAACGTCGATTTTGCTTTCCCAACAAAATTTAAACTAATTGGCTCAGGTCTATTCTCTGCTGGAAACACACACTCGTTTTCAAGTTCATATTTTTTTTTCCAAAGTCAATAAATGCTTCTTGCAGACAACTCAACCGATCACATCAACTCCTGGAACTCGCATAAAAGAACTGTATGCAACTTAACACCTAGAAGACGCTGGAAATTCATACACCATCTTCGTACTGGTCTTCCACGTTTGTATGAAAAACCTTACTAGACTCAATGAACTGATACGGAGTTGGTGTAATTTCTGTTGTGAGAAGATGATGCTTGTTTCTTGTCCTGGCCGTGGCTGGGGCAGATAGTACTGCTGTCAGAACTTAGAAGCACACAAGATATTACGTTCAAAGTTTTTCCTGTTCTAAGTTGTGTGTTTCTTTGTTAAAAAAAAATTCTAAATAATGTGGTTCGGTGTAATGTGTTTCTAAGTTATGTGGATATTTTTGAAGTAATACTTCTAATGCGACTTCCAACAAGGTTGCGTTAAACGTTTAACGCTACCATGGAGAATAACGCTACCAAGGAGAATTATTTGCATGCAATTAAAAACTATTTTTTTAATTTTTGATAATTCTATATTATGGCTGCTCTAAGTTGTATTTTTCTAAGTTACGCGTGTATCCCGGGCAGAGAAGGTGGTGTTGCGCTGGATGGAGGCGACGGCGCGCGCGAGGCGCGGTGTTGAAGGGGTTGGCACGCCTGTACCGCCAGTCTTCTGCGCTCTTTGAAGGCAATGACAGATTCGCGAGGTTGCGCACCGATGACTCCATTCCTTTATCGCCGTTTGCGGCTGTTCTCTCCTGATACCCGCCGGGCGTTGGCCAGAGAGGTGAACGTGGGGGGTTCGAAAAAAAAAATACACCTCACGGTAGCCTCGGATCCAGACTACGTGAGACGAGCGACCTGGGCGCGCCTGGCGGCGGCCTGCTGGGGTTGAGAAGCAGCATGATCAGGGTCACCGATCCAATCTTCTGTGGCAGTCCTCCTCGCCCGCCGGGAATCCGCTAATGTCTTCAGACGACGGCAATCATCTTGTAGGGACCAGACCACGCCAGTTCAGCACTTTGCCCACCAAAACCAGAGATCCGATCTCACTGCACAGCGTCGGGCGCCAGCGGGCCAAGGCGAATGCAGTCACCAAACCAGGCCCAGGACGAGTCCCAGAACCTCCGAGCGGAGTCCAGGCTCATGTCGACAATCAAACGGCCTGTTCGAATCAGCGTAATCTTGAAGTGCAAGGGAAAAAAATTAATCAATGAAATCTGACACACCCAATACCAAATAGTAACTAGAAATTAATTCTGCAGGGGTAAAAATATTACATTTTGAGTTTAATAGATCCATTTAGGACCAACTATATCTTCTGTACAAACAAATCTTAATCGTAAATAGCCTTGAAATGTACTAATTTAAGCATTGGATGGATCGATGTGATCTTGTAACAGTGTTTACCTAGGTATTAGAATATAGGTATTGTTTAATAATGCAAAGTTTTGATCAATTCGCAGATATAGTTAGTCATTTTTAATATATTCTTTTATGTTAATCATGTGTGCAGCTTATTAATTAATTAGAGATGGACCAGTGAGCATAATTCTGGGTTGAGTCGAGTCGCGCTGAGTTCAGTAACAACATCTTTGATTCGAGCTGAGTCGAGTCAACACCATGATTTTTAAGTCGAGTCCATAGTTCATAACTTTTTAAGTCGATCTGAGTCCTTAAAAATCGAGCCAAGCTTGAGTAATGGCAAAAAAAATATTAGAGAATAAGTAAGTATATGTTTCTATTGTTTATGTCAATGTACCACTATCATTATATTAAAGTTTACGTGTGTATTTTTAACGAGATAGTCATTTGAGTAAAATGAAAAAGTGCTGTATTAAAAATAATGTATAATTGTTTGACTAATTTGTTACATTAGATTAGCTACGTTTAAAATAGTTACAGTTCACACTCGTATTTCCTAACTAACACGATTTAGCTGTTTTTTCTACGTAAATACCCAACTTCAACCAACTATTCTCACAATTTAATGCTAGCTAACCAGTCGTTAAAACGTTTAACTACTGGTAAACTACTTGTATTAGAAAAACATTTTAGAGAAGAGCCTGAAAACATGTCAGGAAGTATTATGATTATTCTCAGTATTTTATTATTAACGTTTTTGTAACGCATTATTTTTAACTGCCATACTTGCCAAACGTTTGATTCCAGGAACTGTTTACATTTAACTCGCCCAAATGATTACCTCAGCCTTGCCTCTGTCCGGTGTGTACAGGGCGGTGACAAATGTTACGAACACGACCTCTCGTGGAAGCAGTTCGGACTCGCTCCACGCGCCTCCAGTTGCGCTGGAACACCTCCAGCCCCCGAAGGCAGAACGTCATCCGCTCCATGAATAACCGGGGAAATGTATCCTTTGATGCTGCGGGATCCGTTTACCTGCCGTCGGGTTTCCAATACGTGCTGCTTCATCTCTTTCATTTTTTTTTTTGTAAAAGCAGAAAAGTCAAGGGGGTGGTGCCTCCCATTTCAGGTCATATTGATTTTATATTTATATATTAATCACTGATAAACTTACAGACTTTTTTTAAAGGTTTAAATGGATGAACCTACGTAACCATGTCAAGTATTCAACCATATTTATAGATAGCTATGTCAGTGTGTGAGTGAGTGAGTTAGCCCATTCCAAGTCTGTAAGTGTATGTATATAGTTTAATGATTACATTATACGTTACAGATGAGTCGGTATTAAAAGGAACCGGTGCGGATAACTTCTGCCACCCCTGTTTCCTAGCATATCATTTAAAAATATATTTATATATTTTTGGACTGTAAAAATCGAGAAACGTTAGCAATTTCCTTGTTTTTGTACTTGTATAATTAACGTAATATTTTTTTATTTGTACTTTTGTTGTTTTATTTATCGAATCTGTCAATTTTTTGTAATTTTAATTAAATTATCTCTTTTTCATCGGTCAGGGATCGGACCAAGGATGTATATCGATAGAATGAATCATTATTTTAACAAGCTATTTTTTGCAGAATTTTGGATTTTTTTTAAAAATTCTAACCCTAATAAATAGAGAACTTCAAAATGGCGTCCAAATGACAATATGACGGAGACCGTGACAATTGACTGTTAATAAATGATTCCTGCACTCTAGTGGGAAAACATTGAACTAATATGGCGGCAATACACTCTGATGTATGGCATGTTTACTATGTGGCACTAGAGCTCCTGGTATAGATTACGGAAAACCAATTGGCGGCTGCGCTCTCTAGCAGGTGATGTGTGTTAAAAAGCGCTCCTGGTAGCATGTATTGAAAAAATTAATATGGCGGCTCTGTCTCAAACATGTGATGATATTTATTATTACTTAGAATTTAAAAAAAAAACTGGAAGTCCGAATATGTTTTCTTTTATATTGTTACGATCGCGCTTGGCTGCAGTGCTTGGCATCGCCGCGCTCGTTCGGCCTGTCTGCGCCCCCTTCCACCCGCATCCTCTCCCTGGTATCTCGTGTCATACTGTCTCGCAACATCCTGATCGTCGCAGCGCGCACCTGCCTCAGATCGAGTTACTTAAAAGAGGCCGCACTGCGGAATAAAAGTACTTAGACATGTTTATCGGCGCGTTTTGTGGGAACCCGATGCTTGTTGAGTTTATCGGCGTTCTTTGAGCAGCCGCCGCGTCCTTTGAGGACTCACGACGCGTTTCTGGGCATTTCGACGGCGAAGGTCGCGCGATATCTCGGAGACATGCTCGATTGTTCTGGACGGGAACCCAAGGGCTATATAAGGAGGTTGGGCCGACCTTCGGGAGAAGTTCAGTGGGGAGTTCTCCCGCGGCGGAGTTTCCGGGCGATAGTGCCGCGGGTGCGGCAGAGTGGCGAAGTCCCTGGACGAGGGTTCTAGGGCAGGGAGTGAGAGAGTTCAGTGGAGTCGGGAGTTTTCCCGCGGTGGAGTTCCCGGGCGATAGAGTCGCGGGCGCGGCGGAGCCCCGAGTGAAGTTGTGAGCGAGTCGTCGTGTGGGATCTCGGCGAAGGGTGTGACGGCGGCGGCGGAGTGCAGCGGCGGAGTCCCGCGGCAGAGACCCACGAGGGGTGCTGCGGTCTGAGTTGCGCCGGAAGTGCGGCCCAGCGAGGTGTGTGAAACGAGTGACTGGGGAATTGACCTTTTTTTACGTGTAATTAATTATCTGCCAATTTAGAAGATTATTTGTAAGTGACAAGTAGTGGTAATAAATAAAACTGTGTGTGTGAAATAAAATCTATTAATTGGGCTATCCTTTACGAACCCGCAGGGAAATCGTAACATTTTGGTGTCAGAAGTGGGATAGCCCTAATTAATAGATTTAGGATTCAGTTAGAGTATTAGAATAAAAGTTAAGAAATTTAGTTTACGAGAATATAGTTAGTGTTTAGAACTTTAGTGAATTTGAAATTTTCTAGAGTTAGTATGAGTATACTGTAGTCAGTGTTAGTTTTGAATGTAATAGAGATATTGTTAGTTTAATAAGAAGGTTCGGCTAGGTCATTTAAAATTTAGAACAGTATTAGAAAAAATATTATTTAGGTTGTTTAATTAATAAATTCTTTAGAGAGATGGCTGCTGAAGAGTTAAATGTAGAAGATATCAGGAAGATAAGGGTTCTCCTGGAAGAAATGGTGAATGACATGAGGGCATGGAGAACCAGTATGAAGAACTCTGCGAAAGAAGTGAAGAGCGAAAATAATGTGGGTAAAGACCATCATGAAGAAACGAAGAGCGGGTCAAACAATAGCCTAGAGGAAATGAAGAAGGATCAGAATGAAATGAATAATTGCCAGGAGAAAATTAAGAATGAAAAGAAGACCGAAATGAAGATAAACCTGGAAGAGAACAGCCAAGAGAAGACCAGCGAAGAGGAGACCAGCCAAGAGAAGACCAGCGAGGAGGAGACCAGCCAAGAGAATACCAGCGAAGAGAAGACCAGCCAAGAGAAGACCAGCGAAGAGAAGACCAGCGAAGAGAAGACCAGCGAAGAGAAGAACAGTGAAGAGAAGACCAGTGAAGAGAAGACCTGTGAAGAGAATACCAGCGAAGAGAAGACCAGCGAAGAGGAGACCAGCCTAGAGGGGAACAGCGAAGAGAACAGCGAAGAGGAAATTAGACAGAACATGAAGATGAAAGAAGAGCTGAAGAAAAGAACAGAAGTAGTGAAGATGAGTTACAAAGTAAGGAACATTGAAAAAGAAGAAATGAAGATAAACGAAAGAGAGAGAGGAAAATGCCAAGAAAAGCTGAAGAAAAGCCGAGAAGAGAGTCAAGAAGAGATAGAGAAGTGCAAAGAAGAAACGAAGAAAGACCAAGAAGAGACTCGGGAAGACCAAGAAGAGGTGAAGAAAGACCAAGAACAGGGGAAGAAAGACCGAGAAGAGAAAATGAGAACACAAGGAGTCATGAAGAGGGTACAAGGAGAACCTAAGTGCAGTCCAGGTGAGACACAGAAGACCAAGAGGGCACGAGTAACCAAGAAGAGACGAAGAAGAGCCGGGAAGAAATTCTGTGCGAACAAGTAGCTGCGAGAGAAGAAATGGAGAGAAAAAAGAAAGAAACAAGGAAACTGTTGGAAGGCAATAAGCAATGCACTCAAGAGTATCGGGTCCGTCCAAGGCATCGGTCAGCCCGCAACGGGCAGCTGGCTGAACGACATGGGGCATCTGCGACGCAAAAGTGTCGCCAGGTGACAAGAGAAGCTACATCTAATGAGAGAGAGGGTTATCGGGTGAGACTGTACAACCCGCGATGGAGGAAAGGCAGGAGGCCTAAACTTCGAGTAGCATGGGGACCTCCACGAGGAGATGTATTACCTGTTCGGGACGAACAGGTTTAAGGAGGAGGCAATGTTACGATCGCGCTTGGCTGCAGTGCTTGGCATCGCCGCGCTCGTTCGGCCTGTCTGCGCCCCCTTCCACCCGCATCCTCTCCCTGGTATCTCGTGTCATACTGTCTCGCAACATCCTGATCGTCGCAGCGCGCACCTGCCTCAGATCGAGTTACTTAAAAGAGGCCGCACTGCGGAATAAAAGGACTTAGACATGTTTATCGGCGCGTTTTGTGGGAACCCGATGCTTGTTGAGTTTATCGGCGTTCTTTGAGCAGCCGCCGCGTCCTTCGAGGACTCACGACGCGTTTCTGGGCATTTCGACGGCGAAGGTCGCGCGATATCTCGGAGACATGCTCGATTGTTCTGGACGGGAACCCAAGGGCTATATAAGGAGGTTGGGCCGACCTTCGGGAGAAGTTCAGTGGGGAGTTCTCCCGCGGCGGAGTTTCCGGGCGATAGTGCCGCGGGTGCGGCAGAGTGGCGAAGTCCCTGGACGAGGGTTCTAGGGCAGGGAGTGAGAGAGTTCAGTGGAGTCGGGAGTTTTCCCGCGGTGGAGTTCCCGGGCGATAGAGTCGCGGGCGCGGCGGAGCCCCGAGTGAAGTTGTGAGCGAGTCGTCGTGTGGGATCTCGGCGAAGGGTGTGACGGCGGCGGCGGAGTGCAGCGGCGGAGTCCCGCGGCAGAGACCCACGAGGGGTGCTGCGGTCTGAGTTGCGCCGGAAGTGCGGCCCAGCGAGGTGTGTGAAACGAGTGACTGGGGAATTGACCTTTTTTTACGTGTAATTAATTATCTGCCAATTTAGAAGATTATTTGTAAGTGACAAGTAGTGGTAATAAATAAAACTGTGTGTGTGAAATAAAATCTATTAATTGGGCTATCCTTTACGAACCCGCAGGGAAATCGTAACAATATCTTATTTAATTCCCAGCCTGGTAATTGCCGCAATGGCCGTGAGGTTAAAGGCGTATGTGATCCAACCGAGAGGCCAGAGCTGTGATGGTTCGAATCACAGTGCATCCAATGTATTTCGCAAATAAAAAAAATAATTGTTTGTTTTGATAAGGACCACAGCAACATTAGCAGGTATTAAAAAAAACTTAATTTAAATGGGTTTGACGTCACGCGGAGCAAATGAACAATCTCGGCCCTTTATTGGATGCATGTCGGCGCGCGCGAAAGCATTTTAATTCTGTGTGACGTTCCTCGAGTTTGGTGTTCATTGCGCGGACGTGGAGTTCGCTCCCGACAGACGAGCCGCGCGGAGGAAGAACCGGCCAACTCCTCGCGACATCTCGCCGAGAGCTTCGGGGAGGGGGGAAGGGCAGGAAGACGGTGTTGTTATTAACGTACTTCCGGGAAAAGAGTGCAGAGATTGGGAGACGACGACGAGAAGTGACTCCGAGCGGAAGGGATTGTTTCCTGAGAATCAGAGGAAAGACGGGTCGCAAGTTCCCCGTTCACAGTCAATGACTCCCGAAGGAGAACTCTCTCGTGTTGTTCACGAGCTCGCTGAGCGACACGGCGCGTGCTTCCTTGCTCCAGCGCAGACACCGCGCGCGAAGGCTCAACTTGAAGAAACATTCGCAGTTTCTTCAGCGAAGCAATTCTAAGGAATTCCTTTCGCGGCGAAGCGCTGCTCGCGGCGCTACTGACATGTTCGGATACGGCCCCGGTGGTTCCAGGCTCCTACTGCACGTTGACAACGAGACATGGTTGTCGAATTTCTCGAAAAGCTTCCATCGCCGTCAGGGGCGCAACAACTAAATTTCCTTTTTTTAAAGAATCATCGATCCCCCCTATTGAAGCGGGTGGTCCGGAGGCCCTCCCCCCGGGAATATTTGTATTTCAAGGTGGAAAATGGTGCTATTTAAGCAGTTTTATTATCTAAAAATTGATTACACAGCACTTTCTTTGCCCCCGTTTGCCCCCTCATCAAGGTTTCAGAGGGTGGGGGGGGGTGGAAATACCCTTCCCCCCCCCCCTGTTGTTGCGCCCCTGATCGCCGTCATGACTATAGTTCTCAGTTCACGCAGTGCGAATGGTTGCTGAGTACTTTGATTTTCTCCCTCAAAGACCCTATCGCATGTGTCTTGTTTCACTATTACCGAGTAAGCCAACCTTTACGATCAAACTCCATTTCACTATGTTTTAAGTAATATTTGCACCAAAGATCCCCTGCACATAAACAAGCGTGACCTAAGTCTGAAAGAGTGATATAACCTGCAATAATACTGGTTCAGGACCAAGCTGCCTCATCCTCTCTGTACACAAGACATTGAG
This sequence comes from Bacillus rossius redtenbacheri, assembly GCF_032445375.1. Taxonomy (NCBI): domain Eukaryota; kingdom Metazoa; phylum Arthropoda; class Insecta; order Phasmatodea; family Bacillidae; genus Bacillus; species Bacillus rossius. Next base: position 8,200,378 of record NC_086334.1, read on the forward strand.
AAATATTTCTGCATATCTCAAGAAAGCATTTATGAATTTTACTTAAAATTATATATATACATTTTTTGGTAAATATGTTTATAGTAATTTTCACTATCAAGGGTACATATTAGAAATTATAAATAAAAAAAACTATGGGTATGCAGAAAGTTTATCTAGTGTAATTTGAATTGTATCTAGAACTTCTATGACTTTTGAGATATTTTGAGTGTTAATGTGGATTCAGAAACGGCAGAGAGTTCATTAAGTTGTTAAAAGGAATAAAGTACTGATTATGCTTAGTTTGGATGGTTCAATAATATTTTAATTTGTAAGAATAGTAAATGACTCGGATGTAAGTTTGCAATGAATACAATAGTTTGAATTTCCCGTGGAGATATGAGCAAGACTGAAAACCCTACAGTAATTCTACACATCGCTTTGAGATTGCGACAACGACATAATGTAGTGTGTCCTAGCAAGTTCTCTCTAGCTTTCTCCTCGGAGCGTGTAAGATTCACGCACTCGTCTGAGACGCGTGATAACTTCACATAAAGTTAAAAGCAGAGATTTCAAATCGTGGCATGGTTCCGCGCACACTTCGTGTGTCTCGAAAGCTCAGAACGTATTAAAAGTAAAACGGCTGAAATCTTAATTGAGCGTACCAGGTGAACAAAAATTCCTGCTTAAAGTCTTTTGGAAAGTATAATATTTTTATTCAGGGTCACATAAATCCTAAGAAACTCTTCATCGTTATCCATTTGCTGTTGGCAGAATCAGCTTAGCAACCTTCGACTGCATGTCTGACTTGCAAAGGAAACGTACATACCTAGTCTAGCATTTGTCAATCGGAAATTCTGTGTTTGTTCATCTCCGACTTGATTCTCTACTAGTCTGGGTTTATATTTCATTTTATCTCAAATTAAGTTCATATTGGTATGTGTTGGTAATTATATTTAATTATGAAAACTTTAATTTTTTTCTTAATAATTTATCAGCTTGAATGCGCATCCTAATTAGCGACTTCAAAACTAATCAGTTCGTTGGGGGGGTTTTGTGACTCTCCAAGGAAGCAGTTGCCTCGACTCCCGAGCAAGAAGTCTTTGTTGGGGGGGGGGGGGGGGAGTTGCTGAGCGACGAAGGTGGCGAGGCAGGAAAAAAAAGTACATTGTAGGGAATGGAACCTGAACAGGGGAAGAGGGATGAGTTTCGGAGCCACGCCAGTAGATGGCGACAGTGTACGAAAAACAACAATTTGGAAGGTTTCGGGGGGAAAGGGAGGGGGAAGCAGGGCGGACCAATTCAATTGGCCTACCGCGCCGGCACTGCGCGACGCGACAAAACACTCCCGCCATTCCTCTCGTCACGCCTCCATGGTTGCCAACCCGCGCTGAAATTCCCCTCCCTCGTCATTACCCCCACGGCAGCGAAGGTAGATAACTGCTTGTTTTTCTGATTTCCGGATCGAGCCTTCGTCCTCGAGAGATTATGCCACACGATAAGTTTTAAATTATGACTTGGCCATTGCTCGCTACCGCCCACCTAAAGGTATTACTGTATTTAATGGGTGTCCGGATTGCCAATTGAGCAGTAGGTATGTTTCCTAACTTTTAGTTTGGTTCAAGTATTTTTTTTTTTACTTCGGTGATCAAGTTGTTCAATGTGCCTTACCAAGCGCGCTAGCCTGTTCTGTGACCAGAAAGAGGTAGCTTTGATGTTCATTACCTGCTTTAGAACTTATTAGCTTTAGTTTAGAGTGTAATAGATTAATAAAACAAAGTGTCCGTGGAGTCCACACGCAAAAAAGTGAAACTTCTTGCAGATTAAGTATAAATTGAGATAAATTATTATTATTTTTTAATCGAACAAGACATATTAATTGAGAATAGTAAGGTATGATGGTAAGGGTATGATCTCATATGAAAAAATAGGCCTCTTTTTGCGTCCTGTACTCTGACATCAGTTCACTGGCTCTTTTCGGCGGTTCTTTTGGCGGTTTATTCCCGCGTTACTCTCTTATCTGCTGCTGCCGTTTTATTATTTTTAGGCATGATGTTAAATTACGATATCCAGCTGAATAAAATGAAAGAACATAAAAAACACTCCAATCGAACATTTAATAACAAGCATTGCGATTAACATTGGAAAGTGATTATTTTTCTCGGCCATTTCATCTCGATTTTCTTGCATGTCAAAGACACGTACCAGTATCTCAAGTGTTGTTGATGCCTAGAGAAATCACCTAAGATATTCGTGCCGCACCACTTAGGACCCGTCTGCTCCGACACTAATGGAAGGGGATCTCCGGCCGCGAGGGAAGATAGGGCTGAGACAAAAACAGAGCTCCCGCTGAGCAAGAATAATGGTCGCAATGTACCAGCAGCCAGGCGGACAAGGAAAACCAACCAGATGGTCAGAAACGAGTCGCTACTTCGGCTGCAAATTTCCTACTATCCTTCCATTACACTCTATAAAAACTCTTACCCGAACGAATCTAGGAGAAACACCATAGACTCTGTAGGCCAAGTATTGTGTGAACTCTTCTCAAATATCCACTTGTACAGACGCACGGGTACCAACCTGAAAAATTAAGAATTGTGACCACGATAGGAAAAAAAATAACTTATAGCTGGAAGTCTTCACCGATATTGGATTTTCGCCTGCGTGGCTGGATTAATACAGACTATCGAAGAACATGCTGGAGGATTTTAACTTTCATCTCGGACTTTGCGGTTTTCCTGGAGCATGTCGAGGGGAAAGAGGAGGAAAAGATTTACGTCCAACCGTTTTGTTTGGTTGTCCGATACTCACGCACGGTAGGCCAAACATTCAAGCTTTGATTTCCCGGCCGAGTCATGAGTTTGGGACTAAGGACTGTCCTTCACCTCCATGCCACGGAAGGCAACTGCCGACCTCTGCAGGATCAGTTTGACGTGTAAATGTCAGATGCATCGCGCCGCTACTTGGGATCAACTAGCTCGGACTCAAGCAATAATTGATCTTAATTGTTGTGTTATCAGATCTTGAACATACGTATTTCCTGATTTTCATATCAGCTGGTATTAAATGTGTCGTCCAGATTATCTGTTCATTTTCATGTGTTGTCTGGAGTTTTTGACGTACGTCTAATATATCGATGAACTTCCGGCTGCACGCACGAAAAAGTGTCCCGTTACGCACATTGTTCCGGTACGCTGTGTCCCGTTACACACATTATTCCGTTACGCTGTGTCCCGTTACGCTCATTGTACGCTTGCGCCGCATCTATCTTTCTTTCACTCGACTGTTTATAAAGTGAAGTGAAAAGTTAATGTGGTTTTCATTGCTTATTACAACAACAATTTCGGTACTAAAGGTTAATTATTCTTGCATTTTAAAAATCTGATTACTAGTATAATTTCAAGTATTTATTCTTTTATTATTAAAATAAAAATGATTCAATTTTATTCATAAAGTATACAATCATTTCATCAATGTTTTGTTATGACGTTGTCACGCTAAACTATCGTCCGTAAACCGACTTTACAGACAACCATTTTTTTATATATACTGTTCTCGTTGCAACTGTTTTTTCGTTGTCAGTCTATAGTGTTCGTCATTTTTTTTTTTTTCCACTAAATTTCTCCAACAGAATACTTTGTGTTACCAAAGCATGTAACATTTTACATCAGCTGAAATTGGTTTGTTCTCCTTGTGTTTATGGATTCAACTTTGTTGATCATTCCTGAGGGTTTTTTTTTAACGTATGACAACCACTGAAAAACCAGCAAAGGTGTATGCCTCAAAATATTATTTGAATTCAAGTCCTCATTGCAAGAATCATTAGAAGAAAGTGTGACAGTACTGGTATTGAAACCGTGCCTCCCTACACCTTGTTGTGAGTCTGGGAAAGGGGTGTGTCGTCATGATTTCGAAACAAACAACTTAGAATCACACAAGGTATAGAATCTCCTAAGTTACGGAAGTTTTAAGTCATGGCCTTTTTTAAGTTGTGTTTTTTCGGCGTTGTGTGTTTTTAAGTTGTGTGTACTTCTAAGGTGTGTGTTTTCTAAGTTGCGATCGTTCCTACTTATGACAGTTCTGAGTTATGAGTTTGCTTCAAGAATCCCGGAGTTTGTTTCTGTTTGAAGTCGCGACTCGCTCGGTGATGTCGGGATCCCTCCGGGAAACATCCCGCCCAGCTCTGCGGCCCGGGAGCTGGCGAGGAAGGGCGGAGAAGGAAGGGGGGTGGCCGGGGGTGATGGATGGGTGACGCCTGGCGGACGTCGGCGCTATCAGCCGCCATTATCCCGCGGCGACCCGGGCGCCTCGCAGGCCCGCTTTGTGCGTCCCTCGCCCTCGCAAGGAGGGGGAGAGGGGGGTGAGCGGGGAGACGCTGCAAGGACGCCCGCGACTACGCGTCATCACCGTGACGTCACAGCACACACACGCGCGCGCACCCGCACACACCTGACCGTCGCTAGTGTCTCTAGCCGGTGACAAGACATTTCAAACGTACATTCAGACTCGCGGCTTATACGAGTAGTCTCCTAAATGAATTCGCATCCATCATTTTTGTATATTTTGCATATGTAATTTTCCATATCTTGCATGTAAAAGAGGGTGGTTTTCATCCGAGTGCTGTCGTTTTCCCCCGTCAATGCATTCCATCGCTGCTTCATCTTAAAGTTCGGCCCTTTCATCTGTCTCTCGTTGTTTCGATGTCGATTGGAAGTTTAAACACTTATTTATTCATTCGTAAAGCTCTTGTCGCATTGCAAGTGTGGCCGCGAATGAAAACGAAGCCTTCTTGTCTCCGAGGGAACACAATAAAGACAAACCCCCCAAACCCCCCACCCCTCCACCCGTTTTCTCTTTTCACCCCTGGAGGGGTTGGAAGGGACACACAAAGAGCGGATCCTACAGAAGGACGATAATGGCGAACACAAAGAAAATTAGCAGAAGATTGTAGGTGAGGAAGCAGAGGTGGAAACCTTTTTCTGCTGAATGATTAAAGAGAAGACCGGTAAGAAAGCTGACACGGCAGGTAACGATGCTCGGCGCAGTCTGTCTCGGGCTCCGGACGAGTATGCGACAGCGTTCGCGCGGGTCCTCTCAGTCGCTCGCTGGAAGAAAGGAACGTCTATTAATATTAGATGGCTTGCTCCAGTCCCTGCGGCCACAAACCTTGTTTGCTCTTGTGCTCCCGTGACTATTTACTAGGAAGTACCCGCCCCGCCAGACCTTTAAACTGTTGTAGCTTTGTCAACTGGTTTATTTTCCTTTATTAACAACGTATTGATTAAACCTGTTTTCTTGTTTTATGTATTAGGTTTCCGACTCATTTCGGTATATGTGCATTTATTTCATTTCCAATTGTATCGTTTAAGATACTTTCGGTTATTTCACATTAATATGTTCAAGTAGATAACATCTTCACTCATTTCAGTTCTTTCCTTTCATTTATTTCGTTAGAATTCATGCATTTAATCATTGAAATTAGTTTCTATTAAAGTACATTTATTTCGTTATAAATGGGTTCACTTGATGCTTTTTTGTATTTTTTTACTTCATTTTATTTATTTAATTACATAAAGCTACAAATAATTCAATTTATATTGTATCGAGTGATTTTGTTTTATGTATTAGACTAAAATGTATTAAACTAAAATTCATAACTTCTGTACCATTTGAACTATATAATCCGCTATAATTTATTTTAAAATTTCTACATATTACCTAAAACATTAGGCTAAAGAATTTTTTGACGGGAATAACTATCACTGCAAGGGGTTGAAAAAAGACGAGTTTAAAAAAAATTTCAAACTTATTTGCTAAACACACTCTTTAAAACCTATTGTAAACCTTCCAAAAATTTACTTAAATCTTGGTCCAGAATAAAGTTTTAAACGACTTCTTACTAGTGCCAGCGATGAAATATAATTTTTGAAAGTCAAAATATTTTATAACGAATTTAGTAAGCGTAGTATTAAGTTCTTACTAAATTTTTATATGCTGGATACATTAAATTAAAAACATTTGAAACATTTTCGCTGCATGGAATGTGATATAAATAGTTCAACTATCATTTTGGATTATTGGAGAACATTTATTTCTCAAAAATTTCCATACGTTTTTAGGAATTTCCAGAACGTTTCAGAAGAAATATGTACTTCAAAATCTACCTGCGGGCGTAGTCTGTTCTGAATTGGATTTTTCAAATACCTTACATAGGTTCCTCAGAACTCGATACATTATATACACAACCACAGAGGAAGACAACAGTAATTATATTTTCAATGGACACTGATCCGAGTATGAGACTTGCTGCTAACATGAGTCTTGCAAGGACGCGAATTAAGCCGTGTTAGGTCAACTTTTCCACAGCAGAGAGGTGCCCTGGAGTTGACAGCCAGTTGAGAATTCTTTGAGTTTGCTTTACTATCATTAAGTTCTTGTGATTAGCAGTTGTGAGTAAGTGGGGGCTTTGCACTATCACGAGCCAACCAACGGTGAAACTAACTGTGACGTCATTTTATAACAAAATACTATATAACATTTCATAAGCCCCGATACCTGTAACACCTGCCGTAATAATACGTAGTTGAAATGGAAAAATAAAATCTGAAGGTAGACTTCTTACATTTCTTACAACTTTGTTGACATTCTGCGTTTATAATTAATGCCGGAGGTTTTTGACTACGCGGTCAGAGTTGTCGGTTCCAATTAGAAAGTTTTCTGAGCTCTGCCGATCACTCACTTAGAAGCTGAAAGCTTAAAAAAAAACATTCTCCTCCTGAAATAGGTCAGGCCTGGTTAGTAACTCCGAAACTGGCAAAAAAACGTAAGACCCTGTTTATAAACCATGAAAGACGTAACAGTTATGTTATAGAGGGCTACAATTTTATGTTTTTGTGTTTCTTTATTTACTTTGAATCGGAATTCTATTTTAATATTAAATTAATTATTAAAATTCTGCATTTCTTAACGTTAAATATAACTTTTAAAAAACTTGCAAGAAGGAACGTGTTTCCATTTGTTACGATTTCAAGTTGTAGCAATGGTGACATCTTGCAAATTGTTTTCCGAATTTATGAACTTCCATTGTTTTCTTGGGTTAGTTGCGTGTTGCAAGATGCAACACGTCGTTGCGTTGTGGATTTTATTTTTTGCTTGGTTCTTAAACTAGGTCTTAAGGCTCCATCATAGTCTACATAAGGGAACTGTTATAACCAGATCATTGGCTGCTGGCTTTTTGATGACTTGAGAAGTTTGGACTTTCTTCGATTCTCCTGAAGGCTTGGTCTCACACGACATTTTGATTCCTTTTTCATAATTTTTACTCGAAATCCGCTTTGCATTTGTTTTTCTGCCACAAATATTTTTAACAGATATTCGCTTAGTGTAATATAATAGGTGTAAAAAAGGGCGCACAACACTTCGTAATCATCATGTCTTTATAAATCATCATTACACAAAGTAAATATCTGTTGAAAGTAGTACTTGTGGCCAGACAACAAATGCGAGTGAAGTATCGATTTAGGAGTTTTAGAAATAGCCATTAAATGAAATGAATGACAAAAAAAGAACGACAAAATCAACATGGCATGTGAGACCGAAACTGAAATCTTGGCTTTTCGGAGGACTCATTTTCCAGTCCTGGTCCATTCGCTCTCATTTCGGGATTCCATTGTTTCCCTCGATCACTCCGCACGGGTGCTGTGCTATTGCTGCGCTGCAGGTCACAGGCGGTTCCTCCCCCCGTTCGCCCGAGCTGTTTTGTGTGTCCATCTTGAATGCTATCTCTCTCTCTCTCTCTCTCTCTCTCTCTCTCTCTCTCTCTCTCTCTCGCCGAGACTTCGAACTCAATCAAAAAATATTCTATTGCAGTTCCGAATTTTGCATTCTCTCTTTTGAGCATCAAGTAAAAGCTACACCGTACATAAATATAGAAAATGTTAATTAATATTCAATAAAAAATATTTTTGCAAATTTCAGGGGAGACATTTTTCACAAAATAAATTAAACGCATTGTAACAGCTAAAGTACTGTTTTAAAAAAATCATTTAATTGTAAAGGGTTTTAGGAAATGTAATATATTTGCTTTATTTTTTTTTCAGTTAATTTTAAGAATTGCAACTAATAACTCCCTCCCATAACTTAATTTTACTCTGTTAAAATGTTTTGCTGATATAGTTTATATTTGAAACAACTTCCGAAACAGCCGCTAGATTCATTCCACGTTTCTTGAAAAGTCGGCGCTATTTCAATTTCATGGAAAACCGTTGTTAGGCGTTTAATTTGAAATCTTCACAGTTATTAAACATAATTTGCTTTCTATTTCAACATGGCCGTGCAATAAAAATTTGCCGTAGCATGAAACATTTCCTTATGTGTACGCTTCCAGCTGATGAAACATAATTAGCTTCCTCAAGTTTGCTCACGGTGCAAGAACAATTACCTAAATTAAAACTTTTCACGGGAGGAAAAAAAATGTTTGATCTTTTTATCTGAGAAAAAGAGACAGAGGGTTAACGAGCTAAATTAAAGAATACTAATAAGCTTTATTTTTGTAGTCTCGTTTCACTTCTGTTTCATTAAAAAAAAACGTTCCCGTCAGTAAAGTATATAAATGTAAATTGCGGAGCTGTTCACTTTCATATGTGTATTATTTATTCAGAACTGTTAGTCGCGCATGGCATGAAGCAGAACCCTTATAAACCGGCAAAACTTTGATCTTTACATGCAAATACACTGTAAATTACAATACAAATAATTTTTTACGTGGAGAATAACGGGTTCGAAATATAGCTCAATTGTTTTAGTCCATGTGTAGTAGGTATATTTATTCACTGATATTTAATCAAGTCACTTGTATCACTAACTCTCACAAAAGCTCAGTCTAATATCCGTCCAAAAAGGAATACTATGTGCGTGCGTCCTTGGGTGTGACTCGACAGTTACCCCCTCTTCTTGCTCCGAGCGCGCCTGTTCCCGAGCTCCCCCCCCCCCCCTCTTTGCACTTGCCAAATTCTGCCACGAAGCCTCCCTCGCCAGCCTAACAGCCGCTCGTCACCTCGATGTCGTCGCCCACACCTAGCTGCAGGTGTAGGCGAACGAAAAAAAAAAATTGGTTGTCTGTAAAGTCGGTTTACGGACGATAGTTTAACGTGACGTCATAACAAAACATTGATGTTTTGTCTAGAGACGTACGACTGTAAAATCCATAAAAAACTAAACAATTAATAACGATTCACTCGCAAACAACTCGATTGGCAGCAAGCGTGCACGATAGCACAACTTACCGCCATGATGGTTCAACAACAACTGTTGCTTCGTTGCCGGAAGCTGCAGGGCTACCTGCCTTGGCAGGCAGCCAACTTGAAAAACTTGGCGCTGCTAGCAAGCAGCGCGGGAAGTTAAAAATTCAAATGTTTCAAACACTATACACTAAATTACACACAATATTTACAAGTCCAAACAATTGATGAAATGATTGCATACTTTTATGAATAAATTTGAATCATTTTTATTTTAATAATAAAAGAATAAATACTTGAAAGTATACTAGTAATCAGTTTTTTAAAATGCAAGAATAATTAACCTTTATTGCCGAAACTGTTGTTGTAATAAGCAATGAAAACCACATTAACTTTTCACTTCACTTTTTAAACAGTCGACGGAACAGTTCACGTGTAGATGACTTTTAATTAATTTTAAAAACTGGCGTTTAGCTATAAAGTTTAAATATAATTATGAACAAGTTTTCATATAAATAAATTGTAATCAAATATCTATCATCAATTATATGAATCACCATAATTTTTTAGTCAATTGTAAACCTATTATTACTGCACAGCGTAACGGAACAATGAGCGTAACGGGACGCAGCGTAACGGAACAATGTGCGTAACGGGACACTTTTGCTTCCGTGCAGCCTGCGTTCATCGATTTATTAGACGTTGTCACGTCAAAAAAAAACCTTCACTCAACTCGTCGGGTGATGTGCTTAACAAGGGATGTTCGGAAATTGCGGGGAGTATGTTTAACGGGGTGAGGGGTGAATCTCAGAGACGCAGCCCCTGCGGAAGACCAGGCGCGAACAGTAGTCGCGCTGATTGGCCAATCCCCGCGAGGTAGGCGTCCTCCACCGGCTGAAGTGTCATGACGTCACACGCTCAGTATGGAAGCAGGTGGCGAGAGGGGCTCAGACGCTTAGAGTTAGCCCATAGAATAGAGTGTAAATAACTAAATCTTCTAAGTTAACAAACAATCGAGTGGGTGCGAACCTCAACTACGCCGATAACGCGCGCACTTTGAACGCGCAGATCCTAGAGTAGCCTACTTTATGTCTAGAAGTTTTCACTAAAAACATTTGCATGCACTATTTCACCGAGCGTCACATAATTCAAAACTACAAATTAAATTAAAAAATTATTATTATTTAAATATATGCTTAATAATTCAATAAAAAAACTTATTTTGACATATTATTTTTGTACCTGTGTATAAACAGGTACACATTGCAATAAATTTAAATTATATTAATACTAATATGTCTAGCGTGCAAATATTTTTGAAATAATCATACAGCCAACTTGAACTTCAATATAAAATCAAGACTATATGTACATAGTACTTACCTATAGTTTGCACCTAAAACTATAAAAGTCAGAATTTATTGTAATTTATTCAAATAACCTTCTTAGAATAAAATTAAATTTTCGGTTAGGTCAGTTACATTAAAAATACTTTAGAATAATGTGGACAGTTGCTTTGGAGACGCTAAATACATTCAAAATATTGTAAAATTGTTTGAACAATTGGTTAGAATTTACTAATTTAAAATATAGCTAACTTAAACTAACCAACCGTAATTACTAGTTTATACTATTTTAAATTAAAGAAGCCCTACCTAAAATTCGTACGGTTTAAAAGTATTTTTAATGTGCCTAACCCAACCAACCATAAACACGGTCTTCACTTTCTTTTATGTGTAGCTACGCTAACCAACCGTACACACAATTACACAGTATTTTTAATTTAGCTCAACCAACAAACCATTACCATAGTGCAATTTTTTGACGTGATAACGTCTTTTAAATCGATGAACGCCGGCTGCACGTACGAAACATTTTCACGTTCCGCCTGAGCCGAGCGTGCATGAACCGGCCAACCAACGTGCGAGAAAATCTTCTATAATATCAAACAGGTTAAGGCGGGCTTTTTTAACTAATTGTTCGTGATTATATTTAAACAAATTATTTAAATAAAATTTGCAAAAACCTGTAAATAATATTTGAAAATTAAAAAGTAAGTATGCAATTTTTCATCAATGTTTTCTTATGACGTTATCACGTAAAATTATCGTCCGTAAACCGACTTTACAGACCACACCCCCTTTTTTTTAATGGAACAAATCTATGGGTTAACCACAGGATGGTGAAAGAGGTGACCTAGGGTGACGCCGGGGTCTGGAAGCTGTGACGACCTGAGGCTGTCATAGCGGAGTGATCCTGCCGTGACCCGCCGATGCCTTCCGCAGTCAAGTGGGGCGGAGGAACAGCACAGCCCACACAGTCCACGAGGGTAAGATCCGCGATCCAGGAAAGAGACGACAGCCAGGATCTGTGACCGCCGAGCCAAACGGTGCGTGCGCCTTCCGAGTATGTGTACATCGCGCGGGTTTTGAATGATGCATGACGGCGCCTGCGCGCAGGTTCGTCCTGGCGAGCACTCGGAGAGGTGTTCCGGAGGAGGGGGGGGGCGGTATTCGCAACACCAGGACGTTGAGAGGAGGGTGGGGGAAGGTTGAGGCGCAGGGGGTGCGTCATATCGCTATTCAAGAGGGAGGGAGGCTTGAGTGTAGCAGTACGAGTTGTGCTTCTCTCCACACACAACCCCCCCCCCCCCCCTTTTCCTTACCAACTCCCCTCCTTTGGCACCAGGGGTTCTATTGGAACAGCCCCCGACGGTGAAGTTCGGGGTGCGAATACAAACTACCCCCAACGGGACGCACCCCGCGTCCTGGGACCACAGTCATACACCCCCCCCCCCTCCACAACCTTCACCGCTCCTTACCCACAAGGGCACACTACCGAGGCCCCGCTTCAATATTTAGTTTCGGGTAAGATGATACCAGCCCGAGCGAGCCCGGCATTGTCTGAGCGAGTCCTTACGGCGACGTTCAGAGCCAACGGGGATAAGGGGCTTTTTCAAGCGGTGTTCGCGGTTTGGCGGTGATCCCAGGCTTGCCGAGGGATTAGGTTCCTAAAGGCCCGAAACTGTGTGCGGTCCGTGTCCTTATCTTAATGTGAACTACGTCACATTGTCACGCGGTAAACTGCGCAGTCTACAGTTGCGATGGCCGATGTCCTCATGTCCTGAATTCTGAAGAAGTCACTAGAACTCTGTAAATGTTTTTCAATTGGTTTTTTTGTTTATTTTTTGTTCTTTTTTTTTTCATGCGTGTTTTTCAAATGGGAACCGGTTGGTCAAATCTCTTGAGTGTTCTGTTGTTGTTCTGTGCTACCAAAGGATACAGGTTGGGACAGAAAGTTCAAGTTGACCATTGTATTCGAACCTGGGAGATTTGGACCATCGCCCACGCCACACGAGGGTCATGTGGACCAACCAGCGATTAGTATCCATTGGACACAGTTTATGACATTTCAATTTTAGACGGCCCTTAACAGGATGGCGAAGTGATTGCGAAAAGGAAGGGGGGGAGGACGATTTTCTTGCATGTCGAAAAAAAACTTCTGCGCAGGAGGAAAAGTGAATGTTTAAGTACTTCTAGGCTGCTCTTTTTTCACAGCCTTCGATTATTTTCTTATATGACAAAATAAAAACCTTCCATTATTTCTTACACGAAAAACATAAATCAGGTAAAGGTTAAATGCACAAGATAAATAAAACTATTCAAAAAACATGGCATGTAAATTAAAACAAAGAACATTATATTATTTAATTAAAACTTTTCGTCGCTTTTACAATATCTGTTAATTTGGTAAGCAAAATTGCTTAATTTATTATATTTTACTTAGTTTTGCTTTATAATTTTATAATTAGATGTTCGAATGAAAATTTGCGTTTAATTATGGCGGTGCAAAATTTCTGTGTGAGACAATCAACTCGTGGTAGTAAAGATGTGTATTTTTATAGCTTAGAAGTGCTTGAATTTCGAGTATATGGAAACGTTTGTGAGAATAAAAAACACAAATTGGATGATATATCAAAGTTAATGGAGGGAAGCGTCCGAAATCGTGAATTAAATGTGATACTCTAGAAAACATTTTAAATAAAAGAGTAAACCTTTTTATGGCGTGATTTTACACAGATCATCACACACAATAAGGTAAGGTGAACTGGCAGAACCAGGGAATATTTTTGTTTCACTAAGCCTTACTTATCATCTGCGACAAATCGGTGAAGTCGGAGGACTTGGCTACAGCCTACAAAAATCATAAACGGCTGCGGGATTCGAACGCAGGCCCTCAGAAATGTAAGACCGGCTTGTTCGGTGCTTGTCAGGGACATGATGATGTGTATACCCCCGGCCTTTTATGTCTCCATCAACTGTTGACATAGACATTTTATGCTTTGTCTCGCTACTGCTCGGCTAACCGTCGAAGTATAAGAGGGCGTGTGTTTAAATATTTAATTTTAAAAAATCGTGAGTGAGTCTTTCAGTACTCGTCAGTGATGTGTAAACATATTACCTCAGTAACGAACAAATTCGTGTGTTCTCATGTTGCAAATGCACGTATAGTACGAAACTGGAATAAAATTAAACGTAGAATTCTTTAAAATAATGCCGAGCGTGATAAATATACGAAAATTGTGTTTTCAACTACATTTCTGGAGGTGAATCACACGTAGTTTCTACACTTGCCGCTAGAATTCGCTGCCAGGGCAGCTTCGTCGACTATCGAAATCATTCTATTTGCAGAGCGAAAGTTCATAAACTATATAATGAAACGGCACTGATAAAAGCGAAACTTGAAATAACACTAAACTCCGGCTTTGGGCCTAATTGTTGACAAGGAATTTTATTAAAATACTGACCATCGTGTCAAAATTCACAAAATAGTTAATACTATAACATTTTCCTTTGTCTCTATAAACTTCGGTTTGCGTTATACGCCACATATGGCAGCACCGTAGTTACACATTTCCAACCAAACTATTTCCGTTACATTACCGAAATTACTCCTGCTGAATGCCATACACTGAGAGATAAGATAGTACACATAAAAAATTACTATTTCTCTTAAGCATTAATTTTTTTGCTAGAATAATTCTCTATGCGTCTGTTTTACGTAGGAACCGTGCACCGAGAGAAAGGTTTGTTTGCCACAGCAAAATATTTGTTTATATATGAGGAAATACATTTATTTTGTTGATTCAGACAAATATTTTGTTGTTGGAAAGATTTTGTTGATCCAGAAAAATGGTTTGATCAGTTTAACTGTATATTTTGTTAAGTGTAATGAATCAATTTTGTTACTCACAAAATTTGGTTTGGCCAACGAAACATTTTGTTACAGGAAGTAAATATTTGTTTCGCCATATATAAACAAATATTTGCTTGATTCAAACCAACCCTTTTTCTCCGGGCGGTCGAAATGAAAAACATTCGCCAATGAGGCGGAACATAACTAGTAAAAAAAAAAAAGGAAATGAAACTAGCCGTAAAGTGCACCCTCGCTTCCACACGACGAACCCCGGGCATGTGTTTCCTGACCGCAAGTCCGCGGACCCCCCGAAGTTCGGCAATATCCTTCGGAAACAAGCTGTGGGAGTTGACGGATGGTGAAGGGGTGAGGGGGGGTGGTGGGGGGGGAGAGCAGATGTGGCGGCTGGCGCCTCGAGCTTCGCCGTCGTCGGTTCTCTGGTCGGTCCGGACAGACACGGGTCAGCGAGGGACCCCCCCGTGGACTAGTCCGTGTGGTCACTCGCCGCCAGGGTCGCTTGCGGCGCCCCCTGGGGCACAAAGTCCAGCAGTGGATAGAAATTTAAAGCGGACCACGAGTCCAAGCACCCAACCCCCCCCCCCCCTCGCGGTAGACACTTCTCTACTATGTCCACCTCTCACACCAGACCATCCTGTGTCTCCTGTAGTTCCTCCTACACTCAGAGCGTGCAAACTGCATCCCCGCATGACTGTGACCAGGGTTTTTTTTTCCCTGTGTGTCCATGTGCCTGGGCCCAAACCTTATCTTAGTCACAGTCTGGAGTTATTAGTGAGGGCAGTTAGTCATGGCAATAATCGCTGCCATGGCTGGCGAATCCCCTCCTAGCACACGATGCATGTGGCCCCTCTCCCTACATGGCTAACCCCAGCATGACTAGGCGTATAGACTTCGACCTGAGACGAACCTTTCCTACAAATACAGTTAGTTTTTAGTTAGGTCAGGGGGAAAAAACAGACTAGTCTGCGTTCCACCAACCAGGCTGGTGTGAGCCTTTAACAATTGGATATTTGCAGGATTTAAAAATAAAACGCATTTATGACGGAGAACCAATCATCTGAACGGTGGTTAAATGAAAACCGTTCTTAAATATATTTCCTCAATAGTTGACGCAGCTCATAACTCAGCCATTATACTTGTTTTAATACAGTATGCTCAAATTTATAAGGATTATAACTAATTTAATACATATTTATTTAACTTTATTTGGGTATCAAAGTTCTGAGAATATAAGAATATTATGAAACTTAAATGAACTCTATTTAAAAAGATATATTTCGTCCCAGGTAGCTAGTAATATTGACTTTTAACAGGAAAATATTCAGAGTTGTAATCCTATAACTTACATAACAACATACTTGCTTAAAACTCATACATACACACATACGTGCATAAACTCATCATGCTAATAACGCAATTATGTTAATGCAGTTTCACTGATTTGTAATCATAAATCTTACATAACGACATACATACCTACACTCATACATACACACATACACGCATATACTCATTATTGCTAAAAATATATATATATATATGTTAATGCAGTGGCGCCCACAGAACAGGGCACTGCATACGCAGTGTCCCATTAATGACCATCTCATTCGCGGCGAGAAATCCTTTTTTTATTTTCTCTCTCGATGATCGCGGGAGCACGCTGCCAAGGGGGTTGTCATGGCGACGCGGTGGGTCGAAGACCGGTGGCTGGCTGCGCAGGTATGTACGACACAGCTGCGTGTCGAGCAGAGGCGTGACCGACGACTGTGACGTGACGCGCGCCGCTCCCCGCGCCGTGCCCTCCTGTGACATGGCGGGCGCGACTCGCCCCGGGCCTACACTGGCACACTTCTTGTCCCCGAGCGTGACATCACAAAAGGCTGTCCCCCAACTGGAAGTGAGGTATGCGAGTATCCAAGCAAACGAGTCTGTGTGCTTCTCGGCGTGCTTATAGGTAAACAAAAGTCCACTTTTTTTTAGTTTTTTTGTTTGTAGATTATATTTGAAATAATATTTAAGAAATTTAAATGTTTGTTCAAATGTTTGTTTCTTCCCATATTTCACTTATTAATATATTTAAAAAGGGGGCTGTCTGTAAAGTCGGTTTACGGACGATAATTTTACGTGATAACGTCATAAGACAACATTGATGAAAAATTGCATAATTTCTTTAATTTTCAAATATTCTTTACAGTTTTTGCAAATTTAATTTGAATAATTTGTTTAAATATAATAACGAACAATTAGTTAAAAAGCCCGCCTTAACCTGTTTGATATAATAGAAGATTTTCTCGCACGGTGGTCGGCCGGTTCTTGCACGCTCGGCTCAGGCGGAACCTGACAATTTTTCGTGCGTGCAGCCGGCGTTGATAGATTTATAATACTTATAATATTTATAATACTTATATGATTTATAAGATTATTAATCAAAAATATTTCATTGGAAAAAAAATTCCAAAATAAAGGTAGATTTTTTTGCGAAATCTTACATATTATCATGAAGTGTATAGAGAAATATTTTAACGATTATTTATTCCATTTATTTTACGAATAGCTATTTTACTGTGTAGCAGAGAGAGCCATATCGAGGCAGAAACAGCGTGACGTCACAAGGGCGTGGCAAACGACCGCTTAGCGACGGTAATGGCGCCGCAGGTCCACCACGCCGAACTTTCAAGCAATCCTCGTGACTCCAACTGCGGCAGAACTTTCCGCCTCCCTCTACTAACAATCCTCGAGCACATCAAGTGCTTGCGCCCTGGACTGCTTTGTAATTTACCGTTCGCCCAGCCCTCTCATCGGGACGTCATAAATACCGGCGCGCGAGAGGACGGTTGTTACCAACCTTCCCGCTGAAATATCCCTCCCTGCGCGGGCCCGGCAATCATTCCGCGCGAAGCGTGCGGGCGATGACAGGTCAGTGGCGAATGTTGGAGTTTTTAAGAGTGGAGAATAAGGACAAAAAGACATCTTGGATTCAAGAGATATTGTAACGTAACAATTTTTCCTCTTTTATTAATAAAAAATTTGTATTCGCTGAGGCATTGCTCAAAATTAAATGGAATTCCTTAAAAATGAAATCATAAGTATTCAACATTGGATTCATTTATGAGTAATAATGATTGTAATTATTATATCCAACGACACAATAATTTAATTACGTATGTTAATAAAATTTCCTCGCCCGCAGTTATTCTCAATCCATCCGATTCTTTTCACTGTCAAAATTTGGAGCTTTTCCCCACAAAAGTTGAATTTTTCACCACCAAAAATTTTACTCTTTCACCTCCAAAAATTGGACTTTTTCAGCCCCTAAAATTTGATCCATTCAGTCTACAATTAGACATTTTTCTAAAAACAAACTGTCCATTCCATTACAACAAAAGTGGGCTTTGCAGTAAAATCTATACCTTTATGACCACTATAAATTCTACTCTTCACTCACAAAACTGGTACTCTTTCATTAGAAAATTATTAATGATCTTTTCGGTCCACAATAAGACATTTTACCACAAAATAATGGACTTTTCATAGCTAAAAATTGAATTTTTCCCTCGATAAATCTTATATTTTTCAGCCCTACAAACTGGACTATTCACATTCAAAAGTTATATCAATTATTAAAAAATTAACACACTCATTCACCTCCCAAATAAGTCTTTTGGCCACCAAAATTTAACTTTTTCATCGACAAATTTCTGCCTTTTTTACAGCAAAAAATTTGACTTTCCACCAATAGAAAAACTAAAGTATTCACAGTAAATAAATCGACTTTTCACAGGTGTCTGACAGCTTAATTTAACAGCTGGAAACAGCTACAGGCACGGGTATCATAAACTCTGTTGCGGCAGCAAACGTTCTCACGGAACTGAAGGCCGCCTGCTACATGGACACCTGCATTGCGGAGTACCGCGACTGCCTCGTAGCGTTTTGGCCACCTGTGTGGTGCGCAGGAGGCTCGCTTGCACTTCCCGACCGTTTTGTGGTACCGTGTTTCACGCGACTGACTGCATTTTTATACGTACGTAAAGATGAATTATGAAGTGAGAGATTGTTCAAGGTCTTGTAGATAGGTTGCTAGCTTGGCCTTGGGTGCGCATTGTTCATTTACAAACCACGCAACATTTTTGAAATGTGTCTACTAACCTTTCAAAGTGGTTGCACTTTCCGATACAAGATTAGTTTCATCTTTTAACCATTTTTACAGCATCGAATAAGGCTGGAACGGTTGTGTTAATGGACTTTTTAAGGTACGAAAAATTTAGTAAATAATATGTAAGTAGGATAAGTACGTGCGGAAGTCTTTATCTTTAATACTCCACTTTAAAATTAGACGGTCGCCCATTGAAAATTCCCTCAGAGGTGGATTACCGACGCCAGTTCAGTGCCTGGTACGTAGAGGCGATGAGACATGTGATTTAACAGCTAGTCTCGCCCTTATAGAGCTAAAAACCTTACGTGTGCTCAATGGCTGCCCTTTATCGAAACGAGATGACTGAAATTCGTGGGATCGCGAAGCTGATGTGGCAGAAGCTATTCGGATTGGGTATAACTCCTTTCTCTTCTTTTCCCCCCTACTATGATCGTCAACATTCCTTGATAGGCTCCACTTGGCTGCTCAGCTTTTATAACTGCGGCCATACGCACTCGCAGAAGAACGACTTCAAATGTGGCGTGAAATCGGCGTAATGTAGCAGCCTGAGGATCTCTACTACCCCTTTCAAGTTGCTTCGGGATCTAGGTGACTTCTTCAGAACAAATATCTTAGGGATTAAATTATTATATCACTCAGTCATGGTTATTTGTTACAATGCATACAAGCCTCTTCAGTAAGTGGAAATTCTGTTGTTTTTTTTTTTTCCTTTATGACATTTTATTATATGAGTCCCATGTAAATTTAACGAAGAGCTCTTTTGAGACACACTCATGCCCAACGGCTGGAAACAGTTTATGCAACAAATGAATAAAAAGAAATATTTAGCTTATGTCACGAACAAAAAGTATTTTACCCTACCTTTAACTTTATGAACACACAGAGCTAAAGAATTAGAACTTTCAGTTGGTTAAGCTCACATAATTGCGTTTTCTCTAGTGTTAAATTAATTTTTAATGCTGCAGTCTGTTAAGGATGTTAACTTATTTAACATTTGAAGATAACTATTGTGTAATTGTCAAACTACCAAAATAACTACGTCTTCGATTCTAGCGATGTAAAAACCTTTTGTAACTGTAAAAATTGTTTCCACCAACTTAATCTTTAGCGAAAAAAGAGAACTCTGTATTTTATAAAACAATTGTAATCCATTTTACAGAATTGTATAGATGTATTAAATTAATGTCATTAATTAATTTTAGTTTACAAGTTTTTTAAACACTGTACAATTATAATTCAATAAAATGTGTGTTTATGCCATATAAACACATATATAATTTTGTTTGATATTTTGTTTTGTGCCGTGTTTGTTTACACGAAAATACTTTCTTAATTAAGTAAATATGAATTATTTTATTATATACACAACTTCAGTTATTTTTCCCGGAATATTTGGCAGTCTTAAGACGAAACATTCAAAAAAATAAATCGAACAGTATTAATCCAACACTACATGAAATATGAGACAACAGACAACTTTATGGACCACTGTTTGGCTTACATTTAACAACATTTCCAGACCACGCAAACTAATGCGAGTAAAACTGTAGTCCCTCCTGAAATCGTTACATCCACACTAAACCATTTAATTTATGCTAAATCACGCCTTCAAAATACTGCCGTTTTAGAACTTTATGCGCTCATTCCTAAATGCGAATAGATTGAAATGCAAATTCGGTTAACTGTGGTCACAAATTCGAGGATTGTAGATTTACGTTACCGCTGAGCACTTTCTTCCAGCTCGCTCGTAACACTGCAATGTGTCATCCATGCGGTACTGGATGCCATTAAGTCACAAGGCAGCGTGGAAATGTTTCCCAAGGATCATTCCAAGAAGCGCTAAGATTACAGCGAATACACTGTACTGCAGGAGTTCAACAAAACCAGCGTGGACCTAACACCGAGAAAAACGAGCGAAAAACTTTTCTGTTACAGGTTTACCAGGAAACAGTAATCAGGCCTCAGTACCAATAACAGAAAGATCCGTACACGATAACAATTATATGGTACATCCATCCCAACTTATTGTTGTCCTTGGTATATACAATCTTTCGCGAAGCGCCTTGGGTACAGAAGCTAGAGTTCAGAAACTAATGATTTTTTTAATGTATTTTTTTTTAAGTGTAACTTCTTTAAAGCCGGCAGGATAAATCCAAGAGATGACTTATCAGAGCGTGACTGAAAGTGCAACGTTTAGAAATTCATTGATCGGATTAAGTAGAGTCGAGTGTCCAGTCACTTTCCTTTCTTTTTTTTCTTTTTTCTTTTTTGTGGCCACGTCCCAACTGTGCATCTCCAGTGTGTGCTTTATAGTTTAGTTTCAGCGTTCAAGTGAATTAAAGAAAATTTATCTTTTATCGTTCAAGTAAATTACTGACTTGTGAAGTTTCTCTTCTAAATTGCATTGCGGCCACGCAAAAATGTTTTGAAGTTATACTTCTTTATGCGTGGTATGGAAAAATAATGATATTAAAATTTAACGATGCCCGTGCAGCATGCAACAAAAATTTACCGAATGAAAAAAAGGCTACATACAAATAAAAATTATATATTTGCTTTAAAATCATATGCTTTAGTAATTGTATATAATACTTGTGCATAAAACTAAAAACATTTATTTTTTTTTGAAACTTTATTATAGATATTGCGTTTATAAGCTTTTTCAAGTGTATTTTTAAGTGTAATAATATAAGTGACGTTATGTTCCCGTATGTGTAATTTATTTGCATTATAAATTATTACATTATTTAATAAATAATTAAAATTAATATATTAGAATAAACATTAAGCATTTTTTATGATAATCAATATTTATTACGATTCATCTCGATTATTTTACTAAATTAAATAATTAATATTATGCACATGGTTATATAAATTTTGAATATTTTAGTTTTATTGAATTTATACTTCATAACCGTATTGATAACAGAACTCCAGTTCTTTTGTTATTTCATATATTATTAATTATTTTCATGGAAAATTAAAGTTGGTTTTATATCACGCCAAGTAAGTATAGCTTTTAACGCGCGTACATAAGTACGCGCACCAATTTTTTTTTCGCCCAAAAGAAAAAAGGTAATATTTATCCGCGCAAGTTTCGCCCAAGTAAAGAGTGATGGTGGGGGGCAGCCCCACCCCGCGGCTGCTGTGTTTAATGTCGCAGTCTGCCTGCGGGCGGCGGCCCGATAAGACACGGGTGCCCCGGGCCCCGAGGGGGGGGGGGGGGGGGAGGGCTGGAGCGTGAGGTCGCATCCTAAGGAGCGCGAGTAAAGCACACGCGTCGCGCGTCGCCGCAGGTCGCCCGTCAGACCACGCAAAGGGGCGCTCGCGATGAATGCTCGCCCAGACAGTTTCTTCACGTACGTAACTGCCAAATAAGTCCGTACCCGCCGCCCGATAACACTCAGCAAATTTCCGAGAAAACCTCGCGATTTCTTATCCGATGTGTAACACTTTATTCTCTCAGTAGGAACGGAGGTCGCGTGGAACGGAAATGTGTGACCACGGGTGCTGCCATCTGTGGCGGACGGCGCGAACCAAAGTTCACAAAGACAAATATAAACTTAATGGTATTACTAGGGACCGGAAAAATTCGCGGATTCAATGACCTCTAGGATAGCCTCCATTATCCTCTGCACTTCTCAAGTAAACACGCGTGTTCATTGGGTACTAGATTGTGAGGCGTGATTCGACGCTTCTTTGGTCAATAGTCTCTCATTGGCCAGAGAGTTCCAGTTAAACTGCGAGCCAATAGCAGAACCAGCAGAATTGTACACATGTTTGAATTTCAGCTTATCTCGAAATGAATCCGCGAATTTTACCGGTCTCTAGGTATTACCTGTGTAATGACTTTCAACAAGAGGGGCCGTATTTCAATAAAATTCCTGGTCGGAAATCACTTCCAAAACATAGGATTAGAATTATTATTTTTTTCATTTTTTTTTTTTTTTTTTCATTTTTTATTGGAGCCGTTTGTAATTTCTATGTGCCAATATAATGATTCAACAGTCGACGTAGCTTCTCCGGCAGAATATTCTAGCGGCGGGTGCGAAAACTACGTGTTATTCGCGTCAATGAATGTAGTTTTAAAAACAAATTTTCGTACATTTATCATGCTCGGCATTATTTTAAAGAATTTTTACGTTAAATTTTGTGTGCTAGTTTCGTATTATAAGTTTCTTTGCAACAAGAAAACACGCGAATTCGCTCGTTACCGAGTCTCTGGCGAGACTGGGCAGCTTCACGCTGCCGCTGAAAGAGTCGCACAAATTATATTCGTCATTCGACCTTGCGCGCTTTAAAATGTTCCAGAAGCTCTTTAAGAACTTGTTATTTCTGAAAAGTCTTTTAACACCATAATTTATTCCTTCAAAAACCAAGGATTTTATGGTATTTGAGGACTGAAGGATTTTACTGGCCCGGACCTATTAAAAACATATAAAATGGTTAAGAGTTTTTTTAACGTAGCCTATAAAATATTAAAAAGAAAATTTTAATTTAAAAAAATAACGTTCTTATATAAAAGATTCATAATAAAATATGTTTTAAAATTTTACCTGTCACTATAATTTTAACTTCGCAAACGTGTCGTGTTTGGTGACATAATATTTTATAAAACTAACCAAACACATATAATATCCTAAAAATATTGACACATATTCTAATCATAATTCACACATATTAATCCACGCGCATCGGTGATAACACAGCTGAACCTGAACGATGTTTTCTTAAACATCAAAAAGGTAGTTTCGAAGCCGGATTCACTCGGGTCTTAAATGTTCACCACAGTCCCGGCAGCTTAGCTCCACCAGACTCGAGACGCCTCGTCCGAAGGGAAACCTACGATTCACTCGTCCTTCTGGACATACCCGAATACTGACGTTGGCAATTCTTTTTTTCACAGACGAGAGAGCCACACCCGAAGTTCCCCGAAGTTCATGCTCGCTTTTTTTTCCGTTCTATCTCATTGTATAAACCGGTGTGGCATTAAATTTTGCGGTCGATTAGGATAGTTTAGCTACATTATAAATACTTTAAAACATTGTGGATGGTTGGTTATATTAGGTAAGTATAGCTACGTTAAAAATATTGTAAAATAATTTGATGGTTGCTTAGCAAATAACTTTTTAATATGTAGCTATCCAGCGCTAGGAAACCGTTTACCTGATTTCACAGTATCTTTAATGTAGCTATCCTAACCAAATCAACCGTCCACAATGTTTTAAAGTATTTATAATGTAGCTAACCTAACCTTTTACAATGAACAAAAAAAAACCGAAGATGCACGATCGGGCGTTTGGCTCTCTCGTCTGTTGAAAGAAGGCTTGCCAGCGTGAGTATTCGGGCATGTCCAGAAGGACGAGTGAATCGTAGGCTTCCCGGGGACGCACACGTGGCGTCACGTGACGCCGCGGGGATGTGACGCGGGAGTCCGCGCATGCGCCGACTGTCAGCTGTTGTTTGACGTGCTCCGCTGCCGGCGGATGCGAGGGCTGCTTGCGTATGCATTAGCCACGTCGCTCTGGGCCCCGGGAAAAGATTGGTTGTCGGGGCGGCGGGGAAAAAAAAAAAATACACACACACCTACTACAACACGCGACGACCGATATTTTCATGTTTTACACCAGAGCCTGTCATGACAAAAAAAAACCGGTTCTACGTTCGCTTGACAGTCTCATTTTTTTTTATTACAGTGTTCGTAATCTAGTCTCTGATAATCGAGGCATGGGGAAAATGCGATGGTTGTTGCCTTGAAAATTCCAACTTCCATGTCACATACTCGAAATTCTGTGATCTTAAGATAAGTCACATTTCATGTACAACGTTCTTGTCCAAAGGAGGTATTGCAAATGAAAAAAAAATGGGTGCGTTACGACTTTTAGAGACGCGTATTTCAGTCGAAATGTTCGAGAAAATCAACACAGTGACGAATGTTTTTTTGGACAAATCTAAATTAATTTACCAACACAACTAATACACGCACGGAAAATAAAATTGTGGATGATTATCTGTGTACTAAGATGTTTTGCGGAACAAAAGTTCATCATCAAAATGTTGTTTCAAAGTGACGATAACTGAACGTTGGGAGTCGTTTGCAAAATGCTGATCTGAAGAAAGTCGAAAAATCTCTAAACTCAACAGCATCACTAACAAAATATTATGTTGGGAATACTGCTTGGATTTAGTTTGAAATTAAAGTTTAGGAGTTCGCAGATGCTACCTCGCTCTTCAAAATTATGGATGTGCAGGTAATCGCATACAAAAAAAATCGCATGAACGTGAGCACCAACGACGTTCCAATAGCTCCAGTGTTAATACATATATATTTTTTTGTGTCATTACGTAACCCGGAGTTCTATTTTAAATAGGTATTCCTAGAAATCAATCTCAAGACTATCTTACAGCCAATCAATTTATTTTGGTTTTCCGGAGCAAAGTGTAACAGCTCCACAAGTTACGTTCATATTTTCTTAGGGAACTTGCTAATGATATTAAAAATTATATATACACGAGGGCTATTCGTAAAGTAATTTTCGTTTGGTCATTTAAAAATTAAACTCGTGAGAAAAAGTTTTTATTGATAGTTTTAGTTTACTAAAGACCTACTTTACTTTTGTACATAACCGCAATTCAGTTCCAAGCACTTTTCACGACTCTACCAGTTTCTTTAACCCCTTTGTATAGAATGTCGCCGCCTGGAAATTAAACTAGTAACAATTGTAAATTTGTAATTTTTTCTGTAATTGTTGGCCCACGTTTCATTAAATCAACCAAAATGATGCCCTTTTGGCTCCAAAAAACGGTAGGTAACCATCATTTTTCGATTCAAGTACGGAGATAGTTTACATGTTTTCCTGTTGTGTTTCCTAAGCGCCTGTACATAGGCCACACAAATGGCTTTTTAGAAGTCGTGATGCTTATGTGCAAGGCGTCCGATTCATTCATATATATAAATATACTATAAACATAGCAGAATTGCTCGCAATCGTAGTGAATTTATGGAAAGAAAAATCCCTACAAATGAGAGAGATTCTAAAACTCTTTCGGGGTCTTTTTCACGTTTTTCACGTTTTATATGGCATGTCGTAATTTGGAATCTTACTTTTGGGTTTTCCATTCATTTATCACAGCTGAACAAATTATTACGGCAAGCGACTAAAACCAATCTTCTGAAGAATTATATATCAACAGCAGTACTAGGGATGTTGGTTACGTTTTGCATGATTACTTTATATATATGTGTATGTGTGACGGGGAGGGGGGGGGGTTATGATATTCATTTTAACAGCCATTGTATTTGATAATATTTTCATAAAATAACACTTTATTTTTCTGCGTACTTTATGCGTAATTAAATGTCCGACACAATCTATAATTTTTGTTTGCCATAACTAAGAAAAACTAAAATTCTTAAAAAAACTAAACAATATATTGTAAAATAATATCGTTACTTATTACAGAATATTTTTTTTTACTTCCATTGAAGAAATAATTAACAGTATGTCATATTATAAGGTGAATAACAAAATGAATAAGTTGAACATTAATCAAAGCCACATGCTATTACTTTCCATCATTTTTTTAATGCTCAAGGAATTTGATTGGTGATTATGCACAACCAATTAAAAATGAAAAAATTTACATGAGATTTTTGCGAAATATTATTGTTTATAACGTCCATAAATGAACAGTGTTTAAGAGAAATATTAAAAAATAAATTACTAGTTACAGTTTAGACTTAAATTTACCTTCACTTTGTTTGTACCAGGTGTGCTCTACAATAAATTTATTTATTTAATCTGGTATTTGGCCTCCTCTCTCACACAACTTGGATAGTTTTTCCTTAGGGGTTTTCAGAAAAAAATTAACGTTGCGTGTAAAAGTGTTTAATACTTTGGTATCGGTAACCCACACAAGAAATAACCCTTGTATATTATAAATCACATCTGCAGTGCGCGGTACGAGAGCCGATTGGGTTAAGCTACAGCATCTGCTTTGTGCTGCACTCTGTCGACATTATTTGAAACTACATCAAGTAGCGCGGGTGAGACTGATACCGCTACCTAACAACAGTTTGAGCAACTATGGCGCCGAACAAATAATTTGTATGTATGGTGGCTGGGACTAACATTTAAACACAGCAATTTTCTTTTAAAAAATGTGAATAATTTTTATCACAAAATCTGTTTGTTTAGAACAAAAAGATCCTAAGCGTTAAGGCCCAGCCACAATCAATAAAAGTTTTCACGTGTACATCCTAGCATTATACATTACAGTTGAATTCCATGTTTTATCTAAACACAATCGTATATTTCAATAAGCATTTACACAAACCCATATTAGTATTAATAAAGGTCACTGTAGGTTAAATACTTGCATAATGCTACGTTATTTCTCAAATCGTGATGTGTTTTCGGCCAATCAGATGCTTTAAACGTCCCCCTAAGTTGTCATTTGATAACTTTATTTAATAAATATTAAAATGTGTATTTTGATTAGATTATGGCGAATATTTTTATTTATTTATTATGTAGTTAAGCTAGCTATGAACATTACCGTCTAATTTCCAAGGCGGAAATATTTATTTCTGCATTTAATTTTGGGATTCCCGTATTATAATATATTTTAATATGTAAATACTGTTTTTTTGTTTCAATTACAAGCTACTGGCTACTACAATAACAGGATTATTTTTTCGAAGGCTAAAGCAACCAAAGTAAACAAAGTAATGTGGTTAAGTACATGTCCATTGTAGCCAGGACGCTGTGCTAGTTGTGTGTTGTGTATAAGTTTATCGTTAAAACTATCCATGTGATGTGTTAATACTATGTTGTGTCCGGGCCTCAGACTTTTGTGGTCTCAGAAATAATTGGCCGCAAAGAAAAGTTAGTGTCCTCTTTGCCAAAAAATTATAAGCTGCGGTGCTGCGATTAGTTCAATGTGATTAACTTTCGAGTATGTTTATTAAGGCCTAAATAGAGTTACTAATCTTAAATCGTAAACTCTTCCTCTTTGAACGTTAGCAAATAATATAGCCTATAAATAAAATAAAACATTTGTTAGTGGTGGTCAAATGTTAAGACTACTATTAAGCATGTCATTAGGCTATTTTAAAATTTAAAAAATCGAGATTTTAAAAAAAAAAACAGCTTACCTCCAACCATGGGTGTAGATAATTTGAAGAGCCCCGGGAGGGGGGGGGGAGGGAGAGAAGAGACCTCCCACCCCTCGAAATTAAGAAGTCCCTTAATGTAGGAGATCACTTGCGCTTGCAAAATCGTAACACTGTAAACAAATTTTCTCCTCCCCCCCCCCCCCCCCCCCCCACCACCTCTCCGTGAATCCAACAGTTTTTTGCGCCCATACTTCTAACGCACGTGAAAATATTCCTTACATTGTTTTCTCGTAAGCGGTCCTGCTCACGTGGTTACAAAGGATCGTGTTTTTTTTTTTTTTTTTTTTGCCGGATTGCCGGAGTGACTGAACGCGCGGAGCGCTGATCTATTTATTCGAAAGAGCGGTCTTCTGGTCTGGAATTGGAAGCTGGGTCTGGGTGTTTTCGATTCCCGATAGAAGCCCGGTCGCTGTGGACTCCTAGCAACTCCCTGCTTATCCTCTGCTGGGACTCCCTCTGCGTGGAGCGAGAGTTGCTTTTCTCCACTGCGCGCGCCTCGTGGTATCTGTTTCCAATAGTCGCTTCTTCTTTTTTTTTTTTTTAACCCATCGAACACGAACACGCTGTAGTTGGAAGCGGGGGAAGTGGATGGAGGAGGGGGGGGGGCGTCCGTGTACGCTTCAGATGATTTCCAATGAAGTTTAGTTTCAAAGTTTTGAGTTAAAGCGCGGCCCGTTTGTGCTCCGGGAAAGGATGGCACGTGAAACTTTATAATTGCGTCGTAAAAGAAACATTATACATGCGTGTATACAAGGTGAGTCTGGATTTGACCGACAATCTAAGGCTACAGGTTCATCACGAAAAAAAAAGTTGAAAACACACATGTTCGACGTATGGTCTAATGTGCTTACTAAGGCTAATATAAAAAAAATTAATTTGAAGCGGCAAACCTAGTTTATTACAAATGTTAAAGAAAGTATTTCCAAAGACACATTAATCGTCTGAATAATGTTTTATTGAACGAAACGAAATAGATTGCCCTTCTTTTTCACCCTTAATCCCACAGATTTTTTATTATACTCTGTTAATAAATTCACAACGAAAACTGCAACACCTGGCAGGTATGCAACAATCTTTCACAAATCAGGGGGCACAGATTTTTTTAAGTTAATTAAACGCATAAAAGTTATTTTTAAATTAACTTCTAAGTAAAAAATAAAATTTAGTTTTGACAGGGGGAAATTGACAATCCCACAATCTGTCTTAAAAATTCATTTTACTTCCACATCACAAAAAAAAATGTATGAAAATAAAAAAGGATGTTACACACAATGATTTCATTGAAATCATGTTACGATAGCATAACCTTTTGCAGTCGTAGTAGAATTTCGTTCAAATAAACATTATTCTGAAGCTTAGTGTTCCACTTATAAAACGTTCTCTATTATTTGTAGTAGACCAGTTCTTCAGTTCCAAAATCGAAGCTTTTTGGAAGCACTTTATGTACACCATTTAGTAGTATACTGTATGTTTTCAAATCATTATTTTTGCTTGATGGACCTGCAGCCGAGTATTGTCGGTCGAGCCCTCGACCCGACTACCGGCCAATCGCAATCCTCAGTTTACGTTTTCGTCAAGTTGGCCGCAGGGTCAATCCATAATATGAAGCGGTACAAAAAAATTATTGGTAGCTCCATCAATTTTTTTTTTAAAAAAATAATATAATTTGTGCTTTGTTAACATTATGTATTGACAGTTTAAAACTGGCGCAATTAAATTTTTATTCTCACTGGTTTGATTATGGCAGCCATTTTGTTGCCCTGGCGCACAACTTTTTACATTTACTAGTGTTTACCTACATTGCCATATCTTAGCTTTGGTATGTCATAGCATGATGAAATAAAATCTGAGGTTAAGATTGCCAATTATTTTAATATTAACTACATATAAATGTTAAAATAAAACGTCTGCACGGAGGATTGGAAATAAACACGTGCACAAACTGAGAGCAGAGCTTCAGGAGTGAACTACGCGAGTTAAAAAAAAAAAACTGCTCAAAGGGATCCGAGTTGTGACTGTTCCCGGAAAGCATTCAAAGACACGCTGAGAACGGGCGTGAGTGGTTCTGCTTTCATATTTCGTTTTTAAACTGTATTTTTTAAGGAAAGCAAAAACTGTTAAAACGCGTGTTTTCGGTATGATTTTCAGGTATGAAGCACCCGGTAAAGATTCTTAAAAAGCAATAAAGGTCCTTGCATTAGACGTTTTATCTTCATTTCTCCGCCATTCAATGTGATGTTTACTTTTCTCATCTCATAGTTGCCCTATGCACGACGGGAAAAAATCTGCCTGGCAGTACGCAGGATTGCGATTATCACTGCAGTATTATAGGACCTAAGGTTTGTGCGCTTTGCAATCTCGGAACATCCGGAAAACAACAGCCCCCGTCCCGTCCCTCCCTAAAGTTGTTTTTCCCCATAGAGCCGTCTTCGTTGAGAAACTCGTGAATGTCGCTGTTGCATCTGAGGGTGTGTTCATGATGGTCTTTGTTGCCGGGTGCGCGCGGAGACGTGGCGGCCGCGTGTGACGGGTGTGACGGGCAGGTGATGGCGCGAAGTGACGCCCCGCCGACGCGACGTGAGTCACGCCGCGCGGACGTGTGACGCCGGAAGCAGGAAGCTGTTTCTTTTCGCGCCTCGTGACTGGCGGGTTACCTTCACATCCTTTGTCGGCAGCCGCGAGCTGCGTCGTTGCTGAGACAGCTGCCGCCATCTTGCACTGGCCGGCAGTGTCTCTCTCACACACACAACACCACCCCCCCCCCCCCCCTTTTTTTTTTTCCTGGTAGTCTTTGCGCGTGCTTCGCAGCCGTGCGGGTTTAACATGGGTGCGTTCAGTCGGCTTCATCATAATCCAAAATGCTCTAATGTTGTCTTGTTTATGACTTTTCATTACTCATTAGTGATTACGGTCTTTAGTCGTTTCATCTTCCAGTAAACTACGCATTGTTCCTCTTTTTTTTTAAGACATACGATTTATTTTCATAATATAATATATCATAAGGTCTACATAGATTTCCTTAAATTTTACTTAATTTTTACCCTTTGAAAATTAGAAAATGTATTTTTTTTTTTTAAGCTCTTAACAATACTATTTATTCTGTAATTTAACATAAACATATTAAAACTTTGGCGTTAATTTTGCTCGTATTTTATTGCTGCAAATTAAATTTAAAAAAATTTTAAATCTAGTAAATCTGTACCTGATTGCAAATGAAGTTCTTTAGCCTTCCAGTGAATTTAAGCTTTTGTTTTCCGCGCGTTTATTTTATAAAATTAAAGATTTTTCCCCCACATTACAACGCAAAAATCATTCACTGGCGATTATAAAGCTCAAAAAGACAAACACTATGGTTATGTGTTCCAAATTAGTTAACGTGTTGGTATTTTAAAGTTATGAATAGAGAAAAAATATTTTATTAAAAAGCTATTTAGGAAACTTGAAATAATTTATAAAAACATTCTCATTGTATATGACTTAAAATGAATTGTTTTGTTGTTCAGTTTCTAATAGAATTTAGTGTATTGTATTAATTCATTTGATTTTTTTGATGTGTTGTCATCGTAGGTCTCGGTATGTGGCATATTTTAATGTTATGAATAGAGCATTTATGGTTCAATTTAAAGAAAAAATGCCTTATTAAAACGCTATTTAGGAAACTTGAAATAATTTATAAAAACATTCTCATTGTATATGAATGACTTAAAATGAATCGTTTTATTATTCAGTTTCTAAAATAAGTTAGTGCATTGCATTAATTCATTTGATTTTTTGATGTGACATCGTAGGTCTCGATATACGGCAATTTGTAGAAGTAATTTCGTGAAAGGAACGGATGTCGATTGGAACGGAAATATGTCCCTAAGCGCGGTGCGGCACTTTGTTTAAGTCTCAGAAATCTCGAAAATATGGTGGACCCACATGATACATCCGTATATAATAAATTTCGCGAACATCAAGGGATGTTCTAAGCGTATTACATTCCCCAATGTTCGCGAAACACGCACGGGTGAATGTTGCCACACGTGGGTCCGCCATCTTGAATACTTCGGCTCGTGGCTATAGCAGTTTCTGCATGGGACTTTAAACATATCAATAGAGACCTGAAAAATTCGCGGATTCATTTCGTGATAGGCTGAAATTCAAACATGTGTACAATTCTGCTGGTTCTGCTATTGGCTCGCAGTTTAACTGGAGGTCTCTGGGCCAATGTGAGACTATCGATCAAAGAAGCGTCGAATCACAAGCTACCCAGTGGAGACGCCTCACAATTTAGTACCCAATGAACACGCGTGTTTACTTGAGAAATGCAGAGGATAATGGAGGCTATCCTAGAGGTCATTGAATCCGCGAATTTTTCCGGTCCCTACCTATCAAATATCCGCTATTTCATTGTATTTCTGGTGCATACTAAAATTTTACCTTAAACGCGCCTAAAGAAGTATAAGTAACCTCAAAAACGTAGGCAATGATAATTCCGGTCTAGGGATAAATGCCACATGTTCAGCATTGAAGCATTTACATGCGACACGTTCGGTACTCCTATTGTTCGTCAAACATAATTATAGCTAGGTTTTAAAGAGGGGGGAATTTTTTTAGCGTTTTTTCCCCTTAAAATGCATACTTACTTTTTATTATATTTATCACGCTCGGCACTATTTAAAGAAATTTAAGTTATATTTTGTGTCCGAGTTTCGTATTATAAGTTTATTTGCAAAATGAGAACAAATTAATTTGCTTGATACCGAGGTTAAATTTTTACACATCACTGACGAGTACTGAAAGACTCGATCACATATTTTTCTTCGTTTTTAGTGTTACAAACTAAGTTCATTTTAATTGATAATGATTTTTGTCTATCATAAATATAATGTAGCGAAAAAAAAATGCGCATAGTGTTTTAATGCATTGTTACCACGAACGCAGACAGGACCACGACGCACGCCAGGTTCGTAGCTGGCTGGCGGCCCCGCACGGCCACTGACGTCACGAGTCGTCCATTGACGTAGGGCATGCCACGCGTGCCTGGCCGGACTACAAGGGTCCTCGCTAACCCCCCCTTGCTTCTTTCGCAGTCCCACCTCAGGCCATTGTCAGTTACCCTTTTTAGCGGACTGGGAATACTGCGGGTTTCCCGAGGCCGCCGCGCGGAGTGGCGGGAATAAACACCACCTTTCTGGACTTTTCGGTGGTCGGTCAAAAGTTACACAAGATTTCCACCCCACCCCCCTTCCTCAGTTGGTTCCAGAAAGTCTGCCAAGAGTATAAAAGCAGCGACGCCGGCCTGCACGAGAGTTCAAGCGAAGAGTGGAGCAGCGGAAAGAGTCTCCCCCCTCGGGGAGTGATACTGGCGATGCCCGTGCGATCAGCGGGAGGTGAAGAGGGCAAGTGGCCCTTGCTGAGAGAACCGGACCTATCGGGAGGCGATACCTGCGAGTGAAGTCGGGTGCGACGAGCGATAGTTGGGACTGTACTGCGGCGCGGCGTGGGTGAGTGTGCGAAGGAAGCGGACAGAGGCGGACAGAAAAGCGAGCCACTGTCGAGCCAAGCTCCAGTCGAAAATGTTAATGTTTCAATGACCAGTGTAGGACTAATTGTTGTGGACAGAGATCTTGAGTGCATTAAATAAATTGATGGTGTAGACATTAGTAATAAATAAAACTGAACCAATTAATTGGGCTATGCCTTACGAACCCAGTTTTCTCCCCACATTATACTCGTAACAGTATTATAGGTATGTTTGGATTAAAAAGGTGGCCGGAGTAGAGAAAGCATGATTATTTGTTTGCATTTTTTTAAAGAAAAGTTAGGAGTTCGTTTTTAGAATTTGTTTGTTTTCCTGTACCCACATATAATCACCACACTATATTGCCATCTATGAATCTACGAATGAAGTAACGTGATGGAAAGTGCGTGACGATAGAATGAAATTGAAATAATCAACTGTCTACTTATTTTTGTTAGCTCAAACGGAGGCACTATAGAGCCATCAGTCTAAACTAGTAGAGTAATAACAATAAAAAAAACGCCTCAAGACATATTTATTGCCTGGATGATCGATACAATTTCAGAACGGTGAACGTTTTTTTTTTCGTTATAAAAAAACAGTTCTTCGACATATTATTGACTTAATTATATCTGCTGATTTCATTCATAATGGTTACACATAACCATAAAACAACAATATTTAACAATAAATAATGTTAAATGATAAATTATGTTTGTAATACTAATTATTTAATTCATAAATTTGATTCCGTCATAAACATTAAATTAATATTTAATTATAAGTATTGACGCTCTCTATGGATTCACAAACGAACTAGGTAGCTACGGTAGCGCTATCCATCGTGTAGTTTTCAAACACCGCGTGGGTACGTGTCGGGCTGTCGCAGAGCAGGAAGGGCCACGGCCTCCAATGGCATTTGGACACAAAGCCAAGGCGTTGTCGAGGGGACCTTCCTCGTCTGCACGCTCCTCCCAGCCTCGGCCTCGCCTCTCGCCGGCGACCGGAATACCAACACGCCAGTCCGTCTCCTCCTCTGTGCGCACCGTGCGGCGTGGGGGTTGTTCCGCAAGCTGAGCTCGTGCGCGTTCAGTTGGGAGTCTCAGCCATAGCCTTAATTAGCATTAACCACACGCGCCAGCAACAAATATAAGAAAATTATTATGTAGGTGAACCAAAATTTTTACATTTAGTTTGATCCCTAATTTTACGTAATTAATCTGCTTGGTTATAGTTTGTGACCGTGTGTTAGGTCAAGAACTACTTGAATATTCTTTTTTTTTTATTTTTTGTTTCGTACACTAAAAACGCAGTCGAGTACGTGATAAATATGTATGGTTAAACCTTGCCTGATAACTGTTGTGGGAAAAGAGAAAACATGTGTCGTCGGGATGTAAATTATGAACAATGTGGGAGGCCTCTAGTGTGTGGGAGGCCTCTCATCCTGGTTGGGTCTGCCTGACAAGTCCACGCCCTTCGGCGTTGGAACAATTCGCGGTTCCAATGAACTACAGGATAGACTCTACAGTCATATTCAAGAGTCCCCGCTCATGGGTCGCTCACGTGAGAGATCTGCAGCCTGGGTTGCCTGTGATTCGAATATTTTATTGGCTTAGAGTCCTTCACACAAACTGTGAACCAATAATAAAGCAGGTGAAAAATAAATTCTAATTTAAAAAATATTGATACGGGAACGTCAATTATATAAATACTCTAATATTCAAAATAAATATACAACTTAAAATGAATTTCATTAAATACAGCCCACCTGGTTAAAAAAAACTTTAAAAAATTGTTTCGCACACGTTTAACATTATGTTTTTTTTTTTGTAATAGGAAGTATTAAATGATAGTTGTACTTTCGTGTTTTAATTTTACATATGCGAAACGTAATTAATTTTATATTACTTTAAGTAATATAGAAATATATTATATATAAGTAATTAATAATTTTTTATGTTATGTTAGTATTAAAATAGTATATTAGTACCTATATATAGGCGATGTGTTTGAATGTATCAGTTGATTCTTGAAGGCACTAGTTAATGGTATATTCCCATTTGCGTGTTTACGGTGTTTGTAGCTACCACTTAAAATAAAGTAAATTGGTATTAATTGCATTAGATGGGCATCTATGTACTTTACGATCGCGATTTTACGAGGAAAAGATGATTATGTATATTTTTTAAACAGCGCTAGATTGTTTCAAACCACCAACGAACACCATCTTACATTTCTAATACAAACTTATAAATATCCTTAATTTTTTACCATGAAATATAAATTACATAATAGTTTATTAAAATGTTTTAAAGAAACCTAGATCCTGAACCCGAAAAAATTCTAATAATATCCTAGATCCAGATAATTCGGGACAAAACTAAATTTATTTAGTTCAATGCTGTGTATTTAGTAGTGTGAGAATCATTAGTGGCCGATTCCAGAGAGAAAGAGAACAAGCGAGAGGAAAAAGGAATTACTTTTAACCTGGAAGTGAAATCTGTGTTTACTCCTTGGGCTGGGTGGGACTCGTCGAGTCGCGTCGTCAGCGCGACCGACGCGACGCAACGGACGAATGAACTCTTTGGAGGAAGTCGCGCCGACTCCTTCCCTTCTCACGCCGTCAACGCCGCGTAGCAGGAACGACAAGGGTGACGACCACCCCCCCCCCCCCCCCCAAGAGTTCAACTGCCTCTTGTTGCTTGGCCGGAGCTGGCTGCCACAACACACCCTCGCTGCCTACGTCATCGGAACTGGCGCAAAGTGCATGCTGTCGAAATTATTCCCCTACACACTTGTCCTCTCTGGCTTGCAAACCGGCACAACGGGAACTTAAAGCGGAAGGGAACTCAAACAAAAGCGCTACATCGGCTTCGTACTTTATTCCCTGTTCTTTACTTCTTGAAGACCAGTGAATTCGTTTTAAACGAAAGCATACATTCCAGTGTGCTTACAAATGTTCTTGGGGGGAGGGGAAAATTCACCTTTGACCCAAAATGTTTGTGATTTTCAAATTAGTTAATGGGTTTTAAATTATATACTTTTAGTACACACTTAATATACGTGCGTTATAATAACAATGTATATGTTTTCATTACAAATAAATAAAACCAAAATAACATTCAAGAACACATAACTTTACAACGTTAAATGAATGTGCTAGACATAGCTCCAAAGTGTACCGCCCCTGCCCCTCTCCAAAAAGGTATTGTCTGATCCGTCCCAGCATATACAAAATTGCAGGGTAGACTGTGTGAATGGAGCAAGACATCGCTCGTGATCTGTGAAGGGACTGTCGCAGCATTTTCCTGCAGCTGGAGTGATTTGTGACTTCTGATGGAAACAGTCAGAACGAAACTGTGAAACGAACCAAACCCCACTGGGGAAAATTATTAAATGAGTCCATTGTTGGGTTCGCATTAATTTGTATTGTTGTACACTGTATTTTCTGTGTATTTTCCAGGTTATTAGTTTATTATCATCTTTGGGTTCCCATGTCTATCGCTGTGTTGCCCACAGTTGTCGTTTTTCTGTACATATTTACTGTTTTTTTTTTGCAACTGTCTCGTCGTTCTCAGTCCACTGTGATCGTGTGTGATGTGATATTGTTCTGATTAATTCTTCTTCCACGGAATTCTCTGTGCTGTCTTTTCATCCAGCATCGGCTGTTTTCTTGCTTTTTTTTTGTGTGTGTTTGTGTATTATCTTTCTATGTATGCACTTTCTTCGTGTTTTTACTATGACATACTGTGCGAACTAGCGATGGTTTATGTCAAAAGTAATTATTTAAATCAATATTTCCCATTGCAAGAATCATTCAAAGAACATTGTCCATGATGTTCAGTTTTTTTTTTAATTAGACGATACTTCTGATATGGTATATTATTATTATTATTTCCTTTTTATTTACCGTATGAGTACGTGCCTATGAAGCAATGATGGGAAACGAAGCAATGGAATCTGACGCGCTGACGCGCCGCTGGAAAGTGTGTACGAAGATGGAACTAGAGAAAGTGTGAGTAAACACTTTCTTTATAAATGTTATTTCTGTTTTCTGGGTG
This sequence comes from Bacillus rossius redtenbacheri, assembly GCF_032445375.1. Classification (NCBI taxonomy): domain Eukaryota; kingdom Metazoa; phylum Arthropoda; class Insecta; order Phasmatodea; family Bacillidae; genus Bacillus; species Bacillus rossius. The sequence goes on from NC_086334.1 coordinate 8,237,711, forward strand.
AGAACTTTCCCTCGGATGGCGAGCCGAACGCACAATGGCGCTGCAAGGAGCTAGCCGGGTTGCGGCGTCGGAGGTAGCTGGTTCGAATCCTCGCGTTCGTGAGGCGTTCAAAGGATTAGTATCCTAAGTTATTTTGCTAATAATATTTCGGGTTATTTACATGATTTTTAATTAAATGCACAATATAAAAATTTGTTTCTAAAAGTATTTTTTCTACGAAACAAGTAATTGTGTAATGATTTTTATGAACTTAAAGGCAAAATTTTTATGTCAATCGTATTATGTACTGAAAGCATGAAATTATTCGGTACACAGTTTTTGTTTAACGATTCGTAAGTTGCTTTCGTCTTGAAATTATTTTTAGTATATCATTCATAAATCAATAAAAATTAGTTTTCCCAAACAACAGAAACATGAGTTTTTTTTTTTTTAGGTGTAAATGAAAACATAAAGATTGTTGATTTCCAAATGATATACTAAAAATAAAGAGTTTAAAGATGAATGCTACATACTAATGGTTAGAGACCTGCAAAATTTGCGGGTTCAATGACCTCCAGGATAGACTCTACTACACTCTACACACTCGGGCAAATGCCACATGTTCAATGGCTGCTGACTTGTGAGTCGTCTCGACTGTCTGTGATTCGACACTTATTTGAGCGAGGGTCTTTAATTGGCCCTCATGACTCCAGATTAACAGTGAACCAATGGTAGAAGCTGCGCTAAGGTATAATTATTTGAATTGTAGCATATCACGAGATTAATCCGCGAATTTTGCAGGTCTCTTCTAATGGTTTATCCTGAACTGTATACTATATGATTTAATGCTTTAAGTGCATGCTACGGTTGACATAAAAAATTGTCCTTAATTATTATATAAGGACTTGGTTATATTATTTCATAAACAAATAAATATTATTATATTAAGTATTTATTTAAAGTATTATGCCATGTACGACCAATTAGAAGCAAAATAATTTAGGATAACCCTCCTTAACGCAGTTTTTTTTTTAACTCGAACGTATCTAAAGTAATTATCAGTCTCGCATAGAAGAGTAGACTAACAATGATTATAAACGCCGCAAATTTGTTTATTGCCAAGATGCTCGATACAATTTCTAAATGGTGAAAGTTTTTTTTAAGTGTATTCTTTATGTTATTGACTATATTATATTGCTAATTTATTTTTCTTCAGTTATAATTTAAGCTATTAATTGGAAATAACTACCGTTAAAATAACTTACACTAACACAACAATAATATTCAATAATATTTTATGATTTCTAACAATTATTTATTACTAAATACATACTTTTGATTCTGTCATTAACATTTCAATTATTACTCAATTACAAGTATTAACGCTCTCTGTGAATTTACAGAAGAACTGGCTAGCTATAGTGGCGTTATCTATTGTGTCGATTTTAAACACTACCCGGGGTACATATCGGGCTGTTTGAGTTGCCACCCGCTGATCGTAACTGTGAAACGGGAACAGGGCCGCAACTAGGGGGGGGCAAGCGGGGCATACGCCCCGGGCGCAAAGCTGTGGGGGCGCCGAAATCGCTTTCATTGTAATTCCTACTACCTCTGGTAACTGTTAAAAAATTTTTGCATCGAAGTTACAGTAGCACAGAAACTGTTACATGTAGGTATGGAAAATGCTTAAATAGCACCATTTTTCCGTGGGAGGACCCCCGCTTTATTGGTGTGGTATGTGCAAAAAAAGAGGGGGGGGGGGGGCGCATGAATCCATTCATGCCCCGGGTACCAGACACTCTAGTTGCAGCCCTGAACGGGAATAATAAACGTAATTCTGCTAGTCCCCCTAGGAATCCTGCATATTTTCGCCCCTGGCTACATGTTCGCATTGGTTCGGCGGAGTAAACTCAGCTCTCACGCTCTGGCCCAACAGCTGCGGTGACTCACGACAGTAGGCCCGAGGACAATAAACCCATAACAGAACCCGCATCATTCGGAGCGTGCCCAGCCGAAGCGACCGCTGTCATTGGCCCTCGAACGGTTACAGCTTGAGAAACTACAAAGTATGAATTTAGTAATAAATACTTGTTAAAAAAACTTAAATAATTATTTAATATTATTGTGGTGTAAGTGCAGTTTATTTTAAGTTAATGTGAGATTGATCTTGTTTCAAAACTGATCAAGAATTACTCTAGGTATCTAAACATGATTAACACTTAAGTATGTACGTTTTTACGTTCTCAAACATGTTTTTTCTTAAATTTCTTTTCTTATGTTCCTAAGTGACGGTAAATTAATAAAAGGATGAACGAATGAACTAGGATTTAACGTCTTGTGTTGACATAGATGTAATTAGAGAAAATTAGTGGTGTAAATAAGTATTCCAAATAAGGCTGTATATATATATATATACATACATACACACACACACACACACACACACACACACACACCACCACCACCACCACCACCACCACCACCATCACCATATGTATTTATACTCACTCTATATATTTATTATGTATAGTGTTTATACAATGTACATGGATGATGGTAACACCCCTCTGACTGGTCGACTCTATGTATCTATTTCTCGTATAATTTCAATTATTCTATGGGCATAACATAGCTAATTAAAAGTTATTAAAATTTATTGGGTGCCGTTGCTATGTTAAATGAGTGTCCGTTATATTTGTTGTACGTAGTGAATTAACTATGAAACAAATGAAATTAAAATCATAAAAGTAAAAACTGTAATTGTGTAGAGTGAATGGGTATGACAATGTAAACAACACACAGTTTAATGACAAAAGACATGCAAACAACTATAACAAATACACTGAACAATATTAATTCTAAACAAACAATAACACAACGACTTTAACACTTATATTACCACACAGTGGGAATTTAATGGTGTTGTTATGAATAGTGATAAATTGTGCAGATTATTAGTGAGAAAAAAATTATGAATTAATCAGGTTAATTGTGGTTTTCCTGGTTAGGTTGACTGGTTAAAAATGCAGGAGATACGTAGGCACAGATTTATACTAAAGTTCGTTATATTGAAATTATCATTTGTCACAAGTTCTTATACGAGAAATAGTTAAATGGTTAATATATTCAGATTTCCGTAATTTAACGTCGATCAGTTTCAGTAAAATATACAAACACTAAAGAATTATTATGAAATTCCTTCAATAAATAATATTGTCACCTCGGCTAGTGCTCAGGGTTAGCATAAGTTCTGCTTTCAGACCACTGAGTAGAATATTCACTATAACTCATTCTGAAATAATCATTCAAATCTGTAATAAAGTTCAAAAGAATTAAAATAAAATAATGTTCAAAATTGTCCGAAATATCTGTAGTTAATTGGAATATAATTATAGTGTTCAATAATATTAACTTGTAAAATTCCGTGCTAGTGACGCTATCCAGCAAAAATATGGCAACTTTTAGCTTAGGCTCTAAGCCTCTAACTAATATGCAGATAATTTATCTATTTGCCGCCGGATCCCGTTGTAAATACTCACGGTCTTAGTCACCACAACACAAATTAGTTTATAATCACTGAATTTATATTATTTTACAAGATTATGTTAATTATATCGATTTATATAAGGACGGCGTCGGGATAGGCCCAGACGAAGAGACGCCTTTTCTTACTTTTTTCTATCATAATTCACGGACGCACTTCCGCCCACGGCGGTATGCTATTATACAGGATAGCCTGCGGCTGTAAACACTGCAGCCAGGAACAGGTAATCTGATGTACGTGATTACTAATCACATCAAAACAAAGTGGAAAAACTATTAAATATAACATATCTGTGGTGAGACAAAAAATACAATAAATAACAGAAGTGAAGTTACAACAATGAGTTAAATATTAAATCAGGTTAGGTTTGATGGTAGTATAGTCAGTTCAATGTTTATGAATGCTAAGCTGTAGCATGACAGATCCGTAGTTTGAAGGTCAGAAATATTATATAAGTGTTAAACAACATCATAGTATTATTAATAACAAAGAAATACATATATGATAATAAAACAATTAATAAGTAGTCTTATGTTGCTGTACGCGGTACCATGTAACCGTACAACCACCACCTTGATCCGAACCCTATTAAGGTATACTAGGGGGTTTAGTTGTCCCGTTATCTATTAAATTTTTCTTTCTTCATTAGGTTTTCCTTTTGTCTTGTTTATTTTAGTTTTTCTACGGGCCCTCTGTCTTAATGCTTTATATTTTGTCTTATGTGTCTCGAAATATTTATTTTAATTAAAATTTCTTGTTTATAATTATAGAAAATAAAATTAAAGTACATATTCATATTAAACACACCAATCATGTCTGGGTGGATAGCAGTGTCGACATAAATTTGTAAATTTGTCCATCTTGACGTACTTCTTCTTGTGATCTTATATCTTCGTTCTTTTATCTTCATTCCTAATTAATTAATTCTTAATTTTCTCCCCTATTATCTCTTCAAAATTTATTTGTCGAGTATTCTCTTCTAACTTCATAACCATCTTCATCTCTATTCTTATCCATGCCATATGTTATTTATTTCTTCATTCCTTCTTTTCCTTCTTTTTTCTCCATTTATTTCTGTATCTTGTGGTGTTAAAATAATGATCCAGCGGTGAACCCACAGGCCACGGCAACGTCAGTCACGTTTCCCACAGCGCGAGGCCATCGAAGGAAACCAAAGGCCCGGAGGGGAAATAATTTTTGTCGGGGCCCTTCCCTATTAATTAATGCACAACTCTTCAAACCCCACGATTATGAAAAAAATATATATATTCTAAATACTGTAAACGATACTGTGGTCGTAACTGTAAACGTGATCTGTGTTTATCGCATTATTTGTAAGGCTTCCCGTGAATTGTATTAACAATAGACTTGAAATATTTTATTTTTCTTATCATGATGAATTGAAGCATTTAAAAAACAAACCTAGAATCTCAACCCCCCTTCCCCTGGTCCAATGCTCCTGCTACAGCGAGGCGGGGACGGAACGCCCCTGTGGGAGAGTCAGAAGCACCCCGAGCAACCCGCAACGCTCGCTACGCTACCCAACGCTCGCCGCGCTGCCCAACGCTCGCGGGGAACTGGCGAGATACCTTCCTGGCCAGCAAGCCTTCGCCTTCAAGTCACGATTACAGTGGCGAGAGTTGACCTGCTTTCGCTGCTCCCCCCCCCCCCCCCCAACCACGAACTATACAAATAAATACCATATTACTGCGATACCTACCGGTTATCAGGCCGATCTCCCGAACGTGACCCTAATTGAACCACATAACGAACAGGCGCGATGGTGTCCGTGTTCGTCAACCGGACAGAGTCTGCTAAAAATATCCTTCTAATATCTTATTGCGCAATGTTATGTTCTTTAAAGTTTTTAGCTTTGCTTAAAATAAAGGTTGATTCAGTTTGTAACTGATATAATATTAATGTTCAAAGATCTTTTTATTTTAAGACCAATATTAAATCGTGCTTTCTCGATGTGGTTGGATAGAGAAAGGACGAACACTTCGGAAGGTTCACTTTTATGCTGGGCTCCAAACTACCGGTGCAACTTGGTGCTCATAAATTCTTATTGTGTTGAGGTAGCCAACCCTCAAATAATCACCCCCCTCTCCTCATCGGGGCGTCTAAGTTTTCATGGACACAGAAAATCCTGCTTCACTCCAAATGTTATTTTAATTGTTGAACTTCAATCTATTTTCATAAAATCAGGGAAGGAATATGGCAGGCAGCCATCCCAGCAATTTCTGGAAACGATGAAAGATCAAAATCAAGATGGGCGGACCGAGATTTGAAATAGGATTCTACCGAATGTGATTCAAAAGCTGCAACACTGCGCCACCTCGGTTAATGAAGTCAGTACATTTTTTTCCCCATACTGTTATAAATTCAAAAAAATCAATACTTAACGAATATTCATTATGACTCACACTTGTACCTACGCAACGACCATTTTTTTTGATAAAATTATCAATAACAACCGAAAATATGCAATCGGCAATTAGGAGGTTTTTTAAAGCTTGATCAGGAAGCTAAAATAAAATATTGTCACGTCTCACTTTCAGAGGGGGGAGAGAATCGTAGCTCTTGACATAGAAACAACTCGCTTGGCATCAACTAGTCTTAACTTCATAAAATACTTTACTGTACCTAGGATCATAGGTTCGTCATCCCGTACAGGATGTCTGGTGAGAGCTGAACTAAGGAGATTTTGCAAAATAACATAATACTTAATTAAAATTATTTTATTCTTAAAGTCAAATACTCAACATCATTTTAAAGAACATTTAAATAGCGGGATTACAATTTAAAACAATAATCTCTTTACTTCCTTAACGATTGAACGACCTTACAAGAGAGAGAATGAGAGAACTTCACTAAACACTTCCCTAGTCCTTCCGAATACCTCAAATCATAATTAATACTTAAAATTAAAACAAAGATAAGTCCATACTCACATTTTCCGAAAAGCCTTTCTTGATCGATTACTTTAAAAAAATAACGTAGGGGCCTCTCCTGCCCTTGAAATCCCGAACGAACATTACATTTTAAAAACTATGACGCGTGACCCCTGACGAGGGCCATAGCCTCCGCCCGAAAGCTTGACGACTACATTATGACCTAACTTAAATTAAACGACTCGTGGCCTCTGGCGTCGACCATAGCTTCCGCCCGAAAGCTTGAATTCCTACATCACGAACGAACTAACAACTCGTGACCACAGGTGAGACGCATAGCCTCCGCCTGAGTGAGCCCCGAGTCACCAATCACTTGCGCTTAAATTCGCGCGCCCTGCCGCGCCTAGCATAACAAAAGCTCGTTATTGAAGTCAAATTTACTAAACAACTAACTAGAACATCTGGGAAGACTACCCCCCCTCTACCCCGATGTGCAGGCCACACCGCGCGGCTTGTTACGACAGCGCGCCCCAGTAACTGCGGCCCGTGGCTGCGCCAGCGCGCGGCCAAACAAACAAACAAAATTCTGCAAGCCCGCAGCGCGCCGCGCCGGCCCCGTGCCCCAATTACATGGTCACGCCACTTGCGCTGACGAGTGAACAGAGCAGCCAGCCCAGAGTCCCGTCAGTAAAGTCCCTAAATTTGATTTCAACAACCCTGCAAAATTTCAACCCGCGACATAACCCTCCCCTCACAGAGCTCGAGCCCCATCGAGCTACCTCAAAATTACAAATTGTCTTTTTCCATTAAACCATAACTATAAATTCCTCATTTCACAAAAATAATAATTTTCTTAGTTCCTTGCTGTCTGAACATACATCTAGATTCTGCATAAGATTTATTTTAAAACAACAAGTATTCATAAAATTAAATGTAAAACTTTTATCTGGTTTGTTCTCACAGGAACCTTCAGAGGCTCGAGTTCTCAATTCTAAAAAAATTGTTCTGTTAGTGAAGCTCTCTTTACAAATTAAATTACTGTTCTTAGTTTCTCAGTATTCGTTAAACAATGTGCAAATTCTTGATAATTATTATTTTTTTTTTTTTTTTCGGTTTCCGTTTATTACCATACTTCTTTCGTTCTTCAAAAAAAATTAAGTGTCCTTACAGTGTTTCAATTAATTAAACTCTTATCTCGTGAAGGTTGGTGCAACTCCTCGAAGTCAGTGTTGTCGAGAAGAGTAGCTCCCTGGGCTGGCCATCAGCAAACACCACTCAACTCCAACAGCTACTGGACTGGCTTCCAGGGCAGCTCACAACTTCTCCCCACATCTGCTTCGGAGTTGTGCCATCCTCATCACGAACAGATTACAATTCTGAAACATCATCAACAGGCATTACCATCACGCCTGACAAATACAAAACTAACTACTAAACTGCAATCGATGGGCAAGGATGCAAACACACAAAAAAAATAAAATTAATTAATTCAACTGCTAACATAAAGTATCCCACCCTTAGCATAATCTAATCAGGCAAATAATTTGATAGGAAAAACTTAAGGAAGGGAAACATGACCTCCAATGATTTTCCCTAACTCTTGAGTCTTGATCTTCTCTATACAGCAAATAGTCCCCACGAAGTAACTGGGTTGAAGGTCACTTCACATGACCCACCCATAACCTTTCTACTCTTCTTTTCTTCTGGGGGCAACCACAATGCCCACCAATCTCTCTCCATGGTGCCGAACCAGCTATCCCATGAGAGTAAACAACGTAGTCAATAGAAGCGCAGAGGGGAAACACCAATCTCTGGCTTGTCGAGTCATAAAACTGCTTTATCTTCTTCTTCTTCTTCTTCTGAGTAAAACATCTGATTAATCTTGCTACTATTCTTCCCAACAATAAAAAAAAAGTTCATCAGGTATCTTCATGAAAAAACATTCTAACTAATACTAAGTCTTCTTTTTCTTCTTTTTTTTTCTTCTGTTAGATGTAATAGAAGGCCATGTTAGGGAGGTTATAGGGAAAAAGAGTGGCCAATTCCCACCCCATCACCCACCTAGATCATGACTAATTAACTTTTAAACTTTCTATTTCAAACAAATAAAAAAAAACCATTTTTATTCAAATTTTTAAATTATAGCTACTTTTCCTTCATAACCTCAAAAGCAAATCAATAATTCTAAATGAAATTGTGATTTACTGCATCCTTGTTCCATCCGATCTGTTTGTTTATAACCTTTCTGGTAAAGTATAAAATTTTCAAACATTACTAATTCAAAAAAAAATTAAATTCTGGTGTCCTTTGAGTTACAATTAAATTTACTATTTCTTAGCTTGAAATAATTTAAGTTTTCAAAACTATTTCATTGTCTAATTCACAACACCTAAAAATCAACTCAAAACAACAAATCATCAAAATCAATAAGATCATCTGACCTACCTATCAGTACTGTGAACTTGAACTGTTCGTACACATTTATAATAAGCTATTGTATTTAAATTCCAACCTAAATAAGGTTTAAAAAAAACTACTAATCCCTCTGTAAATTAAGAAAATTAACTTTAAAAATTAAACTTAAGGTATTAGTTCTTTTTGACAGCTACCACAACTCACTAGTTCCATTACATTACTATAACCTAAAAAGTTCTGTAAATAATGTTTATAACAAAAAAAAACTCCAGTTACTGTCTTCCATAAAAAAAAATAAAACTTTACATGACCTTATTAATCTCCACTTGTAAGTCCATGGCTGCCAGCTTTCTCTTCTCTTGAATCTTCAGTCTTGGCTCTTGTTTCAGTGATCTTGTATCTTGTCTCTCGAACTCTTGTCATCTTGTAAACTGGACTGCTGCTCAGCTCATCTTAAGGAATCTGTAACAGTTTCAAAAATACATGTTAATTTAAATTACATAATTCCTGTTCTTTGGTCCTAAAAAAAAAATTGTATTATTAGTACACATTACCCTGAAACAACATTATTATTCATTGTTTATTACTTAAAAAAAATGCTTTACCATAAAATCCTTTTTTGTTCTTTTCATTAGGCCTATTTATTTTCCTTCTTCTTAATTAAATTCTGCTTCAAATGTTAATCCTAACTTAAGACCTACCATCTATTTATTATTCATTACCTACATTATTTATGTTACCCTAAAATTCCCATAAGTTTCTAATACTTCCTATCAAAGACATTCTCTCTAAAAAAAAATTTACTTGTGACTCTTAACTTAACAAACTTAAAAAAAACTTTTACACTAGACTTAACTTATTATTCATTCTTAGTTACTAAATTTCTATATGTAAACTTTAGTACTTACAAACAAAAACTGCCTATTTCTCTCTACCTCTTAATCTCTTTCAATTATTACAATAATAATGTTACCTTGCATCTTTAAACTTTCTTCTTTTCAATTAAATTAGACATCTCATAACAATAAAAATTCTGCCTATACTCTTCTTATGGGTGTCCAACCCAACAACAAAATTTCAAATTCTCAAGTTTCCTTATATTTAAATTATGCAATACAAATAACCTCTGTGGTGCCTGTACCCTTTTAGGCCTACCACCTTCTCCTCTCACAGCATGACAACTCTTATTCCTCGGGGTCTGTATTCACTGTTACAAATCAAATATCTCAAAAAAAATTAAAAACAAATTTATTATTTTAAGAAAACAAAAATTTACATTGAATTTACTATGGAGCCTGGAAATCTTAATGTCTCACAGCAGCTAACATGACTAAATCCCATGGAACCCCAGGTTTACATAACCTGTGCCCAAAAATTTAAGCATACCAGGCTTTCTCTGCACTGGTTTTACAGCATCACACACTATTTAGGGCCCCTGATCTGCCATCAGTCCCAAGGAGTTTTCCCACAACCCCTCTCTACACAAGCGCCTACCGCATTCCTCTCAATTGGCTATCGGTTTTACGGCATTCTTTTGGGATCCGACCATCAAGTTAGGGCTAATCGAACACTAAACCTCCATACTTCCAAACTAATGTAAATCAATTAAATTTTCTCTGTAATTTCTTAAAATCCAAATAAAAATTATTCAAACATGCCCAAGAAACTTTCAAAAAAAAAATTCATAATCTTATCTTCAAACCCTTAAAATAAAAATAAATAGATTACTCTGTTTTCTCCTTAATAACTGTAAACTGTCAACAAATATTATGTCGTAAATTTAACTATGCTTACTGACTCTAAATCATAAAATCTCATTCGTCCTAATTAATAAACAACCAATTTCCTTGAAATCTCACTGTATCTCTCATACTCAAACTCCACTGGCTGAATATCTCAATAAATTCAAAAACAATTATCTAAACTCTTAAAGAAACTCCTCCCCAATTATTCAAATTACTTCACCTTATTTTATTTCATTACTTAAAACACCTTACTCAAAAAAAATTAATTAATTATCTAGCTATCTTCCATTATTATTTATTTACCGAACAAAACTTTCTCCTAAATTAATTTAGTAACATTCAATTTCACATTAGGCAAGTACACTAACTCTCTACAGCAATGTTTCTCATTTCCCTCCTTCCTAACTGAATCCAATCTTACTTAACCTCCAGGGAATTTACCTCACAAAATAACCAAAAATTTCACTGTAGTGCCTATCTGCTATAGGCCCACTACACAGGGGGCTCTAACCCCACCAACAACCTTCATTGAAATGGTACCCTATCCCATACAGGATAGCCACTTCGGTACTACCATGGGGAACTCCTGCCCCAAACTACTCACAACTCTCAGGATTCTCCTAACCCTTAATTCACGTAGTCAGCCCATCTCCTATGGTCTGCGCTACAATTCCCTTTCTTCCCAGGGACACAACACCTCACCTTAGGGTCCCTCGCCCTAAAGAAAACATTAATTTTGTCTCTCTGTTCCCTTGGAGTAAATTCCCTCTACACACAAAAACTATCCTTCCCACTTTTCTCAATGCTTATCGATTTTATAATGTACCTCCTTAATAATGTTTACAAATCCCAAAAAAATATTTTTAAAACCGAGGTAGAATTTAACTAACAAAAACATAAACAACTTACAACGAAACACTTCTAGCCTATACATCATACACTTCTTAAATTAAATTACTTACATACTGAAAGTTCCTCTTCTCCTAAAACACACTTAAATTTAAATTTATTTAACCAATAGTCTATTTTCTTATCGCTAAGTTACCGTACAGCTGATCAAAACAAGGTCACGGCCTGTCCACGTCTCCGTATGAGCCCGTGACGTCACCGAATTCCATCAGGTGCGCCAACCCTCGCTTGCGGTTCCTCCGTTCTCCGCTAGGTCTCAGCACCTCCCCGTCTCGTGTTCATTCTGCCACGTCCACTGACGTGTCGTTCTGAAACAACTCTCAACATTTTTCTAATTAAAACAAAACATCACTATAAATTCTATAACTCTCTTTTACATAAACTCTCGTTTTCTCTTTAATTCCTTTCTAACGTTTATCCTTCCCTCGACTGATTTAATTCGTACGTCTCGTCTCCTACGCGCACGACAGCAAAACAAACTTCACTTGAAAATAATTCCTATTTACGAAAAAAACTTTATTTTAAATTTTAACTCTCTTAACCTACAATCTTAAAATTAATTTCAATTAAATTAAACCACTTGCATTATCTCTATTAATCATTTAAATTATAACGTATTCTCCTCACGTAAAAATCCCTGATAAACTCAACGACTTAAAACAACTTATCACTATAAACTTTATCCTTACAAGTATACTCAAATAAACATATGTTACGTCAAAAAAAAATCTCAAAGACTTCCTCCACTTAGATTAAATTCCGTAATCCTCTCCTCAAGTAAACTCTTAATAACCTGCTATCAGAAGCTGAAACTAACTTAATAATAAACATAAAAATCTACCTCTCTCTCTCTCCAGAAATAGAACCTATCCGGCGAACTCTACCATTTCTGTCACGTGGCACCTAGCCGGTGCCACCACCATTTCTGTCACGTCTCACTTTCAGAGGGGGGAGAGAATCGTAGCTCTTGACATAGAAACAACTCGCTTGGCATCAACTAGTCTTAACTTCATAAAATACTTTACTGTACCTAGGATCATAGGTTCGTCATCCCGTACAGGATGTCTGGTGAGAGCTGAACTAAGGAGATTTTGCAAAATAACATAATACTTAATTAAAATTATTTTATTCTTAAAGTCAAATACTCAACATCATTTTAAAGAACATTTAAATAGCGGGATTACAATTTAAAACAATAATCTCTTTACTTCCTTAACGATTGAACGACCTTACAAGAGAGAGAATGAGAGAACTTCACTAAACACTTCCCTAGTCCTTCCGAATACCTCAAATCATAATTAATACTTAAAATTAAAACAAAGATAAGTCCATACTCACATTTTCCGAAAAGCCTTTCTTGATCGATTACTTTAAAAAAATAACGTAGGGGCCTCTCCTGCCCTTGAAATCCCGAACGAACATTACATTTTAAAAACTATGACGCGTGACCCCTGACGAGGGCCATAGCCTCCGCCCGAAAGCTTGACGACTACATTATGACCTAACTTAAATTAAACGACTCGTGGCCTCTGGCGTCGACCATAGCTTCCGCCCGAAAGCTTGAATTCCTACATCACGAACGAACTAACAACTCGTGACCACAGGTGAGACGCATAGCCTCCGCCTGAGTGAGCCCCGAGTCACCAATCACTTGCGCTTAAATTCGCGCGCCCTGCCGCGCCTAGCATAACAAAAGCTCGTTATTGAAGTCAAATTTACTAAACAACTAACTAGAACATCTGGGAAGACTACCCCCCCTCTACCCCGATGTGCAGGCCACACCGCGCGGCTTGTTACGACAGCGCGCCCCAGTAACTGCGGCCCGTGGCTGCGCCAGCGCGCGGCCAAACAAACAAACAAAATTCTGCAAGCCCGCAGCGCGCCGCGCCGGCCCCGTGCCCCAATTACATGGTCACGCCACTTGCGCTGACGAGTGAACAGAGCAGCCAGCCCAGAGTCCCGTCAGTAAAGTCCCTAAATTTGATTTCAACAACCCTGCAAAATTTCAACCCGCGACAATATAACTTCCAAATATACACTTTTGAGCAGTTTTGTGTACAGATTTACCACCTTTTCCCATAGACACACCCCTAATAAACAAGCCGTTAGTACGCGGCACGCGTGCGTACTGTCTAGTTGTCTTCATTTTGAGATCGGGAATCATCGGCGTTGCCTTCATTTGTTTGAGTAGTGCAAATCAACCGCAAGATTATGTTTCAATACAATATTTGGTTTTCACTCAAGATTTTGTAGCACCAAACTTTTAATCGGCTCAACTTTTTGGATGTGATTGGCAGAACAAAATCAATTTTATGTGCCATTTAATTACCATAAGATAATCTAAATAATACATTTGTTTGACACTATTCAAACAAGCATTTGGTTGACTCACACTATCCTTCCTCTAAGCGCAATGGCAAAAAAAGAGCTAGTGTTATCGTGTCGTCACATAGATAAAAACGTTCGTTCCCTTTTCTTATCTCACAAGTTCGAAGGGCGTAGACTACGTACAACGACGTATGTTAGCTGAACAAACATACCTTTGTGAAACGAAACCTGTTTGACATTATACAGCAGGCGGTGCTTAGACCACGAGTGAGAAAGAAAAATTTCGCTTTTGTTTTGACACACACAAGGGCGCACGTAAAAAGATGGGAGCGAGATGGGGCATGAGGAGAAAAAAAAAGAAAAAAAATATCATTCTCACCAACAAAAAGAAAAAGAATTTGCAAGCTAACTGCACGCAAAGAGGTTTTATTCCCATCCTAACCGAAGAAATGAAAATCTGCCTACGCTTCTGGCTACACAAACTGCACAAGCTTATCTGGAATGGATTTGTGTATGTTTAGGTAACAATATATCTAAATCATCATTAAATGAGCGGCGTGCCAAGGCCTTTAAACGTACTTTTGATTACAAAGGTGAAAATTCAGCGCTTCACGTAGTCCTGTTAACTAGACCACGTAGATGTGCAATTATTTCAATATTATTTTGTACATGTTAATAATTTATGGTTCTTACTTTATTTCTTTATGGTGAAACAGTTCAATAAGACCTTAATAAACGACTGCCATACAAGCCAGTCTAGCATATTGTGTAGCCACATTCAGAATTTATTGATAGGCTGTTTGAGCTAAGATTAGGTTTACTTCGCCAAATATATTCGTTTAACAAAGCTACAAAGACAAAAATAAGTGTTTGTAATGGACTGGAAGTCATTCGGATAAATCACATTTAGTGCCATAACGAAGTATTACTCTCACAATCCATAGAAAGTAACTAAAGAATTACCAAAATTGACAGCGATTATCTAGTTCTGCTTTTCTGTTCCATATGAATCACTTTCATTAGGGGTAAATCTTTTGAGATATGAAATGTGTGTAATACTTTTATGGTAAACCGAACCGTTTTTATTTAGTCTTAACATCTTTAAAAATAAATGACACGGTAATTTAAAAAAAAAAGTAAGAAAAAGTTATGTATGGCGACTGTCGGAAATGCCTAAAAACGATACTTCGTTTGGAGTAAGCCTGTAAATAAATATTCTGTTGTGCCTGTAACAACTTCCCGCCGGCGGTGTCAAGACTCCGTGACGTCACAGCTTGGCTTCCCCCTTCCCCCCTCTTCCTCGACGGAACAATCGCGCGGGCTCTTTTCAGAAGACGCCGCCGTCGACCGGTCAGTGTGTGCTCAGACGCGGCGGCGGGAGCATGTGCTGCGCTCTTGCGGAAGAGCGCCACACTCCGAGCGGGGCCGGGTGACGCCACGATTTTTCCTCCCCCCCCACGAACAATAACCGACATCGACCGAATTTTTATTTTTATTTTTTGTTGAAAGTTTTTCGTTTCCCGCGCTCGATGTAGAAACGTTTATTCCTCGTCTTTGGGTCGCTCTCCGATGCTCAAGAGTGTCTGTTGCCGTGACTCGGCGGCATTCCGAGTAATCACGCTGACTCAGCCGGTGAGCTAACGCGTGTTCGGGCGTTTTGGCGAATAACTGCTGTCACGTGACTTCGACTGAGGTGACGTCCGCTCGAAAAAAAAAAACTCCGGAAGCCTAACAATGGATTACGGATTCCTGAAGTGTCTTCAAATTGCCGGCCACTAGTTTGGTGAGTAGCCAAATAACCGTTTGAAAAATAAAAAAATAAAAAAATGTACAAGAAATCATAATTAGGAGCGGAAAATGTAAGGATTTTTTTTAATGGGCATGTTTGTTTGCATTTCGTTCAGTTTCATTCCTACTTGTTTAGTTATACGATAAGCGAAATTACTAAGCACTAGATATAGTGAAAGAAAAATGCTATCAGTTGTCTGATACCGAAATGATAAATATTTGCGGCTATCCCTTAAATTTTCTTATCCTAACTATGCGCACGTCATTTGTACACTAGCCACTGAAGTCTTGCTCACGTGGCAAGGGTTTGATAGTTCGATTCCAGCCTACGGCATAACTCTTGTTAAGAGTGCATTGTGTATTCCATTGGTTGGTGGAGCCAACTATAATCTTGGAGGGTTATCGCGTAACCGTGCAAAGTAAAACATTGCATTATTATTATTATTATTATTATTATTATTTAACTAACGTGTCATTAAGTACGAGAAAAATCAATTAGTATTTATGTGCAACAATATGCAAGATATGCACAGTACATAATATATTTTTATTTACCAGCATTACGAGTCTTAAAAGAAATTTATTTTCTGTTACCAAAACCTTTTTTATCGTTATACAAATTTGTTTTCTCAAAATAAAACTCCAGCACTTGTGATTTATTAATACACGTGAAAAATATTTGTCGTCATGTAATGAAATACGTTATTCAACTATTGCCTAATTATAATTAATTGTTGTAGTGTCACTCCATTCAACTAGGTTATTTGCCGCAAGTTTGTCTGTTTTTACAGCATAGAGCTGGCCGGTATTGGTTTCTAATGTATTTGGGGACATGCCAATGATTTGTAACACAGCAATTTAGTACAACATCCACAAATATTTAGACCTAACGTAAACAAGAAATATACTGCACCTAGGCCTGAGTTAAATTAGTTCATTAATGTACGATTTTTGCTTTTTAATAATTAAATAGGCAGCTCATTGTTTTTAATTGATTTCGTTGAATAACTTTTAGTTGGCCTCTTGTAAATATTAACTTCAATTGAACGAGTAGCGGCGTTAAAGAATATTATTATAATTTTTATTATCAGAAATGTTGTTAATTAGTAACACACTATAGCTTCTCATAACATTCTCCCTTCCTCCTTAGTGATTTTTTTTTTTAATAATGTAAATTAGTGGCCTATCCATGAAGATACACCTGTAAAATTTACATATTCCCCCGAGAGTGTCTATTTTTTTTTTTTGCTACAGTTTCAATTCTGCGTGATTTATCCAAGTGTGTGGATTCATTCACGGTAACATCTACAGATGTCATCATTATTCCACAGTCCACATATGTTGACATCAGCAAGTGCTCGAAGCTAGACCTCGTGCCATGTCGAGCCATGACGTATAATAAAGTAGCTGATTTTCAAGATGTAGCTACTATAATAATTTCTGTGGCTTAATATTAAAAAAAATTCTGGCGGGGCCTAATATACCTTGTACATCGCTTTATTTTATGTCACAACATGATAATTCAGAGTCCATATCAGATATTAAATCTGACGACAGTTAAAACATATTAATAATCACACATAACACTATTTACTATCTCATACTACCCCACAGTTTTGTACAGAATAACCTAGGTACTTAAAGGCAAATGAGCGAGTCCTTAAAAAATATATATATGTGTTTGTGTATGTGTGTGTGTGTTTTTAATACTTTTTTACAGCACGAATAGTAAAATTTACTCAAGTAAAATTATTTGTCTAGTAAGTCGTCCGAAGAAAAATCATTTTCCCCAAAAGGTATAGCAATTAGTTATTTTGAACTACTATCAATTTAATTGCATAAAAAAATTAGAATTGTAAGATTTAGAAAATGGTATTCATAATACCTTATAATTTGGTGCAGGGTGAGGATTTTGAAACTTGGAAAAGAAAAAAAAAAGTAACTCGAAAACTACTCTTTTTTATTCACAACCGTCGTTTATTGTCCTATAGACTCTTCTCGGTTTAACTTTCAATTCTGGGAGCGTACAGGGGGTACATAACTTCTTTATCGGTTCTTTGCTTTCAAATTCTTTCCTTGTGTTGGTGGGAATGATAGATTTTTTTTAGGATCTCGGGGAAGGGGTGGAGATAGGGCCCCAGACCCCGGCTCCTCTGTGTACGCCCTTGGAGATGTCCTGTGTAAAACAAAATTGTACAAGAATTTTGGTTATACGTTATTGTTTAGCAATGAGAACCCACCAGTTCGAACCCTGCACACGCAGTCGGGATGCCAACGGCTCCATCCAACACGCACGCCGCGGAATTGCTGACTTTTTACGATTCGTGGAGAGAGTCCATTGTTCGCTGAATAGGTCGTGCGCGCGTGTGGGTGTCTGATTGACCCGGCAGAGGTGTCATTGTTCTCTGGCTGGTAGCTTGTAAGCCTGTGCACCCAGGGATGCAGGGATTATGTTCAGTGGAGAATAGCAGCCCGCGTGGCTGATAGTAGGGGCTCATCGTCAGAGCAGGAATTAAAACAATGGTATTTTACATCCATAACAATTTTTTTTTATTGTGACTCTATTACCACTGTGTACGAAGGAAAAAAGAGACTTGCATAAATTCGTACCTACTATTTTAAGCCAAAATGGTGTGTCAAAGGAGGCTGATATATATAATTATATTGTTTGTCTATTATTAATATATATATATATTTATTTATATATCTAGTCCGCAGTGCCACTCTGAAAAGGTGGTACGTGAGCTCTTTTCATCAATCTAAAAATACTATGATATAATAATAATAATAATAATAATAATAATAATAATAATAATAATAATATGTGCAATAAAAAAATACAATATATTGTAGATCGTAAAACAATAGCACTGTGACTCTGTAATAGTGGGTGGAGAACAAAAATTATGTGGGAAAATAAATGCCAGATTTTAATTACTGTTAATTAAAAAATACAACTCTCAGTTATGCCAAAGACCAATGTATTATTTTTCTCAGAAAATAAAATGGTTAAGACAAATAATAAAAAATAGGTAAAATCTAAAAATCTCCGAATAGTTTGGGCAGATTTAGCAACCAAACGTTTATGTCTCACTTTAAATCTCGCAGTTTTCAGGTTATATTAAAAAAGTTTCAGACGAGTTCAAAACCGGTATCACACAAAACAGTGCACTCTAGACTACTGGCCTAGTATGTGTTCAGGCCAAAAAATGCGTTGGCGTCACTAGGATTTGCAACGGACATTTCAAACATGGCCTGCTTACTTACCTGGTGCTGTCTCGGGACCAGTTACAGTTCAGTTCACTGTAGGCGTTTGCGGTAGAATTTCGCTACGATTTTTATCACAAGATGTCCGTGTGAGTGTCGTGGTCCAACACAATACCGCGAACGCGCCCGCACACGCGAATTACACTTAAAATTATCTCTGCCGCCAGGAACTCCTGACGGGCAGGCTCACTTGACCAAGCGGTAGAAACGTTCCATTTCCCATCATCCTCCGCGCCAGGCGCTTCGTTATAGGCTCCGGAAAGCCTCAGCCAATCACGAAGCACCGGGCCGATAAATCAAAGGGTAACCGAATTTTAACGACTGAAAATGTTCATAAAGTAATAATTTAAATAAAGTTTATATTGTCGTAATCCCTCAAAAGCCATTAAATACGGTTTAAAAACAAAACACTGTTTGTAAACAAACATCTTGAAATTGTAAATAGAGCACTTATGACGTTGTTGTCGCTAGGCGACGGTAATGCAAAACGTAAACAAACTTAATCAGCACTGTTTCACTACTTTCAAATACTGTGATATTACAGCGGCTAACACAATATTTTTTTAAAAACAGCTAAAGTCATATCGACAGCAATAATAGAATAAACTCTACATAGCTGCGCTTGTCACACTCTTGCATAAAAGTAGACGTAATTATGTGAAGATTTTAAAGCGATACTTTGTAACCTTTCAGATAAACGTTTGAATGCCCTTTTTTCATGATTTCGTCCCAAACTCATTGTTTGTTGCGTACATTATTATACTAGGTATGCGACGTATTAAAAGTGTACTAAACTTTTCTAGAGTTGACTCTAAAAATTTGGTAGGAAATTTTTTTTAACGTGTTTATAATGAAACAATTTTATAACTTTGTAATTTTAATGGAAACGTGTGCTTTAGAAATATAAAATTGCTTTTACTAAAATTAAAATGATCTTTCAGTTATTAATTAAACTTCGTAAATTTAACAATCAATATTATCCTTTATCAAGTAATATTGAGGTTTATATTTGTATTAGTTTTGTTAATTAAAGTAATTGACCCTGGTTATTTTGCGAAATTTTAAAATTAATTATTAATCGCTATGAAGTCCAAATGCACCAACAAAAGTCACCTTGTTCCAAATATTATCAAGCATCTCTCATGTCAGGTGCAGAACGTGGTTTCAGTTCCCACTGTAGGAGTCAATGTTTTTTTAATTCATTTTATTAATTTAAGTACATTTGGGTGCAAATCATTTTATTTCTACTGTATCGAGTGATTTTGTTTGTTGTATTAGGTATCCGGATCATTTCGGTATATGTGGATTTATTTCATTTCCATTCGTATCGTTTAAGATTATTTCGGTTATTTCACAGAAATATGTTCAAGTAGATAACATTTC
The DNA here is from genome assembly GCF_032445375.1 of Bacillus rossius redtenbacheri. NCBI lineage: Eukaryota > Metazoa > Arthropoda > Insecta > Phasmatodea > Bacillidae > Bacillus > Bacillus rossius. Next base: position 8,257,960 of record NC_086334.1, read on the forward strand.
CACACATTTCAGTCCTTTACAATGATTTATTTCGTTACAATTCATGCATTTAATCATTGAAATTCGTTTCTATTAAAGTATACACTTATTTCGTTATAATGGGTTATTTTGATGCTTTTTGATGTTTTACTACTTATTTTTACTTATTTAAGTATATTTAGGTACAAATCATTTTATTTATACTTTATCGAGTGATTTTGTTTGTTATTCTGTGTCTTCGGTTGGTTCGACCCGTCTGTGCTGTGTTGAGAAGGGGGGGGGGGGACGTGTGTCTGCTCGGCGACAGAATAAGGCCGGCACGGCGCAAACGGCTACGCTCTTGTCGCCCAATCAGGGCGGCGGTAATTACCGCCGGTGCCACTCTACAAACCCGGCTAATTCGTGTCGCGCGGCGACAAGTTGCTACAGTTGCCGGCCCCTGGCGCGGTGGCAGACCGCGACATCTGTCGTGCTGACGAGGAACAAACCAGGGTGTGTGCTATCTGTGTGGGCTGCTGTAACTGTTTCCCACTCTAAATTCTCTTCTAATGTCATACAGGCTGATTTTCCTATCGTTTTGTCTTAATAAATCACAGCTAAAAGATTTTTATTTGAGAACCGCTCGCATCTTTCACTCGCCCTACGGTTGAGTTCCCACTTTTCATTGATTTTCCTTGGAGTTAAATGCAGTTGTAGTCACTCGATATATTAAATATGGTTTGGTAGGGACAAGCAGGGGTGCAACAACTAAATTTCCAAAGGGGGGTGGGGGCAATATACCTTTTTATAAAGAATCATCGATCCCCCCTATTGAAGTGGGTGGTCCGGGGGTCCTCCCCCGGGAAAATTTGTATTTCAAGGTGGAAAATGGTGCTATTTAAGCAGTTTTATTATCTAAAAATTGATTACACAGCACTTTCTTTGCCCCCGTTTGCCCCCACTTCAAGGTTTCAGAAGGGGGGGGGGGGGCAAAATACCCTTGCCGCCCCCCCCCCCCCCCTTGTTGTTGCGCCCCTGGGCACAAGATTATACGGCGAATGGCGATACAACCGAAAGGACCCCGCAAAGCATGTCAATGCAACCATGTAACACCGAAATGCAAGTGCATACACCATTTAGCACAGAAAATGTAACTAAAAACAATAAATCAACCAGTAATTTCACAAAACTTAAATCAAATTACAAAAAAAAAGTATCTTTTATCATGGTTAATTCGTTGAATTGTAATTTATTTAGCATGAATTTTGTACCATAACGATGATCTAAATAAATTGGAAACAAATACTATTATATTGTTAGTTTTTCTTGCATCTCTTACATTAGTAATAACACGTTTTTACATTAATGACGGCACACTTTTCAAACACACAAAAATTGGCTGATTTTTTTAGTTATTTTTCTGAGTTGGTCGGTTCTATACATGCTAATCACTAATGATTTTACTATACATATAACTTTTTCAGGTGTCATGAAAATGAAAATATTTGGGTGAAATATATATTAAGAAATATTTTAGTTTTTAATTTATTGAATGATTCACTTTTTAATGAATAAATAAAATGTATATAAATAAAACTAATAACACCGAAATCTCTTGTTTTAAAAACGAAATTTTCCTAAAAACCAAACCATCATATCTTGTCCCTACTACTTGGTAATAGTGTAGAGTAGGACTTCAGCGAAAAATTTTAATTTGAAAACAAAAATGATGCTTTTTCATTTCTTCAAGTTACTTACTATAAGAGCTACTGACAGTAAAATTTACTACTTACTTTGTATAAAATAACATTACGTTATAATCGCACACTAATTAAAAGTTGATGTGTCCGTGTTCGCATAGAAGGCGGTAGGCGAGCTGATATCGTCAAATGTCATTAAAAATGTGAGATCACGGGGAACAAACTGTACTTAATGTGTAGCAACCTGCAAATTCGCTTGATTGTTCGAGGATTGGCTTTGTACATTTAACTTATCTTTACGGTTGTGCGATTAGTAGAGACCGGAAAAATTCGCGGATTCATTTCGTGATAGGCTGAAATTCAAACATGTGTACAATTCTGCTGGTTCTGCTATTGGCTCGCAGTTTCACTGGAACTCTCTGGGCCAATGAGAGACTATCGACCAAAGAAGCGTCGAATCACAAGCTACCCAGTGGAGACACCTCACAATTTAGTACCCAATGAACACGCGTGTTTACTTGAGAAATGCATAGGATAATGGAGGCTATCCTAGAGGTCATTGAATCCGCGAATTTTTCCGGTCCCTAGCGATTATTAACACGTCTTGAAAGACATGAAGCCAAATAACCAACCCACAAGAAAGATATTACCGTATGCCGATCAAATCCGAGCAGTGTGTATGTAATATGTGGGTTATATTCCCAATAATGACACGAAGTACTGTGACGAACTGAAAATTCCTTAACAATTAACAGCGTATTACTCATCGTATATGTGGACGGATGAAGAACAATGTTATCAAAGGAATGTACCGACACGTGATGAACTACTTGCTCGTATCGAGCATGACGCTACAGTCACCGTGTGCGCCCACGTATAAGCGATACGGCCAATCATTTTGTAAGCTTCCCAATTGTAAACAGTCATATCTGATAAGTACGTCGCTGTATTTATATCAGAGTGGATTACTATTGTATTCATTTTGAAATATTTTATAATAATGGGTTAATAATCGGAATAGGGGTCACATTCATAATTTTTAGAGAACGCTCACATTCATACAAAATATTTTTTAGAGAACGATGTTAAAATTCGCGGTTTCACTTCGCGTCACGCCAGAATTCAAACTCGTTCACTTTCATGCTTATTCTGTGATTGCCGTAGAGACCGGAAAAAATGTACGTATTAATTTCGTGATGGGCTGAAATTCAAGCATGTGTACAATTCTGCTGGTTCTGCCATTGGCTCGCAGTTCAACTGGAGCTCTCTGGACCAATGAATGGGAGATTATCGACCAATGAAGCATCGAGTCACAAGCTACCCAGTGGAGACGCCTCACAATTTAGTACCCAATGAACACGCGTGTTTGTACTTGAGAAATGCAGAGGTAAATGGAGGCTATCCTAGAGGTCATTGAATACGCGAATTTCTCCGGTCCCTAGTGATTGGACTACAGTTTATTACATGGAAGGATTCCGGGACAGTGGAAAAAGACACTCAACGAAGGAAGCATCGAACCACAAGCAACTTCTAGGGGTCCGTCCTGGAAGAGAATCGCAGTCCTGCACATGCCGCTCCAGACGATGAAAGGCACGCGAGTCCTGCGACTGACGGCAGCTGCCCGGGAGTCGGCCAGTGCGTGCCTCGCCAGGCCGCGTCGTGACCCTGGTCGTGGGTGCGGGAGACCCCCGTCAGCCGGGAGTCGTCGCGTACCGTTATACCCGCGCGGGGCGCCCGTCGCGCGGCCTGGTGGGCAGTCCGACAACCTTCGAGCACGAGGGAGATGGAGTCGCAACTCAATGCCGTAGCTAACGCTCTTGTTTTATTTGGAACAAGCGAACTGTGCGGTGTTCATCGGCAAGCTAACAACCTGGAAAGTCGTTAACTTTTCGAAAAAAAAAATATTGGCTATCTTTTTTTTTTTTTTTTTTTTTTGTCGTTCGTTGCTGGGAGTATTCACCATAAATGTTTCAGATTATCTATTTTACAACACGGAACAACCAAAGCACTATGTTGAAGTGCCTTAGCTTTTGTTTGCGTAGCCGCAAAGTATGAGTGTTGGAAATCATAATTTCAGTTTCAATTGCAAAAAAAAAAAAAGTGCACAACGTGCACACGTTTGCACATGTGCACGTGTAGCCATGCTTATTACACTGCTACCAAAGTAATTCAACATTTGCGAAAAAAATTCCAAATATAATATTTTGCAATCATACACAATACGCCACTCCGTTAATACAGCATTCCATAAATTCTGAAAAGAAAATTTGTAAAATTAATTTACTTTACATTTTTGACGATCTAAAATCGCCAGCCCGAATCGTCTGAATTTAAGAGTTACTTAGGCCGCAGGACGTGTGAAACATGCAAACTTGAATCCGGTTAAAATTTACCTATAATTTTTATAAGTACCTAAAGAACTTTTTTCACCTGAGATTACACGTCTGAATTCGGTGGGAACAAACAGGGGAAAATAATAAACCAAGTAATGTCAACTGACAGCCAGAAAAATATTAATATTTCTTACCTGTATGTTAACGAAAGCCAAGTTAAGCGAGAAGAAATGTAAACTGCGTTAATTATGTGTTACCCATTTACCCAATCAAAGTTAGTATTTTTTTTTCTAATTTACGAATACCCTTAAAATTGTTCTCAACTTATTTAATTTATTCCTTAAATAGTTATTTTTAAACTTCGTTTTGTAATTTTGATTATTTCAGTATTTCGGTTAGTAGTTACAGGGGACAGAGTATGTTTTGTTGTAGCGTTTAGTATAATAATATTATATTTGAAAGATTTGTGCAATGGGAGCATGACTTCGTTTCATTTTGTTGTGTTTTTATCTCGTTTCAACTGTTGTGCTGAATTTTTTTGGGGGTTCAATTCATCATTTGTGGGGGTTTTTTCGTTCTCTTAGTCCATTTTTTCTTTGTTTTTTTTTGTTTGTTGGCCATATTCCTGTTATGGAATATTATGTGGTGTACATATCCTGTTGACAACAGAAATTTTTTGCTTAATTTGTGTTTTTTGTCTTAATTTGTGTTTTTTGTATTTTGGTTTTTTGTAGTTTTCTTCTACAGACATACATGTGCTCAGCAATGGCGTATGTCCAAAAGCTTACATAAAGTTAGCATAATGATGATTGCAGCAATTGCGAGTGAGTTTAAACGGCTAGAGCAGTAGGCCTAGGTAATGAAAATGAAAATGCTTACATCCTCGATGCTCTTCGGGCCTGTCGCGAGCAGCGCCGCCTCGCAGGTAGGCGACGCCCCGTGGTACCTGTGAGGGGATGAACCACCCCTGGGGGAGCACCCCCGAACAGGTGAGCGCGTACCTGCGCGGAGGTAGAGGTCCGCGTCGACAATGGTCTTCCCCCAGGTAGGAAGCGCGGGGGTATTCTCTGCAGGTCGCCGCATTTTTCCTTTCCCCGGCCCGTAGGCGCTGTTCCGTTTTCGGCTGGTCAACACTCTGGATTCTTGGGAACACCGCATAACTTAGAAAGTCACAACTTAGAACGGTCATAACTTAGAAAACTTGGAAAAATCCACGTAACTTAGAAACACACAACTTAGAAAGATCATAACTTAGAAACACACAACGCAGAACCACACAACTTCGAAACGCCATAACGTAGAAAGTCATAAATTAGATCTGTCATAACTTAGAAAATTCTAAGTTATGTGTTTCTAAGATGTGTATTTCTAAGTTGTGTATTTCTAAGTTATGACAGCACCCCTGGATTCTTAGAAGAACATCTTAGTGCATGGCCCCCCCACAAGGGTGGGGCTCGTTGGACCCCTGGGTCCAGGTCCCAGGGCCCAGACCTTTTTGTTTTTAAATGTTTAACTATTATAATTTTTTACAAACTATAAAAACATATTGAATATTTTATAAATAAAGCTTATTATGGACTTACAAAATAGTAATAATTATACCCTGTATTTTCAGTTTAAATAACATTCTAAAAAGACTGTAGGTAAGAAATAACCATGCAATTATAATATAGCACGTGACTGTAAAATTGTGGTGGGGGGGGGAGGGCCTTCTCCGATCCTGGGTCCAGAGTCCCTAATCGAATCTGGGGGCCATTTATTTGTGAGTACGTTTTTCACGGCCACTGACATGCGCGCATACCTTCGGGGATTAGAGCTGGTTTTTTTTTTTTCCTTCCCGAAGGCCGGCTCACCCGCCACCTCCCCTCCAATATGTCTGCGCCCTTTTAGGGTAGAATAGGAGTCGTCTTTCAGATTGCCCGACATCTGGACTAGACTCGGAAACAGGTCCCCTCCGCTCTGTGCTACTAGCGGACCGCCAACTGCCCACGCCAGTCAGTGGACAGAGTTCCACAGGAAGTTAGCTCGCCCGGCAGCCACAGACCCCACCAGTACGTGCTGACCTCGGGAGCTGGTGACCACCGAGGTCTGCCACCAGACAGGCTTCAACCAACTAACTTTGCCACCGAACTGGGCCAATCCGGGGTAGGAAAACCAAAACCGAGCCCCAGAGATGAATGGCGCTACACCTCCCCCCTCCCCCCTACAAGCACACCATTTTGGGAATTAGAGCTGCCAGAACTCGCCACCCCACCTGACCCTGCGTCCTCCTTCTTTGGCGCTGTTATCTGTTATTCCGACACAGAAGTAACTCAGCACGCGGAAGCAGACTGCGAAGGCCAAGCAAAAGGAAGGGAAACGAGTGTGGTTCTGTCATGCCGAGCTCGCCCACCTAGGAGAGTGGGAGCTTGTGATGGAAGGGATAAGGTCCATGTGTTCCTATCGTACCACATACACATCCAACCTTATTACAAGATTATTTTATTGAGACCATACCGCTTTCTCGACAGTGACTTTATCAGAGACAAAAAAAAACACACACACACACTTAAGAAAATACAGGAACGTAATTGGCCATGGGCCGTGGTAATAAACCAACGAATATTTTCGTGGAGTGATTCAGAGAAATCATGGATAACCTAATTAAAGGCCGGGATTAAAAACCTGCGTCCGAGTTGTTTCCCCATAAGGCATATAAAATAAAAATCTTTGTCCAAATAAATCTGGCAACCCTACTCCCCCCCCCCCTTTTTTTTACTACGCTCTAGACACTTCTTGTTACAGAAACAGGTTCCTCTTTTAAGTAATCTTCTCTGCACTAATGCCTGTGCCTTATTAACAGAAGTGTAAAGAAATATACACACTAAACACAAATCTGTTTAAAGAAAGTCAGTATCTGTGCTGTCGTCACTGTTTATTCATATCGCAGGATTCACCTGTGCGCCTCTGTATAGCCGTTGTTTTTTTTTTTTTAATTTTTTATCTGTTAAGTTTCCTCGATGAGTTATTCTATTTGCCATTGTGCACGGTAAATTTTCTTTTTAAATGGAAATACTCATGTAAACTTACATATTTGTTAATTTGTACAGTTACATGAAAATAACTGTATCACTACAAAATAATGTTACCATTTATGCTTTGTGTTGCCCCAGTACCTCCAAAATTTGAAATTATTTCCAAACAGTTGTTTGAATAGATTTTAGGTGCGCATCTTAAGCACGGTAAAACAAAATAATGCCAAATTGTTGAATATTCGATCGATTATCTTTTCCATGGTTGTGCCGTACGAACACACCAATTAAAGTACAAAATTATTAGTTGATTTTTGTAAGGAATACTCAGTTATACCGCGATAAACCGTATGTCATATATGCAAAATTAACCAAAGCCATGTGAAGTACAAAGTTATAATATATTTCTTTTAGTATTGCAAACAGTTCCTTGTCAACTGATTTCCAATAGAATCTTTTGCAAAAGTACTGAAAATTCAATTCTGTGAGTTGTCCAAAGTATTTTTCGTCTTTTTTTACTGTTCTAGTTGCTACTGTGTCGTCGTTGTTAGCCCACTTTGTCCGTCTGTGCTGTAATAATACCAATTATTTCTACGTAATTTTCGGTGTTGTCTATGTTTTACATGTTTTGATGTTCTCTGATTCTTAGTATCTTATTAAGGTTTTTTATGACATACATTGTAATCAGCAATGGTGTGTGTCCTAAACTATATATATAATCAATCTCCCCTATTACAAGAACCATTAAAAAAATAAAAACAAATATTTTATTTAGTATTTGAAACCCGTAAGTTTGCAAAAAAAAAAGTATTTAAAATAAAATTACATTTTTTTTTCGTAGTAATATCAAAATATCAAGTGTAGTATGTATGGAGTATTTAATTTCGTAGCGAAATATTATATCTACTTAAGTTGTTAAACTGAACGAAAGGTTCAAACATAATTTAAAACAAAGTTATAAGAAACGTGAAATCTCTTGTTGAAGGATATTAACACGCTGTTATTAGCTTCATACGTATGTATGTTAGTATGTAACGGAAACTTTGCACAAGATTTTGACCCCCTTCAAAACGTCGGATTAACTCGAAATTTGGCATACTTATCAAGGACCGATGACAATTCAATATTTTAAACAATTAGACCCGTTATCCTTACTAGCATAATCAGGATTAGAGATTTCTTGTTTTTCTAAAACTGGTACCCTGTGTCTTTGCGCCAAGACCAAGAAGGGAAACTACCAGGCGCGCCGATCACCTATTTCTCGGATAACTTAACGACTTTGAATAAGATGAAATTTTCGGAGAGGGAACCCTTTAGTACCATCTATCTCATCCAAGGGAGGCAGCAGACGCCCAAATCGCTCATTTTTCGGATACGTTACTGACTTAGAATACACATCAATTACTTCCCAATTTTATTGAAAATCATTGATTTTCATAGTAGGATATTGAAAATATTATGTACTATAGTTCTTCAACACGCTATATCGAATATATATTTTTAAAGCAGCCAATATCAACTCAAAATCACTTTAACAGTAAATTAATGTAATAAACAAAACCTAAATAAAAAATGAAAAATGTATAATAGTTTAAAAAACTAAAAAACACGCTTTTATAGAAAATCCGACCAAAAAATGAAAAATAAATATTAGTTTAAAAAACACGCTTTTATAGAAAATCCAATTAAAAGATAGAAAATAAATTTTAATAAATATGAATTAAGAATAGCGTAAATAAGAAAAAAAATGTATTTTATTGTAAAAAAAAAGCGTGGGGTGCATGGTGTCAATAGTTATAAATATTTTATTGACAGATGAGTAGAAGGATTATCATTTTGATAATATCTTAAAAAGCACCCCACGCTTTTTTTACAATAAAATACATTTTATTCTTATTTACACGACTCTTAATTCAAACTATTAAAATTTATTTTCTATTTTTTAGTTGGATTTTCTATAAAGGCGTGTTTTTTTAACTATTATTTATTTTTCATTTTTCTCTGTACAAAATATTTTTTTGGACGGAAATAAACATACACAACCATTAAATGAACTTTTGATACTGTAACAGTTTGTTAAAAGATAGTAACATGTTTTATACTATTACACGTAGAAATATTATACATCCAAATTATTTAAAACACAGTATTCCAACTTTTGTTACTATTAAAATTACAAATAATTAAATAGCGATGTCACTACGATGTGCACAAATATTTTAAAAAAAAAATTCTGTTCCTATAAAATATAGTTGTATTCAAATAATGTGAATATTTCTAAATAAGTAAGCAAATCTCACAAAACTAGTGTCATCTAAATTCTTAGTCTTCACAAACTGAAATTCCGGCGATGTCAGTATGAAAATGCTTCTTTTATTTGACATCTCCAATACTATCATAGATTTAGTACTTAATTTAAGATTTTGAAAACGCCTATTTGCAAACAGTTGTTTGAATAGCTTTCCAGTATTAGCTGCGAAGATTAAGCACGGTAAAACAAAATAAAGCCAAAAGTGATATGAAAACGTTAATTTTTCTGAGCTTTAAAACCAAATAAATAAAGTTTTATACAATAACTTCATGCTTGTAAGTACCCACGTATTTTAACTAAACACATTCGTTTGATATCTAACCTTTATTACAAAATAACTTTACCATCGACAGTGCAAGCTCTAACGTATTATTTTACTAGTCTATATTTCTATATAATTATAGTACAGCGGGACTGTAAGTTTGTTTGCAGGAAATCAACAAAAATTTTCCAGACTAGTTATACAAATTATATTTCATTATTATGAAATTACATAATTCATGCTGAACTAATAACATAAGAACACATAAATTTGTTCGTTAACAAGGTTAGATGTTACTGCACGTGTTGATGAGACACGAAACTACAGTAAACTCGTGGAATAACATCATGTCGGTGTTAAGAACACTGCACGTATCCGCTCTACCACTCTGGTTCTGGGGTAGAGCGCCTGCCTTGTGACTTGTAGGACCCGGGTTCGCGCCCCGGCTTCTCCAAGGCGGATTGCCCAGATAAAATGGTGGCATTTTCTCTGGTAGGAATACAATCCCTTGTAACAAGTCAGGCTACCAAAGAAACGGTGGGCGGAACAGAAAAAAACCTTCCAGGTGGCTTCCAAATGGGGAGCCCGTTTCTTTTCTTGGGCTCCCCATGCGGTGGCCATTCCGGGGGTTTCTCCGGGGGAACGGAGTTTTGCAAAAATATTTTTTTAGTAACTGTAGCATTATCATTCCACATTATTATAAATAAAGCTCAAACCAACATATATTTTATTTTGCTTTTGTACATAATATATTTGAATTAAGTGTTTATCAGTCAGTGAATGGTTGTATACCGATGTTGTGTGTTCAACCATTTATCGGTAGATATTTTCTTGAAGTATTGTTGACAGTTTAATTTTAGTCACAAACTATTGTTTTGTTATGTATTATTTTAGAAGTTTTCGACGAAATAATATTTATAGGCACATGAATTGTATTCTTCTTTGTCTTTATATACATATATATATATATATATATATATATATATATATGTGTGTGTGTGTGTGTACCAGTATAACATCCAAACATAAATAAAATATTCTATTTATTTCAACATTAGCAAAATCTTTGGACACAATCTTATGATTAAAAAATTATCAATTTTAGGCCTCGTCAAGCAATGCGTGGTATATATATGTTTTAATTATCTTACAAATAGACTCTTTTCAGTCAAATTTGCAAATACAGTTTCATGGTTTTAGGTGTTCCGTAAAGGAGTAGTTTATCTCAACTACTCTTTAATATTTAATAAATGATATTCCAACTGTAATCAGAATTGATCAAAAAAAGATGCCTGAGAAAAAATATATTGGGAAATATGTTATTGAAACTATTTAGCAAGATATTTCAGCTGTCCAGATTTGTTTTAAGAAACATCTCTGAATAACAATAGCATTTATTGTATAACCTTTAATAAAAAAAATAATTCAATTAATCAGAATTATCACATAGGAAATAATGACAATAAACGTGGTATCCACTTTTAAAACCTTCGAGTTATAGTGGATGTCAATCTTTTTTTCACCAACATGTATCAAATGAAGATCTTTAGGTCTTGTTGACTTTATAACTTTCTCTGCATCAGCTAATTTTAATTAAGATATGATTGAAAGTATGCAGAAAAAATATATTAAATTTATATTTAAACATTTCAGGCATTTAAATTAATTTGAATATGCTACATTCCTATATAAACTATTTTCATTTTATATTTATTAGACGTTCAATCAGTGATGCACTTTTTATTATATACATTTGATTACCATTTTTGTTGGTTCAGACATAATCTCTCGTTTTGGATTAAGAATTCCAACTTGCAATTACGGTATTAGTGACACTCTTAAAACCATTAGTAACTATAAAATGAGTAAACAATTATAACTCTTTTTAAATAATCTAGAAACATTCATTGGTAAAAAAACTTATGCAAAACGTTATTTTGAATGTTTTTACTCTACATACATATTTATTTTGTATACTCCATTTTAGTTTCTGTTTACGATTTTTGTGAAAACCAAAATAGCCAATTATTTAACATAAACTTTATCAACCTTTATATATCTGTGTGTACTGTAGCAAAGTTATTGATATTAAGTTTATGTGTCATAGTTCGTTTATAGGTGCTGTAAGGCACCAAAAAACTGAATTTCAATTTTATCTGACAGTTTTAATGAAGCAGAATAATATAATACGCATAGTAATATTTTTTATTTCCTAATATAAATAAAATGAAGTTTATTTTTGAAAGACTGCAAGCCTGTGAAAAGACCACCAACATTCGATGTACGAGCCTATGTCTCCCCTAGAGCGCCTGTGCTGCTTGACCTGTGCCTTCTAGACTACACAAAAATATTTTCCTCGCATTTCGGCATCTTAAAAATACATTTTGTAGACTTTAAATAATTAAATATGGATATTAAAAACCTTAATATCTGAGATTTTTGTGTTCTATCATCCTAATAATGAAAACATTACAAAATAAATAATGTTTGCAGGCTTTCACGGCCATTGTATGAAGTAGCTTGGCTTCTGGGTTGTAGCCGTGTCCTTGGCCATCATCAGGGAGCAAGTTCCTACCTACCTAGGTACCCTGATAATGACGAGAAAATAATTTGTAATAAATTGATCTAAAACATATACATTCAAAACAATTAAATTAATTAGATGGCATTTGTGGCATGTATGTAAGAGATTCAATAAAATATGCAACAATAAAGCAAATTAAATTAATCTTTTTTATCCATGCACTTTACTACAATTTTTTTTTGTCAGGAAATGACATCCTTGATATAACTTGCATTTCTGTGCTATATGTTGTTATGCGGTGTTTTGACATTATTATGCGGTTTTATTGCTATTCACCATGTAATCTTGTCTTCACAAATAAGACAAGCAATAATTAGGGACTGAAAAATTTCGCGTATTCAATGACCTCCAGGATGGTCTCCACGATCCTCTGCATACTCGGGCAGAAGTCGCCTGTTCAGTTGCTGCTGATCTTTGAGGAGTCTGAACTGGGTAACCTGTGAACGATAGAGACCGGAAAAATTCGCGGATTCATTTCGTGATAGGCTGAAATTCAAACATGTGTACAATTATGCTGGTTCTGCTATTGGCTTGCAGTTTAACTAGAGCTCTCTGGGCCAATGAGAGACTATCGACCAAAGAAGCGTCGAATCACAAGCAACCCAGTGGAGACGACTCATAATTTAGTAACCAATGAACACGCGTGTTTACTTGAGAAATGCAGAGGATAATGGAGGCTATCCTAGAGGTCATTGAATCTGCGAATTTTTCCGGTCCCTAGTGAACGATACTTCTTTGTTGGGCGGTATCTAATTGGTAGGGGCAGGCATTTTTCGCGAAAAGATCTGAACCCTTATTAGACTGCAACAAGGCATACCCGCACGTGTGGTTTCTTCTTTGTGATTGGCGGCCGTCTGCCTTATTTGACCGGGCCACTCAGGACGCGTTTACTTCCGCGATGAATCACTGTGATTGGTGTTGTTACAATCGATATGTACCTGGGAGAAACTCGCCCCTTCACGAAACACAGACAATGCTACAGTGTTTTAACTTTCATAGAGTCTCGGAATTTTTTCGCGAAATCTGCATGCCCCTACTAATTGGTAAAGATTCCTCCATGTTAACGTCCCCGGACCACACGGCCGGCTGCAGGGAAGGCGCGGTCGACGGGCGGGGCTTGAATCGTCTGACCCCGCGGTCTGCCCTGGCTTCCGTGTCCGGGAGGGGGGGGGGGGGGAGATTATCGACGAAGGTTCGCGCCGTCTCGTCTGGAGGAGGGAAGCGTGATCCGTAGTCTGTACGCCCCACTTTCCTTCCGGGAGGCTCACCCCAGCTGGCCTCTGAGAGCTTCATTTGCCCCGCCGGCCCAGGAGAAAGTGGTTTGTCCAATAACGGACCCCCGGGATCCGTACCGCGGCGCGTGCAGCGTTGCCAAGTGGTGCGTGGTCCGCGGGAGAAGCTGCGCCAAGATGACTCCACACAGTCTGCCCCAGCCATTGATAAAAAAAATTCTTTCACATACGGTGAAACATTCGGTTTTGCTGTTGCAACAAAAAAACTTGTTGGCCTGACAAATTTTGATGTGCAAAAAAAAATGTTTTTCCCAATTAAAAAAAAAAACACAGTCGATTTATGTATGCAGTTGATTAAAAGAAAATATTTAGATTTGGAAAAAATGTTGTTTATAAGAAACAGAAAAAAGGTCTCTTCGACTGATTTTTTTTATTGGGAAAACAATTTTTTTTGCACATAAAAACCTTTGTTTTTTTTCTATTTTTCTTTGTGAATTAATTTGCAAATCGGTAAGTGAGACAGTTGAAAAAAAATCGTTCCCCTCCTTCTTTAGGTTATAATAATTATGGTTGTTATGATCGGGTAAAATTAGTTACGGTACATTAAATAATTCAGATATTACAGGGAAGTGTTAGCCAAGGAATGTAAGTGATTGTTGCCGGTTTCCAATGGGGGCTGGCTGTTCCCACGCTGTCCGGTGATGCGAGTTGGGCTCGCAGCGCGGCGCCACGTACAGCGAGCCGCCGGATAGCGGGACGAAAAGGAGGGAAAATAGGTAATTTCCTCCGCCACACACCGCGGCTGTCTCTTCCTGCCCCCCGGGTTGGCAGGGCGGGAGAGGTGACGGCGCGTGAATCCGCGAGGTCGTTGTTTCCTCGGCCGGGTTTACTGCCCGCCGTGAGACGAGACTTTCCGACACCACGACTGATCTGAACCTTTGAATATATATACTGTATAGAAGTCGCCAGCCCAGGTTAAAATTTCTAATACGGTTTTGAGGTAGTTGGTTAATTCACCGCCGCAATCGCTACCATCTATAGGGCATCGACTTGTGGTGGTCCCTAGCGGACAAGTGTCGAACTCTTCAAACACCCCTTCCCCCTCCCGTTGAACGACGTTGAGCTGCAGTGAATGATGGATGTGGGGTGCGGGGAATGACAGCGGGCGACAGCGCTGCGCTCTAACGTGTAAATAACAACTAAGTCGATACAGGGCGTTACGGCAGCGCACTGCAGCGGTGAAGTTCCCAAGCTGCTCATCATATGCTTCTGAAAAACGTAGAGTAAATCCTATCCACTCGCGACTTCTATACAGTATATATATTCAAAGTCTGAACTGAAGAGTTACTGTGTGACTAACTGCTGACAATCAGGCAATTAAGAAGACCTGGCAATAACCCCGGAAAATCATCTCAGAATACAGGAAAGAATTGTATATATGTATAAAGAAATAAATTACAGAAATTAATTCTTCAAGTATACCCCCAAGGGGGCTTCTATCTTGAAGAGGCAATAAGTGTGAGAATTAAATATTGCCAACATAAGGTTGGATAACATCTGCTGACAATCAGTGCGGTAAACGGGCTGGGTTGGTGACCCCAGCCGCTGGTCGAAGCCGAAGCCCCAATACCCTCCCGATCAACAACAGGGAGCGATCCCTCACAGTTCTGTTACTTTAAAAGCTCTGGGATGTTAAAATCAAAGAGAACGGGAATGTTGCTCCCACCCTACCCTATTAGGGCGCATATGTGGCAGGAGAACGTGAGAACGCCGGCCGTAAGGTCGGAATAATCTGCCTGTCTGGTGGTAGACCTTTGGTGGTCACCAGTTTCCGAAGTCAGTACGTACTGGTGGGGTCTTGGCCTGCTGGGTGGCGGAAACCTGAGGCTAACTACCTGTGAAACTCTGTCCACTGACTTGCGCAGGCAGTTGGCGGTCCGCTAGTAGCACAGAGCGGAGGGGACCTGTTTTCCGAGTCTAGTCCAGATGTTGGGCTCTGGATTAGTAAGATCTGTGAGACGACTCCTGTTCCACCCTAAAAGGGCGCAGACATAGGAGGGGAGGTGCACTGAGAGAAAGGATTGTTTGCCTCAACAAAATATTTGTTCGTATATGGCGAAATAAATATAATTTTTTAATTCAAACAAATATTCTGTTGACCCAACAAAATGTTTTTTCAACTCAACTGTATATTTGGTTAGGTGTAACAAATCATTTTTGTTACGTGCCAAGTTTGGTTAAGCTAACAAAATATTTTGTTGCAGCAAGTAAATATTTGTTTCGCCATATATAAACAAATTATTGTTTGATTTAAACAAACCTTTTTCTTGGTGTGGCAGGTGAGCCGGCCTTCGGACCGGAAAACAGTGCCGACAACAATAAAAATAATCAGCTCCTTTCCTTTTTTTACGTGTAAACATCTCCATATCTCCGCGCGAGGCGTCGCTGACTCCCAGTACGTGGTACGCCTGAGTCGCTGCTTGTGGATTCTGAAAGGGTAATTTCTAAACGACCAAAATGCACGCCTCGAGCTGTGCGTGCAGCCTCGCCGACCACTTGCGTCCTATTCCACGAAAGGCTAGTCTACATACAATAGGCCTGCACTAGAGCTACGGTTTGCATTATGGTTTTTTACCATTGGATGTTCTCGGTAACAGTGTTCGCCGAAGGTCGACGGGTCGATGTGTGTCTAATTCAGGCGTGAAGTATTAATTAATGGAGCGTCGAACCTGTTCCAGGTGGCTAGTAGCCCACTATGTGGGTTTTTTTTTTCTTTTCAAAATTTGAATGTCTCTGGCGTACAAGCTCCAAAAGCGCGGGGTCGCTAAGGTCGACACTGGCTCGCGCATCACACGACTCTACGCGCCAGACAGTATTCTCGTCTACTACGGGATATCAAGCAACGACTATTTTTTTTTCTGTAATACTAAAGACATAGGCTTCCGCCACTTCTCTATACCACTTACAATGTTGTTTTTATAATTGTTCGTACTTAAACGCCCGTCATTTTTCACTGTCCAAAAAAAACATGAAAGATGAAACCGTGAAACGAAACTTGTAAAGGCAAGTTCAATTTATCTTAAATGCTACTCTTAATCAGACACTTTCAAAAAATGTTGAGCGGTTTGAGAATGGCGCGTTAACTTAACCGAAGCTCTGCTGGCTCGGGCTGAATGTGTAAGAAAAATTTACAAGCGCAAAAATAATTTTTCATTATTTCTATAGTTTCGTTTATATTTATATTATTTTAAAAAGTTTATGGGTAAAAACGGCTGTAGAAACTACTGAGTTACATATGTCGCGTGTTGCGTTTTGCGACGAAATGTCTGCGCGCATTATTTAGTTTCAAATTGACACTAAAAATAAAATAAAAAGAATATTCAATAGCGTGTCATGATTTAAAAAAATATTTAAGGTTATCTGTCCAAATTTATTTCATGGAGAAAATTGAAAGACATTTTCTGTCCACTACTGCCTCTCCAACTCTTTTGTCAAATATATTGGAGACAAATGTTTGACAGTTGCTAGTTAGTTTTCCGGAAAAGTAATTTTGGAAAACGTTTTCTGGTATTTACTGGAATTTTTTGAAAAACAGGGAAAATTTCCATTAAATATACTTTTACAAAAACAAAACAAAAATATGAATTTTTACCAATTTTTTTTACACAAATTAAAACATAAGTGTGGTCTTTCTTTACAAAGTAATGTCTCACTTTACATTTGAGAGTTGGGTGTGACCCATACTCTCATCTACCAACTGATAAGAACAAAATATTGCTGTTTAAATAGTACCGTAGTCTACTTACCAATCTGCCGGAAATAAATTATCGAGTAACGTATGTCAAACTATCGTAAATTGTGTAATTCAATGTTGGTAATGGAACAAACAAAATAATGTGGAGTTAAATTTTTTCGTCTGAAATCTTTCCCAGTCACATAACTAGTCAGTTGCATGTGTCAGTCTGCAACAGAGACTCGGTAAATAAATGAAATAATATCCGTGCACTGGAACAGCATTAAGGAGAAACACGGATGACAGGGAAACTTGAAGCGCGCGCAGACGAAGCAGCCGACAAGGCAGGAGGAACACTCCCAAACTTCGTGGCGTAACTGACCTTGGGAGATCGGGCCGGCGAGCTACTGCCCTTCGGGTCGTGCTCGTTATGCAACCCGCCTGTCCACGAGACGCTTTCTCCGCTCAGAAACCGAATTTTCCTGTTTCTGAAGTTTCTTCACTGAAAACTACACCTGCCGGCTCTCTTCTGGTTCACAGGGTCCGCGTGACAAGAACGCCCGTAACCGCCTCAAAATATGTTGTAATAAAAAAATAATTTTGTAGTGTAGGCCTAAATATAAGTAGCTACTCGCTAGTGTTAATTTTGATCACTGATAATTAGTTTAGTTGTCACTACATTTTGATTTTCTTGTCAGCACAAATATTTAACAAGATGAATAATTAAAAAAAAGTGTTGTATGAGCGAAACAATATTTGAAGTGAGACTTATTTACAGTCGGTAGAGTAGTTCAAGATCATAGCGTAACGAACAACTGAAGAAAAATAAGGGAGAAAAAAAACGCTCAGGAGTGGGGCACTCGAGATGGCGAGGGGAAGTGGGAATATTGGATAAAGTAGAGATTCAGTCAACTGTGAGACTATTTACCTAAAGGTTTCTCGTCGCCATGTTAGTTACATTTGTGCACCTCCGGTGTTAACCCACGTCGTATAGCCTACTTTATTAGCTACCGAATCGCTTGCATGAAAAAAAAAACATGGCGGTTACAGCGCTCGATGGATGATATTTGCATTATATCACACTTGCATACTTCAGTATTTGTGTACTTAACGCACTTGCATACTTCCGCACTCACATACTTGCTCACTCAGGAACTATTTAACGCTCTCGCATTCCTGTTCGCATTCTTATACACTTGCATGCCTGTACAAACTTCTACACGCGTGTACGTTTGCACTCTCGTACATTTGTCTCAATATTTCGTATTCCTATATCTGTGGCTGCTACGCGCTCTTTTTGTTGATATTTGAATCTGTTTAATTGTTTTTGGCTCTAATATTCTCCAATAATAATAATAATAATAATAATTTATTTCCCATTTTTTTACGCTTTGTTAAAAATATTCACTTAACTAAGCAGGAAATTTAGCACTCACGAAAGCAAGCTTGTATGTGAGTTCATCTAGTAGTCACTTCAAATTGCATGCGGTATTTTGACGATTGTAACATTTGTAAATGTTTAATAACTGATAAATAAATATATGCAATATAACCTAAGAAACTTTTCATTAGTTATATAAAGATGAAAGTTAAAAAGAGCAATTTATTAAAATTAAAAAAAAAATAAGTTTCTTATTTTGTCGTCCGCCTGGAAGGTAAATATTTTTATGGTGTTGCGGTCGGCTCTCAGGTGAGCGAGGTGACTACATATTATTATATGCAGTCAATTTGCAAGCCCGTCGGGAGTTGTGTGCGGCGCCTGGCGCGGATGGCAAGACGTCTTCCCCCGCGATGTGGCGTCTGGTCTGCCGCGCTCTTGTTCCCGCGCTAATGGGCCAATGGGCGTCCGACCCGGCCTCCCACGACGTCTTCCGTCCCTCGCTTGTTTTCATTACTTAACCCCTCCTCCCTCCCTAACCTTCCCCAGTCCCTTCTGGGGGAGAAGCGTTTACTGATGAGAGCCCGATTAGCTATTCACGCCGCACCGCGTCGCGAGCATAAATCGAGGCTCTTTTAATGCGTAGGCCCTCCAGTAATGGCACGATTTACGACATGCTCGTTGCCACTTTGCAATTTTATCCCTTCTCCGTCTTGCAGAATCAGTGAATTACGTGCCGCCAAGGCAGCGGCCGAGACTGGGACATTTTTAAAGAGTGATATACGCGTTTTTTGCAGTTCTAATTACTGTAATTATGTAGTTACCTGACATTTTGTATCATTTTGCAGTTTGTTGTTAAATGACGTATTACGTATCTGACACAGTTGCAGTTCGAAGAACCAATAAATTGCTCGTTTGTGTTTGATACTTCGACACTGCTTTTTTTTTTTAAATTTGTTATGTGGTCAGCGAGAGTCTAGAGATAAGCATATTGTATTCGAACTTGAATGGACCAATGATAACCAATTGCTTTACTACTAGACGTCCGGGACTCGCTTGTCAACCCCTCGATGAAAATGAAAATACGATATTTGGCTGTATTTCTTCTAGGCTTCCAAACATACCACTAAAAATATGGGATTGTTACGCATGGCGTACTGTATTTGTTATTGGTGTTATCAGTGTTGTCAGTGCCCGCGCTTATTCAAACTGAGAGCATATGCTCTAGTGGCGCTCTTATATCGACGAGTTTGTCTCTTAGGCCTCGCGATCTTGCAATTTAAAAAAAATTATACAGTTTGCAAAAAAAAATTCCCGTGCTAAATTTTACTGGTTTGGCGTGACATAGGACTTAGATTTGGCTGTTTGTTGTAGTCAACACTTGTGAACTGTGGTCATCATGATAGTGGAGAAGCCTAAGATGTACATCAAGTTCTGTCCCTTTCCGATTACACCCGAACAATTCACCTTCGGCCAACTTCGGGATTTGTTTTATTTTTGCGCAGGAAAAATGAATTCGAATATTAAAAGTGGTCGGTTAGGTTAGCTACATTAAAACACTTTAAAACACTATGGACGGTTAGTTAGGTTAGTATAGCTACATTTAAAAAAAACAGAGAAATATAAATATATATACATAAACCCGAGGTTGGCCGAAGGTGAATTGTTCGGGTGTAATCGGTCAGGGACAGAACTTGATGTTTATCTTTGGCTTCCCCATGATAGTGCAGTCACCCGCGGCGCTTACAGACTAGAGCCTGTTAGTAGATGTGTGGTCGCAACTAGGTACAGAAGGTCTGGGAGATATGATTTATGCCTTGACATGCCAAAAAAAAAATTAGGATAAATAGTACAAAATTTAGAATTATAGCAAAAGATGGAAAATTTCCGAGATGCCGGGGCCTAATCCCCCCTTAAGGGTCTCGCCCAGTCAGGGGTGTGTTTGTGTTAGGCGGGATGATAATGGCGACGCTCGCCGGGCTTCTGGTGCGGTATCGCCTCTAAGCGCATGAACTTGCCGCGCAGTTTTCTCGTCGTGCGAAGAACAACCATGAAATTTGAGCGGTACCTAACCACGACATTATGTGGCGGAGAAATGAAGAAAAATGTTGTAATGCAAGGCCCTTGGATACTTTCAAGAAAATGCACCGGGCGTTTCATGTCTATTATATTATTCTGAAAAGATTTCTTTTTCACCTTCCTAAAAATATAGTTTAAAAAATAAATATGAAAACAAAACTACTCATCAGCCCTTATCGAACTTTTAAATGCTTTGCGTAAACAGACATCTTGAGCATTTTCCGAATCACGTGGTTTCTGCTGAAGCTCTGCATACTGTGTGCGTGAGTAGGTAAGCGTGTAACCCCGAACTTGCAGGTTTTCTCGTCGTCACGTTGATCTTCCTTCGACCAAAGAGAGTGGAAGGGGAGCATTAAAAAAAAACCTACCTAAATGTTGAAAATCCTTTCTCCTTTGGCACGTAGGCGAGTCATGCTATCCTAATACGTCATAACGCCGTTAACTGCTCAGACGTGGGATTCAATTTTCCTCCGTCGTGATTGTGTAGTGCAGGGGGGTCTCTCCTTTTAGGAACGCCGGTGCAGTTTTGTTTACGGTCGTCGCCGGCGTCGAACTCGCGTCAGTTCTTTAACGGCACAGCAGTGCTGCGTTGCGGAGGAAGCAGAAACTACGTTATAGATCTCCTTTGAGAGATAAACAGTGAGAGTGTCTGTGTCTTCGGCGTCGCCGCAAGAGCCCCCTGGACCAACAACAGGCATTTGTCTTAACCCCGCAGTGGTTCATGCGCCGGAGTGGACTACATATAAGGCTAGCTAGGGGGGGGGGGAAGGATTGGCGGGATTTTTGATCGGTTTCAGTTATTTTACGTCTTTGCATCCACTGAACACCATTGGTCACCTTGTGAACCCCGCACGAGCTTACAGTTTTTAACACTCGTGGAACTGCCCAGCTCTTCACTCTGCTGTTGCTGTAGGAAGGACTTATATTTATTTATTTTTGTTTGAGCTTAAGGGATCAGCATTCTGAATTAGTTTGCTTCCAATATTTTATTTTAAATAAGTTCTCAATATAAATGTACTTAATTGTTTATAAAAGTTTTTTGACGCGACAACGTCTAATAAATCGATGAACGCCGGCTGCACGCACGAAAAAGTGTCCCGTTACACACATTGTCCCGTTTCGCTGTGTAATTAACAATATTTGATACTTAACAGTTTTTGTTAACTAAGAAACAATGAAATCTCATTAGAGTGGCTTTATTATATTATCTCTTTTAAGATAATAACAAAAATTACGTGAAAATACGCGATAATAAAAAAACAAAAACATATTTCTAATTTGTAAAAAATACTTTCTTACGTTGTTTCTGTTCCAATCTCAAACTTTGTCTACACACACAATACCTTTAATAAACAGTAAAAAAACTTGGACGATGAATTTCCAAATTATACTTTACTTAATAAACAAACATCGTTCTTTGTAACGTAAATTATTCATCGAATATGCGCGCGCATGCGTAAAACATACGAAAAATGCGAGTAACGAGATGCAGCCGTGTGTAACGTTTCGTTACTCGTTACTAGATGGCGCACCCGGTACTGAGTACCGAATACATACGGTTTGCTAGGGCTCTAATCGGGACTCGAACTCAGGTCCATGCCTGGGAATAAAGCCTCAGCTTTTCTTCCCTCAGAGCTGAGCAATCTGTGACCCCGTCTTCAGTACAGTGCTGGATCTCTGGGACCCACCGCAGAACTACTGCAGATTCCAACGTTACGTCCATGTGGCGGGACTCGTGACCTTTGACTTTTGCATAAGGCGTAATCTCCACGAGCAGCAGCCACAATTAGCAAAGAGAAAATGACGGCAAATTACAATGGCCTTTGAGTTGGTCGACGCAATAACGTGGGGTGGGAAAAGAACTAACTTTTACTTAAAGACCCGCTATCTCATTTTCACGTCTGAGCAATTAACTGATTTTAGAGCTCCAGTAACTTTCGTTATCGTAGCGCCTGATTCGTTAGGGGCGTAGCTTTGGCTTTCAGCTCGCTGCAGTTTTGCCAAGTTAAAAAAAAAGTATAATTCTTAATGGTGTGCTGGGGCATGAGACACTACAGTGATAAAAAAAGGGGGGGGGTAGCTTTTAGCTCGCCCACACTGTTCGTATTACGTTCATGTCCGTACTTTTCGCGTCGGCGAGTAGGAACATTGTTAATACTCGCTACTTCCTGGTGTATACCGACCTTTACTGCACTCTTTGACTTACGCAAACGACCTTAACGAAACACCAACGACCGGTGCTAGTTTGAGATTAAAAAAACTCCAAGCATGATAAAGGCAACATAGCACATGCACCAAGTGACCCCAGTGTGTGACGTCACACACACCTATGCCTTTGACAGGACACACACACCCAACAACTCCTAACAATTTTTTTTTTCAATCGGTTGACGTAGACCTTTCATTATTATTAAATATTTTACATATTTCAAAGTACGCTCTTTAAAAAAACCATTTGTGTTAAACCACTGTGGTTTAAATCAGCCAACACTGACTGATCACTGCCCGTTGATTTACGAAGATAAGCGTGAATTAACTAAGATTCTCGGATAGTTTGCAACCAGCGTTGTTCGTATAAATTAAGGTGAAAGTATTTTGAAGTGAATCTTCTAATGCGACTTCCAACAAGGTTGAGTTAAACGTTTAACGCTCCTGGGGAGGGGGAATAGAAAGAGACAGAGCGAATGTGTGTCATTTCTCTATGTTCGCGAGGTCTCGCCGCGTCAATTTTCTCCTTGGGGCGAACCCGTCCGCTTGATTAAATAAACAGCTGTCATCGTTGAATGATTTCATGATTTATTTTAGTTTGATTTGATACAATATGATTTCCCTAAAAATAAATTTCTACCCCTTGCTATTTTCATTTCCACATTACGAAGTTTCACTTCTCCCGCGCGGAGGGACTCCACGCACTATTTTTTTTTTATCGGTGTGTCGCTGGTGCTTGCGACGGTAGCAGTGTGTGAGCCGCAGGGAGGTCGAGGCCCGTCTGGTGGCGACCGGCCGCTAACCAGCTGAGCAGACACTCGCTAACCGCCTCCCGCCGCTCAGCTGTTCGCTGCCGCCGCTTCCAGGCCGCCCCCGGCTCCTGGCTCGCACTCGGCGCGCTGCATTTGGAATCATTCTGCCTCGCGGCTTGTTCAAACCACAATAACTTTACTTACTTGTCGAAAACAATTTTTTTTTACTACCTGAATCTTTCGGATTAAGTATGGGGAAGCCTAAGATGTACATCAAGTTCTGTCCCTGCCCGAACACGCCCGAATATTCACCTTCGGCCATCCTCGGGTTTATTTATATATAGCCTATTTATATTTCTATGTTTATTTTAATGTAGCTATACCAACCTAACTAACCGTCCATAGTGTTTTAAAGTGTTTTTTTTTTAATGTAGCTAACCTAACCGACCACTTTTAATATTTGAATTCATTTTTCTGCGCAAAAATAAAACAAATCCCGAGGTTGACCGAAGGTGAATATTCGGGCGTGTTCGGGCAGGGACAGAACTTGATGTACATCTTAGGCTTCTCTTAACTATGTTACGCTCATCACTGACTCACTGACTCTATAACTCCAGAGAGAGATGTATACCTTGGAGACAAGCGTAGCATGAAGCACAAATATTAGCCTGCTCCATAGAGATGTGTATAAAATAGAAAATGGAATTGTAAAAATAGAGTACCATTGAAATACAGCTACATAAGTAAAAAAAAAGCATTAATAGTTAAATTTAAGTGTAAGTAATACTCGTCATTTTTCAATGTTCTCCTTATAATTACTATAAAGGCTTATATCTCAGGAAGTTGAACTAAATGAAAAAAGAAGGTGAAAATGTGTCCCTTTTTTTAAATCAAAGTTTGCGTCACTGGGAATGTTTTGATGATCTTTTGAATTTTGTACTTATACCCTTTTGAAAATCTTTGTTTTTAATACGCTTATATTTTTAAAGTTTATAATTTTATTAAAAAAATATAAATTTGTATGCCTGAAAGTTTTTTAGTACATTTGCTTTTTTTGTTGTTACGCCCTGTAGAATTTTAAAAATATATTCTTATTTTGTGGTCACATAATTTTTGCTGAAAAAAATATCGGTAAATCGCACAGATACACTTTTTGTATATTATGAAATATTATTTTTCGAATATTTTTTTATCATTTCATATATGTATATAAGAAATATTTTTTTGCACATTATTAAAATTAATTTAATTTTTAATACAAATGTTGTGTGTATTTAGTTATAGTTATAGTGATTTTTCAAAGGGTGCCTTAGGCACTTTACAACCTTCTAGTTAATATTAAGCATAATCCTTTCGAAGTGAAACTTGTTCACAGCAGGCAATGGTAAGTCGAGGCGATATCGTCATCAGATCGTATCGAAAAGTAGGTTAACGGAAGAAAAAAAAATTGTAACACTTGTGGAGTTACGGGTAGTGTAACGATCAGGCATGTGGTGGTGTAACTGCACTGCTATTTGGCGCCATGTTCGTTCCACTTGCGCTTCTATGACGACACCGAGCAATCGCGGTGAGGCGAGGCCTTGAGGCTGCGGATACGTCAATTGCACTTTCATACGTTACTATGAAGCATCCTTACTTCAGAAACTGAATTTTCATGTTTAAATAAGTTTGAAAACACGTAAACATCACTTCACCTGTTATTGTACTGTACCAGCATTAACACTAAAGCCCCTCGAATCGAGAATTAATGTAACATATTTTATCTACGATGTTACTTACGGAAAAAAAAACAGATGACAGCGCTGCTTGCGGCGCCGTTAGGGAGTTAACGTAGTGTGTGAAATTTCACTTCTAAAGTGCGTGCTTAAACAAAAAAGCGACACAGTGCGCCGCAAACTGTATTGTCATCACAGCCACTGCGGCCTCGTTGTCCCTTATGCCGGAGCCGAGCATCGAACCAAGGGCCCGCGAGGAGTCCCAGGCCGCGGAATGCCGTCCACCACCTCCTGTTCATGTGTGGATGTCCGTGAAAAGGATGATAGTGCGTGGTGTCCGTGCAACCATGAATTTTTTTTATACTGTGTATGTATGTAGGTACATCGAGTTTATTGGGACGGACACACGGCGTGGAACCATCCCAGAAATTTCCGTGAGTGATCTCGAAAACAGCTGAAAATCGAAAAACAAGAAGACGGCCGGACCAGGGTTCGAACTCAGGTCCCACCCGAATGCGGGTCCGAAGTTGCTGCATGCGCGGGAAGCCTTTCTTTTCACAGACGAGAGAGCCAAACGCCCGATCGTGCATCTTCGGTTTTTATTTTTATTTTGGACGACTCATGATAACTAATGGTCAATTAGGTTAGGTTAGCTACATTATAAGTACTTTAAAACATTGTGGACGGTTGATTTGGTTAGGATAGCTACATTAAAGATACTGTGAAATCATGTAAACGGTTTCCTAGCCCTGGATAGCTAAATATTAAAAAGTTATTTGCTGAGCAACCTTCGGGGAACTTCGGGCGTGGCTCTCTCGTATTGAAATGAAGGCTTCCCTACATGCGCCGCATTGCTCACAAGTCAGTGGATATTCACGGAGAGCTGCACAGTAGTCCGGGACGGCAAGGAAACCGGACCGGCTACTAGCACGCCGGATTGCAGCCGGAGATGACCTATATCACAGTCCGGCCTGCGGGCGGGATACCCACGTGTTAGAAATTCACAACTTAGAACAGTCATAACTTAGAATTCTTGAAAATATCATATAACCTAGAACTGTCATAAGTTAGAACGACCACAACCTAGAAACACCCAACTGAGAACTGTTCTAACTTTAAAATTTACATAACGACGAAACCAGCAACTTAGAAACGACATAACTTAGAAAAGCGTAACGTAGAACTATCATAACTTCGAAACACACAACTTTGACCTGTCATGACTAAGAAATACACAACATAGATATACCATAATTTAGAAAAAACTTAGAACGTTAATAACTTAGAAATAAACAACGCAAAACATGCAGCTTAGAAACGTCATAACTTAGAATTATCACAATTTAGAAGCACACTATTTAAATCTGTCATAAATTAGAAACACGTAACTTAGAAACACACACGCCTAAAAACACAACTTAGAATCGTCATAACTTGGAAAGTCATAACTTAGAACTGTCATAACTAGGGACCGGAAAAATTCGCGGATTCAATGACCTCTAGGATATCCTCTGCATTTCTCAAGTAAACACGCGTGTTCATTGGGTACTAAATTGTGAGGCGTCTTCACTGGGTAGCTTGTGATTCGACGCTTCTTTGGTCGATAGTCTCTCATTGGCCCAGAGAACTCCAGTTAAACTGCGAGCCAATAGCAGAACCAGCAGAATTATACACATGTTTGAATTTCAGCCTATCACGAAATGAATCCGCGAATTTTTCCGGTCTCTAGTCATAACTTATAAAATTCTCTCTTGTGTGTTTGTAAGTTATGACAGCAACCCCGGACGGGGCGGCGCTGAGGAGGCTGGGGCCAGTGCTTCCTTATCGGTGCTTGCACATCATCTCTGGGGGAGTCGTCACGGTAGGTGTGTGTCGGTCGCTGTCACAACACAGTGACACAGTGACACAGTGCCGCGCTAGGTCCCAGTTACATTGCTGTGACGCTGATCGAGTTGTAGAAAACAAGATTGTGTTTACGGGGTTTGGAATTTCATAATAATATATAGGGACCTGAAAAATTCGCCGTTTCGATGACCTTCAGGATAGTCTACACAGTCCTCTGTACACTCGGGCAAATAACGCCAGTTCGTTGGCTGCTGACTTGTGAGTCGTCTCAACTGGTGATTTCCCGAGATTCGTTACTTCTTTGGTTGAGGGTTTCTCATTGGCCCAAAGTCGCCCAGACTAACAGTGAGCCAATAGCAAGAGAAGCTTAAAGGTATATGTATATGAATTTCAGACTATAGCGAGATGAAACTGCGAATTTTTCCAGTCTCTAGTAATATATATAGTCTATGTCACTCTCTGGCCCATAAACTATCTACATACAAAAAAAAATCATATCAGTCGATTGCTCCGTTGCTGCGTGTAAGAAAGGCAAACAGACAAACAAACTTTCGCATTTTTAATATTAGTAGGGATGTCACAACTATGACAGTTAAAAGGTAGATTAAAATATAGAAAAAACATAGATGTTTAATATTTTCATTGCTATAGAGCAGCGGTTCCCAAACGATGGATCGCGACCCACTAGTGGGTCGCGGAAGGGTTACAGGTGGATCCCGACTCGGTCCTAAAACTATCAAAAACCATCGAACAAACCACCAGAAAAGATAATAAAAATCGAAACAAATCGAATTGTGTGCAAACAAATATCTATTGTTAAATAAATAACTGTTTTGCTACAAAGTGCTTATATTTTGTCAACCATTTTTAAATCAGAACACAAATTGATTATCAATAATCAATCGGTATCTTCAAAAAAGTATATATATATATGTATATTTTTGCAATATTTGATGGTAAATTATATATATATATATATATATATATATATATATATATATATATATATATACATAAGGAAGGGATACGACACAAATTAGGTTTTTTACTCCACCATGGACTGATAGACCGTGGAGGTATTCCTATAAGGAAAGGTGGGCCGCCAGTTGAAAAAGTTTGGGAACTACTGCTATAGAGTAACATGTATAGAGACATATTTAGATATAGGTATATTTAGGAGAGAGATAGGTATAGAGGGAGATAGAAAGAGATAATGAGGTAGATATATGTAGATAGAGAGATATAGAGATATACTTACACAGTTGGAGAATTAGAGTGTGAAATAGAGATATGCTTTGCTTTTGTGTACATACTTCAAACAAATAACAAAAAAAAATTAGTTGTCTGTAAAGTCAGATTACGGACAATAGTTTAACGTGACGTCATTACAAAACATTGATGAAATGATTGCATACTTTTATGAATAAAATTGAATCATTTTTATTCAATTATCACTATTTTGTATGGATACAAAGAAGGAGTGAAATGAAATCTACAATTTAATTGATAAATTTACTTTTATTTGCACTCATTAATTCAAATATGTTTATTACTTTAACGAAGAGATTATTTTAAATATAACTTTTATACATGTTTGCTATTTAACTTCTTCCAATCTGTGTTATTCTGTTAAGGACAGGACGATGATAGGAAAAGTAGGAAACGAATGGGAGTGTTTCAAGTTTAATCTGCCTCGAAAAAGTCAAATCGATGGTTGTTCCAATCGAGTGTAATAGAGATAGATGCGGCGCAAGCGTACAATGAGCGTAATGGGACACAGCGTAACGGGACAATGTGCGTAACGGGACATTTTTTTTCGTTCGTGCAGCCGGCGTTCATCGATTTATTACACGTTGTCACGTCAAAAAAATAGAATGAGGCATTGCAACGCATGCCGAGCATGAGCTAACGCATGAAACGGGCCTATTGCAGCGTGACGTCACCAGAGATCAGGCCTAGTAGGCCCGAGAGGCAGGGTGCTGGCCTGCCACGTGTGAACATCGCGTCGCTGCCCGCCGCTGTGGCGCGCTTGTTAACATCGCGCTACGAGTGTCACGTGTCGCGCTCGCCCCTCATTTGCATGAACAACAGTTCCCGCGGCCTCGCGCGCCGGACAGATAGCAGCATACCAACAAGTCA
This sequence comes from Bacillus rossius redtenbacheri, assembly GCF_032445375.1. Taxonomy (NCBI): domain Eukaryota; kingdom Metazoa; phylum Arthropoda; class Insecta; order Phasmatodea; family Bacillidae; genus Bacillus; species Bacillus rossius. The sequence continues at coordinate 8,287,200 of NC_086334.1, forward strand.
CGTGGGACGAGACTCGGCTCTGCTTGTCTAGGTTTCATCCGTTCACACGTTTCCGCTCTTGATTAATTTGTGAACTTTCCACATCGAAAATACGTATTTATATTTTTACAATTATTATCATCGTTTTACAACTTAACTTTTTAAAATAGCAAAACTTCGACGACTTCTTATGTTTTTTTTTCAATTCATTGAAATTATATGTTCAGTCATATTTTGCTAAACGAGATCTAATCTTGATAGAGGAAAGCAATTTTTGACACCCGTTTTACATAGGCTATATAAGAACCATTTCAAAACTTCTAAGCAGTTCGGTTTCCCCCCCTCCACTTTCATTAAAGCCCATGATATATGTAGTAAACGAATTTATATCTCAGTCCGTACCTACAAGAGCTTGAAATCTGTGACATACATAAACAGTAGCAGCAATATCGTCATTATTATTACTATTTTTATTATTGATTTGAAAATATAATCAACTGTGACAATTTTGAAGACCTTTTTGAATTTCAAAATGGTATAGTAATTACGTAAACATATGGAGTATGAAGTAGAACCAGATGGCATTAAAAAACGCAATTAAGATGTGAGATGTGCAACACTAACAAGAGATGAACTAATGCTTGTTCAGTGCAGGAGTTTTGTTTGTGTGTGTGTGTGTGTGTGTGTGTGCGGAACGAGTTTTCCCGCAGTGACGTCACGGCGGTACGCCCAGGTGTGACGAAAGGTCTCCCAACCCCCCCTTCCCTCACGCAGTCGTTCGGTGCCAGCCAACACCAAGGCTTGCCGCTCCGTCACCTCCAGAAATGTTTGTTTACACAACACGTGACTGCTATTGTGTCGTCTTGCGAAGCCTTGTTTTTTTGTTCTCTGTCGTCCTTCTTCGTTTGTTTATTTTTGTTGGGTCGTCTTTGTCTGGATTCACTTTGTTGTTCCTCCGCGGTTCCTTTTTTTTTTTCATTTCTAATTTGCCTAACCAATTTGTTTTAGTCATAAACAACAATTTTTAAATGTTCAGTTATTTTTTAAAAAAAATTTTTTACTTACTAGGTTTTACTTCCTTAATCTATGTTATTTGCAAATATACGTGAATTTTTGTCAGGTTGTGTTGTCCTGTCGTACATTTTTAGTTGTGCACTGATGTTAGGAAATGGAAAAATTCATTAAAATTATTATAGTCGTAACATATTACCATTTCCATCATATTTAAAAATAAAAACTACACATGTTTGCCTACTGTTTGGCATGCAGGCCCAAGTTTGTTTTATAAGTGTTTTCTGGACGTACGGACAGTCGCAGGTGTAAATGGGAGTGCCTCATGGCCTTGAACAGGGCAGGGGAACACAAGGTCGACATACACGTTTTCATTTAAAGCATTTTCGTCTTTGTAACTGGTGCACAACGACCTTTCGATCCTAGACGATAACTTTTAATATCGATTTGTGACAATTTATTTTAGGCCAGATTTTTCAGAAGGGTGTTTTTCGTTTCATATTTCATATTAATGCTTTTTTCCCCATATGACTCTTCATACGTCGTTTTGAAAACATAAAAAATTCCGCTTTTGAGGATGTATTTAAATATATTTCAAATATCAATTACGAGAAAGTAAACGCATACAAACATCTCGTGGGATTATTATACTATTTGCCTGATGGCACAGGAAACGGGTATTCACTAAACTTGGTTTATTGGGGAGAGTTCGGAAAGCTCTAGTGACCCTCTTAAAACCGGAAGGCCACTTCAGCTCTCACACCTCGTGATTGGTGGACCGATGAGAAGGCGCTGACGTGTTGCATGAGGAACGCTGTGACGTAGCACACGAGAATACTCCGATGACATCCACAGGCGGGTGGCAACAGCGGCCGCCATTATCGGTTACGTAACTTTTAAAACAACGCAGAATCACTCGACACGCTCGCGAAAGCTCGTCGTTGCCGACTAGCGAGAGAAAGCGTTTGGATATTTGTCGTTATTTTTTTTTCTCTGCATTTCTTTCGAGGTTATTGACGTCATTTCTGAACTTGAATTATTTGTAATTTTTTTTGCATACATTTTTCAACCAATCTTACCTTCACTACTTCATTTGAAAAAAAAAATGAACTACAATTTTTTCCCGAAATATCTTTTAGGTTAGGTTATAATTTGTAATTGGGTTTCTTGAGACGGTTTTTTTCTCTTAGAAATTCAGTTAGCGACCCTTAGTCAACGTTCCAGGATTTTACTTAAAATATCCACGCGATTTAATAAAAAAGAAGACTAGTCTTTTTTGCTGAAACAGTTGTATCGATGGTTGCGCAACTTCCGCTAGAATGCGTTGAAACTATTTTCCAGCCTCGCGGAGGGCACCATTTATTAAAACGGCGGCCGATTTGGTTCCTTACTGGGATTCGATGTGGACACGTTCTGGAATACGGGCCTTGAGTTAGGTTACAGTAGTATCCCAACAATTGTGTTTTTGTCTCGTTTCAACTGTTGTGCTGAATTTTTTTGGGGTTCAATTCATCATTTGTGTTTTTTTTTTTTTTTTTTTCGTTCTTTTAGTCCTTTTTTCTTTGTTTGTTGACCATATTCCTGTTATAGAATATTATGTGGTGTATATAGGTATCCTGTTGACAACAGCAATTTTTTTGCTTAATTTGTGTTTTTTGTCTTTCGTGTTTTTTGTAGTTTTCTTCTACAGACATACCTGTGCTTAGCAATGGCGTATGTCCAAAAGCTTACATCAAGTATCCCAAAAAGGCAGTGCTTATTCGCTACCCTACACGAACGTCTTTGAATACCGTCGCATGAGATCTTAGCGTTAACCGTAACATGATATGGCGGGTGAATGAGAATAAAATTGTGTAACGCCATGTACTTTGAGTGTTTTCAAGTATGTGTGTACACCGGATGTTCCGTGCTTAAAAAAGATGATTCTAAAAAAAACACGCGTTTTAACTTTAATAAAAAAAAACACAGTTTAAGACAACATACAGAGGCCTTTGCTCAGCGTGTTTTTTTAAAGGCGTTTCAGTAAACCGATAGCAAGCACTCTGCTATGTTGAGCAGTGCATGGAAGCGGTTCGCGCCGTGTGCGCGTGGACCCGGGTGGTCGGTAGAGCCAGGACCTTGGAGGACTGACTGTCTGCCTCTCCCCGGGCCCCGGCGAGGCGCACACCGGGCCTATAAACCAGCGGAGCCGTAACAAGGGTCGACCCCCTCCCCACCGCCCGAGCCCCCTAGCGACCTTGAGCCGGCGGCTGGCGTGGCCGTTCCCCCAGACACAGGTGACCTCTGCCCCCGACCTCACGTAACGCCGCGGCGACTGCAGGTGAGCCCAGAGGGCCTAACATGCGCTTGTTGTGTAGGGAAGCCTTCTTTCCACAGACGAGAGAGCCAAACGTCCGATCGTGCATCTTCGGGGTTTCTTTTTTTGTTCATTGTAAATGGTTAGGTTAGATACATTATAAACACCCTAAAACATTGTGGACGGTTGATTTGGTTAGTATAGCTACATTAAAGATACTGTGAAATCATGTAAACGGTTTCCTAGCGCTGGATAGCTACATATTAAAAAGTAATTTGCTAAGCAACCATACAATGATTTTACAGTATTTATAATGTAGCTACACTTACCTAATATAACCAACCATCCACAATGTTTTAAAGTATTTATAATGTAGCTAACCTATCCTAATCGACCGCAAAACTTAATGCCACACCGGTTTACATTTATGTTATTTTTAGTGCGCATTTGTGTTTTAGAATGTAACAGCTGATTCTTTGAAGACACTGATTGTAGATTTCTAATTCCGTATTTGCTGTTTATATAGCAACCACTTTAAATAAAGCCAATTTGTGTGTATTGCATTAGATGGACATTTATGTTAATTAAAATCTCAATGTAAGGAGCCAAAGATGGTAATGAATTCTCAAACAGCTAGGTTAATCTAACATTCTTTAAGACCATCAACGAACACAATATTTAGTCTGTAATAAATCTTATGACAATCTTTAAATATTTAAATGAATATTAAGACACGGACATATAAATTAGGCGATATATTATAAAAATGTACATTTATTAAAACGTAATGTTTTGATGAAAACTAGATCCTGAACCAGAAAAATTCTGAACGAGACTTAGATCTCGATCTCACTCGAACAAAATTAAATTTCTTTGGTTTCATTCTGTGTGGTTGGTAGTGTCAGAATCGTTAGTAACCGATTTCAGAGAGAAAAACAAATAAGGAGTCATGTTAACATGAAAGTGAAATCTTTGTTTACTTCGATACTCCTTGGGCGAGTCGCCAGCCGAGCGCCGTGTAAGCTCCGTGCGTGGGACACTTGTATCGAACACCAGCGATGAATGGGACAACCACAAAATCCCCCATACGACTGATGAGCGATTGAAAATTCCAACATTAAAAAAAAAATTGGCTGAACCTAACATAAAAAGCTAATAAAAAGAAATCGTAGACAGAAAATAAAAATGAAAATATTTAACTAATAATCAACTGAAACAGGCTCTCTGCAGATTTGCGAGGCTCAGAAACATTCTCCAAGTTCAAATGTGAGTTTGCGGAATACAGTGTTCCATGTCGCCAATGATTCCACAACCACAGCAGTTTATGTGTTAGTGTAATACTTGAAACCACATATACATCTGCTGTATCCCTGTTTTAAGTTCTTTTGATTTTTTTATGTTACTAATTTTTGTTTATGTTTTTAGTTGTGCAAAATGTCTGGAGTTTAGTTTTTGGTTAGTTTAATACAAGTTTTCGAAGTATGAATTTTGTGTAGTTGTTTAGTACTGTGGTTAAGTGTAAGAGAAGGCTTAAAGCCTTAACTTCGCCATCAAGTCAATAAAATAAATATATAATAAACTAACTAAATAAGGAGGCCTAAGTCAATGCTAGTACAAAGAATGCGTTCGTGTTTAACCCGACTCCACATAAGACAACTGGCTTTTGTTAGTCTATTCTCCAACCTCAAAATGAGATTTTTGAATGATTGAATTTCTTAAACAGAATTCGGAGGTGTGTTGATACCTTAGAGGGACCTAAGCTAGAATAGAAAAAAAAATGCCACAAGTAAGATGAGCGACTTTTGACCCACTCTGTATGCATAGGTTTACTTGCCATGGATTTTTATCCGTGTTGTGTATATCTGTGGAAAGAATCTCTTTTTTTGGTGTAATATATCAGTAGCTCACGCATTCCTCATGAGGACATTATGCTCGTACGTAGTTAAGATTTCTGTTTGGTATTATTTACATTTTGTGATGTAGCACTCATATTCCAGTTCGTTATGTAATGAATTATCGCATAAAAATACTGTAAACTGTATATAAAGGACGGTAAAAAGTTTTCTTCACAAAAAAAAAGACATGTGTTCAGATTTAAAGTTCCCATTATTTTGTCTCCCCGCTAACATACGTAAGGCGTAACGTATTGCAGTTGGCAAGCACTCAAATCACTAAGGAGAAACAAGTAAGGAAGGTGGTGTGATTTACTAGTAACGCCTGGATACACTAATGACCTATTTTACTTGCGGAAATGTGTACCTTTTTATTGCCTGGTGCAAGTGATATTTATGCGAGCATGTTTTTTTTTTCCATCCGCGCAACACAGTATCATTTCAGAACTGATGGTGACAGCCATGTATCATGAAGCATAGTCTCGCACACTAAGACATTTTATCCGATCGGAATAGAATTACCGCTATTTTCTTTTTGCGTACTGTCATGCGATAAATCTGGGTCCCGAGTAACACGCTCACGCGAATCTCATATATTCCAGAACTAACCAACTATATTCCAGGCTAGCCACAGCGCACTACTACGAATTGAGAATATCAAAACTTCACAATCTACTTCTTCGTTGCCTGTAATCATGCTTTTTTTTTATAGTCTACAGAGCCTACAGACAACGGGTATCATTTGATAACTAACCACTTCTAGGCACTGCCTTTCCTTTTTCGCTATTACATTGCACATGATTTGGTCATCTTTTTTTGCCCAATGCTGATTACTGACTTAATTACAACGATGAGAAGGTCCGGTAAACGTTTGTGTTTCCTGCGTACACCAGGGGGGGGGGGGGGGTCCAAACTGCCGGATTCGCAAGGGGGAAAGGGGGGGGGGAAGTTGAGAGCCCTAGAATTTTGGGCGTGTTTTTAACCGAAAGTCATCTCAGATCTGTAGCCAAATTGTAACATTAATTATTTTGCGAAATCAAAGTGTGAGCTAATTAACATGTTTGGAAAAAAAATGTCCGAAAACGTGTGAAAACAGCGTTGACATTATAACCTTCGTGTCCACAAAAAAAAATTGGTTGTCTGTAAAGTCGGTTTACGGACGATAGTTTAACGTGACAACGTCATAACAAAACATTGATGAAATGATTGCATACATTTATGAATAAAATTGAATCATTTTTATTGAATAATCACTATTTTGTATGGATACAAATAAGGAGTGAAATGAAATCTACAATTTAATTGATAGATTTACTTTTATTTGCACTCATTAATTCAAATATGTTTATTACTTTAACGAAGAGATTATTTTAACTATAACTTTTATACATGTTTTATATTTAACTTCTTCCAATCTGTGTTATTTTGTTAAGGATAGGACGATGATAGGAAAAGTAGGAAACTAATGGGAGTGTTTCAAGTTTAATGTGCCTCGAAAAAGTGAAATCGATGGTTGCTCCAATCGAGTGGAAGAGAGATAGATGCGGCGCAAGCGTACAATGAGCGTAACGGGACAATGAGTCATCCTTTTTCGTGCGTGCAGCCGGCGTTCATCGATTTATTAGACGTTGTCACGTCAAAAGAAGGCTTAGCCACTGCTAACGTCAATCTTTATGATGCCATACTGTCTGAACTATGGAGCACCGTGTTTACGCCTCATCACTGCTTCGTAGTAATATCGTATGTGATAAATAAATGCACGTGTAATAGGACTGACCCATATATGAAGCTGTATGGTTTATGAGAAAAGTTACACACCTCCAGCAACCGAACAAGAAAAAAAAATACCGGGCGCGTGTTTGCAGGTTTCTCGTTTTGTCGTGGGACGAGGAAATTACTCTATAAAGTTTTCAAGACCTTTCGCTGCATCATTAGTTATGGAATCCCTCTCTCTCTCGTCCTTATTAGCATGTTGGACTCGTGTGTTCGTTAGTCTTCAGGCATATGTTTGAGGCTGTCTTTAATTATTGTGTCAGGGAAATAATGTTCCCTTGTTAAGTTCACTTGTAACGACGGGATAATGGATTGGCGTATATCAGCAGTAATAAATAAGGACGTGTTAGCATGCAAGTTCCGCCCACATCGAAAAATTAATTTATGTGTTCCTTGTGAGAGCCTGGCTTGCTTCTTCGTTTATTTTCGTTGAGAGTTTAATAGTGGTTTGGACCTTATTGAAGTTGCCAGCAATGATTCCGCTCGACTTAAAGGCAGATGGTTCATATACTAACAAAAATAACCATTTTAGTTATTAATTTTTTTAAATTTATTGTATTAGTTTTGTATTAATTATGTACTTATTGTAAAGTGACATATTTGTGATTTTAAATTTACTTAGCATAATTGACTCAATACTGACACGGATACAATTATTCGTGTAATAAATAATAAATTATTCAACTGTTTGTATCAAAAATTAACTCACACGATGCAACGTATATACTTGTGTAGGCTACTTGATCAGAATTTCATTCGTGACAAAATTGATTAAGTATTTATTTAGTTATTTTTGGTTTCGAAGTTTGATAGCCTTGAATTTCACCAAGCGTAAACTGTATATTAATAAAAAGAAATGCTGAGTGATTATTTCAGTATTTTCCAGTCATGTATAACATCTAATCTCGGCAAGAAGCAAATTAGTGTGTTTTCATGTTGCAAATACACTTTTAATTCGAAACTCGGACACGAAATTTAACGTAGAATTCTTTGAAATAATGCCGAGCGTGATAATAATACGCAAATCATGTTTTAAACTACATTTCTTGACGTGACTCATGCGTAGTTTCCGCACCCGCCGCTAGAATTCGCTGCCAGAGCAGCTACGTCGATTTTATAGAATAATTCGATTTTCAGAGCGAGATTTCAAACTATCCTATAATGAAATGGCTCCGATAAAAACGGAAAAGACTTAATACTAAACCCTGGCTCTGAACTTGATTCTTGACAAGGAATTTTATTAGAATACCACCCGGCTTATTAAAATTCATTAACTGGTAATATTATAAAGTTTAGCTTTTTTTTTGTGAACTTGGTTCGCGTCATCCGCCACAGATGGCAGCACCGTGGTTGTTACACATTTCCGTTCCTTGACTTCCGTCTCATTCACATAATTACTCCCATCAACTGCCGTATAGCGAGAGCTAAGATGTGACACATCAAAAATACGCATTAATTTTATTTTAACGTGACCATTTTGTCAGCATTAGTGTCGTCTGCCAAATGTTTATACTACCTTGGTTTTATGTGCGTGTGTTCTTTTCAATAGGTAAATATGTATCCTAAGGCTTAATTATCCTAATTAACGGAATGCGTATATATTATTCAACTATTTTTGACGTGATAACGTCTTATAAATCTTTGAAAGCCGGCTGCACGCACGAAAAAGTATGACTCATTATCACGTTCCGCCTGAGCCGAGCGTGCAAGAACCGGCCAAACCACCGTGCGAGAAAATCTTCTATAATATCAAACAGGTTAAGGCGGGATTTTTATCTAATTGTTCGTGAATATATTTAAACATATTTTTTAAATTAAATTTTGCAAAAGCTGTAAATAATATTTGAAAATTCAAAAGTATGCAATTTTTCATCAATGTTTTCTTATGACGTTATCACGTAAAATTATCGTCCGTAAATAGACTTTACAGACAACCCCCCCCCCCCTTTTTTTTTAATTATTATAAATGCTAAACCCTTTCGAGTGCTCCGCACACCGCAGCTCTCAGCTGTCTCGCGCGGATAAAGACTGAGATTCGTGAACGACTCATGCAGCAGGTTGCTGGGCCTGCTTTATCAACCCCCCCGTGTTTGTCGGCGGTGACGTGATTGTTTGCGGAGCAGTTAGGGAGGTGTTTGCCTGCCGCTCCATGCAAACTCGCGCCCGACTGTGTCCCCGGCTATCTTATCGCTCGGATTGCGCGGCGCAGGCCGGTCGCACACAGTGTCACGTGAAGAACGTGCGTTTCACTGCGCACGCATGTGCATTTATCTTCCAGTCCGCGAAAAAAAAAAAAAAAAAAAAAAAAAACTCGGAAAACTCGAGGGTAGAACAGCAAAATAACATTTCGTGTTGCTTCCTGCCATTGAGTCAGGAATTGTCAGGAGACAGTATGCTGTGACGTAGTTAAAGGCACTTTTTTTTTTTTTTTTTACCTCGCTATCGCAATATTGTACCGACCAAAATATTGCTGAAATTGTGTTTGGCAACATGCAACAGACAGAAAACATTTAAAATATACAGAAATTCTTCCATAAAAATTAGTTTTGACATCAACCCCGTTTCACAGTCACTTTTGCAAATGCAGGCAGGCCCGGGCCCACCTGCCCCCCCCCCCCCCTTGCCCGCCCTTCATGATCTACGCCCATGACCTTTTGTCTTCAAACGAGGAACAGGCAACTTAGTTTTTATTTTAAGATACTGCTTTGTAGTCTACCTTAAATGTATTGTCAACACGCTCTTTTTAGATATTTCAACTCTAAAATTACTTGATTCTATCGAAGGAACGATACATTGAAAATGTTTTTTTTACGGCCATAAAAAAAAACTCTTGAACGATATTCGTGGTGACGCAGCAATCAGAACTCACTAGCAGTGTTTTTTTTTTTTTTTTTTAAGTATATTCTTGCCTCCGAAATCATAGTAGCATGGCGTTTAGCGGCCCACTACGATGGCAACTGGGGCAGGTCTCTGAAATCCACGAATTGAGGAAGTTGGAGCACAGAAGCGCACCTACCCTGGAAATTTTCCGTGGCGTAGCGACTGTCATTAAAATGTTGGGATCGCCACCTCACGCCGAGCCGCGGGAAACTTGGGTTACCTTCCACCGGTTCACTGTGCCACAGACTCCCAGCCATGTAGCGTGGGAAGCGGCGCAGGAATTAAAGTTTTACGTCCTGTTATGTCATGGGAAATAATAGCGTGTTCCGAGATGATTACCAGCACGTTACATTCAAGAACAATGCTTCAGCTGTTGGAAATATATTTTCCTTTGTGAATTCTGCAGTGAAGTCGTGCAAGGTTCATGTAAAGTTGAAACACACCCCGAGGGATTTAATATGCACACTTGATAATTTCATTTGTCAGTAAGTGCCGTAGAGAGTGATTGATTACCTATATGTCCGAGGGAAAATAATTTTGCCCGGCACCATGTTATTTATTTATTACATTTTAAACCCCACAATTTAAAAAAAATCTTAAGACTAAATCTTACTGTTGTCATTACCCAAAACGTGACATGTGTGTAGTTAATTACTTGTAAGAATTTCCTATGATTTTCTTTTATTAACAATTTTCGCTTTATCAGGGCAAACCCAAGCAATAAAAAATATTCCGAAAACTAAACCCCTCTAGACGTCCCTGTTTGGCGGTACAGAAGTGCTTAGTATTTTTTTCCCCCAAAACATTTTGATCTTATAAAATCTGCTCTATACTTACCAGGTTTTTAACCAAACAAATATTATTTTGATGAACTTGTATTGAAAATGCAAACGGACATATAATGACATACCATTAGGCTTCGTGACTATAACATGAAATAAGGCTCCGAACTACTTGGCCATCCGAATTCGATGGTCATTTAAATCAGTACGAGCCACTCTGGCGATTGGGTTCGCCATATAAACATCAATATTGTTCTGCTGAAGTGTTAACTCCGTAGACTTCTATTAACACCGCCACGCTGCATTTTTATTACCTCGTGTGTGAGGTTTTTTTGTAAGTGTCGTTCAGTGGAAATATTTTCGCTAGTGACTAGCCGACGCCGGAGATGTTGCCGGCGGACGCAGACTTGGGACCGAGGTGACGCGGCGGGGTCGTTTCCACAACGCCGAACGTACAATAACGCCAAATACCATAACGCCGAATGCCAAATTGACCGCAACGCCGACAGCTAGAAAACTGCTATGTACCACAACGCCGAAATACAGTAACGCCGAAAAATTTTGCTGCCTGGAGGGGGGGGGGGGTGGGGGGGGGGGACAGGTGCAAAATGAAAAACAACTGAATTAATTTGTGTACCTAACCTAACCTAGGCTAGCCTAACCTAGCCTAAGCTTACCTTACCTTACCTAACCTAACCTTTGTGGCAGTCCTGCAATGACATTTTTCGGCGTTAATGCATTTCGGCGTTGTGGTACACAGCAGTTTTCTAGCTGGTCGGCGTTGTAGTCAATTTGGCATTCGGCGTTATGGTTTTCGGCGTTATTGTATGTTCGGCGTTGTGGTAACGACCCCGACGCGGCGCAAGCACCAGAGCGAGCTGACGCGAGCAGCGCCCGAGTCGGCGGGTCTCGAGGCCTCGTCAGCTCAGGGCCTCGTCAGCTACGCGCTGCGCTGAGGCGTCGACCATGCTGGGTTGGTGGCCCCAGCCGCTGGTCGGTGCCGAAGCTCTAACACCCTCCCGATCAACAACAGGGAGCGATCCCTCACAGTTCTGTTTACTTTAAAAGCTCTGGAATGTTACAATCAAGAGAACTGGAAGTTACTCCCACCCTACCCTAATAGGGCGCATACGTGGGAGTGGAACCTGAGAAGGTCGGAATAATCTGTCTCGCGCTCAGGGTGTCTGTACCGATCACCCTGGTTGAAAAACCATCCTTGTCCTCCGCTTTAAATGGTGTACTTGGAGGGGGTGTGTAGTGACATTAATCTCTAGAGCACGGTTCTGGTTTTCCTACCCGGATTGACCAGTTAGTTGGTTGAAGCCTGTCTGGTGGCAGACCTCGGTGGTCACCAGTTTCCGAAGTCAGTACGTACTGGTGGGGTCTGGACCTGCTGGGCGGCGGAAACCTGAGGCTAACTTCCTGTGAAACTCTGTCCACTGACTTGCGCAGGCAGTTGGCGGTCCGCTAGGTGCACAGAGCGGAGGGGACCTGTCTTCCGAGTCTAGTCCAGATGTTGGGCTCTGGATTAAATAAGATCTGTAAGACGACTCCTATTCTACCCTAAAAGGGCGCAGACATAGGAGGGGAGGTGATGGGCGAGCCGGCCTTCGGGCCTGAAAACAGTGTCTCGCGCTCAGATTCCAGCGTCGCTGTTGCCACGGTCATTCCACCCGGCTTGTCGTCATCACGATTGTTATTTTGCATGCCATTATTAATTATTAGTTTTAATGTTATTTTTTCCGAGTTCATAAAATAGTGTCTATTGACATTACTCTTTCACCTGCAGTCATTCTAATAAAAACAAATAACTAAATGCTAAAAAACAATTATTATTTCATAGGTGAAACTATTTGCAGCAATCAATTGCTAATCAAAACAGGACATTCCGTGAAATTATGTGCATCACTCTAACATCGCCAATATTAGTAATAATTTAATTTTTTTTTACAGAAATGGTTTGAAGCAAGATGACGTCATTCTGTTACGTCTCCTTAGATGTAAAATTTTAAGATAATGAGATAAAGCTCGTAATGAACCACAAGAAAATTTATTACCGAAATCATAATTTAAATATTCTTTTAAAACATACAATGTTTCAGATACTTTCTTTTTAAATTTCATACTATTATGAAGTTGTGTCTAAAACCTTTTTTTCTCTCTATGTATGGGGTATATCTGGTAACAGAGCACACCACAAAACAAGAATAGCGCTAATGGCATAAATTATGCATAAATGGTGCATTGGAAAGAGAGCATTTAAAAAAGCTTAAATACTAACGAATTCTGAGACACGCTATAGTCGGCGCCCATTTCAGAGAGGCAGCGGCGGCGTTCTTCGCTGAGACAGCTGAACTCGTGGCTGAGACAGCAGTGCTCGTGGCTGAGACAGCAGGATTCGTGGCTGAGACAGCAGTGCTCGTGTTTGAGACAGCAGCGCTGTTCGCCGGAGACGGAATGACGCTCGGAACAACATCGCTTCTAACGACTCCCGCGTCTCCTAACGACCCCTCCGGGCCGAGACGGCGGCGGGAGAAAGTGTTTCTGCGTCTCGCGGCGACTAGCTTGCGTTTCTTTCTTCTTGCAACCGTAGCGAGACACGTATCATGCAGTGTGTCTCGTTTTCTGCATGCGAAAAAAAAGAAATCCTGCACGCAAAGCAGAACACGGTCTTTCTTCTTGAGGCTGAAGAATTCTAAAATTTTTATCAGTAATGCAACTCAGTAAAATGCTTCTCTCATACGAATCCAGTCCACGAACTACAGACAAAAGAAGTGCGTTCATTAAAAATAAATAAATTTGTAGTAGCATAGAGTATTATCGAAACTTCGCCCTGATAAATGATACTTTTGTCGGTGGTTCACAATTAAAAAAAACTAAATATTTTGAGGAGGCCAATTTATTGTAACAGGATTAGGTGAAATCATTAATTTATTGAAAACACTTTTTGGGTATTAGTGAATTCAATGGAGTTGGTACAAACTTAAATTCCTCGATCCATATCTGCTGTTTATTTTTCAGATGTATTTGAATTATTTTTATCGTTTATCGAGATTATTTTTAAAAAATCTCTGCACAAATAAAATTCAAAATTTATTTCGACTCTAAAATTAAATGATTCTATCGAAGGAAAGTTAAATTGATATTGTTTTTACGAACATAAAATTCTCGTGATGGAGATTCGTAGTAAGACTGTCAAATACTTATTTCTTTTGTATATTTTTATTGATACTTTCGTAGATAATCATTCAGTTTATTATTTTAAGTTATAATTTTTTTTTTTATTTGTGTACATTTTTTTTATTAAAATACGTAGATTGTAGATACGCTACAGAAGAAACTACGTCGTATAAATTTGTCGAAAATAAAGACACCTCTTCTGTCGTTTCGTACATACCATATACCTAGAGGAGAAAAAAGTTGTTTTTTATTAATAAAATATTTTTAGAATAGTAGTTGCGAAGCGTGTTTTTTCCTTGATTAATGTCTGCGGATGATTGTTTTTTCCCCGGTCCCATTACGCACATTGTCCCGTTACGCCCATTATACGCTTGCGCCGCATCTATCTCTCTTCCACTCGATTGGAACAACCATCGAATTGACTGTTTCGAGGCACATTAAACTTGAAACACTCCCATTCGTTTCCTACTTTTTCCTATCATCGTCCTATCCTTAACAGAATAACACAGATTGGAAGAAGTTAAATAGCAAACATGTATAAAAGTTATAGTTAAAACAATCTCTTCGTTAAAGTAATAAACATATTTTAATTAATGAGTGCAAATAAAAGTAAATTTATCAATTAAATTGTAGATTTCATTTCACTCCTTCTTTGTATCCATACAAAATAGTGATAATTCAATAAAAATGATTCAATTTTATTAATAAAAGTATGCAATCATTTCATCGATGTTTTTTTATGACGTTGTCGCGTTAAAAGATCGTCCGAAAACCGACTTTACAGACAGTAGTATGTGAATGGCGGAACTGGAACATGGCTTCTGGCTGTGGATGGTGCGGATTGTGATTGTCTGTCCGCCATCTTGGATTGTGACGTCACGGCGGCCATCTTGGACTCACAATTCCTCAAAATTCCTCAAAATTGACTCAAAATTCCTCAAAATTGACTCAAAATGACTCAAAATTTCCCGTTTTAAGAAAAAAAATCCCGTTTTCGAGGGAAAAATTCCCGTTTCGATGGAAAATTAGGATTTCGAAAAACCACAAATGTCTTTTGCCTTAGAAAGAACACAAATTCCTAAAACTGGCTTAAGCATCCTTAACTCAAGCCAGCGTTAAGCCATTTATAGGATTATGACGTCACCGTTGCAATTTTCGTTACGCCCGCCATCTTGAAAATCCGCAATTTTTATGTTAGAAAATCGGGAAAAATTTTAAAAATCATTAAAAAAATTATTTGATCGAATTAAATAAAAATCTTAAAAACCACTGTTGCAGTTATTGTTACGGTCGCCATCTTGGATTATATAAATGTTGCATATTTCGTTACACCCGCCATCTTGGTTGAGTACTATACCATTCTTACACTTTACGTTACGACCACCATATTGGATCCTATTAATGTTGCAACTATCGTTATGGTCGCCATCTTGAAATTTAGTCACCATCTTGAAATTTAGACGCCATCTTGGAAATCCGTAATTTTTATGTTAGAAAATCGGGAAAAATTCCAAAATTCATCAAGAAATTAACTTAATAGAATTCCGATTGATTATATCGATTACCGTCCTCGGTTCGAACCCGGTGAGGGCAAAAAATAAAAAAATCAGATCCTTCCACCACAGAAGCCACCTACAGATTGACCTACCTCCACCAATAACAAGGTATTTACCATCAGCTGGTATGACATCATGTCCGCCATCTTGTCTTCGTCCGCTGGAGTCCACCATCTTGTTTTCGTCTGCTAGAGTGTGCTGACATCATGTTAATATATTGTTCTGTTCTCCATACCTTTAACCTTGTATATTATCATTAAACTTTGACCTTGACCTTGTACTTTGACCTTGACCTTGAACTTTGACCTTGAACTTTGACCTTGACCCTTGACCTTGACCTTTGACCTTGACCTTGAAATTTGACCTTGACCTTGAAATTTGACTTTGTCCCTGAAATTTGACTTTGTCCTTGTCGGCCATCATGGATCCGACATTTTATGTTCATTACATGATACCAGGAGCCACCACCTGCCGGAGTACGCCATCTTGTGTGTGTACTTGTATTATAGAGGACATTCCCATCTGGATAGTTTTATTCTAACCCGCTACAGTGCAGTAATCATTTATTATGGAGGTGCTCCCCGCCATCTTGAAATTCGACCACCATCTTGAAATCATGTAATAATGTAGCTAGAAAAGCGGGAAAAAAATCCAAAATTAATTAAATAAATTTGTAATCCATATAATAATTGATTGGATCGACTAAGGTCCTTGGTTCGAACCCTGACCGATACAAAACATCTTTAATTTAAAAAGAAATACTAAAAAAGTGTTGGTTTAAGAAAATAAAAACACCACAAGTTCTTTTTAAAAAAATGTTATTACATAAATTCAATAGGAAACGAAACGTATACACACATTACACACAGGAAACGGAACGTACACACAGTACACACAGGAAACGAAACGTACACACAGTACACACAGGAAACGGAACGTACACACAGTACACACAGGAAACGGAACGTACACACAGGAAACGAAACGTATACACACAGTACACGCAGGAAACGGAACGTACACACAGTACACACAGGAAACGGAACGTACACACAGTACACACAGGAAACGAAACGTATACACACATTACACACAGGAAACGGAACGTACACACAGTACACACAGGAAACGGAACGTACACACAGTACACACAGGAAACGAAATGTATACACACATTACACACAGGAAACGGAACGTACACACAGTACACACAGGAAACGGAACGTACACACAGTACACACAGGAAACGGAACGTACACACAGTACACACAGGAAACGGAACGTACACACAGTACACACAGGAAACGGAACGTACACACAGTACACACAGGAAACGGAACGTACACACAGTACACACAGGAAACGGAACGTACACACAGGAAACGAAACGTATACACACAGTACACACAGGAAACGGAACGTACACACAGTACACACAGGAAACGGAACGTACACACAGTACACACAGGAAACGAAACGTACACACAGTACACACAGGAAACGAAATGTATACACACATTACACACAGGAAACGGAACGTACACACAGTACACACAGGAAACGAAACGTATACACACATTACACACAGGAAACGGAACGTACACACAGTACACACAGGAAACGAAACGTATACACGCAGTACACACAGGAAACGGAATGATCACACATACAGTAGCGGAAACACACACGCTTAGTTGGAAATCAGAATACAAGAAATAAAACATACTTTAAAATATATAATAATTTATTTATTTTTAAATAGTACACACATGAAAGTTAAACAATTTATTAGTCCATCATTTTTACAAAGTATTGTGGATCTACTGAATATCGGCTTGGTTGTATTCTCACTTTTCACGGTGTTGTTACTTCCATTAGTTTCAGTCTTCACGAAGCCATCAGCATCATTCAATTTATGTTCTTCAACATGATCGATCGATCTAATACCATCTCGCTCAGGTCAAGGAAAAATTATTGTTGTATTCTTTAGTCTAGTGGATCCATCGATGTGATCTATGACGTAAGTAGGCTTGGCTTTACATGTTCTACCATGTCTTTTTAATCCCTCAATTCGTGTTAACAACCTGATACACCGATTACAGCTTAACATTTTACGTAGTGGGTTTTTAACACAATCATTCTTCTCATACCGTTCAGCATTCTTTATCAAGGTAAATACCTTGCTACAGTATCTGCAGTGATGTTGTTTTGATACAGCTACATACATCGAAGGCTCCAAAAGGCTCCAATTGCTCCAACAGCTTTTTGTTTCATCAGCGCCAATGATATTTGGCTAGAATGCTACGAGTCTAAGAGACTATGAGGTCTCAAGGCTACGAGTCTAAAATGATCTAGCTGGTTATGACTTATACATGGCTGCGGCGAGTCTGCATGGCTAAAATACCGCGTGGCTACGTAAAAACATGACTATGAAGCTACAAGGATACAAGTCTACTCGGCTCCAAATAAATGCAAGACGACATGGCTACAAGAAAACTTGGATACAAAGCTTCAATTCTACGAGTCTACAAGACTCCACCAACTACCTTCGAGTGTTTAAAGCTCCAACTGCTCCATCAGCATTATGTTATAAGATTACAAGGCTACTTGCTTACGTAGCTACAATTCTATGAGGTCCCAAGACATCATGACTACACGACTACGAGCCATGAGGTTACGAGACTACACGCCTACGAATCTTAACGTTTACGAGACTGCAAGGCTACAGAGCTACGAAGCTTCTAGAACACAAGTTTATGTGACTGCGAGGATACAGGACTTCAAGTCTGCATGAGTTCTTGACTACGAAGCTACTCGTCTACAAGGCTCCAATTACCGTATCTTTCTTCGACGGAATTTTCTCTTTTGCTCCAACTGCACCATCAGCTTTATGTTATAAGATTACAAGGCTACTTGCTTACGTAGCTTCAAGTCTACGAGGCTCCAATGCATCTTGACTGCGAGACTACGAGACTATACGATTGCAAATCCTCAAGGTTACGTGATCTCGAGGCTATAGGTCTATGAAGCTTACAGAACGCATGGTTACGAGACTGCCTGACTAATTGGCCATGGCTACGAAACTTCATGTCTCTAACTGACTAAAATAGCACCATTCAGTGGTGAGAGTTAATTTATCTCATGCAAAGGTACTTGTTGCAAGTAGTTCCGCTTTTCAACAACAGATATCGTCACATGTTGCTTACAGATAAATAAAATTTATTTCTTTTATGTAGGATGCAGGATGCTCACTAACGAGTAGCTTCGTAGTCAAGAACTCATGCAGACTTGAAGTCCTGTATCCTCGCAGTCACATAAACTTGTGTTCTAGAAGCTTCGTAGCTCTGTAGCCTTGCAGTCTCGTAAACTTTAAGATTCGTAGGCGTGTAGTCTCGTAACCTCATGGCTCGTAGTCGTGTAGTCATGATGTCTTGGGACCTCATAGAATTGTAGCTACGTAAGCAAGTAGCCTTGTAATCTTATAACATAATGCTGATGGAGCAGTTGGAGCTTTAAACACTCGAAGGTAGTTGGTGGAGTCTTGTAGACTCGTAGAATTGAAGCTTTGTATCCAAGTTTTCTTGTAGCCATGTCGTCTTGCATTTATTTGGAGCCGAGTAGACTTGTATCCTTGTAGCTTCATAGTCATGTTTTTACGTAGCCACGCGGTATTTTAGCCATGCAGACTCGCCGCAGCCATGTATAAGTCATAACCAGCTAGATCATTTTAGACTCGTAGCCTTGAGACCTCATAGTCTCTTAGACTCGTAGCATTCTAGCCAAATATCATTGGCGCTGATGAAACAAAAAGCTGTTGGAGCAATTGGAGCCTTTTGGAGCCTTCGATGTATGTAGCTGTATCAAAACAACATCACTGCAGATACTGTAGCAAGGTATTTACCTTGATAAAGAATGCTGAACGGTATGAGAAGAATGATTGTGTTAAAAACCCACTACGTAAAATGTTAAGCTGTAATCGGTGTATCAGGTTGTTAACACGAATTGAGGGATTAAAAAGACATGGTAGAACATGTAAAGCCAAGCCTACTTACGTCATAGATCACATCGATGGATCCACTAGACTAAAGAATACAACAATAATTTTTCCTTGACCTGAGCGAGATGGTATTAGATCGATCGATCATGTTGAAGAACATAAATTGAATGATGCTGATGGCTTCGTGAAGACTGAAACTAATGGAAGTAACAACACCGTGAAAAGTGAGAATACAACCAAGCCGATATTCAGTAGATCCACAATACTTTGTAAAAATGATGGACTAATAAATTGTTTAACTTTCATGTGTGTACTATTTAAAAATAAATAAATTATTATATATTTTAAAGTATGTTTTATTTCTTGTATTCTGATTTCCAACTAAGCGTGTGTGTTTCCGCTACTGTATGTGTGATCATTCCGTTTCCTGTGTGTACTGCGTGTATACGTTTCGTTTCCTGTGTGTACTGTGTGTACGTTCCGTTTCCTGTGTGTAATGTGTGTATACGTTTCGTTTCCTGTGTGTACTGTGTGTACGTTCCGTTTCCTGTGTGTAATGTGTGTATACATTTCGTTTCCTGTGTGTACTGTGTGTACGTTTCGTTTCCTGTGTGTACTGTGTGTACGTTCCGTTTCCTGTGTGTACTGTGTGTACGTTCCGTTTCCTGTGTGTACTGTGTGTATACGTTTCGTTTTCTGTGTGTACGTTCCGTTTCCTGTGTGTACTGTGTGTACGTTCCGTTTCCTGTGTGTACTGTGTGTACGTTCCGTTTCCTGTGTGTACTGTGTGTACGTTCCGTTTCCTGTGTGTACTGTGTGTACGTTCCGTTTCCTGTGTGTACTGTGTGTACGTTCCGTTTCCTGTGTGTACTGTGTGTACGTTCCGTTTCCTGTGTGTAATGTGTGTATACATTTCGTTTCCTGTGTGTACTGTGTGTACGTTCCGTTTCCTGTGTGTACTGTGTGTACGTTCCGTTTCCTGTGTGTAATGTGTGTATACATTTCGTTTCCTGTGTGTACTGTGTGTACGTTCCGTTTCCTGTGTGTACTGTGTGTACGTTCCGTTTCCTGCGTGTACTGTGTGTATACGTTTCGTTTCCTGTGTGTACGTTCCGTTTCCTGTGTGTACTGTGTGTACGTTCCGTTTCCTGTGTGTACTGTGTGTACGTTTCGTTTCCTGTGTGTACTGTGTGTACGTTCCGTTTCCTGTGTGTAATGTGTGTATACGTTTCGTTTCCTATTGAATTTATGTAATAACATTTTTTTAAAAAGAACTTGTGGTGTTTTTATTTTCTTAAACCAACACTTTTTTAGTATTTTTTTTTAAATTAAAGATGTTTTGTATCGGTCAGGGTTCGAACCAAGGACCTTAGTCGATCCAATCAATTATTATATGGATTACAAATTTATTTAATTAATTTTGGATTTTTTCCCCGCTTTTCTAGCTACATTATTACATGATTTCAAGATGGTGGTCGAATTTCAAGATGGCGGGGAGCACCTCCATAATAAATGATTACTGCACTGTAGCGGGTTAGAATAAAACTATCCAGATGGGAATGTCCTCTATAATACAAGTACACACACAAGATGGCGTACTCCGGCAGGTGGTGGCTCCTGGTATCATGTAATGAACATAAAATGTCGGATCCATGATGGCCGACAAGGACAAAGTCAAATTTCAGGGACAAAGTCAAATTTCAAGGTCAAGGTCAAATTTCAAGGTCAAGGTCAAGGTCAAAGGTCAAGGTCAAAGTTCAAGGTCAAGGTCAAAGTTCAAGGTCAAGGTCAAAGTACAAGGTCAAGGTCAAAGTTTAATGATAATATACAAGGTTAAAGGTATGGAGAACAGAACAATATATTAACATGATGTCAGCACACTCTAGCAGACGAAAACAAGATGGTGGACTCCAGCGGACGAAGACAAGATGGACATGATGTCATACCAGCTGATGGTAAATACCTTGTTATTGGTGGAGGTAGGTCAATCTGTAGGTGGCTTCTGTGGTGGAAGGATCTGATTTTTTTATTTTTTGCCCTCACCGGGTTCGAACCGAGGACGGTAATCGATATAATCAATCGGAATTCTATTAAGTTAATTTCTTGATGAATTTTGGAATTTTTCCCGATTTTCTAACATAAAAATTACGGATTTCCAAGATGGCGTCTAAATTTCAAGATGGTGACTAAATTTCAAGATGGCGACCATAACGATAGTTGCAACATTAATAGGATCCAATATGGTGGTCGTAACGTAAAGTGTAAGAATGGTATAGTACTCAACCAAGATGGCGGGTGTAACGAAATATGCAACATTTATATAATCCAAGATGGCGACCGTAACAATAACTGCAACAGTGGTTTTTAAGATTTTTATTTAATTCGATCAAATAATTTTTTTAATGATTTTTAAAATTTTTCCCGATTTTCTAACATAAAAATTGCGGATTTTCAAGATGGCGGGCGTAACGAAAATTGCAACGGTGACGTCATAATCCTATAAATGGCTTAACGCTGGCTTGAGTTAAGGATGCTTAAGCCAGTTTTAGGAATTTGTGTTCTTTCTAAGGCAAAAGACATTTGTGGTTTTTCGAAATCCTAATTTTCCATCGAAACGGGAATTTTTCCCTCGAAAACGGGAATTTTTTTCTTAAAACGGGAAATTTTGAGTCATTTTGAGTCAATTTTGAGGAATTTTGAGTCAATTTTGAGGAATTTTGAGGAATTTTGAGTCCAAGATGGCCGCCGTGACGTCACAATCCAAGATGGCGGACAGACAATCACAATCCGCACCATCCACAGCCAGAAGCCATGTTCCAGTTCCGCCATTCACATACTACTACAGACAACAATTTTTTTTTTGCGCAGGGAATTTCTTTCCGGCGAGGACGACGCGACGCGACGAAAGGAAGTTTCCCCGTGAACCGGGCGGGTGCTTTGACGAGCAGACTGCGCGCCTCTGCAGGTGGCGTGAAGTGCAGACACAAGGCCCGAGGGGCAAGTCATTAGCGGGGCGACGAGTAGGGAAGCAACTTCCACCACCCCTCGTGGCCCGTTAGACGGCAGCGGCGAGGGGAGAGTTTCCTGAAGGGCGGTCCCTCGAGACGAGGGTTCAAAACCCTTCCCGGGCGCTTGCCCTCGCTGCTTCTGTGACGTCATACACCGGTGGAATATTCGTGACCAGAAATAGAGCACGCGGGTAGGTTAATGTTGCTGCTGACCAAAAACCCCTTTTTCGCAATCTTCCGGCGCACTTCCATTAAGGGCCAAGACTACCTGGGCACATCAACGGTGGGGATATCTTCAGGGAAAAAAAACACACAATTTAAAAAAAAAAAACTTCTAAAAATAACCGTGTGTTGTCTGTTTACGAAAAGCAATTAAGAATGCGCTGAGGGCGGATAAGTAGTTCCGTTTCCGTATTTTTTTTTAAATATACCAATTTTTATAACAGTGAATTATGTTTAGGCACGAAACAACCCGTAAAGATTCTTAAAAGCACTCAAAGGACTTGCATCTCTTCGCCATACGATTTTATGGCTACCGCTTAGATCTCATATTTGCCCTATGCACGACGAGAAGACTACGCGCCAGTTCATACTCCAGCGCTTAGAGGCGATATCGCGCTAGAATAACCAGCGACCGTCACACTTATCCCGCCTGAACTGGAGGCACGGAAGTTTCATTAAATGATGTCTCAAATCATAGTCGGACTACTGAAGACCTCGATTTTTTTAATTTAATAAATAATTCATTTCTAAAGGCATACTTCTTTAGGCGCGTTATGGGAATAAAAAAATTAGAGTGAATTTTTACGAAGCGCTCGCACCGCGCAACGAAATTTTCACAAGATGAAAGAAAATGGCTACATACAAAAAATATATATATTTATGTGCTTTTAAATCTTATACTTTAATGATTGATATTAAATACTGGTTCGTATAATTAAAACCATTTATTTATAGTGAATGGAATGCTAGTGATAGAAGTGTATTTGTATAAGTGAGGTTATGTTCCCGTCAGGTTGCTTGTAAGCTTCCATTGTCCCTGGCAGGGAGTGTATGTGGAAGGTTTAGTAGTCTCCTGGCCGTTTACATGGGAGAGTTTGTGGAGTTATTTCCCCGTATGTATAATTTATTTGAGCGCAAATCTGTAGGATTCGATGTGGGAATTTTTTTTTTGTTTTATGCACTTCTTAAAACAATTTTTTTTTGTGATCTAATGTAATTTTAATAAGTGTTGTATGTTTTTGCACTGGTTGCAGACAAATAAGTTTTTTCCACTATGTTGTTGCCTGACGCTGTTTGGTATTTATTGTCTATCCATTATTATGTTTTGTAATGTATTGTTTGGAAATGTAAGAACTTACTTTTATATTTTTGCAGGATGCTCGTCTGAAGGAGTAGCACCTCATCTAGAAAGACACCGGATACTTGTTGCCCATGAAGTACAGAAAATAACGTAAGTTCCTGCATTTCACTCACAGCACGTGGTGTATTAAAATATTGTTCATCTTAGGCCTAGCAGTAGCTTTACTTTCCAATCTGATATGCCGAGACCAGGGTGACACAAGCATGAGTGAAATATCTGTGCGTATGTAATGATTGTTGCAACCTGTAAAGTCCTGCACACTACCAGACCAGACACACAGACGACAAGCTTGTCAGACAGGCAGAGAGGTTCAGACCATGCCGGGTGTTGGGAACGCATTCGTCGTCAC
This sequence comes from Bacillus rossius redtenbacheri, assembly GCF_032445375.1. Classification (NCBI taxonomy): domain Eukaryota; kingdom Metazoa; phylum Arthropoda; class Insecta; order Phasmatodea; family Bacillidae; genus Bacillus; species Bacillus rossius. Next base: position 8,311,266 of record NC_086334.1, read on the forward strand.
AAGTTTTCATAAATAGCTGTGCTCTTGTATTGTGTGATCCATCCGCAACTATCCCAAAAACATAAAAAGTTGTTCATACTTGATTTATGCGTTTGGTGAATTGGTGATGATAAAAAGCGAAAAAAAAAAAAAAAGAAGAGAAGGCAATGGACGAAGAACCTGTTAAATAAAAATGTGATATAGTCTTTCAGTACTCGCCAGTGATGTCCATCGGTAACGAGCAAATTCGTGTGTTCTTATGTTGGAAATAAACTTATAATCCGAAATTTGGTTAAGAAATTTAACGTAGAATTCTTTAAAATAATGCCTGTCGTAATAAATGTATGAAAAATGTGTTTTTTTATCTACATTTCTTGACGCGATGTTTACACACATAAAAAAATATCCAAAAAACATTTATCCATTCGAGCTTATTAAATTATTTCCACAGTTGCATGCGAATGAATGAATAATGTTTTACGTATGTCGTCTTTAACGAACGCGTAATAACAGCGCCCAGTCCGGGGTGACGTCACCACCCACTACCAGTCCAGACCACAGAAGGGTGAGAGGCCGGGTGGTCAGGGTAAGTTCAAATCCTGTGCTGTCTGCCACGACAGGATCAGTCTGGCAACCCTTAAATGTTGTCTAACCCTCTCTAAAACCATTGAATATATATAAAACCAACAGAACGTCCGTCTGATAAGCCTTTATCGGTAAGGGACAGCCTCGAATAAGGGTCCATGCTGTTTTTTTTTCCCTGTCATTACCTTCATAATTGTGTACAAATCAAGTGAAATCCTGCAAAAAATATTTGAGGTTGGTTGAAGTTTTGGTCTGGAGTGCATCTTGTCTGTGCTTGCAAAGTAGCGAAACGTTTAAAATTCCCCCTCTTTTTCTTTTCACGTGTTTCCCAGAGTCCCGCATCAGCGACAGGAAGTGATCTAGCTGTGTTTCGCCGCTGTGATGATTATACGCCGTGCAATTAGCTTATGGAGTGGAGGCAGCGTGGGAAATTCTCGAGGGAGCTCGGAGGTACAGAAATGCTGATTGGCCGTCGCGGTTCGTGGCGCAGTCAGAAGCCGCCTTCTAATATGATGCCTCTTGTCGCCTGGTGCACAACTGAGTGAATCTTTAGACGCACACTGCACTGTAGTTAGCATTTGCAAGTTACTACCGCCCCCCCCCCCCCCCCCGCCCCACTTCTTTTCTACCGGTCCGTATGAGCACCCGGTTGAGTCAGGGTCTACTATAATCCCGAATGGTCCCGTCCGCCTACCCGGGCACAAATGCGGTGCGCAGAGCTTCAGGAAAAACAACGCGAAGTGAAAACTACTCAAGATATCGTGGTGGGGTCTGTTTACGAAAAGCATTTAAGAGTTCGCTGAGGGCTAAAAAGTACTTTTGATTTCGGATTAAGTTTTTAAACTGTATTTTTAGAAGACTTAAAATAGCTAAAACGCAGGTTTTCGGAGTAATTTTTAGGCGCAAAACGAGTACAGATTCTTAAAAGCACTTAAGGGACTTGCATTACACCTTTATCTTCATTTCTCGGCCATATAATGTTACTGTCACCGCTCAAATTTCACAGTTATCCTGTGACGACGAGAAGACTGCGAGCCAATTCAGAGTCTTGCGCTTAGAGGCTATACCGCGCTGGAAGCACCAGCGAGCGTCGCACTTATCATCCCGCCTCACTAACACACATACACCCCTGACGAGGCGGGCCCCTTAAGGGCGTATGTCCCTGTCACTCTCTCCACCGAAGGTCGGCATCGTCTTACGTACCTACGTTCCGCCCTGGAAAGGTCTCGTAGCCCTTCATGGTCTCGTAGCCCTTCAGAACTCCCGACCTGACACTCCTAGCTACGTCACTTCTACAGACTGGCTCTCGGAACGCGCAGAACGTACCAGTCAGACAGTAAGGCGCCAAGACTATTTGGAAAGGTGGCGGGAGAGGGGGTGGGGGAGTTGTGTCGCAGCGGGGTTTCCCCATTGATAAGCGTGGTCAGCCACCTTAACAACATTATAAATGTTAAGGAATGAATATAAAGGCGTAATGCAAGTCCATTAAGGAGGGATCAAGCCTCGCCAGCTTGCGATATCAAATATTTTGATACCGCTTGCAAATGATGCTTCCGTGGGAAATCTTTTGTTTTGACATGGCATAGGACTATGCTATGGCTGCTTGTTGATGTCAACACTAGTAAACTGGTGTGATTATCATGACAGTTGTAGTGGCCCGCGTGAAATAATAACTTATTTCCTCCCGTAGCTAAATATGTGGTCGCAACTAGGTATAGAAGCTCTAGGAGATATGATTTATGCCTTGACATGCCAAAAATTAGGATAAATAGTTCAAAATTGGAATTACAGTAAAATCATGGAAAAATCTAAGATAGCAGGGCCTAGCCCCCCTTAAATGCTTTCAAATATCTGTACCAGATGTTTCACGTCTAAAAAGTAGGGACCGGAAAAATTCACGGATTCAATTACCTCTAGGATAGCCTCTATTATCATCTGCATTTCTCAAGTAACCACGCGTGTTCATTGGGTACTAAATTGTGAGGCGTCTCCACTAGGTAGCTTGTGAATCGACGCTTCTTTGGTCGATAGTCTCTCATTGGCCCAGAGAGCTCCAGTTAAAATGCGAGCCAATAGCAGAACCAGCAGAATTGTACACATGTTTGAATTTCAGCCTATCACGAAATGAATCCGCGAATTTTTCCGGTCTCTACTAAAAAGTATTCTGAAAACGCGCGTTTTAGCCATTTTCCCTGATCTAAAAGTACAGTTTATAAACCAAATCTAGAAACAGAACTATCAATCGCCCTCAGCGTATTCTTAAATGTTATTCGTGATGAGACACTGCTCATATTTCTTGAGTTTTTAAATCCCGTGGTTTCTCCTGAATCTCTGCACACCGTATGGGCGAGGTTTAAGCCTCTGAGCGTGACCGTGGGACGTAAAACCCACTTGCAGCCGCCCTTATTAACTGCAACTGGCGGCCCTGTTTCACATCCGCTGCAGTCTCCAAGCTACAATTTATTCTAGGTTTTAATAACGTGACTATGCCAGTGAAAGAGCGAACATGTTTTTTTTTTTTTCCTCCTCATACAAGTCGGCCAAGTGAAAACGAAAATATATCGTGTACTCTTAATTTTTTTTGGGGTAAGTTATAACAATTTATTTTATAGTTTATTATTAAAATTTTGTCTTAGTTGGAACAGGATGTTCTCATTAAAAAATTAATATTTCTATAATATCACAACTTGTTAAACGACTTTACAGTTGTAATCGTTCTTTAACACGGAACATCAATGACATGAGTTCACAGGAGGGAAATATTTTCGGCAGCCATAGCCATATGTTCCAGACATTAAAAAATTATAAACTTAGAAATTATTTAACAAAAGTAATTCTTTATGTGCTTATTCCTCCCACGCGAGGACGTATGTGTATTCAAGTAAGTTTTTTTATTTATGTTATTTTTATTATCCCCACAATGTAGTATGATTTTTTTTTTTTTAATATTTCAAACACATGCAATGCAGGCATCAGAATGTTAATTCTCGCGGCGCGGCGGACGAATACTAACCACGCGGTTGTGCGCCTCGCGACCATGGAGGCACTCGCGTGTGACGTCAGTGGTTGAGGACACCCGGGTGTTCTTGGCGCTTGTCCCCGCTTCACTCTCGAAGGATGCAGGAGATTGGTCGCTTCCTTCCCCTTCGTAGACGCGTCACGGCTCTCGCCGCACGACCTTCACTGCGCGCTGAGAACAACAGCGAGTGGCCATTACGTAACAAGTATTTTTACTTAACCTTAATTGTGTGAATTTTACCTGTTTTTGGCTTACGTTTGGTAAGCTATTAATAGGGACCGGAAAAATTCGCGGATTCATTTCGCGATAGGCTAGAATTCAAATAGTTATACCTCAGTGCTGCCTCTACTATTGGCTCACAACTCACCTGGATGACTCTGGGCCAATGAGAAAAACTCAACTAAAGCAGCATCAAATCACAGACTGCTACGTTGGGACGTTTCACAAGACAGCAGCCAATGAGTGGGTGACATTTGACTGAGTGTACGTAGAACTATGGAGTTCATGCTAGACGTCATTGAACCCGCGAATTTTCCCAGTCCCTAGCTATTGACGGTTGAACCCAATTTAGCCACGCACTTCTGTACAGATCCACACACGCTTTTTTTTTTTGCCGTTCAAACAGTCTGCATTTTGATTACTGCTTTAGTCCAGAGAAATTTCTCTGCAGAGTAACGAAATTTATTGTACCGCAATCACTGAAAACCAGCTTATTATAATTTGATCAAATTAATCTTATGTTTGAGTACCACTTGTCAGTTTTTTTTTATGTCTCGGGTAGGTGTCTCATTGTATGTTCCATAATTCACCCTTGTAATGTCGCCGATTCAACGTTGAACAGTGCATTCCACTGGGTCATTAGTGATTTTTAAATATTTCTTAGTTGCAGTAGGGGGAAAACACGTGTATGTGTGTATGAATGTGTGTGTGTATATATATATATTCACTACCCTATTCTTAAAATGTTTCTATGAGAAGGTTTTATAAAAATATAATTAAAAAAAGAGCATTTTTGGGGAGGTACATTCATTTATAATATTTTTAACTACATCAGTGTGAAAATTCCATTTAAGAAATGCCGATAGGCTTAGAACAAATTTTCACCAAACTCCAAATGTCTTGAAACTAAGCATCGTGCGTATTTTTATTTTATTAATTTTTTTTTTTTGTGTGTGCGATAGTGGATTGTAGGTACGGTCGACAGTTTCCCTGTGAAAACTTGAGTTATGAACTTCTTGCAGAGCGGTCTCGCGCTAGACAGGCGGGTCCCTTTAATTACTATGCCCCCTTCAAACCCTCCCCCCCCCCCCCCAACCAGGGCTAGGAGCCTGTGTTACGCGCGACGGAGCAGTAGCGGTCAGCCGGTAGACACGGGTTCCACATCCGGGACTGAATTGGGGGGAAGGGGTGGGGCACTGGGCTGACCGTGCAAACCTCGTCCTCCACCCGCGGCGCTAGCGGACCGGAAAAATTCGCGGATTAAATAACCTCTAGGATAGCCTACATTATCCTCTGCATTTCTCAAGTAAACACGCGTGTTCACTGGGTACTAAATTGCGAGGCGTCTCCACTGGGTAGCTTGTGATTCGACGCTTCTTTGGTCGATGGTCTCTCATTGGCCCTGAGAGTTCCAGTTAAACGGCGAGCCAACAGCAGAACCAGCAGAATTGTACACATGTTTGAATTTCAGCCTATCGCGAAATGAATCCGCGAATTTTTCCGGTCTCTACCTATGTCACACCCGGGAGTTTAAAAGCCCTCCTGACCAGCACATTTCAGCGAGGACATCAACTTGAAGACGTTAGCTCATTCTCATACTCGCAACAGTTTTGAATGGCCACCAGCCACTTAAAGCAGTGACCCGGCCAATGACAACCTACATAGCAACTAGTGCGGCATGGAAGCGGCTATGGCTTTCCTTCTTCTCACGCGCGGTGGCGGTGTTAATGACTGCGATTGTCCGTGGGCCTCTGGACTTGAATTACCCGAACTTCAGTATCTAGTCATGTTGTTAGAAATGCGCAGGTTATTGTTTTCGTGGCTACTGAGTTAGCCTTCTCAGTCTCTCTCTCTCTTTTTTCTCTCATATATGTTACTTGATAATTTGGCAGTATTCACAAATTAAAGAAAATTGGGTGCTTCGACTTATGTACGTGCGTTCGAAGTTATACTTACTTGTAATAAGAAACTAACTTTAATTTTGCATGCAATTAATTAATATAAATAAAATAATAAAATGACTAGAGTGATATTCCAATTACTGTGGTATAAATTCAATCAAATTTAAAACTTTTAGTAAATATTCTTGTGTTAAATATTAATATCAATAGTTGTATACAATTAATTATTTGGTTTAGTAAAATAATCAAGAATTTTTTTTAAAATTAGTAATGAGAATCAATAAATATGCATTTTTATTTATTAAATAATAATTTAGATATCGTTTTACTTTATAAAGCAGATAAATTATACATACGGGAACTTAACCTTACTTTTATAAATACACAAGAAAAAACATTCAAATAATTTTATAGACACAGTTTCTATCACTAAATAATATTCAGAATAAAAATGTTTTTAATGATATGGACCAGTATTCAGTATCAATCACTAAAGTATAAGATTTATAAGCACATATATCATTTTTACTTCGGGATATTTCTAAGAAAGGCTACCTATTGTAACCATTACCATGGCGCGACTTCTGAAAAAAATTTATATATTTTTTCGTTTCATGGGCCCTCCCCCTCCTTTTTTTGTATACCTATAGCCTTTTCTTTCATTCTATGAAAATTTCTTTGCATGTTGCCCGCACATCTTAAAAATTTACTCTCGTCTTTTTTATTCATTACGCGCCTAAAGAAGTATAACTTAAAAAAAAGTCCACACAAAGCAAATAAAGATGGCGCTAAAGAAATCCCACGAGAGCCAAGCGCGGCTCCAGAGGAAGTGCGCAGGGGGCGATAGCCCCTTCCGAGCCCAAATTTTACTTATTATTTCTTTGTAGGGAATATTAATGTTAACTTAAATACTTTCGTTAATGTGCTAAACTCTTCTTTCAATCAAAATTTGTACGAAAATACTAAATTTCGGTTTTGAGACCATATATTATGTGGATATCCCAAGTGCAATGCCATGATTGTTAACTGCATCCTCCTGTGTGTGAGAGCCCTGCCCGAGAGGTCTTCCTGGATCCGCCATTGACGAGAGCGCTACCTAGTGTGGCTTGAAGTCGCGAGAGGTCTGTGACAAGAACACGAAAGGCTTGTCGTGAGAGTAACTGTCGCGACAGTGTGGTCGACGGCTGTCGATGTGAGTCAGCGCCGCCCGCATCGGACGAGAAGGCGGCAGGAAACGACAGCGGCGGTCCCTCCTGGCAGGAAGTAGCTGACGTCCGAGCAGCGCTACTTCCCGTCTCCCCGCGGGCGGGCGTGAGTAGCGAGCGCTTCCTCCCGCTTCGGAGAACACACTTCAGTTTTCCTTCCCTTCGTCGGTATTCCGTTATGGCTGAGAAACCGCGTCACACGCTGTATATTAGCTCCATGGTCACACCCCACTCTTGCGAGTCTCCTGCTACTCTGTCAATAATCCTCGTGTTACGTTTGAACAACCCTGGCTACATACTGTACCGAGATCTTCGTAAATTTACTTAAGACGCATACTAGAGACCTGCAAAATTCGCGGTTTCGATGGCCTTCAGGATAGACTGCCCATACCCCTGTACACTCGGCCAAATAACACAAATTCATTGGCTGCCGACTTGTAAGTCGTCTCAGCTGGTTTGTCTGTGATTCGATCCTTCTTTGGTTGAGGGTGTATAACTGGTTGAGATTCGTCCAGATGAACAGTAAGCCAATAGCAAAATTATCTAAGAGGTATATGTGTTTGAATTCTAGCCTATCACCGAAAGAATCCGCGAATTTTGCAGGTCTCTAGGCATAACATTTGCGGGAACTGAACTACTTAAACTTCGACCACAAAAAATATATTAGATTAGCGACCCTCCCCGGCTTCGTACGGAAGCGATCTACTTATGTGTCGCCGTTTAGATCTAATAAGTAATTATAAGTATAAAAATCTTGTAAATGTCTGTTATTTTTTTTTTTTTTTAAATCATAATACCAAGAATGTGTTGAAAGCACAAAAGTTATAATAAAACCAACGTCTTTAATTTACAGATAAATAAAAATCACTTAGGATGCGCTGACAGCACCTAAATTATATTTATCTACCTAATTGAAATAATAAATTATGAAGGTATAACAGATGAACCTACAAACATAATTAGGTACCTATTAAATAATTTCGCACTAAAAAGCACTGTTTTATGGCTCGCATATGATGTGGTACAAAGCTCAGTTTTATTCCAAATTAAATGCCTTAGGTAACCAACATATTTCATTGGATAAGGATTAATACTATGTAGGTAAAAATAGCTTCGCAAATAACTTATTATTTTAATCATATTTTAAAAGATAAATATTGTTACTATAAGACATCTGTAGAAGATAGACTAATGCTATCGCAGAATTTCATATAGGCTTTTCAAAACTGATAATTCTTACAGCGTAAGTCATGTAAGCGCTCTAAAAGCTGCAATTTACAACTTTATTACAAAAAAAAGGAAGAGATTTTTTCTACTATCTTAAAATTTCATATGAATGCTGTATACACATAAACCTTTCGGAATAAATTCTCTAAATGATGTTGAAAACCGAATCAAAACCCAGTTGTATAGTTTAGAAGTAAGCGAACAAACAAGAGAGACGCGGATAGGGACATTGTTTCATACTATTTAATAATTAATAATAATAAAGAAAAAGAAGTTTAAACCTTCGAAAATATTAATTTTGAGTCTACAGTAAAAGCACTTTTCTTCCTTTCACTTCCGTGTTTATCATGTGGAACTACGAAAACACTTTGTTTATTTGAGGTCCATTCTTCGTTGGTCAATCTGTACATTTGCTTTATTGACGTGACAACGTCTAATAAATCGATGAACGCTGGCTGCACGCACGAAAAAGTGTCCCGTTACGCACATTGTCCCGTTACGCTGTGTCCCGTTACGATCATTGTACGCTTGCGCCGCATCTATCTCTCTTCCACTCAATTGGAACAACCATCGATTTGACTTTTTCGAGGCACATTAAACTTGAAACACTCCCATTCGTTTCCTACGTTTACTATCATCGTCCTATCCTTAACACAATAACACAGATGGGAAGAAGTTAAATAGCAAACATGTATAAAAGTTATAGTTAAAATAATTTCTTTGTTAAAGTAATAATCATATTAGAATTAATGAGTGCAAATAAAAGTAAATTTATTAATTAAATTGTAGATTTATTTCACTCCTTCTTTGTATCCATACAAAATAGTGATTATTCAATAAAAATGATTCAATTTTATTCATAAATGTATGCAATCATTTCATCAATGTTTTGTTATGACGTTGTCACGTTAAACTATCGTCCGTAAACCGACTTTACAGACAACCAATTTTTTATGACAGTTTTTGAGATAAGAGACTTTGAAAGATTCTTGCAGTGAAGAAGAATGTTTTACAACCCGTTGCTGGGTTACACTAGATGTCATTCGAAAACCTCAAGAATGTACAACAAAATTGAATACATAAACACAAAGAGAACAAACCAAAACCAGCTGATGTCAAATATTAAACGACTAGGCGGCACAGAGAATTCCGCGTAAAAAATTAGAAAGAATAAAAAAAAAATTCAGCACTTAACAAACACAGAGTGTTCTGACAACGATTGGACATTTTACAACAATAATACAAACGACATCTTTGGACAACGTAGGTCTGGGGAATGCATTACGCAGGTCTGGGAAACTGGGGAATGCATCGACCAATACCTTTTGAAAACCCTTTTCGGGAATCCCTGGAGAAACCAAAACCACGATAAGATGGCTCTGGGTTCGAACCAGGATCCTCTGGAATGCGAGTTCAACGTTCAACCGTTCGATTGGCCCGACTGTAAAATATTGCTCGTAATTACAGTGTCGCCCGCTGATATAGTGGACAGCTCTGTACTTGCTAGAAGGGAATTCTGGTGGACAGCTCTGTACTTGCTATGAGGGAATTCTAAGTTATTGTTGCCATTAGATGCAGCTGCAGTTCTGGCAGCTCACGCTGATGTCTGAGAGTGGAACTTCGTGATCTGAGTGTACCCTCAGTAAGTTGCTGTTGTGCTCCAATGGCTCTCGACCTCTTGATCGGTCTGTACAGTTGTCTCTCCGCCTCTTCCCCGATTTTCTGGCTTGTCTAGTTATCTTCACTCGAGTTGTTTTATAGCTGCTTTTGTTTATTTATTTTTAATTGAAAATCATATTATACAGTACCTACATAGCTATGGATATATATTTTTTAAAAGCAGTTTTGTTATTCAGCTGTTTTATAGAGACGTCAGCGACCAATCAAACTACAGCGATGGCACGCGAGTAGCGAGAGAGATATGTATAAGATCTGAACTTGACTTGAGCCAGCGAATCACCGTGATCGCACTGGGCGGCGATGTTAGCAGCGAGTGTATTCGCCGACGAGTAGCGAGTAGACTCCCCTCGGCACTAGTGAAGTAGGGAGTAGGGAGGAAACACGTGACTGCACCTCGCAATGTTGCCACACTTCACTTCACCTTATCTCGTGTGCTCGTCTCGCAACCCGGGGAAGTGTTAACCACCGGGTCAACAGAGGAGCGCGCAGACGGTAATTTAAAGTGCGCACCAGGAAGTTACGTATTGAACAAACGAAAAAAAGGGGGCGTCTTTCGTTTCTTAACTCTGCCCTTTTAAGAATGCTTAGCTTAGCCCATTATTTAATATTTTCGTGGTGGCATTTTTAAACCTTGTAGACGTGACATTGCATAATTCTGTATCTTTGAAGTTAGAGTAGGCATTTTAACAGTGACAATTCACTTCGACGTATGGCTACATATAACGTACTAGGACTACAGATTGCCTGCTCTCGTAAGCGGTTGTATTGCGTTGCGGACGATTAAGCTGCGTGCCTGTTTTAATGTAATTGTGAGGAGAGGCGAAGAGATGTTTGATCAAGAGCCGTTATAGCTCTTAGCACCCTAGAACCTTTGCACTAATAGTTATGTTTTAATCTCAAATATGTCTCTTTTTTTTTTTTGGTGCAGCTAGGGTTTTTTGTAACAATTTTCGGTAATCATGCTTTATACTGGAAAGATTCGTTGAAGTATTTGCCGTTATAAAAACAATTTCTTGGACACACGCCATTACCTGTTTACACTGAATGTCATAGAAAGACCTGAAGAATGAGAGACAAAGGTGAATACATAACAACATGACATCCAGTGTACACCAGCAATGGCGTATGACCAAGAAACTGTTTTAAATCTATCTTCCCCAGGGTAAGAATCATTCATAAAAGGTATCTGCCAATAATTGTAAACTCATATTGTAAATAATGCCTTGGCTTCTGAGTTGAGACCACTTTGACAAATGTAGTCAAACTTTTAACAAAATGGCTGCTACAATGCATGCCTAAATTTCTGAAAACAAATGCCAACTTACATAGTCTCAATCTAATCAGAAGCGTGATCCCGGAACACTGAAATCCTAACCTGTTTGCATTTTACAATATAAATACCAAAATGTTAAACTACCACATTGATGGTCTTCAATCACTGTACGACAAAAAATTGAATTAAACCTGTCAAGTAATAAAAGTACGGCTAAAATGTTTACTTTTATATTATATAACGTTTCATTCCCGTGCTAAAACTATTACCACGAACACTCCTGTTTGTTTATAATACGTAAAAAAAAAAAAAAAAAAAAACAGTGTATTTTGACGAGTGTGAAAGGATCAAAGGCTGGTACGTAAGTTTTGGCCGATGATTGTTGAGCGTGGAGGCTTACTCTTGGCAGCGCAGTTGTAACACGGTGTGTACAGCTGTGGCGGTGTGTACAGCTGTGGCGGTGTGTACAGCTAGCGCGCGGAGAACACGCGCGGGTACAGACGTGCCTGGACCCGACCTAGTCGGGAAGTATCCGCCGACGCTTCCTGATACTTCGCGATCTCAACCCAAGTCTCCCGCTTCAAACCCAGTGAAATTTCGTCCCGTGATCTGCGTTTCCCGGGAAAATGTAATACATTTGTCCAAAGGAAAATGCAAATTGTATTTCGAAGAAGCCAAGAAAATCCATAGACTATTTCACAGATTTCATTGGCTAGCAAAGTACATACTTGAAACACACATGCATCTGCTTAAGGGGGTTCCTCCCATTTCATGTCAAGATTTTATATTTACAGTCATTACAGATAAACTTGTGGACTTTTCTCAATTGTTTAACTTTCACGAAATGAAAAATATTTCAGAAAATTATTATTAATTTTACCTGGCATTTCAAAATTCTCAAATTTGTTACGATCTTGACCGCCAAGAAACATGAGATGAGTTTTTGTGATAGAAATGCAAACCATATCATGACGTAGCCAGTGGCATTTCAGTTAAAACTAAAAAGTTTCAGTTCTGCAATAAATTAAATTCTCCCAAAAACGTTAGATATGTAACTTTGGCAGCTAAATATGCAAGAAGTATGCGCTGTATATACATTTTCATTTCGTGAAAGTTAAACAATTGAAAAAGTCTAAAAGTTGATCAGTGATTAATATAAATATAAAATCATGATCTGAATTGGGAGGCACCCACTTAACGATTGGTGATTGGACCGCAGTGGTCTCGGCACGCCCTTGGCAACCTTGAGCCAGCTATGAACCAATGAAATGATCTAGTCACGGTCGTAGAGGGGCGTGTCCAGATAACTGCGGTCCAATCATGAACACAGTGCGACAGTGTGGAGGTTTGCATTCTAGCTTGCGACTAAATGAATGCGCGAAAATTCCGTGGCTCTATTTATATAGTTATATAGAAATGTAGTTTACTACATACTCTTGTACACAATCATTTTTCTCGAGTCAACAGTCTTTATTTGTTTAATATTCATGCACTTTTCCACCACCATACATACATCACTTACGAGAAAATGCGATTTTCTTCATGTCACAATATGGAGGCGACCTGCTTCCCCCTTACGTCCCCTGGCTTCAGCAGAGATACCTACAAACTGTGTTTATGCTCCATCTGTAACTTTCTCTAATCTCCGGGGTCCCGCCGCTCTTTAGTAGCTCCGCGTGTCCACAGGGGCGCTGCGGTCGTCGCACGTGACGGGTGTCGCAACCCGAGACAGCCTTTATCCGCCTCGCCGGCTCGCTACTCGCTACTCGCTACTCGCTACTCGCTACCGGCTGTCACGACACCCTGCATCAGCGGCTACCTCCATTGGGGGGGGGGGGGGGGGGTACCGGTAGTCTGTACCTAGTATTATACCTGTTTATTACTTCAGAAGTCGTATTATCCAGCGAATATTTTACCCTTCTTGGGGGGGGGGGGGGTGATCTGTCACGTGTCCTCGCGCCCCCCTCCAAATCCACCTCTGCCCTGCATGTTGCCACCTACTGTTACAGTCGAGTCGGTAGCGTGAGTCGGAGTGATGACGTCATCACAGCGTGACGAAAGTGTAAAACTTGGGTGGCAGCTAAAAGTGCAGCGATGAGGGGTTTGGGTTGTTAAAAACAAATTTTATTTTTACATACGCCATTGAAGTTTTGCAACTGTTTGTCATGGGAATATTATATAAATTTTTAAAAATTGTTTTGTCTTAGGGAACCTACCGTGCTCGTCGGTGTTTTGCCCATAATATGTGTTATTTATGTTCTCCTGTGCTGTTGTATTGTTCATAATTCATATTTAAGTTCATCGTTGGTTTTATCTGTTTGACATCAGCTGATTTAGGCTGTTTTTCTGTGGGTTCATGTTTTCATTTATATTTCTTATTTTGCGTTAATGATATTTTTCCCATGTCAATCACTGCAAAACTGCAATGGCGGTAGTAAAAAAACTGTATTGAATCAGATGAGGGGTGGGGCTCCGCTCGATAGCATGTAGGCTTTATAGCACAATTGCATACTTCCACACATTCTTGAACGTCGCAAGCTAGAATGAAAACTTTCGTGCTCTTGCACTGTGTTCTTGATTAGAGAGCAAGTTTTTAGACACGGCCCCATCCACAGTCGTGAGCCAACACAGCCCAGGGAGGAGAAAAGAAGGGGAATCAGATAGTGCCGATACGAAGAACAAAAACGTTCTTGTTAAGAAATCAACCTTTGAAAAAGCCAACGTTAGTAGAGCAAAATTATTAACGCTTTGAATTTTACGCTGGCGCCAAACGAATTCGAGGAATTTCTGGGTTTCTAGTACTCACACGTCATACCTCCATCTGCGAAGTGTTTTTGTTACTTCAGACGAGCGTGACGGACATTGATTTCTTGACGAGAATATTTTTATCCCTGTTAATTGGCACCACCTGATTCGCTTACATCTCTCCTAGCTGGGCATCGTAGGCACACTGTCTTAAGAGGGGCGTGTCAAAATGAACACAGGCTAAGAGCGTTAAGTTTTACATTCTAAGTTGCGACTTAATAAATGCGGTTAATTTCTTTATTCCTACACGTATAAATATTATATTATTTTTATTAAAGGCACAATGCTACTTTCATTATCTTCTGGTTATTAATTTGCCGTTGAAGGACGCTTACATATATTTTTTTTGAGAAGCAAAACAATTCCACAGTCTCCCCTACCTCCTGGGCAAACCTTGAGCTGTCAACCATGGGTGTGGACGCAGTTTTTTCGCCTGTGCCTCGCGCGGTTAATTGAGAAGTCGACTCGGTTTCGAATGTTGATCAGCGGACCGCAGGGTCTCGTATTCAACGTGTTTCGACATTCAACCTCGCCGATAGTGTGATGCCTGTCGCTGGTTCGCGATTAATTTTAACACTTTCGACAGCAGGCATATTTTCTGCTTGCATTAGGTTTTTTTTTTCCTTCACCATTTCTCGACATTAAAAAATAATAATTACGGTCTTAATTACTTGTATACAGGCGTTTATAGCCTGTTCAGGCTAATTTCTACGCCGCGCTTGTTTGAAACACTTGTTTTGTTCCTGTCATGCATGGGCGTAGACCCTTATGCGAGTGGAGGGGACAGAAACCCCCCCACCCCCCAATTCTGGGATTAGGAAGCCCCTCACTGGCGAAGAACTCTAATCTGGAAGCATAAAAAAAATACCGCAAATTATGTGGGTCTCTAACCCAATCACATGCAACCCAGTTGAAAACTCTTGACTATAAACCGGAAAATTTCGTGTATTCATGTCGCGGTTGGCAGGGTCAAACTTCTTACCGCCGAGGAACTTCTTCATGCGCGGAACTTCTTCAGATGGAAATCAGATGGTACTCGCTGCTCCTCCACAGTTGACGGATCTAATCACTAGCGCCATTTTACCGGCGACTGACGAACGCTATCGGTACGTGGAATCACGAGATTTTGCACTGCGCCCAGTGAGTAGCTTCCCGTGGTTCCCGTATTAGTAAACAATTACATTTGTACCCTAATTCTATTTCTGCTTAAAAATTGCCATTTGCGTTACTTATTGATACGCCCTCGTAACGTACTATCTTCGCTGATATTATGCAAATGTTTTATAAAATTCGTGGTGGGGGTGGGGGGGGGGGGGAATGTATCCTCACTGTTTCTCTGTATTTCCAAATAAAATAATTTAATGGAAGATTGGTTCAGTAAGTACCCTTTGTTATTTTTTTGTTCACAGAAACGTGGCACTTCTCATGGTATTATTCCTCAAAGAAATGTCTCCGAAGTTTAATGTCAAACTTATTTAATTGGTGCATTGAAGGGTTATGTTTAGTGTGAAAACTTTTGTTAACAATAAACATTTATTTCACGTACTTTTGCACCACATCTCTATGATTGAAAACCTTGCCCTCCCGTCCCTCCTCACCGGACAGGGGGTAACAGTTGTCGTGTGAAGTGGTTTCTTCCTTCACCTTGGAGAGGCTGCACGGCGCGCGGTGTTGTTCGGCGCGGTATAGTTCAGCTGCTCGTCGTGAACGTGTGCTTGCAAATAAACGCAGATGTTGCTCAACTCTGCTACTCCCATTCGTCGGCGCCGGTGCTCTATTCGTGCCAAGGCTCTCACGACTCGACGACGAGACCTGCACCGGCGCTGTTTCCCCGGCGGTCGCGGCGACCGTGACGCAACGCGGCGACGTACATATTATCTTTGAAAGATTTGTGCAATGGGAGTGCATGGCTTCATGTAAGCTTTTGGACACACGCCATCGCTAGAGACCGGAAAAATTCGCGGATTCAACGACCTCTAGGATAGCCTCCATTATCCTCTGCATTTCTCAAATAAACACGCGTGCTCATAGGGTACTAAATTGTGAGGCGTCTCCACTGGGTAGCTTGTGATTCGACGCTTCTTCGGTCGATAGTCTCTCATTGGCCCAGAGAGCTCCAGTTAAACTGCGAGTCAATAGCAGAACCAAGCAGAATTGTACACATGTTTGAATTTCAGCCTATCACGAAATTAATCCGCGAATTTTTTCGGTCTCTACCCTTAGCCAATGATAAATTCTGATAAATAAATCTATCAAATAACTGGCAACCCAGGTTGGTAATTAAGCAAATAAGCGACCAATGAGTAGGGGGACTCTTACCGAACTATGGAGGCTATCCTAAAGGTGACTGCAACATCGAATTTTTCCAGTCCCTAGGAATGTAACATCAGACAAGCGTTACTAAATTCTAGTAATAACGTTCACGTTTATGTAACAGATAGTATTCTACAGTTTAGTGACAAGAAGTTGTGTATAACTATAGCGCTAGTGATGGAAGCACTGCCGAGGGACCCGGGTCGAAAGCCACCAGCCACGAGCGACTGCCAGCGCGCGGCGAGGCGGGCGCTAACCGCGTGTCCCGCTGACACGGGGGCGCGGGGCAGGAATGCGTGGCCCGGCGGAGCGCTAAGCGGGTCAGTGAAGCACTGTGTCGCGCGCGGCGGCACGCGTGCGTCGTCCGTCCTGCGTGCGTGCGTCGAGGTCCCGCCACTCCGTTCCACTCCAGGCCGGGACTCTGCGTGTCTCTGCATTTATCCCGTTTTGTTTTTTTGACGTGATAACGTCTTATATATAAATCGATGAACGCCGGGCTGCACGCACGAAAAAATTGTCACGTTCCGTCTTGAGCCGAACGTGCAAGAACCGGCCAATCCACCGTGCGAGAAAATCTTCTATAATATCAAACAGGTTAAGGCGGGATTTTGAACTAGTTGTTCGTGGTTATATTTAAACAAATTATTTAATTTAAATTTGCAAAACTTGTAAATAATATTTGAAAATTAAAAAGTATGCAATTTTTCATCAATGTTTTCTTATGACGTTATCACGTAAAATTATCGTCCGTAAATTTACTTTACAGACAACCCCCCCTGTATACCCACACTAGCGGTTTCTTCCCTGAGATTGGCGGCCGTCTGCAAGAAACGTCTATAGCCTTATTTGACCGAGCCACTCAGAAAGCGTTTGTTCAGCACTGAATTACCGTTGTTGGTGTTCTAACAATCGACATGTACCGGAAAAAAACTCGTCCAATGACGGAATACCGTGGAATGAATCCGTGATTTTTCTAGTCTTTAGTTGTAAACTAGGAGAAGTTTTGCCATCTATTCATAGGGACTGGATAATTCTGCTGTTTCAGTTACCACCAGGATAGTCTCCACAACCCTATATGTACACAGGAAACAACAATAATTCGCATTTTATTAAGCTTTCATATAAATACACTAGCGCTTTTTAAACATAAAATAGGTAAATATCGATGATTCATTAACATCCTTAACAATCACCTACTATAACTACACTTATAGCACTATTCACAACTATGAACAACACAGTACGCTATTAGCAACTTCTGTTCCTTAAGTTTTCTCAGCTGGTAGAGTTGTAAGATAGGCTTTTTAAGTGGATGCAAAGAATAAATTTGAGAAGTCAAATCCATAATGGTGAGATTAACTGAAAGGCACTTAATGGTTGCAATTTCCGCGACAAGGCTGAATTCAAAACATTTAGATTTCCTACTTGCAACGCACAGGTTACTCTCCCAACTTTCCGTATAACCAGATTTAAATTGAAAACAAAAAAGGGTGGGAACACTGGTTTGGTGCTGGGCGATCGAAGATGTGAGAAGAAGTCGTCCGATGCCCTCTCTGCCGTCGCCTGGCTGGTGACAGTAAATAAATTCCAGTGATGGCCGCGCGGGGCCCGGCCTCGTGGGGACAAGCCAGGAATGTATTTCCCACAGGCGACGGCCCGCGCATGAGTTACGAGCCCGCCAGACTCGGAGCGGGCGCATGCGCGCCAAATACACGTCTGCACGCGCGCCCGGTATAGTTGGCTCGCTGTCCTGCTGGCCACCGGGCTGGTTCCTCGTGGGGACGGGCCAGGACTGTATTTCCCACCGGCGACGGCCCGCGCATGAGTTACGAGCCCGCCAGGCTCGGAGCGGGCGCATGCGCGCCAAATACACGTCTGCACGCGCCCGGTATAGTTGGCTCGCTGTCCTGCTGGCCACCGGGCTGGTTCCTCGTGGGGACAGGCCTCGACTGTATTTCCCACCGGCGACGGCCCGCGCATGAGTTACGAGCCCGCCAGACTCGGAGCGGGCGCATGCGCGCCAAATACATGTCTGCACGCGCGCCCGGTATAGTTGGCTCGCTGTCCTGCTGGCCACCGGGCTGGTTCCTCGTGGGGACGGGCCAGGACTGTATTTCCCACCGGCGACGGCCCGCGCATGAGTTACGAGCCCGCCAGACTCGGAGCGGGCGCATGCGCGCCAAATACACGTCTGCACGCGCCCGGTATAGTTGGCTCGCTGTCCTGCTGACCACCGGGATGGTTCCTCGTGGGGACAGGCCAGGACTGTATTTCCCACCGGCGACGGCCCGCGCATGAGTTATGAGCCCGCCAGACTCGGAGCGGGCGCATGCGCGCCAAATACACGTCTGCACGCGCCCGGTATAGTTGGCTCGCTGTCCTGCTGGCCACCGGGCTGGTTCCTCGTGGGGACGGGCCTCGACTGTATTTCCCACCGGCGACGGCCCGCGCATGAGTTACGAGCCCGCCAGACTCGGAGCGGGCGCATGCGCGCCAAATACACGTCTGCACGCGCCCGGTATAGTTGGCTCGCTGTCCTGCTGACCACCGGGATGGTTCCTCGTGGGGACAGGCCAGGACTGTATTTCCCACCGGCGACGGCCCGCGCATGAGTTATGAGCCCGCCAGACTCGGAGCGGGCGCATGCGCGCCAAATACACGTCTGCACGCGCCCGGTATAGTTGGCTCGCTGTCCTGCTGGCCACCGGGCTGGTTCCTCGTGGGGACAGGCCTCGACTGTATTTCCCACCGGCGACGGCCCGCGCATGAGTTACTAGCCCGCCAGACTCGGAGCGGGCGCATGCGCGCCAAATACACGTCTGCACGCGCCCGGTATAGTTGGCTCGCTGTCCTGCTGGCCACCGGGCTGGTTCCTCGTGGGGACGGGCCAGGACTGTATTTCCCACCGGCGACGGCCCGCGCATGAGTTACGAGCCCGCCAGGCTCGGAGCGGGCGCATGCGCGCCAAATACACGTCTGCACGCGCCCGGTATAGTTGGCTCGCTGTCCTGCTGGCCACCGGGCTGGTTCCTCGTGGGGACGGGCCAGGACTGTATTTCCCACCGGCGACGGCCCGCGCATGAGTTATGAGCCCGCCAGACTCGGAGCGGGCGCATGCGCGCCAAATACACGTCTGCACGCGCCCGGTATAGTTGGCTCGCTGTCCTGCTGACCACCGGGCTGGTTCCTCGTGGGGACAGGCCTCGACTGTATTTCCCACCGGCGACGGCCCTCGCATGAGTTACGAGCCCGCCAGACTCGGAGCGGGCGCATGCGCGCCAAATACACGTCTGCACGCGCCCGGTATAGTTGGCTCGCTGTCCTGCTGGCCACCAGACTGAGGGCGGGATTCATAGTCGAAGGCTTGTTTGGCGAATAAGTAATACTTTATAAAGTAGTTTTTTTCTTCAAGTAGTACTTATTCCAGCAATGAATTCATAAACCTATACTTGACGAAGTAATACTTGAACAAAAACTACTTATATTGGCCATGCTGTACTTGATGAAGTATCTCAAAAAGTAAAGGACGAATTTTGTGTCAACGTAACGCAAGCAAATATACAGCTGTAAATACATAATTTACCTGTTTGAAAATAAAAATGCCAACGTTTCAAACCATATATGCGATTAAAATATTATAATTTATATGTAAGATGATATTTATACTTTATTTGATAGTGAACTTGAATAACATAAATATGATCATGTATTAAAAATGAATTTACAACTACATAAATATGTTTTGAATGTTTGTGTTGTTAAATTATGTTGGCTATCTCGTGTCTGTGATTTATAAGTAGAGGTGTAAAAGTAACGAAAAAAAGCGTACCCGTATGTATTCGTTACTATAACAATTATTACTCGTTACTATCGTATCGTTACGTTACTCGTTACTTCTGATACCGCATAACATGCTATGTTATGTTGCAGCAACGAATCGAGTCGTATTGCGTACGCGTACAGTATCAGTATGACGTCGCGTAAATAATAATAAATAGAATATAAACAATTAACAATATTTGATAATTAACAGTTTTTGTTAACCAAGAAACAATTATATCTCATTAGAGGGGCTTTATTTTATTATCTATTTTAAGATAAGAACAAAAAAACGTGAAAATACGCGATAATAAAAAACAAAAACATACATATTTCTAATTTGTAAAAAATACTTTCTTACGTTGTTTCTGTTCCAATCTCAAACTTTGCCTACACACACAATACCTTAATAAACAGTAAAAAACTTGGACGACAAATTTCCAAATTATACTTTACTTAAAATAAACAAACATCGTTCTTTGTAACGTAAATTCAGCGAATATGCGCGCGCATGCGTAAAACATACGAAAAATGCGAATAACGAAATGCATTCGTGCGTAACGTTTCGTTACTCGTTACTAGATGGCGCACCCGTTACTCAGTACCGAATACATACGGTTTGCTACAGCTCTATCTATAAGAGGGTGAAGTTAACCACGTGGTAGCAAAACAACACGCTATCTGCAGAAGAGGTTATGTACATAGCCTGTATTGTTTACAAAACTAAGCGGCAACGATTTGTTTCTTTTCCCCAAATTGAATTTGTTTACTCTCTCAATTTTAATTTAATATATGGAAAAATTAACGGAAATTAATACCTTACATAACCTATTCCTTACAACAAACAAATCCGTACCAGTACTTGAGTCACCTAGATAGCCCACTTCATGAAGTATTACTTATATCAATGAATAAGCATGGCTTATTTCATTATGAATACTTGCGAAACAAGGCAAACTTATTTCATGACTGTGAATTCGTATTGAGCAGTACTTATTTGACGCAGTGCTTCGTGAAGTATTACTTGAAGTAGCCCTAATAAGAAGTGCTCTTTTTGTTCGCTATGAATTTAATGCCATACTTAAGCATGCATATAAGCAGTACTTTTTTCAAGTATTGCTTATATCACCACTATGAATTCCGCCCTTAGTGGGCCCATGACCAGTGGGATTGCCTGAAGATTGAGCTGGAAACCAAGATATTTCTTTTTATGACAAGAGATTCGGCGACGGTTCAGAATTAGACGGTTAAATATATTAAATATATTAACAAAATTGACATTGATATTATAATTAGCTAGTGTGGAGCTACAAGAATCAGCGTTGTTTTTGTTAATTACGTGGTGAATGTTTCAAGTCAGGCTTCGTTCTGAACAGCGTGCGTGTGTTCCTTGGAACGTGCGATCGGCGCTCGGAGCAACACGTGTTGCCGCGCCTTGGCCTTGGACGCTATCCAGGAGGAGGGGCAGCACCGGCCACTCTCGCCACGTCACGCCGCTGGAGCGAGGCGCCAGCTGCCGAGCCGCGATATGAATTAGGCCGCCCGCTTACCCGCTCTCCCCCTTCTCCCTCCTTCACACTTCTCCATCCGTGAGCACCCAGTACTCGGTGGACTTCCGACGCATGTCTCAACTAATCGTTAGGGACCGGAAAATTCGCGGATTCAATGACCTCTGCATTTCTTAAGTAAACACGCGTGTCCATTGGGTACTAAATTGTGAAGCGTCTCCACTTGGTAGCTTGTGATTCGGGGCTTCTTTGGTCCATAGTCTCTCATTGGCCCAGAGAGCTCCAGTTAAACTGCGAGCCGTAGCAGAACCAGCAGAATTTTATAAATGTTTGAATTTCAGCCCATCACGAAATGAATCCGCGAATAATTTGTTGGATTTTCACTGTAGCAATGAACAGCGTCGTGGCCTAACTCTGGATCCCCGCCGGGAGCTCGGTCACGTGTCTGGCCGGCGCGGCATGCCGAGACGCCCTTCACGGCCGCCGGCTGGGAATTCCTCGCATTTCTCCGCACTTCACCGCCAGTTGCGGGCGAACTGGAGTCTGGTCGCCGCCCACTGCTGCCAAGGCCGTCCGGCTGATGTCTCCGTTCCGTTCGGCGCACCGCGCGCACCGATGCGCGGGCCCGCGGCTCCACAGAAACGCCGGATAGCAACATGTTTCAATTACATATCGATAGAGACCGGAAAAATTCGCGGATCCTTTCGCGATAGGCTAAAATACAAATAGTTATACCTCAGTGCTGTCTCTGTTATTGGCTCACAACTCACCTGGATGAATCTGGGCCAATGAGAAACACCCAACCAAAGACAGCAGCCAATGAGTGGGTGGTATTTGACCGAGTGTACGTAGAACTATGGAGTTCATCCTGGAGGTCACTGAACCCGCGAATTTTTTCCGGTCCTTAGCAATATTACATCGACATGAGACAATAAGACAATATAATCAGCAAAACTTTCAGAAAATTTGGACCAATCACGAAAAAATCTCCAGTGGAATGTGAAAGTCTGTTGCCAGCTACCTCGGTGATGTTGTCTTTTATATTTGTCACTACTGGGCACCTTCATCAAGCAGTACTTTAATGTTTATTGTACAGCGAGTGGGAGGATGGGCGTTTTTTTTATTGCCGTGTCCTCTTCGGAGGTGTCTCCTTAAGGCCTACCACTTACCACCAAGTCCATCAAGCAAGAGCTTTCGAGCACCTGGGCCTCAACATATCGTGACGTTCAAGTCCTCCGACCTCTAACTTCTGACATCGTCGGCATAAATCTGCAGGTTTATGGCTTATCCGCGTGACTTCAACGTTTTATGCGTCAACAAGCCGTCATAAAGTTCGCTCAAGGCCGACAAAACAGTTTTAATTGTGATCTCCTGCCTTCTTCGCCTCCGACGGCAGGCGACGACGTATGTAGTTCCTCCGAGACTGAAATCGAGAGTGAGACGGATTGAAAACACTGTTAATGTTATCTGTACACTCGTAAGGTATTTTAAGGGTGTCGGGATACTTACTCAAGTAACTATGTGTACAGACTATACTATTCTCTCATTTCATGACAGGTTTCAGCTTTAAATGTGGATAGTAAAAATCCAGTCGGCATTATAAATATTGAATAATATAAACTGGTCAGTTTGATAGGTGTGCAAACCCATTTCGAGAAAATGATAATTTAATTGGCTAACACTGCAATTTCTAAAACGCAATTTAGTGATTTCACTAAGTTTTAAGTTAATACTTATTACACTTACGTTGTTTGACGATCCTGCTAACTCGTGTGGCAAATTATTTTTGTAATCTGATTTGCGAAAAGTGTATTAATTTTATACCGTATTATTGGAATTTTTCAATATTTTGTTTACAAAATCAGGCAGCATGATGATTATTTTCTGTAGAACTTGCCAACTTGGTCGCGACCATAGATTACTGCGTAGCCGTTACCGCACTGACGCGTCCTGTCCGTGGCTGTTCGTGTTGACGTGACATGTTGTTGGTCGCACGGCTGTGTGTTTGGTTGCTTGTTTCGTAACGGCCCCTGGGAGTGAAAGGCGACCATGTTTTCACCGTCTCTGGCAATGAGTGTACGTGCTTCGAGTACACTTCTCAGCGCTTTCGACACTACTCTCCGTTCCTAGAGACCGGAAAAATTCGCGGAATCATTTCGTGGTAGGCTAGACTCCAAACCGGTTTACCTTTGACTTGCCTCTAGGATTGGCTTAAGGTTTACGTGAAGGACCCTGAGCCAGTGAAAAATTATCATAATAAATAAATCTATCGAATCACTGGCAACCCAGGTTAGTAATTAACTAATTAATCAAATAAGCGACCAATGCTTTGGTGGACTCTTACCGAACTATGGAGTCTATCCTAAAGGTGACTGAAATCGCGAATTTTTCCAGTTCCTTTCCATTCGCAAATTTGCGCATTAGCAAATTATATGTAAAGGAGGGCACCCACTGTCTCACAGTCAAAACTACCAAACGTTAATAGTTACTACAGGAAAAAAATATTAATTTCACTATCTATATTCAATACGAAGCATTTTTAATTTTCATTGAATTTTGAACTATATTAAAGTTTGAAGAACAATTGGGAAATTTATAGAGGATTTCTGTGTTATCGATTCGAACCGGTTCGCGGGTGAAGCGGTTGTGGAGA
This sequence comes from Bacillus rossius redtenbacheri, assembly GCF_032445375.1. Classification (NCBI taxonomy): domain Eukaryota; kingdom Metazoa; phylum Arthropoda; class Insecta; order Phasmatodea; family Bacillidae; genus Bacillus; species Bacillus rossius. The sequence continues at coordinate 8,335,452 of NC_086334.1, forward strand.
CCAGACTGTAAATATTCTTTCATGCTTCGGCACTGAGATGTGCGCAGAGCTGTTGGAAACCTCAATTACTAGGGACTGGAAAAATTCGCGGGTTCAATGACCTCTAGCATGAACTCCATAGTTCTACGTACACTCAGTCAAATGTCACCCACTCATTGGCTGCTGTCTTGTGAGACGTTCCAACGTAGCAGTCTGTGATTTGATGCTGCTTTAGTTGAGTTTTTATCATTGGCCCAGAGTCATCCAGGTGAGTTGTGAGCCAATAGCAGAGGCAGCACTGAGGTATAACTATTTGAATTCTTGCCTATCGCGAAATGAATCCGCGAATTTTTCCGGTCCCTATCAATTACTGATCAGTAGAGACCTGTAAAATTCGTGGATTCATTTCGCGATAGGATAGGATAGAGTCCAAATACTTTTGACATTATTTTGCTTCAGTGGTTGGGCCACAGTTTATCTGAAGGACTCTGGGCCAATGAAAAATCTTTAACAGAAGAATTAGCAAATCACGACCATTCCAGTCAACAGGTGTTACGAGTCGGTAACCAATCAGCAGATGTAATTTGCACGAATGCATAGAGGATCATGAAGTCTAGCCTTTAGGGATTTGAAATCGCGAATTTTACAGGTCTCTACTGATCAGTTACATGATGCTGTCGGGTTTAACTTTAAAACAACATTAAAAAAATGTATAATTTCCTGTACGTGTGACAGTTTCTTAAACGCCGTTAAAATTTATTTGAGTGATAAAAAGGCTAAAATGGGTATAGCTAGAGGCAATAATTTTTCGCAAAAAAATCTGCAAGCCTCTTAGACTGTAACAAGGTATATCCGCTACAGAGGTTTCTTCCATGTGATTGGCGGCCGTCTGCGAGATAAGTCGTTGCCTATTCGACCGAGCCACTCAGAGCGCGTTTTCTCCCGCACTCAGTTACTGTGGTTTGTGTTCTTGACAATAGACGTGTACCTGAAAAAAAACCGCCCAATAACGAAATATAAACGATGCTACAGTGTTTTAACTGTCAGCATGCCTGGGGAAATTTTTTCGCGGAATCATGCGTGCCCTACAGATATGACTTAGAGACCGGAAAAATTCGCAGATTCATTCGGCGATAGGCTAGAATTCTAACACATATGCCTTTTAGATGATTTTGCTATTGGCTTACTGTTCATCTTGACAAATATCATCCGGTTATAAAACCCTCAACCAAAGAAGCAAAAGATCACGGACAAACCAACTGAGACGACTTGCAATTCGGCAGCCGATGAACTTGCGTTATTTGTCCAAGTGTACAGGGGAATGTGCAGTATATCCTGAAGGCCATAAAATCGCGAATTTTTCTTGTCCCTAGTTATGACTAGAGACCGGAAAAATTCGCGGATTCAATGACCTCTAGGATAGCCTCCAATTATCCTCTGCATTTCTCAAGTAAACACGCGTGTTCATTGGGTACTAAATTGTGAGGCGTCTCCACTGGGTAGCTTGTGATTCGACGCTTCTTTGGTCGATAGTCTCTCATTGGCCCAGAGAGCTCCAGTTAAACTGCGAGCCAATAGCAGAACCAGCAGAATTGTACACATGTTTGAATTTCAGCCTATCACGAAATGAATACGCGAATTTTTCCTGTCCCTAGTTATGACTTCCTCGCTCGCGGGCAAGACTCGCGCACCCGGGCGGGGTCTGGTCGCGCGCGGGGTCACGTGACCCGGCAACGTGCGGCAATCGCAGAAACGCGCGCCTCAAGGTCACCCGGGTATCAGCTAGGGAGGAAGGGGGGGGCAGGCATCTGACCTTTACGGTCGGCCCGCCGCGTGTTGTCTGGTGTCGAGCCCCGCGCCCGGCATGCCTGGAGCTTCCTGCCCCGACCTCCTGGACCATATTTCGGAGTGAGTGGTCAGTGTAGCCACTCACCTCCAGGGGCGCTTGCGTCCCTGGTCACTAAATCCAGTCCTGGACAAAAAGCAAAGCAGCCGCCAATCACAAGGAAACAGTGGCCAAGCCGGGCATTCTTGCTGCATTCTAATGAGCGATAAGATTTTTTTTTGACGTGATAACGTCTTATAAATCGATGAACGCCGGCTGCACGCACGCAAAATTGTTACGTCCCGCCTGAGCCGAGCGTGCAAGAACCAGCCAAACCACCGTGCGAGAAAATATTCTATAATATCAAATAGGTTCAGGCGGGCTTTTAAACTAATTGTTCGTGATTATATTTAAACAAATTATTTAAATTAAATTTGCAAAAACTGTAAATAATATTTGATAATTAAAAAGTAAGCATGCAATTTTTCATTAGTGTTTTCTTATGACGTTATCACGTAAAATTATCGTCCGTAAACCGACTTTAGACAGGAAAACAAAAATTACAAGCCCACGGTGATAAGTAAACACATAAAACATGCAGCACGCTACAGAAGTCCCCCAAGCCAAGATGCAGCTCGAAGCTGCGGGGAACAGGTGCGGCGGCGGCGCCCTGCTCGCCCACGGAGGTCAACTGACGACTCCCCGGGGTCAGGGGATCACGCAGCAGTTACGGCCCGAGGTCACAGAGCTCAAATCTGACGGCTTTTGTCTCCGCGCGTGGCTTGGAGATTCCTCGCGGCGCGGCGCGACGTGTCTGTAGCTTGTGGCATCGAGGGCGCTAGGCGGTGGAATCCCGTTGTGCCATCGGAGCGTTCGTTTGGTTTATGTTTCAACTTCTGTAGATTCTTATATATAATATATACACACACATACACACACTATATATTGACTCATTATTGGCTCACTGTCTGACTTGCAACGCTGTAAGATAGCCCCTACATGATCGGTACAGTGTTGTCCCAGTACCCGCAGTAGTTAAATTTATACGTAAACCGTTCCTTGAATCTATTTTCCGTATTAACTGCGCACATTTATAAGCATAAAAAAAATTTAAATTCAATTATTGAATATTCCATTATCATTTCTATGGTATCAAAAAAAATACGCTTGAATGAAACAACAATTATAATAAAAATTGTGCACCAATTTTCTTAAGAAAAACGTATTTAATAGTCTACGTGTAAAAATAACCATGGCCATTTGCAAAGTTACAGCAATATATTTCTTTTAGTATTACAAATTCTTTCTTAGCTACTGGTTCCTAAAGAAAGCTTTTGTAAAAGTACAGAATTTTTTTTGAAGTTATACTTCTAATGCGACTTCCAACAAGGTTGCGTTAAACGTTTAATGCTCCTGGGGAGGGGGGATAGAAAGAGAAAGAGAAAGCGAGAGTGAATGCTATTGTAAGGAACTAAGTAGAGAGTAAGAAAAAAATAAAGATCCTGACAGTTTTTAGTGTCGCCATATTTGTTTCAATTTTCAATACTCTTTTTAAATCGCAGAAAAAAATCATGTTTCATAGACACATAAATAGTGAGTGTGTGTCATTTCTCTATGTCCACGAGGTCTCGCCGCGTCAATTTTCTCCTTGGGGCGAACCCGTCCGCTTAATTAAATAAGCAGCGTTTATCGTTGAATGATTTCATGATTTATTTCATGAAAATCTCCTCTCATAAAAAGTTAGTTTTATAGACATTCAATAGGTGTCTCTCTCTCTATCTCTCTGAAAATGAATCTATGAATCGTTACAAATTTATTTCCTTAATTTTTTTAGTTTGATTTGATACAATATGATTTCACTAAAAATCAATTTCTACCCCTTCCTATTTTCATTTCCACATTACGAAGTTTCACTTCTTCCGCGCGGAGGGACTCCACGCACTATTTTTGCATGCAATTAAAAACTATTTTTTAACGATGCCAAAGAAGTATAACTTCTCACGCGCGTACCTAAGTACACGCACCCATTTTTTTTTTCCATACGTATGTATAAATGCCAGCAAGCAGATGTTGACATGTGAGATGTGTTGAACATCGCACGCGGCGTGTGGTGTTGCAGGCGGGATGCGCTGGTTCAGGAAGACGTGCGACTCGCCGCGGCTGCTGAGCCTGTCGCCGCTGCGCTACTCGGCGGCGGGCGAGGGAGGCGGCGGGGCGGGGCCGGGGGCCGCCCCCGACCCCGGCTGCTACATCCAGCCGCAGGAGCACTTCTCCCGGTCCGGTACGTGAGACCTCCATGGCTCCATCCCCCCTCGCACACTTCACATTCTGTGTCGAGGAAACGACGTGTGCACTGTGTGTGTGTGTTTTTTTCCAATTAAAACTGAGGTTATGATTTCCTACACTCGATACTTTGCGGCTAAGCAGTTATTTTTTGATTTTTGAAACAAAAAAAAAGCAATTTAACGTATTGCAAAATAATGTTCATTATATGTGGATAGAGACCGGAAAAATTCGCGGATTAATTTCGTGATAGGCTGAAATTCAAACATGTGTACAATTCTGCTAGTTCTGCTATTGGCTCGCAGTTTAACTGGGGCTCTCTGGGCCAATGAGAGACTATCGACTAAAGAAGCGTCGAATCACAAGCTACCTAGTGGAGACGCCTCACAATTTAGTACCCAATGAACACGCGTGTTTTCTTGAGAAATGCAGAGGATAATGGAGGCTATCCTAGAGGTAATTGAATCCGCGAATTTTTCCTGTCCCTATATATGGAGAATATTTCAAGTAACGAATGACCACAAAAAAAATAATCAAAGGCAGCCAACATTTAACTTTCGAAAATTTTAATTAACGACTTTTAGGTTTGTTAGTTTGCTTATAAATACCGCACACTTCGCTGATTTCCAAAGAAAATCAGAGCGTTGGTTATATCGCTGAGTTGCGACTCTTTTATCTTCCTTATTGATCTTTGATTATGCTGAGCGTTCTCCGAAGGATAATCAGCTCTATTTCTCTGCCGTCTCATTACCCTTGCTGAGTTATTGGCCCGTAGCTGTATGTTGTATAGGTCCTAGGACCGGATTGTGACTGAGTTCGTGGTTGTTTTTGTGTCATTCAGATTGTGTTAATCGTCACACCGAATTATATTTCTTATACGTATTAGTTAATCTGCATATATATGTTTTTTTACAGAGGATTTTTTGTATGATGTGAGTTTAAATAAAACATTTTTTATTTAGCTTAGGTTCAATTAAATAAAATTACGAACGATACAACACAAGTAAATAAAACCTTCGGATAAAATAAGACGACTCAGACATAAGTCCAAATAATGGTTGTAAATCAAAAATAGCTTTCGTAAAAAAAAGAACGTGAAAAACATTAAAGCACAATCCCAAAGAACAATTACAGTAAAACATCGATAAGAAAGATAAATACTTGTTAGTGATAGCGAAAAGAGGAGTAAAATCACAGTGAATTGCTAAACAACTGAGACTATTTCCAGAGCTCTTACATGACCGCCTCGTTTTTTTTTTTTTTTTTTTTTCCCCTTCCTTCTTCCCGGGAAGTTAGTTCGTGGGCCGTAGCGTTCTCCGACTCGCCTTCCGAGAGTTGATAAGCCCTGTGACGTGTGTCACTTGTAAAAATAGCGCTACGAGTTCACGCGCCGGGAAGCATTCGTCACGTAGCCACTCGCGAGAGCTCTCGACGGATATCACCTCGCGAACTTCCGCCGAGGGGGCGTAACTCTGTGGGCGGGGACTAGCGCAGCCAGCGGTGGAGAAAGTACACTCCAAATGTGGCCCACCGCCTTGCATCAAATAGCTGCACGTAAAGACTGCTCTCTAGTCCTTCGCCTATTATGCACGGGTGCTTTTACTTTTGATAGGCTGCTACAGTCGCCTTCAGATACGCAAAAATAGTTCCTGATAGGCGGTCCCTGGCCTTTGGGTTAGCAATTTTTCGCATTTTCTATTGCAAATTATTCATTATAATTCCAATTTAAAAATAAAATTTGAGACAAAATGTTACTTATATGCAACAGTTCGGAACGAATACGGTAAATACAGCTCCAAAATGCATAATTTAAATAAATTGTTTAATATATTTAATTTCTGTAATTAATTTTTTTATATTTATAGAAATTAAAAATTAAACTGTAAAAAATTCTGAGTCCATTGGGTATCAAACTCGACTCTACAGAGTGCCAGACCATGCTTCTAACCACTACACCACGTCTATGGATAACTAATTAAAAAATTGTTATTGTACTGTACTTTCAAATATTAAAATTTTTTTTCCTGGCTTTCTAGGGCCCACTCAGGCGAGATATGTTAGGAAGTTGAAAGGGGCACCTATCTGCTTCTAGTCACACTGTTTAAGCCAAATCGGTGAGCCCAACTCGAACCCTCTCCTTGTTAGATTAAAAAATAATTACTGGATTTAAAATAATATTTTTAAAAAAAGACACTTGCTTGAAGATTAAAATGTATAGTAAACCAATATTTTTGATTTAAATAAGTTTTAACATTTAAAATATGCTTGGTTATGGGAGATATCACTTTGTATGGGATCCGCATTATCAACACTCCAACTTTTAACTGACAATTGCGGCAAAGTTACAAGTTATTGATATGCATTAAACCCCTACAAAGTTCCCAAATAAATTAAAAAAAAATATCTCCACTTTCACACTAAACTCTTGTTTAATCCAAATGTTAATGAAGGGATCACTGCTACTAGCGCCGTTAGTTCGCATGCCGCCGCGATCTTCACTAAGCCGACGGAAAATGAAGGTAAGTTGCCGGGCCTATCTACATGACCGTGATTATAAGTGAAGCTATAAAAGCGCGTTAAAAAGATAAATGTGTAGACATGTCATTAGTCGAAGAAAAAATTCCCCACCAAATTTTTTTAGCATAAATCAGAATTAATTATTCAGATTGAAAGGTAAATTGTTAATTTAGAAGAAACAGAAAACGTATAAATTTTAACGCTAGCTTATTGCGCCTCGAGCACTACTACAGTAATGCCGACACAACGCTAATAGATAGTTATATCATTGAATATATTCAATGGTTATATTAAACACCACATTGACGTCTTAGTTACTTTACATGTCTTTTAAGGCTTTGGCGGCCATGATTTTTTTTATCTCAAACGTATTCCAAATCCAGCCATGTCTCAAATCCGTGAGCACCGAGTTGGCGAAGTATTTTCGGAGCTCATTTGCATGTGACTTGATTCGATTCATAGCACTTAGAACGCAAGTTAAATTATTTCCAACTATGGACAACGATAATTTTTTTTAAGTTAATTAAAATCGTGTCCAAATAATTGCTTCAGGGGCTTTGAATATCTCGGGCGCATGCTGCCATGGCTAACAATTTCATTGTGATTTGTTTTCAGGAACGTGATTTGAATCGTTTTGTTGTTGTCGCTGTAATATACTGATATTTCAACAACTGAAGTACCATATACGACTTCAGGGGCGCAAATCAGTAGTATTCTCGAGGAGGGGCCCATGGAAATTTCCAAGGGGGGGCTGAGCGACCCGAGAATTAAGCCCGTGGGTTTTGACCGACACATGTCATCTCTGAATACGGTGCTCGAACGTTGTACACTGCCCCTATTCTGGCCTGTACACCTAAAGTTTTCCATAAAACATTGTTTTGACTTTTATGTTTATCAAACCCGTTTCCCAGTCACGGTTTTGCAAGCACAAAAGCGGGGCCCCTTCGTGAAGGTCTTCTTAATTCCAGTTGTAGGGGGCTACCTACCCCCCCTCCCCCCTTTCGGGATCTACACACATATACGACTTTATGAGCGAGGTCATTTTCCTTCATGCCGACAAATAGTTAACCGACAGTGTGTTAGTTCTTATAATTTGAACGAATTTCATGATAACGGAAAGCCTGGAGTTGGAAAAAAACATTTCTTTGAGGAAATATTTAGAGCTTCGCTGACGTGTTTGCGTCGGGAACAGTTCCGGCTCCCGCTTCCCTCTGGCGGTTGTGATTGGCTGGCGGCTGGTTGGTTTCCTTCCTGCTGCGGCGCGTGCCGCGAGACGGGACGACTCGCCCAGACGCTGCAGCCGCCGCGGTGACGTCACCCCGGCCGCGGTCGCCGGGTCACATCCTTTGAAGGGGAGAGGGGGTATATCATCGCGCGGTTCCCCGCGGGCCGGCGTCAGTCAGTCCGTGTGTCCGTGTGTCCCGCCGTCCAGCCGCCTTGCGAGCCGCGTGCGAGGCCATGCAGATTGTCCGGAGTGAGTACGACGCCTCTCCCGAGTCCGCCCGAGTCCTGGCGGCTCGGACACGACGGGTCGTTACCACAACGCCGAAATACCACAACGCCGAACGTACAATAACGCCAAATACCATAACGCCGAATGCCAAATTGACCGCAACCCCGACAGCTAGAAAACTGCTGTGTACCACAACGCCGAAATACAGTAACGCCGAAAAATTTTGCTGTGGAGAGGGGGGGGGGGCACAGGAGCAAAATTAAAAACAACTGAATGAATTTGTGTACCTAACCTAGGCTAGCCTAACCTAGCCTAACATAACCTAACCTTACCTAACCTAACCTTTGTGGCAGTCCTGCAATGACATTTTTCGGCGTTAATGTATTTCGGCGTTGTGGTACACAGCAGTTTTCTAGCTGTCGGCGTTGTTGTCAAATTGGCATTCGGCGTTATGGTTTTCGGCGTTATTGTACGTTCGGCGTTGTAGTATTTCGGCGTTGTGGTATTTCGGCGTTGTGGTGCATCCCCGGACACGACACGTCACGTCCCGGTGCTTGAAGTTGTACTTCTTTGGCCGCGGTGTGAATCAAATTACGAGTGTGAATTTTTACGACGCGCGCGCACCTTGCAACGAAATTTTCACAGAATGCACTAAAGTCTACATTCAAAAAAAAATTAATTTTATACTTTAATCAGTTTTTACCCGCGGCTTCGCTCGCATTGAAGCCATTAAATAAGTATCAGAGATCATTACAATATAAATGAATCAATAAAATATATTGCTCTGTAACAAAAATAAAATAATTTTGAATTTTGAATTTTGACCGTCGATAATACAGTGCAACGGTATTACAGTACTCAGGGTTGGAACTTCATAACTGGAATGCTAGATGGCGTTAAAAGTAGCTAGATATTGAGATTTTTTGACAATCGTTTTTTTATCTTTCGTAAGAAATATTTATTTTTCAATAAAAATTATCCTATGTTACTTCTAATACCGCCAAGAAAATGTGAACAAAGTTTCATGATGATCGGTTAAGTAGTTTTCGCGTGAAAGCGTAACAAACAAACTTACATTCACATTTGTAATATTAGTAGGGAAGTAGGAATGATTGGTATTGAATTCTGGACCATAGCATTAAAAGTTTTATTATGAATATTAGTGATATAAATTTTGTTTATAAACTTTTGCAAGTGTATATAAGTGAGGTTATTCTTGTATGTATTATTTTTTTCATTATTAATTAAAATTTATTTAGATTATTTTACTAAATTAAATAATTAATTTTATACACGTGTTCATATTAATATCGAATACTAGGTATTTATTTCAATTTTTTTTTAATTTGATTGAATTTATACTTTACCGTACTTATTTATAATACCACTCCAGTCCTTTTATTATTATATTTATATTAATTGTTTGCATGCAAAATTAAAGATTTTTTTACTACGACAAGTACATAAGTATAACTTCTAACGCGCGTACATATGTAAGTAAGTACACACACCCATCTGGGATGGCGTCCTACCTGAAGAACTTGACTCAGGCCGGGGTTATGAACTACTCAAACATTTCAACTACGCCGTTTTCAAATATCCGTCTATTAAATGCACCAGCCGCAAAAAAACTCAAGTGTAGATCAACTTTCAACTTCTTGCGTTTCTCTTGCGTTTCAGAAAACTTTTAAATACGCAGACGTTGTGTACATACAGAACCACGATGTTGTGTTTAGATTATATGCATCACGTTTTCGCTTGTTAAACTTTCGCGCAGGAAAATGAAATAATACTTTTGAATCAAATTATCGACACTTTCATAAATTTTCATGATAACAGGAATTATGGAAAGAAACCCGGGAAATTAGATTAGTTTTCTGCTGTAGGGTTGTTGACACCTTGTGGCTTTAGTGCTGTGCTTTATAAACAAACGACCGTGCTTTTCTTGCGTTGGTTGCTTGTTGCGCCGTTGTGTAGTGACGTCATTGCGTAGTGTATAACCTGCCTCGGCGCGCATGGCTTCGGCCAGAGTCTGACGACGGGGTGCTGTCATAACTTAGAAACAAACTTAGATACACATAACTTAGAAACACAAAAGATAGCATTTTCTAAGTAATGCTTGTTAAAAGTTGTGTGTTTCTAAGTTATGATTCTAAGTTATGATTCTAAGTTGTGTGGTTCGGTGTTGTGTGTTTCTATGGTAGTTCTTAGTTATACTTTTCTAAGTAACGAATTTTCTAAATTCTATGTTTCTGTGTTTGTAAGTTATGATCGTTCTAACGTATGTGGATTTTTCGAGAATTCTAAGTTATGACTGTTCTAAGTGGTGTGTTTCTAAGTTGTGTGTGGATTTCCTGGCGACCAGCGGCTGTGGCGCGCTGTGTTCTTGGAGAGAAAATTGTGATTCCTGCCAAGAAACTAGTAACTGGTAGAGACCGGAAAAATTCGCGATTTCAATGACCTATAGGATAGACTCCATGATCCTCTATGCAGGTGAGAAAATAACACTTGCTCATTGGCTACTGACTCGTGACACCTGTTAACTGGGATGCTCGTAGTTCGATACTTCTTTTGTTAAAGGTTCTTCATTTGCCGAGTATCATTCAGATAAACTGTGGCCCAATCACTGATGCAGTAAAAAGGCCATCGTATTTGGATTCTAGACTATCACGAAATGAATCCGCGAATTTTTCCGGTCTCTAGTAACTAGTAACCTGGGCCGTCCCTTTCTGGCCATTCACAGGCGCTACAGAACATGCGATCATAACAAACGTTACTCTTACGTTTATATGTGTCTTTATCTTTGCTACTCGATAATTTGTATTTTCGCAAATGTTGATTCGGCGAAAATGGGGCATTTGTTATTTATTTTTTTATATGTTAGAAATGTTCAGGTTATAGAACATTTGGACACGATCTCACACGTCGTGACCTGTGTTTAATTTTCTTGTCTATACTTTCATTCAAAGGGATTTTCTGTTAATTATCATGACATATGAGAGCGAGCCGTTGTGCGCAGCTCGACTAAATGACATCGCCCCGGCTTACAAGACACATCGAGGCTCTAATTGCGTTCTTGCTTCCGCGGCAAATAACTCAAGTAGGAATTTCAAACGAGCGCAACGAGTTTTTTTGTTCCTCTTAGACGTTGCTACGTTCATTTATTGGTTCTTGCAATGGGGAAAATTAATTTAAGATTTTTTTTTTTAACTACGCAATTGCTGGTTACATTGTATGTCACAAGAAAACTCAATAACAGGAAAAAAAAAAAAAAAGATGAATATGCAACCACAACACAGAAACCACCCAAAATCAGCCGATGTCAAAAAATAAGAAAATAGACATTACAGCACGACGAGACATTTGCAACAACAACAACACACAATACGGACAAAAAAAAATATTGGACAATACAGCGACAAACACACGAACCGAACGATGATACTAAACAACGTGGAAAACACAACGGCAATACAGACACACAGGCGAACCCATCAAAGTTAAAAAAAAAAAAAACACACAGATATTCTGGACAACAACAGAGACAGCGCAGACGAACACGGGAGGCTTCCTATAGGACAAAACATTCGCGATGTTTCGGGAACCGAGATCACTGTTCCCGTCCTCGCGCACAGACCGCCGCTGTCAGCTTGTTGACAGGAATCGTTCACGTGGACACGCGGAGCGTAAACAGCGCGTCAGAGGCGAGTGATTCACGCTCCGCGCGTCAGGGATGTTAGTCAGTGCCGGGAAGTTTGCGGTGATGTTCGTCTGTGTCGCGTCCTCGCACTACATTAGCCATGGACTCTTCGCGCCACGGTGTCGAGTACACACGTCTCCGACCGTCATCGTCAGGCGTGGGTGGGCTTGGAGTCTGTGCGTTCGGCCTCTAGTCCTGAGTTCGCCTACCCGGGCACACACACGGCGAGCAGAGCTTCAGGAAAAACAACGCGAGTTGATAACTAGGTACTCAAGATATCCGAGTGGGGTCTGCTCACGGAAATCATTTAAGAGTTCGCCGAGGACCGAAAAGTACTTTTGATTTCGGATTAAAGTTTTAAACTGTATTTTTAGGAGAGTTAAAATGGCTAAAACGCATGTTTTCAGAGTAATTTTTAGGCGTAAAACAACCAGTACAGATTCTTGAAAGCACTTTAAGACTTACATTACCCCTTTATCTTTATTTCTCCGCAATATAATGTTACGGTCACCGCTCAAATTTCACAGTTATCCTGTGACGACAAGACTGCGCGCCAGTTCGAGCCCTACGCTTAGAGGCTACACCGCGCTAGAATCACCGGCGAGCGTCGCGCTTATCATCCAGCCTCACTAACACCTTTGAATATATATACTGTATAGAAGTCGCGAGTGGATAGGATTTACTCTACGTTTTTCAGAAGCGTATGATGAGCAGCTTGGGAACTTCACCGCTGCAGTGCGCTGCCGTATTGCCCTGTATCGTCTTAGTTGTTATTTACACGTTAGAGCGCAACACTGTCGCCCGCTGTCATTCCCCGCACCCCCCACCAATCATTCACTGCAGCTCAAGGTCGTTCAACGTGAGGAGGAAGGGGTGTTTGAAGAGTTCGACACTTTCCCGCCAGGGACCACCACAAGTCGATGCCCTAGAGATGGTGGCGATTGCGGCGGTGAATTAACCAACTACCTCAAAACCGTATTAGAAATTTTAACCTGGGCTGGCGACTTCTATACAGTATATATATTCAAAGCTAACACACATACACCCCTGACGAGGCGGGCCCTCCGGCATTGGTGCTCGAATACTAGTTAGTGGTTTTACCCCCACGAAACCTCCGAGCATGAGGCTGGGACGATAGGCGGAGTCAACGTAGACGGCGGCCACCTCTGTCAAGCAGAATCTCGGATATAATAAGAAAGTCGTCTTGATTTTCAGTTGGTCCAGTGGCAGCTGTTCTCGAGGTGATTGTTTTCCCAGCTCTTCTTCAGTGAAGATTCTTTCATGTCACTCCTGAAACATTGAACACAGATGAATTAACTATACGAAGAAAAAAAATCGCGTTAATTTTACAATCAATTGCAATACCAAAATTAAATTTGATATCCCGCCAAAAAAAAAGATAAGGGGGGGGGGGGGGTCAAACCAATACACCGCGGGCATGTGAGATCGCCACTCGTTAGCGGAAAGTCTTGCATACATTATTTTTTTGTTCTAGTCGCAGACATCGTGGTTAGACGACTGCAACTCGGGGCGCGAGACGAATGCTATACAGTGTCCCACTCTTAGATTGCAGTGTGGAAGTAAAATAAGCGCTTTCGCTTTCTCTCTCTTTCTAACACTATCTGACTAACGCCCCCCGACGTTCTTTTTTTTTTCTCCAGCTAATATCTCGAGACTAATTCGTCAAAAGGATGAGAAGGTGCGCAACAATTTTGAGGGTCGAGGTTGTATATAATGTATGTGTACGTGTCTATAGTGTTACCATTTCTGTTATTACATCTGGACTTACCCACGTGAACTTAAATGAAATAAGTCTGTAAAGTTGTTTTATTCTTTGGGTAAATGTATTTACTTATCAGTTTTTGCAGTCTTAGAACATTTGGGCGAGCCACATATTGATGCTCGGTCAATAGGATGCCTAACCCTGGTATTAAATTCCTCGCCTACATGGGCACACATAGGTGCGTAGATCTTAGAGAAAAAACCATGCGACTTAAAATCTGAACAAAGATATACGAGTGGTGTCTGTTTACGAAAAGTATTTTAAGAATACACTGAAAGCGGATGGGTGGTTATGTTTCCGGATTTAGTTTTTTAAATATATATTTTTTTTCATATTTATGCCTTTTGATGTTATGGTTAGAGACCCGGAACGTTCGCGGGTTCAATGACCTCCAGGATAGACTCAACAACCCTCTACACACTCGGGCAAATGCCAACTGTTCATTGGCTGCTGACTTGTGAGTCGTCTCGACTGGGTGGCCTGTGATTCAACACTTCTATGAGTAAGGGTCTTCTAATTGGCCCTCAGTCCTCCATATTAACAGTGAACCAATGACAGAAGCAGCACTAAGGTATAATTATTTGAATTTTAGCATAACAAGAAATGAACCCGCGAATTTTCCGGTTCTCTAGTTATGGTCACTACTCATATATCATAGTTGCCATATGCTCGACGAGAAGACTGCGCTCCAGTCTAGAGCCTTGCGCTTAGAGCCGATACCGCGCTGGCATCAGCTAACTTGTAACAACGAGGCGGTCCGCTTCTGTACGGTTGTCGTACTCTTGTGCGAGCTTCGAGCCGTAGGTTCGACGAGTCGCCGGCGATCGCGCGCGGAGACAATAGCCAACTCTGGAATGGAGAGGGAATTCAGATGCAGATGTCCTTGAACTCTCGCTCCGTCTCCGTCACTCGCTTGGAACGTCCCGCGCCGCGGCGTCGAAGTATGTCACCTCTGGAGGGTGCGGCGGTGACGATCTATCGGCTTGGCACGCCGCCCGTCTCTCCTCGGCTACTTTCCAAAACATTCTCCCCCCCCCCCCCCCTTTTTATTCCACTCGTACCCAGAACTTGTCATTCTTATGTCCTGGTCAGCTGCGCAGTACGCGTCCGAGATTAAACACGAGTTTGTAATGGTCCAGAGTGTGATAACTAGGGACCGGAAAAATTCGCGGATTCAATGACCTCTAGGATAGCCTCCATTATCCTCTGCATTTCTCAAGTAAACACGCGTGTTCATTGGGTGCTAAATTATGAGGCGTCTCCACTGGGTAGCTTGTGTTTCGACGCTTCTTTGGTCGATAGTCTCTCATTGGCCCAGAGAGCTCCAGTTAAACTGCGAGCCAATAGCAGAACCAGCAGAATTGTACACATGTTTGAATTTCAGTCTATCTCGAAATGAATCCGCGAATTTTTCCGGTCTCTAGTGATAACACAGTCTTTACTGTATCACGTGGTTCGGAACCCATCTATATATGACCAGTCACAGCCTTCGAGAGGAAGGGGGACAAGGGGGAAAAAAAGATTGGGGCAGGATGAGTTTCGAAATTTTACCCTTGTAGTACATGTTTACTTCTAATATGTAAGTTGTGCAATACACAGTTTACACATTAGGTTATGGCCACAGTTACGCTTATTTTTCTTTTTTCCCCTTAAATATGCGGGAGTTGAAAAACTGTACAAATTATGTGCCCCCTGGCCATTAGTGCCCTGGTACAAGTATGGGTGCGGGGTAAGAAACAATAATGGTATTAATATACATGTCATTTGCAGTGTTTTCTTGGTAACCCCCCTTTTTTTTCGTTAATGAATTTCAATGGTTTGCTGTCAAGTTGTAGCTTAGCGGAACTGTCGCTATAATCCCACTTAAAAACTTCACAGTCAGCCAGCCGGCCAGCACCACATTTCTAACTACATTTCGTGTCAGCTGCTGCATCTCAGTGATGTAGATTTGGTCCCTAGTTATTTCGTGGATTTTTCACCTGTGGTGGATTTTGCCGGTGATGACTCTAGGGGTTTTCGACAGTATTCCGTCACTGCGCAATTGTTTGACCTCATTTTCCACGGTAGTCGACCGCCATCGCGTTGCAAAACAACGATCATGGGGTGTTACTCTCGCTGAATTATGAGCGTAGTGACCTCAGATCATTCTTTGGCACCTTCCTCAGTATGGTGTCGAAGGGACGACTGAACAGCTGTCTTCAACCACTGCTTAATCGACAGGGGATCGAACCCGCAACCAGGCAGTAGTCCTGACCACTAACAGGTGATGTGTTGCTCATGTGTTGCAGACATGTCCCCGGTGAGGTGGCGGCGCGGCGAGGCCTACGCCCTCCGGGACGAGCGCCCGCTGATGTCCCCGCGCCGCGCCCGGCGCCCCGCCTCGCCCCCGGCGGCGGCGGCGGCGGCAGCGTCGCGCGAGAAGCGCAACCCCCTGCTGGACCGCGTCAAAAACACCCGCCTCTCGTGCTTCCGCTCGCCGGCTCCGGCGCGGGCCGACGACGGGGCGGGCTCCCGGGGCGAAGTCCACGACGACGCCGAGGAGCTGTTGGGCCGCGAGTTGGAGCCGACCTCGCCGCCGCGACAGCGCGGGCGCTTCCAGCCCTCCGACTCCAACGAGAACGTCGTGTACTTCAGCCCCGACGACGACGACGACGACGGGGACCCCGCGACGCCGCCCGCCGTCGACATCGGCGACCCCGCGGGGTCGGGCAGGTCCCGGTGGAGGCAGCGCGCAACCAGGGACTCGTCCTGCCTGTCGGCGAAGCTGCGCGCCATGTCGGAGCGCTACCTGAGGTCGTCGACGAGCCGGTTCCTGGCGAAGCTGTACCGGCAGGCGGGCGCCGACCCGGGGGACGCCAGGCGCCGCGGCAAGACGACCCCGGCGGCGGCGGCGGCGACGACGACGACGACGGCGCGAGCCAAGCTGCGCAGCTTCTCGTACGGCGCGCTGCCGGGCGTGGCCGAGTTCCAGCGGCGCCACAACCCGCTCTACCGCGAGGACGACGACGACGACGACTACGAGGAGGAGGCGGCGGAGGGCGAGCAGGACTGCGACAGCGGCATCATCGTCAACGGCTCGGCCAACTCGTCGGTGCTGGAGGCGGCGTCGGCGTCGCCGCCGCAGGCCTGCCGGGACTTCGCGCACGCGCGCAGCGCGTCCCAGGAGCAGCGGCGCGTCGTGTCCATGTGCACGCAGGTGAGCCTCGACTGTTCTCTGCATTTGTTGGAAAAGAAATATTCACGTAGAACTTATTCTTATTTAAAAAAAAAAATAGTTTTGAGTCAGTGCGAACTCAGACTTTGCATTTTCATTTAGGGCATCTTAATTTAGCCTGCTGACGACATCCACAGCTAAACCACTTCATCAATAAAAATGTTGGTGCGAAATAAATAAATCTAACGTTAAATCAAAGATGGTATCAAAAAAAATCATATGATTATGGCAAGGGTGTGGATGTGTTTGGTTTAATGTATTAAGACATTGTTATTTTTTGTGGATAAGTATAGTAAATTTGCTTGTAAATAAGTTTTTCTTTGTAGTAATAGTAGGTAACTTTGTGATTCAAAGTTTTAATGGCAATAAACCATGATCACAAGTTGAGGCGAGTGCGTGGAGCCCGCAGAGAGCCTGACAGGAGTGTCGACTGGCCGCAGACGGAGGCGCGGCGGAGGTCGTCCTGCGCCGAGCCGCCGCCCCCGCCGCCCCCGCCGCCCCCGGGCGAGGCGCCGGCGCCGCGGCGCGAGCTGAAGGTGGTGCGGCTGTGGCGCGACGACGCGGCCGAGGAGCTGGGCGTGTTCATCGCCAAGACGGCGGCCGGCGGCGAGGGCGCCTGCGGCTACGTGGTGGCGCACGTGGTCCCGGGGGGCGTGGCCGACAGGTAGGCGTCACCTCCCTCCCTCATTTGGATCACACCCGCCGAGAGGGAATGTCAAAAAAAACAACACAGTGCCGCTTCAACACAGTGCCTGTTTTGACATAAATTGTACCATTTCGATAACTTCATAAAAAAAACGGGAATATTCGCCCATCAGAAGCTTCCAACTCACCTAAACTATCGCACGGTGATTTTTTTTTATCAAAACGATGTTGTAACCCGATGATGTGGCATTGTTATCTTCCCCGAGGGCGCCTCGGTTGGGTTTCGAGTTTTTTTTTTTTAATTCTTGGGTTTTTCTCTGATACGACAAAGATTATCTACTTACTAGTCTATTGTAAATTTAATTCATAGGGAACATCACAAGCAATGTGTAGAGACCGGAAAAATTCGCGAATTCATTTCCCGATAGGCTAAAATACAAATAGTTATACCTCAGTGCTGCCTCTGCCATTGGCTCACAACTCACCTGGATGACTCTGGGCCAATGATAAACACCCGACCAAAGCTTTATCGAATCACAGGCTGCTACGTTGGGACGTCTCACAAGACAGCAGCCAATGAGTGGGTGGCATCTGACCAAGTGTAAGTAGAACTATGGAGTTCATCCTGCAGGACATTTAACCCGCGAATTTTTCCGGTCCCTAGAAATGTGATACGCAGGATCACTTTTACAGTGACGGCCGCAGTGTTGTAAGCTGATGGTTAGCAGACGACGTGTGGGTGGGTGAAGGTAACAGGCGGGACGGTCGCGCTGCCGCAGGGACGGCACGCTGAGGGTCGGCGACGAGATCGTGAACGTGAACGGCCGCCGGCTGCGCGGCCTCACGATGGGCGGCGCGCGCGAGGCGCTGGGCGCCGGCCGCCACGAGGTGGACCTGGTGATCGCGCGCCGCCCCCGGGGCCCTCCCCCCGCCGCCATGCCCGAGAGCTCCGTGGACTACGAGAACGTGGTCCTGCTGCCGCCACCGCCGGCGCAGCGGGCGGACTCGTCGTGCGGCAGCAGCAGCGTGTCATCCTCGTGCAGCGGGCAGCCAGACTCGCTGGAGGACCGGCGGCCCCGGCTCGGCTCGGACCGCGACGAGGTGTTCGCCGGCGCGACCCCGCGCTGCGTCCGGCGGCGCCAGCACTTCCAGAAGAACCGCCGCTGCGTGGTGAGCTGCTCCGAGGACCCGGCCCGGGGCAGGATCGCCTCGACCACCTCCGCGGCCTCTTCGACGACGCCCGGGCCGGAGGCAACCCCTACGTCCACCACCTTCTGCACGCTGCCCCGCCGGCCGCGCTCCACCGTCTGCAGCTTCCACACAGTGATCTTCGAGAAGGGCCCCGGCAGGAAGGGGCTGGGGTTCACCATCGTGGGCGGCAGCGACTCACCCCGCGGCGCGCTCGGCATCTTCGTCAAGAGCATCCTGCCCAGCGGCCAGGCCGCCGACGACGGCCGGCTGCGAGCAGGTGAGCCTCCCGCACGTCCACTCTTCCCGCTGGGACCTCCTCCCTTCTAACAGTCCCTGCATTACCTTAAAGGAACCAAAACACTTCCCACTGGGACCTCCTCCCCGCAAACAGTCCCTGCATTGCCTTCAAGGAACCAAAACACTTCCCACTGGGACCTCCTCCCCGCAAACAGTCCCTGCATTACCTTCAAGGAACCAAAACACGTCCCACTGGGAACTCTCGCCGTAAACAACACCCTGCATTACCTTCAAGGAACCAAAACGCGTCCCACTGGGACATCCTCCCCGCAAACAGTCCCTGTATTACCTTCAAGGAACAAAAACACTTCCCACTGGGATCTCCTCCCCGCAAACGGTCCCTGCATTACCTTCAAGGAACCAAAGTACGTCCCGCTGGGACCTCCTCCCCGCAAACAGTCCCTGCATTACCTTCAAGGAACCAAAACACTTCCCACTGGGATCTCCTCCCCGCAAACGGTCCCTGCATTACCTTCAAGGATCCAAAACACGTCCCGCTGGGACCTCCTCCCCGCAAACAGTCCCTGCATTACCTTCAAGGAACCAAAACACGTTCCACTGGGATCTACTCCCCGCAAACAGTCCCTGCATTACCTTCAAGGAACCAAAGTACGTCCCGCTGGGACCTCCTCCCCGCAAACAGTCCCTGCATTACCTTCAAGGAACCAAAACACGTCCCACTGGGACCTCCTCCCCGCAAACAGTCCCTGCATTACCTTCAAGGAACCAAAGTACGTCCCGCTGGGACCTCCTCCCCGCATACAGTCCCTGCATTACCTTCAAGTAACCAAAGTACGTCCCGCTGGTACCTCCTCCCCGCAAACAGTCCCTGCATTACCTTTAAGGAACCAAAGTACGTCCCACTGGGACCTCCTCCCCGCAAACAGTCCTTGCATTACCTTCAAGGAACCAAAGTACGTCCCGCTGGGACCTCCTTCCCGCAAACAGTCCCTGCATTACCTTCAAGGAACCAAAGTACGTCCCGCTGGGACCTCCTCCCCGCAAACAGTCCCTGATTACCTTCAAGGAACCAAAGTATGTCCCGCTGGGACCTCCTCCCCGCAAACAGTCCCTGCATTGCCTTCAAGGAACCAAAACACTTCCCACTGGGACCTCCTCCCCGCAAACAGTCCCTGCATTACCTTCAAGGAACCAAAACACGTCCCACTGGGAACTCTCGCCGCAAACAACACCCTGCATTACCTTCAAGGAACCAAAACGCGTCCCACTGGGACATCCTCCCCGCAAACAGTCCCTGCATTACCTTCAATGAACCAAAACACTTCCCACTGGGATCTCCTCCCCGCAAACGGTCCCTGCATTACCTTCAAGGAACCAAAGTACGTCCCGCTGGGACCTCCTCCCCGCAAACAGTCCCTGCATTACCTTCAAGGAACCAAAGTACGTCCCGCTGGGACCTCCTCCCCGCCAACAGTCCCTGCATTACCTTCAAGGAACCAAAACACGTCCCACTGGGACCTCCTCCCCGCAAACAGTCCCTGCATTACCTTCAAGGAACCAAAGTACGTCCCGCTGGGACCTCCTCCCCGCAAACAGTCCCTGCATTACCTTCAAGGAACCAAAACACGTCCCACTGGGACCTCCTCCCCGCAAACAGTCCCTGCATTACCTTCAAGGAACCAAAGTACGTCCCGCTGGGACCTCCTCCCCGCAAACAGTCCCTGCATTACCTTCAAGGAACCAAAACACGTCCCACTGGGACCTCCTCCCCGCAAACAGTCCCTGCATTACCTTCAAGGAACCAAAACTCGTCCCACTGGGAACTCTCCCTGCTAACAGTCCCTGCATTACCTTCAAGGAACCAAAACATGTCCCACTGGGAACTCTCCCTGCTAACAGTTCTTGCATTAGCTTCAAGGAACCAAAACGCATCCCACTGGCACCTCCTCCCCGCAAACAGTCCCTGCATTACCTTCAAGGAACCAAAACACGTCCCACTGGGAACTCTCCCTGCTAACAGTCCATGCATTACCTTCAAGGAACCAAAACACGTCCCGCTGGGACCTCCTTCCCGCAAACAGTTCCTGCATTACCTTCAAGGAACCAAAACACGTCCCACTGGGAACTCTCCCTGCTAACAGTCCCTGCATTACCTTCAAGGAACCAAAACACGTCCCGCTGGGACCTCCTTCCCGCAAACAGTCCCTGCATTACCTTCAAGGAACCAAAACACATCCCACTGGGAACTCTCCCTGCTAACAGTCCCTGCATTACCTTCAAGGAACCAAAACACGTCCCGCTGGGACCTCCTTCCCGTAAACAGTCCCTGCATTACCTTCAAGAAACCAAAACACGTCCCACTGGGGGAACTCTCCCTGCTAACAGTCCCTGCATTACCTTCAAGGAACCAAAACATGTCCCACTGGGACCTCCTCCCCGCAAACAGTCCCTGCATTACCTTCAAGGAACCAAAACACGTCCCACTGGGAACTCTCCCTGCGAACAGTCCCTGCATTACCCTTAAGGAACAAAAACAATGTTTGCAAATATTTTATACAAATTCTAACATAAATATGAAAGTCATTTGTAATGCACCTAAAACACCCGTTGAAAAATGATGATTATAACAAACACATTAATTTAACATTAATTTTTTTTTGGTGTTGTACAAGAGATAATAAAATATTTAACAAAAATTTGTGCTTAAAGACCTCTTTAAAACTACTTGGCGTATTAATTTATGGTCTCCGGTCATTCAATAATCCTCCTTGTTGTGTTTTTTCGATTCACTATACTCCAGGATGGCATCCATATTGGCAGTGCGATTCGTATGAAGGTGCTCAATTGAATTGAGTTCACAACAACATTAGCATGCTACAATTCAAATGTACCTTAACATATGTTTGCGATAAATTTAATCCTATCATTAGCGCTGGAACATTGATACAAAGGTGGTTGGTAGATTCATATTTGCAGGTGGAAGGCAACTGGAATTATATTAAACAGTAATACGCAGCCAAAACGTGGAAAGCTAAGCCATGAAGACGATAAGAAAATGTTTTAGTTTTTATCTTTACATAACAAACTTAAGCTACCAGTGTTACAAATGTTTCACTTCAATAGTTTTATGAGATTTGTTTTTCCAAAAGTTCACCAGAATCTTATAATTTGAGAATGTATCTGCAGCTGTTAGAAGCACAGTTACATTCAGTACTATTACTTATAATATGAAAATATTTTTCAGAAATTAAAAAAAAATATATATAAGTTGGATTTTATGTAGTCATAGATGGGTCCAAATAAAATTATTTAATTGTACTAAACAAATAAATATTAAGCTCCAAAAATTTGATGTGCTGATAAAATAATTGTACCATTACTTTTCATTAAAATTAAAATAAAAGTTTTTTCTAAATATCTGAAAACTAAATATTCACAAATGTTATCATCACATTCATACCCTCAAACGATTTTTTTTTCCAACTGAAGATAGTTGAAGATAGTTGTAGAAAGTGATGATTAATTTTGAAATATGTGTTAAGGCAGAACTTTACCAACTTTACTAATTTTTTAAGGAAAATAATTTAACACAATAGTGTTCAGATTTTTCCTGAAACATTCTGTATGAGTACTTCACAGCTTCTTTAAAAATTTATTGCAGCTAACTCAAAATTAATTCAAATTATTAGTAAAACTATCAATAAGGCTATAAATGCATATTTTTGTAATAATTATACCATTAATTCAAATTTAAGTATTACTATGCATGTATGTTGGCTTTCCAGCTTGAATTGTCCTCTGATGTGATTAATGACTTTTCTGAAGCAAGCTTATGAGTTTTATGGTGGTTGGCATGGGATGGAACCATACAAAGTTATGTCATAAGAAAGATAAGAGAAGTGCAGTAGTTTGATAACAGCATAATTCAACCATTAGATTTGTTGTGACATTTCAATTGATTGCGACATTCAAACAAACATAGCTACAGTGTAGGATATAATACAAAACTGGTACACGACTATGAACTTAAAGCCATTACATAAATTAATTTTAACACTATGTATATTGTAAAAAAAATATGAAAATTATACTTTTTTTTGTATATATCTTTTATAGGTATAACATACGTAATATGTAATCAGTGATATCATTCATCTCGTTTTGAGTAGTAAACTTTAAATTTTTGCATTTATCTGTCTAAAATTTGTTAATTATTATGTTTGACCAAGGATTTCATTGCATTTCAATGAAACAACACAAAATTGTGGTGCTGAATCCACCAAACTACATATATAATCATAAGGATGAATTGAGAGGTATCATGACAGAGAGAGTATGTATTTGGTTTTGTTCGAAACTGTGGCGCCCCTAGAATTTGCGGGACCCTGGACCATTTACTTTTGTGGTGCCCTTATGTTGGTAAGAGGAGTCTTTTCGACAGGTTAGAGGGCTGTGGAATAGCGCCCAGTGAAAGGACATGTTTGGCAGGGCCCTCTGTCACAGAAAATATAAAAAAATAAACTTTTTAAAACAACATTTTTAAGCCAACCAGGAAATTTAAATGTCAAATATGGTTTTGATAATATAATTACATCTTAAAAGTATGAGAATAAGAATAAAATTGATTTTACCAATATTTAAATTAAAGTAAATGACTTTTACGTTAATGAATAGGTCTCTACAATTTAATAACAAACATCTGACATGACAGGTGTGACAGTATACTCAAAGAGCTGGTATGACGCCAAAGCGGTTGTCTCGTTCCAAGAGACCATGAGCACCGAGCGTGCAGTGATGAGAGCTCCAGAGCTCCAGAGCGTGTCTCCTCACCACTCCAGAGCTCCAGAGCATGTCTCCTCACCACTCCAGAGCTCCAGAGCATGTCTCCTCACCACTCCAGAGCTCCAGAACATGTCTCCTCACCACTCCAGAGCTCCAGAACATGTCTCCTCACCACTCCAGAGCTCCAGAACATGTCTCCTCACCACTTCAGAGCTCCAGAGCGTGTCTCCTCACCACTCCAGAGCTCCAAAGCGTGTCTCCTCACCACTCCATAGCTCCAGAGCGTGTCTCCTCACCACTCCAGAGCTCCAGAGCGTGTCTCCTCACCACTCCAGAGCTCCAGAGCATGTCTCATCACCACTCCAGAGCTCCAGAGCGTGTCTCCTCACCACTCCATAGCTCCAGAGCATGTCTCCTCACCACTCCATAGCTCCAGAGCGTGTCTCCTCACCACTACAGAGCTCCAGAGCGTGTCTCTTCACCACTCCAGAGCATGTCTCCTCACCACTCCAGAGCTCCAGAGCGTGTCTCCTCACCACTCCAGAGCTCCAGAACATGTCTCCTCACCACTCCAGAGCTCCAGAGCGTGTCTCCTCACCACTCCAGAGCTCCAGAGCATGTCTCCTCACCACTCCAGAGCTCCAGAACATGTCTCCTCACCACTCCAGAGCTCCAGAACATGTCTCCTCACCACTCCATAGCTCCAGAGCATGTCTCCTCACCACTCCATAGCTCCAGAGCGTGTCTCCTCACCACTCCAGAGCTCCAGAGCGTGTCTCTTCACCACTCCAGAGCATGTCTCCTCACCACTCCAGAGCTCCAGAGCGTGTCTCCTCACCACTCCAGAGCTCCAGAGCATGTCTCCTCACCACTCCAGAGCTCCAGAGCGTGTCTCCTCACCACTCCAGAGCTCCAGAGCGTGTTTCCTCACCACTCCAGAGCATGTCTCCTCACCACTCCAGAGCTCCAGAGCATGTCTCCTCACCACTCCATAGCTCCAGAGCGTGTCTCCTCACCACTCCAGAGCTCCAGAGCGTGTCTCTTCACCACTCCAGAACATGTCTCCTCACCACTCCAGAGCTCCAGAACATGTCTCCTCACCACTCCATAGCTCCAGAGCATGTCTCCTCACCACTCCATAGCTCCAGAGCGTGTCTCCTCACCACTCCAGAGCTCCAGAGCGTGTCTCTTCACCACTCCAGAGCATGTCTCCTCACCACTCCAGAGCTCCAGAGCGTGTCTCCTCACCACTCCAGAGCTCCAGAACATGTCTCCTCACCACTCCAGAGCTCCAGAGCGTGTCTCCTCACCACTCCAGAGCTCCAGAGCGTGTTTCCTCACCACTCCAGAGCATGTCTCCTCACCACTCCAGAGCTCCAGAGCATGTCTCCTCACCACTCCATAGCTCCAGAGCGTGTCTCCTCACCACTCCAGAGCTCCAGAGCGTGTCTCTTCACCACTCCAGAGCATGTCTCCTCACCACTCCAGAGCTCCAGAGCGTGTCTCCTCACCACTCCAGAGCTCCAGAACATGTCTCCTCACCACTCCAGAGCTCCAGAGCGTGTGTCCTCACCAGAGGCTTGTGTGTCGCAGGAGACGAGGTGCTGGCGGTGAACGGCCAGGTCTGCCACGACCTGAGGCACGCAGAGGCTGTGGCTCTCTTCAAGAAGATCAAGTCTGGACCAGTGGCCTTGCACGTTTGTCGCCGTGTCCGCACCAGAGATGCGTGAGTGTTGAGAGCGTAGCTCCGAATTGGGGGGGGGGGGGGGGGGGCGGCAGCCTCTCCTGAACTTTGAATTTTTTTTGGTAGTCTATATTTATGTTTAATTAAATACTTAATTTCATATGTTGTACTTATCTTTCATTGAAAGTTGTATTAAAATATTAAAGTTTAGCTTTTTGAGACCATGGATTTGAAATATTCCCAGGCCAGTCTGTGACTTATTTAAAGTAATGTGTTGCAACTGCATAATTTATTTATATGGTAGCCCCTACTGAAAAGTCTTCTGTAGCCGCCATTGAAGGATGTTGCTCGCGCGTGCCGGTCTTGCAGAACGGGGCAGCACCTGAGGCTATTTACACGTTGACATGTTCAAACCAAAGATAAATGAGCTGATTAGAAAAACTTCAGCTGTGCTGTTTCTGTATTTTCATTTAACTGTTGTAGTGCATCGGACATTCAGGAAGACCCCAACTTACTGCGACAGTTTTTTTTTACACATTTCGAGTCAAAAAACTGAAGAAGTGATTATTATTTTTTTATTTTTTTTTCTGGAATACTGTAATTAAAAGGTAGTTTCTGAATATATGTAGGGACTTAAGTATGGAGCTTAATACACTGCTTCCTCAAATAAAATTACCCAGTAAAATAGTAATATTTTTTGCAAAGATAATTACAAGTTATGACAATCTAGCAACCACTCGGTTATTTTGATCAGGCCACCAAATAATCCTAGACCATTACCTTGGTTTTAATAAACTGAGTTAAGTTACTTTACTTTTTAAAAATTATCAAATAGTTTGAGAAAATTGGTCGTTGTATTTAAAGCAAGTCACATAGTTACGTCACCTGGTTACACATTCATCCAAACTTTACATACATACATTTTGTAGTGTTTTTCTTGTTATGAATTAACGATCTATGGGAACTTTGCTGTAAATAAGTACATTCAATTGTCCGTTGTGGGGAACTAATGTAGCTGGTATCCAAGATGGTACTGTCGCTGCAACTGGAGTTGTTTCTGCCAGTCTATGTGAAGTGCCGCAAATCTTGTAGGTAGTCGGGTAGAATGACTAATCGCCGAATAAGAGTCACTGCTAATAACACATGATGACAACCAAGTCTTACTGCATCACAAGTCCATTACTACTTAACGAAAATATACCATAAATATCTGGAGTCGTTTAAGTTCGTAGAATCCATGTCTGATATTAAATTTCTTAATATCCATGTTTTACTGGTTACGACTCCCAAGCTCCAATGGGAAATCCATAAATATTACACACAAAACTAACATGAAGTCTTGAGTTTCAAAGTTTTCAAATGTTTGAAATATTTAAATGTCAATAAAACTTCAGCTTCCACAAAGCTTCATTTTAACTTTCGCAGTAGGCTAACTTTTAAGCTAGTACAAAAAAAATCTGGATTTAAAAATTCTTCACTTCTGAACAATTGTTTAAAATTAAATAATATTTTGAAATAAATAACAGATATTTAAAAATTATGGTTACTGAAACAGTTAAATCTATTGTATAGATTTGTACAAGATAGTCAAGATATATTTTATAATTTTTTATTTCTACATAGTATATACCTACAGTTTCTGCTCAAATTATATTGACTTTAACTAATTTTTTTTTGCTATTCCATTCTGTGTAAGAACTACTCATGTATTTAACTGAGCACTGGTTATAGAGCGATGTGTTTGTTGCAGATCGGCCAAAGCGAAGTCGTGCACAGACCTGATCCACGCGGCAGATGCAGAGCAGTGACATCGATGCTACGAACGAAGAAACTACGTACGAATGTGCAGCCGATTTGAGAAGAGATGTGCGTACCGTCGAACCAAAGAAACAACATTGTGTCCCCGTGTGGCGCGGTGGGGGAACATTCTCTAACGTGCTATTAGGGGTTGCGGGAGAGATATTTCTCACAGACCTTCAAGTAAAATGTTCATAAGCTAGGCAGCTAGAAATAATTCACAATAATGTTGTGGATTCTGAGTAGAAAAGTTTACCCTGCTGATGTATCTCTACGTCCTGAAAGTGTGCTGATCAGTGAAGCATAAAGCCTGTGCAATTTGGATTGTACAGTTAAGTTATGCTGTTTTTTTTTTTCAAAAGACATTAGTAATTAAAAATTTAGAAACATTCACTGGTTATGGACCACACACTTGTTACTGTTAACATTATGAGTAATTTAATTGTGTGTTAAATTATTGTTCTACGTAATCAGCTTGTGAATGTGAATTAGTGTTATAATTGTATGAAAATATTTTATTACCAGTTACCATCATAAACGAAACTGCTTATTTCAAATGCATTATTTTTGTTTTCCTTCTTACAGCTCTTATTTGAAATTTGATGAACTAATTTTTTATTTTATTTTTTAATTCTCTTAGTAATTTATGGGAATTCATCAATAAATTTACTTGACCTAAATGTCTGAGTGAGAAACTGACTTTGTAAATAAATATTTTTTTAAAATTATAATGAAATTTTATTTATTAGTAAGAAATTTCCTTTAATTGAAGGTTTCAGTGTTAGGGTGAACAATTACTGTATTAAGTGCATGAAAGCCAATGAAACAATTTCTTTCATGACAGAAAAAAATTAACAATAACAATTTTAAAAGTACTGTTTCTTGTAATATACTCTTTAGTAAAGAAAAGTCAATTCATTCTAGTCTGGAAATATTTACACTTTTCTTCATCATGTGACATTTTCCATAACATAGTATTGGGTGTTATTTTTCTAATCATTTATAACATAGTAAAATAATGATATTTACACATTCAATGAAGATTTATAGTTTATAATAAATTGTATGATAATGATAACTACAGACTTTCATTCCTCTCAAGATTGTGTAGGTACATCACTTATTCACAATACTTAAATAAACAAATTGTCATCTATAATTACTTTTTTAGTTTGTTTATGCAAATTTATAGTTGTGCTGATGATATATTTTTAACTTAAAAATTTGGGATGGTGATAAAAATAAAATTCTAAATTGTAGGGAACCAAAATAGTAAATAAAAATAATTTTTATTATAGTTATGTTCGAGTCATTGTAGAAATGTATTTTTATAAAAATAACACGACTTCTTTTTTAAAATTAAAATTAATATATATCCTTCTCTTTTAATTGTTCAGAAATAACCAAATAAGGGAGTTATAAGTACTGGTTCCTCATAAACATTTTGGTAATAGAAAGAGTTTGCATAAGTTTGAAAAGCAAGCTATATGTCACATGTTTTGTTATTATTGGTTTAAATTTTTTTGTAAGAATCTACTAGGCCCGAATAAAATATTAGTATATTATTTATGTGGTTATAGGCTGGTATAAATTAACAGACACTAGTCTACAAACGTTGGCTCTGACAATGTTTCAAAGTTTGATCTTGTCGTTTATTGAACCAAAAAATTGAATAATGCGCCATACACTGCAAATTATTGTCAGTTTTCTACCAAAATGATGATAGCAGAGCATGATCTCTCTTAAGGGATTTTTAAATTTGGCTTTATACGTTGTGTCAAATGAGGATTGAGGAAGCAACTGTCGAGACTGTTGAGATGATGCACTTCAGGACCATGTTTATAAACTACACAAGACCAAGAAGTGCAAGTTGCAGAACACAATGGAAGCATTGTCAACTTTCAAGTTTTGTGTTTCTATTTCTGCATTTGAAAAGAAATGTTCCAAAAACTTACAAAAATCAGCTGTTATGTTAACATATTTTTATTGCGTGCCTCATGTTCCCACATATTAATATTAATCTATTACACAATAAATATATCAGGATCTAGGTTATTATTAGTATTCTTTGTGTTCAGAATCTAGGTCTCTTTTAATACATTTATAAGTTTTAATAAAATATTGTCTGATTTGTATTTTAGTGTCTTGATATTTATGACATAAAAATTAATGATTTTTATAATAATATTATTATTATTAGAGACTGAAGGTGGTGGTCGTTGGTAGTCTAGGTTAACCAAGTTTTTTTTTGGCTCGTAAATTTGCGATATTAATTGACATAAATGCCCATCTAATGCACTACACACAAAAATTGGCTTTATTTTAAGAGGTACTACCTAGCTACAAACACTGCAAATATGCAAATAGATATTTACCATTAACTAGTGTCTTCAAGGATCAACTGATACATTCAAATGCACATGGTCACACAAAACTTAACGTAAATGTTTGTATTTAATAGTTACCTAAGCATTATATTTATTATTTTAAATAAGTATACGTATTAGATCGGCATTAGAAAAACACACGCACAATTTAAAAATCCCTTTCGGCACAGCCTCTAGGCATAGGCAGATATTGTAGGTAGGTACTAGTAATTCTGAAACTTCTATAAACTTCTGGAACATTTTAAAAACTTAATGTACATACCATCCTGTACCTAAGTTCTCCAATATCCAATATGGCAAAATAATGAAACATTTTCTAATATTCCATGCAGCGAAAATTATTTGAATGTTTTTACTGGTAAATGTATCCAGCATTGAACAGATTAGAATGATTTTTCATATTATGCCTACTAAGGTAGTAGTGAATATTTTTGATCTTCAACCACAATTTTTTTATACCTAGCACTAACACGTGGGTGTATAAATATTTGCTTTGGACTAATTATTGTGATAATATTAAGATGTTTAAAGTAAATTTGAACAAATTTGATGGTAAGGAAGAATTAATTTTTAATAATTACAACACTGTTTTTACTGAAATAATTTGTCTCATCAAAAATTGTTTCAGCCACAAGTTTCAGATAATATTTAGGGTTTTTACAATAAATTATAATGTATTTGATAATACACGTCCTAAAAAAGTTATTTTTTTTTTTGTCATTCAACCACCCTTTGCAGTAATAACTGGTTTATATAAAAATTTGCATAAAAAAAGTTTTTGACCAAATTAAGGAAGTTAAAATAAATAAGAATGGATTCAGTAGTCTACATGGTATGGAAATTTCATTTAGTTTTTTATTCCAACCTGCAGCAGTAATGGTTCGTCTGATCATAATTGTTTCAGACCAAAGATTTAGATTAATTTTTTTAATTTACAATCAATAGTTATAGATGCTATAGTTTTCCTAATAAGGGAGTTAAGATTTTTTTTTGTTCTTGAGCCCCTGTTTATTATGCCCTTTGCAGCAATGCTTGGGTGTATCAAATAATGTTTTTGACAAAAGCTTTTGATAATATTTTTAAGGTTTACAAACAATCTGAATAATTTTAATAGTTTCTTTACTAAGGTAGTTACAAATTTTTTTGTCCTTCAATCCTGGTTTTATTTCTACCCCTTGCTATAATATTGTTGGTCGTATAAAAAATTGTTTCGGACAAAAGGTGTAGCTAATATTTTAAGGTTTTACAATAAATAATAACGATTTTAATAGTGTACTTGGTGCGGAAATTATACATTTTTTTTAAAATCCTGCCCATTTTTGTAATTGCCTTGCTGCAATGGTTCGTTTTATCAAAAATTGTTTCAGACAAAAGTTTTCGATAAAAATTATTCAATCAACAAACAATTGGAATGTATTCAATGGTGTACCTACTATGGAAGTTATGAATTTTTTTGACTTTCAACCATTTTTTTTTTCCACCCCTTGCAGTTATGATTGGTCGTATATCAAAAATTTAACTCAACAAACGTTTTTTGGTATTACTCCCGTGAGTTATAATATGTTCAAACATATGCACTATTGAAATATTATGGGAGGTAGAAAAATGTTTCTGTTTTTCAAAAAACTTTCCCCATTTATACCCCTTTGGTAGAATTTTGCCCATTAACGAACTCGATCGAGATTTAATGTACTATATTTATGTATCAGCTTGGAAGTGATTCATAAAAATGTGATGTGTATATGTATGTGTGTGTGTATAGTACATATATGAGTTATCGATGGTCTTGGGGTCTATGGACCATGAAACAAACAACTAAAAGAAATTTTCTGGAAGTCGCACTATGGTAATGGCTACAATACGTAGTCTTTCTTCAAAATATACCTAAAAAATTACTCCTACCTGTCGGTGTAACAAATGTTGATTCACACCTTTATTTTAAAAACATTTGTTAAGTGGTTTCCTCAACACTAAAATGTTGTTAGTCAAAATAATTATATTAAGAAAGTAAAATCATTGTTTCTTTAAAAGTCACATTATGAAGAATTATTTATAATTCATCTCTGAATATGAATGACATTCTGGTATTGGTATTGTTACGAACAGGGAAGCAGTTAATTGGAAAAAAAAAAAAAAAAAAAGAGAATGTTTTTTCTATTAATAAATACAAAGCAGAGTAGACAATTTCGAGCTAGAATTTTCGTGAATGTTTATTTTATTTGAAACCTCTCGAGATTATGTACGTAATTTTACAGTTTGAACATATTTAATTTTTGTAATTAATAGTTTAATTTTGCGAGAAGTATTAAAATGAAAATGTAAAAAAAAAAAAAAAAACGGGTACTAAACCCGAATTCGCAGATTATCAGCCCTTGTATTTTACCACTACATCATGCCGCTGAATTTTTAAGGGGGGAAAATGTTGATTAAAAACTATCTATAGATTAAAACTTTAACTGACAGTTGCGGCAAAGTTACAAGTTATTGCTCTGTATTCAAACCCTACAAAGCTTCCAAATGAATTAAAACCCCAATTCTTTACCCACATTTTAAAACGAAACCGTTTTTTAAAAAATATACTTACTTTTATGACTAATATTTAATCAAATGTTAACGAAGGGGACACCTACCACTAGCGCCGTTAGTTAGCAGGCCGCCGCAAGCTTCACTAAGTGATAGAGAATGAAAGTAAGTTGCCAGACCTATCTATACAGTAGTGGTAGTTAATAAATCTAGTAGTACGTTCGGAACTCAACAGATAGCGAGCTAACGTGTTAGTTTATCGAGTGGAGGACAGAGTGCGCGCACGGCGCGTTTTAGGTGCTAGCGAGCATTCGACAGCGATATTTATGTACGCATCAATTGAACTGGTTCTGTACAAACGCTGGAGCATGGGCTAGCAAAAGTGAGGCGAAGGTTAATTCTACAACAAAATTATATACCTTTAAAAGTGGCAAGATAACTTGAAACCAGCCATTATGACTAGATAGACACATTTGTTATAGTGCTTCAAAAATATGATCGTTATTACGTTTAAGAATATACATATAAGAAAACATATTTTAATATTTTAAAAAATAGTTTTTAATGTATGTAGTCATACTTATTAAGATTTATTTTGTCATAACTTATATTTTTAATAGCCACATAAAATTAGAAGAAAATGAATTACCTGAACATAAATTTTCGTTATGGCAATGTATTTTTAGTTATAACCATACGGAAAATATTTTTAGAATTTTATATCGCTTATAATTCATTAGGTACAACCCAGATAAAAAAGTTTATTTTAGTTTTATTTCCATTTTTAAAAATATAATTACAGTAAGTAGGTCAATGCAATTATTGCAAAGTGCATGACTCTCTGCTGTGAAGCCGCAATATCTATCGGTAAAACAGTTCAGAGCCAAACACATAAGACTGATCTTCCGAATTTGTGGTACAATTAACAAACTTCGGGAGGCTAAACAATGCGTATTATTGCCGGTCAACTAACGGCCATTTCTTCTTCCAGTGGCGGATCCAGAGGTTCACCTCGGAAGGGGCACTCTAGGATTTCAGAATAGCCAGAAAAAAAAATGTCTTAAAATTACTAAATTTGTATTTAATCTACTCACACTACACATAACATCCAACCACAAGATTTTATGATTCTACAAGAAATTAATTATATTAAAATATTTTATTGGTTTCAGAAACAATCATTTTTGTTGGCAATATTAGAGCCCGTCTACAATAGTCCGAACCTATGCGTGGTCCGTGTCCTTATCCGAACGTGAGTGACGTCACACTGTCTCACCGAAAACTGGCCTGTCCACAATTGCGATGTCCGATGTCCGATGTCCGAATGTATTGATTTCTAACCTTGCTACCAGAGCGCAGTGCCAAACCAAATGTTTTTGTTTACTGTTTTGATGCTTTGTAGTTTGAGATTGAACTTTTGAAAGTTGTGGGAGTTCAATTTTATATATTTATTCAGTAAGGCAAAGTGGCAAATGTAAATGCTAAAAAATGAACTTATATCACAGCAATCGGACAACACTAATTTAAATGTCATCTTGCTCTTCTTGACTTACAACACCTTCCATTTTCTTCAATAACTAAAACAAACACCACGTTTTCAAACGGGAACCGGAAATTCAAATATCGTGAGTGTTCTGTTATTTTTCTGTGTCCGAAGTACACAGGTTAGGACAAAAAGTTCAAATTGACGAATGTCTTCGGACCAGGTAGGTTCGGACCTTCGCCCACTTGACGCATGACGTCAGAGGGTCACGTGGACCAATCAGCGACGAGTGTCCTTCGGACATAGTTTAGGACATTGCTATTGTAGACGGGCCTTCAATGTAGCAGACAACTGGATATTCGGGGGGGGGGGGGGGGGGGGCACTTGCTCCTGGTGCCCCCCCCCCCCCTCCTGGATCAGCCACTGTCTTCTTTCCAATATGACGGTGATAAGGCTTTCTCAAGGCTCAGCCACAATCAACATAGTATTAACACATGGTTGGTTATAGCGATAAGAACTTAGTAGCAACACAGCGGCCTGGCTACAAAAACTTGACTCAATTTCTAGAACCAGTGTAAGTAAGCGATGTAATTCCCCCCCCCCCCCCTCGTTTTATTTTTTAAGATGTACTGCTCATGCCGACCAAATACTTGACTATTATTTTCCCTGTTGTCAATACGTATTTGTTCAGAGATATGTATGTAATTATTTTAAAAGTGAAATTAATTCTGGTTCCTTACCTGTAAATTGATACACCTGGGTAACTGTAACATTAATATAGAATTTAACAGTTGTTAAATAAAGTGTAAAAAAAGGAAAAAAAAATCGTTGTGGACAGCAATACGATTGTCAGAATCACATAGCGTTAATATATAGACAGATTATTAATGACGGTAGGAGAGCTTTTACGTTATGCTGACATAAACATTTTTTTTTTTGCCTTTGTCCTTAAGAAATCATTGAGAGAATATTATGATCACCATAGAGGAAAGAGCAACTGTCCCGTCGTTGCCTGGTAACGTGGTAACGACCCGGTTGGATTGGCTTCACTTTCGTTAGCACAATATGCCTCGTGTGGACTCTTCCAGTATTTTGTTCACAATGCCTACTTTTTGCCAATCGGTCACGACCAAGGAGGTCTGCTCTGTTCCAAAGAGAACAGCGCGTAAATAGAGCAGAAGCCTTAAGGGGGAAACCGGTTTGAGAAACCAGTCCTGTCGAGTTGTGGCACGCTATTAGCAGATGTATCCTCTAACATTTTAACACTCCGTGTTGATTTACTGTTCGATCCAAGCCCCGCCACAGAATTTAACGAGGGTTTGCTGTGCACCAGATTGCAGAGCATGTTTTTACGTTTAAAAAAGGGCATATAAACTTTTTTTTTTTAGAATGGCTATCTGAACATGAAACAAGAGCAAGAGATCAACATCTGTTTATGACTAGCTACCACAAAAACTGGGTGAAGTAAGAATAAGTATTCTGGATAAAATTTCGTTCCTTTTTCGTCTTTTAGACACTTAAATTGAAATTTTAAAAGCTTTGTATAAACATGCTTTTCTTTTTTGCGCATGACGCAATATCGTAGCTTTAGGCAGGCGTCTTAACCACGCTATTACACAGTAGTTAATGTTTGAAATTAAGATCAACAAGGAAATACCCGACACCACAAAAAAAAAAACTACAGAATTTAAGTCATTCAACTTGACTGTGAAAAAATTTGCTTTGCAGATCTGAGCAGTTTTTCAACTTATTAGTTAATTTGGGTTATGTAAAAATTTTAGTTAACCATTCTAACCACGAAACATTTTATTTACATTACTTGTTGCTGACATTCATAAGTAATAAATAGCAATAAATAATTTTTAAAGTAGTAATTTCAACTGAACATAGTAACATCTCGATGTTTTCTTGCCACAAAATATTGATAAATATTAACAGTTCTCTAGTCCCGCCAAAATGGCTTCCTACTCTACTCTCATTGGCTGTTGCTCCATGCGTCCGTAGAATAAATATATATTCATTGACCTATGCATACAACATGTCACCCTCGACCGTCCCGTGAGCTATTGTGAATCAGTAGATTGTGCACCCAGCCTAAAAAATAATAAAAACATGGACAAGCAAAACAAATTCACTAATTCACTTGTTTCTTTGCAATAGCCCACCGCGCAGCATGCATTATAACTAGCGACATAAATTGTTTCCTTGTGATTGGCGGTCGTCTGCTAGAGAAGCCATTACGCCATTTGGCCGGGCCACTCAGGACGCCTTTACTTCCGCACTGAATGGCTGGGATTGGTGTGCCGACAGTAGACATGCGCCTGAAATAAATCCAGCCAACCGAAAAAAAAAAAAAAAACACAGACAATGCTACAATGTTTTAACTCACAGGTGGTCTGGAAATCTTTTCACGAAAAGTACGTAGCCCTGCTTAAGACAAATATCGTAAAATGTTAATTTGAGAAGCGCGAGTCACGTTTCTGTACATGCCGCTACTGTAACTATATATAGTCTCACGCATTAGGTAGACTCCACGCCACCAGGTTCGCGGGCATCACTTCTATCGCGCGTTCCCCCCCTCCCCCCAGAAAAGGGTCCTATATTGTCAGTATTACAAAATGTTGTTATAATGAACGATAGCGATTACGGGTTCACGTTATTTGTAGGGACCGGAAAAATTCGCGGATTAAATGACCTCTAGGATAGCCTCCATTATCCTCTGCATTTCTCAAGTAAACACGCGTGTTCATTTGGTACTAAATTGTGAGGCGTCTCCACTGGGTAGCATGTGATTCGATGCTTCTTTGGTCGATAGTCTCTCATTGGCCCAGAGAGCTCCAGTCAAACTGCGAGCCAATAGCAGAACCAGCAGAATTGTACACATGTTTGAATTTCAGCCTATCACGAATCTAGTTATTTGGCGATTAACTGTCTATTATCAAATACTGTAGAGGGAGAATACAGGACAGCTCGCTCGTTTTCGCGAGAAACCGATGGTGCTGCGCTCTCGCGGCTCGGCGTGATGACTGCCCCTAGCTGCCGCGACCACGGCCGCGCCATACGAAAACCTCTGAAACTAAACTCGCTCAAGTACAAAGAGTAACCGTCAGAATTGAAAGGAATTACTATTAAATATTTTTTTTTTAAAATTCTATTGCCTTATAGAACGTAAAATTTTTCCCCAAGTCAAAATTTCATCGAACGAAAATTCTTACTCTCTAGAGGACATTCATATAGCTATGAAACAGTATGATTATGCAAAAATTTTGTACCCTAAAAA
This sequence comes from Bacillus rossius redtenbacheri, assembly GCF_032445375.1. Taxonomy (NCBI): domain Eukaryota; kingdom Metazoa; phylum Arthropoda; class Insecta; order Phasmatodea; family Bacillidae; genus Bacillus; species Bacillus rossius. Next base: position 8,372,236 of record NC_086334.1, read on the forward strand.
GCCTATTCAGTTGTCGACAAGAATATGTGCGATTTTTGATGATTGTTTTGTAAATATTTTGAATATTTCTTGCAGGAATGTCAAATTAAAAATGATTAGATTGATTGAGAAACCCACTGAAATCGAAATATGTGACGAATGCTTCAAAATTTTTGTTAACAAATATTTTAATGTCATAATCAATTGTTTTATAAAAGGTGTAAACGATGAATGTGGGAGAACCCGGAGTAAAGAAAACAAAAAAGCAAAAAAAGTCATGCACATGTAAATTGTATGGATAAAATTTTACAAGCATATTCGTCTCTTGTATATTATTTGCCTTTTTCATTTACAATGGAAGTGAATCTTGTAAAACTTGTTCGAGCTCTGGTACCATTGTAATAATGCATTTATTTAAATATTATTATTTTAAAGTAACGAGGTATTAATACATATTTAATATTTATGGTAGCTTACGATGATGCAATTGTAAGTTCTAATTTTAGGATTATATTGTTTATTTACATTGTGTCAAACGCTAAGTACTTCTACATATGTATGTCATACTGAAATTATGTATTTTTTCATCTCCCTTTAATTTTCAATATTATTTAAATGTCCATGATATTTAATTTCATAATTTCGTGCTCAAATCTCTGTTAACTGTACATATAATTATTATATACGTATTATACACTATATGAACAACTGTACTCATTATATTGCACATATTCATAAAAAAATCTTTTAACCAATAGGCTGTTGAACGATAGCAAATCAATAGTATTTAGTGACTAAAAATTTGGATAATTTAATTAATTCATTAGATATTCCCCTAAATGAACGATGATTAGCAAAAGAATGCTTTGAAAATTTTTACTTCAATTTTCCTTGAAAATATGCTGTTCATTGTTAACTATTTTTTACATCGAAAGCAACTAACTTTTCAGCAAATAAATTTACATCTGCATGGCCGCAAAGAATACGAGCGTCAACACAATTTTTTTTCAAAAGAATCTGTTGATTAGTCTAGGTGCAATGACGAGTTTAATTTAATACATTTTAGGCTTGGAATGCATGGCCGTGGGTGCTGTTATCACGCCGAGCCGCTAGGTAGCAGCGCTGACGCTCTTCGCCCGCGCGGCTGTGCTATTGGTACACAGCTGTCCTGTATTCTCCCTCTACAGTATTTTCTATTATCAAGAGAATTCGTAGAGCATGTTCGTAATACATGGAACCTCTGGGTTGCAGCGAGCTGACCTAGTGAAGATGAGTTAACCAACTGCGAACATTCCATCTGGGCGTACTTAAACACAGCAAGCGCATAGCGCAGTGGTAGCGTAACGTATCTCCTGCTCCTTATCACGTGACGTAACCAGGACACATTCCGGGAGTCTCCTCTCGACAGGAACCGTCGCGTGCGCGCGCGCGATTTGTAATCCGCGCTTACGTGCCGCACACTTCCTTCGCTATCTCTCCTGCAGCTGAGACCCCACCAGAAGCGGTTGGATATGCCTTATTTATTTAAGGGGGTGCCTGCCATTTCAGCTCAAGATTTTATATTTACAGTAATTAAAGATAAACTTGTAGACTTTTTCAATTGTTTAACTTTCACGAAATGAAAAAATATATATACACCGGCATACTTTTTGCATAATTAGCTGCCCAAGTTACATTTTCAACGTTTTTGGGTTGTACAAATAAAATAAGGACAATTTAATTTATTGCCGAACTGAAACTTTTTAGGGTTTAACCGCAATGCCGCTGGCTACTTCAAGAAATGGTTTGAATTTCTATCAGAAAATATTAATTAATTTTACCTGGAATTTACAAATTCTCAAATTTGTTATGATTTTGACAGCCAAGAAACGTGAAATGAGTTTTTGTGATAGAAATGCTAACCATATCATGAAGTAGCCAGTGGCATTGCAGTTAAACCTAAAAAGTTTCAGTTCTGCAATAAATTAAATTCTCCTTATTTGTACAACCCAAAAACGTTGAAAATATAACTTTGACAGCTAATAATGCTAAAATAATGTGCTGTATATATATTTTTCATTTCGTGAAAGTTAAACAATTATTGAAAAAGTCGAAAAGTGTATCAGTGATTAAAATAAATATAAAATCTTGACCTGAAATGGGAGGCAGCCCCTTAAGGACCCTGCCTGCCGAAGCACAGGTATGTTCGGAGCTTCTGGTAAACCCACGCATTTTGAAAACTGATCAAGATATCCGAGAGGTGTCTGTTTACGAATAGCGATCAAGAACACGCGGACGGCGGGAGAGAAATTCTGTTTCAGCATTTTTTGTTTTCAAACTTTATTTTTAGAAGAATGAAAATGGCTAAAACGAGTGTTTTCAGAGTCATTTTAGAACACTTAAAAAACCGGTACAGATTCTTGAAACACTCAAGGGACTCAATTTCACCTTTAATTTTCAATTCTCTGCCATATAATGTAATGGTAACCGTTGAAATGCCATATCTGTCCTATGCACAACGAGAAGACTGCCCGCCTCTTCAGAGTTTTGCGCTTAGAGGCGATACTGCGCTGGAAGCACCTTATGTTCCCGCCTCACCAGTGAATCGTCGGGAACCTTTATTTCTTACCACTGTGCCACTCAAGAAAATGTCGAGTTAGCAATTACGTATATACCCGTTTTTTGACAATTTTATTCCATCCGAAATTCATTATTAAAAAGCTGACTTTACTTAAAGTGATTTTATACTTTAATTTTCTAGGGTCCAAGTATTAATACGGATAATCACGCGTATGGTGATAGCAAGTAAACAAAAATGAAACGACTTAAAGTATTGTGCCAGTATTTTTTATAATACTACAAGAAATAAATGTGAAACTTTGTACAACATAATATGACTATGATTATTTTTGTTTTATGAGCTAATACTCAGTATTTCGTACTTAAATTGTCGCATGATTTTATATTTTAATTAGAGGTGGGATGATACCACATTTTCGATACTCGATTCTGTATTGTTTTTTCAGTTCGATACGTTCGATACTTTCGATACTCCAGGGAAAAATATTTTCCCATTAAGTAACAATTATTACAAATAACATAAATTAGTTTTAAAATAGACTATATAAATTCCCTCTTTATTACAAAGATACAAACTGCAAACAACTTTAAATACTTGAGTATAAAAATCAATATAAAAAAATAGAAGTGAAATACAAAATGAGAAACAGTGGTCTTACAAAATGATTGAAGTCCTTTCTTGGAGGGGGGGAAAAGTCACCAAGCCTAAATTAGAAATAAAAAAAAATTAGGCTATTGTAAAAAGAAAATCAGAAATTTTTGCTTGTTTGTTTCATTTTACAAACAACTTTATGCAACAGAACAATTTTCAATAAAATTTTAACTTGAGAAACCTAAATTACAAAACAATCCGATCGTAAGAAAACAATAACAAACTGGTATATTCAGTTCAAAGATTAATGAATGCACAAAATATGAGATCCGTGCCTTAGCAAAGCGCGTGCACCATTTTCATAATCATTGCTAGTTTGCGCCACTAGTTTCGCTTGGTGCTGGCCATAGATGCTACTTCCTGATATTATCCATATCTATGGTGTAATAAAGTTATTTTCTTACGTTTGCAAAGGTAAACAATGAACGTTTTTCAAAATAAAAGCACTAAAAAGGATGAATATAACAAAAAAAATTGTGCATTTTTGGACTTTTCCGCTTCGTAAAAATGGATGAAACGGGAAATTAATGATTTTATAAGTGTATGTTCCGGGAAAGTAAACCATTGTAAATGTACTTTCGGCGGGACCAAAATTAATCGGAGTATGACACGGTAAAATGTATGAAACGGGAACGTATCATCGAGGTTCTAATGTAGTTGTATTTTGTACGATGGCGACTCAAAACTTAATTCAATACAAATGAACAAGCATCCCGGTATCGAAAAAATGTATCGAACTTAAAGTTTCGATACTCGATACTTTTGGATACCGTCAAGTATCGAGGGTATCGAGGTATCGAAGTATCGAAAATTCCATCACTAATTTTAATCGATGTTTCATTAAAGCATATTTTTTTTTTGAAACAACGGGAAGGATGATCAAATATTCAACAATTTGATTTTATTCTGTTGTATCGTGCTTATTTATGTATGTGCGCAGTTGATAATGTAGTTTTGTTGCTCGCCAATGGACCGGATGGTCGACCTCAGACCTGGAAAGGAAGCTGATTGGCCGGAGCAGGGAGGCTGACGTGATAACGTAGGGACCGGAAAAATTCGCGGGTTCAATGACCTCTATAGGATAAACTTCATAGTTCTACGTACACTCGGTCAAATGTCACCCTCTCATTGGCTGCTGTCTTGTGAAGGTGTCCCAACGTAGCGGCCTGTGATTCGATACAGCTTCGGTTGAGTGTTTCTCACATGGCCCGGAGTCATCCAGGCGAGTTGTGAGCCAATGACAGAGGCAGCACTGAGGTATAACTATTTGAATTTCAGGCCGTCGTGAAATAAATCCGCGATTTTTTACCGGTCTCTAGAAGTGATGAGTGTTCAGCGCGGAGTGGTCGTTCGTCCGGCGCCGGCGCGACGCCTCAGGTGGAAATGCTGGCGGCTCCCAGCGGGGGCAGCCCTGTCGAGGTGGGAGTCGCTCGCGGCGCGGTGATTAATGTTGGCGGTTTCCCCGCAAGGCGCGCGGGCCGATGTTTATGCGCCGCTCGCCCGCCGGTGTGTGTACACGAGTGTACACGAGGGGTATGTGAAGAGGGGGGAGGGGGAGGGGCAAGTGCATCGGGAACAGGTCCCACAGCATGGAGAAGCTGCCCCGCGGCCGTCATGCCTCGAGCACGTTCGCTGCCCGGGCTAATTGCCCGCTTGCTGCGCGCTCACGCCGACACACACACTTATTTTAAACTGACATTTCTTGGTGGGGCAAAAAAATAAATAAATAACGGTTTCATAAAATTTAAACGTTAACGTGCCACAAAGCCGGACGAACGTGTTTATTATTATTTTTTTTTGCAGAAACCAAAGTTTATTGCCGACAGAATTAATTTTACCGAATAGCAAAACTAATTTCGCTCTGCCAACCAAAATAAAAGCTTTGCCAACAAAAACAAATAAATATATTTTTTTCCGAGGGCATCTAAATTTATAATATAAACATTTAAGTGATATTATCCTACGTGATTAATAGAATTGGTGGGAAGATTTTTGGATTCTTCAGGACACAACACGTTTGTAAGAATGCATACGTATAAATAAATGCCCGATAGATAGAGACCGGAAAAATTCGCGGATTCATTTCGTGATAGGCTGAAATTCAATCATGTGTACAATTCTGCTGGTTCTGCTATTGGCTCGCAGTTTAACTGGAGCTCTCTGGGCCAATGAGAGACTATCGACCAAAGAAACGTCGAATCACAAGCTACCCAGTGGATACGCCTCACAATTTAGTACCCAATGAACACGCGTGTTTACTTGAGAAATGCAGAGGATAATGGAAGCTATCTTAGAGGTCATTGAATCCGCGAATTTTTCCGGTCCCTACCGATAGATATTCTGAAAGATGTTTATTCATGTACTGCAATTTGCAAGGTTTTAAAACTAAATTGAGCTGAAGAAAACTAATTATATATACTATAACGGGAAATGTACTTCAAAGCGTTAACAACGTACACATTACTCTTTTACATACGAATTGAATTGTAATGTTTGTAGTTATTTTGCCAGCGTCTGTAGAACCTTTTATTAGGTTCGGTGTGTTTTATCTTTGGTAGTCCTGGCTGCATACGCAAAAGCAGAGAGGCTCCCAGGCAGGAGGGAGGTATACCTCTTCAACTTCCGAAAACCTAAAAAAAAGTCTGTCACACCGACCAACAAAAGGAAAGAATTTGAAGAGAGAAAAAAAAAGCAGCAGGCAAACTGGTCCTCTGTCCCCCCAATGAAATTCTGTACGCTCTTGCTCCAAGGTGATGGCCTGATCCTTAAGGCCCTGCCACACTGTCAAATATTTGTCTCCAATATAATTGACAACAGAGTTGGAGGGGTAGTATTGGATAGGAAATGGCTTCCAATTTTCTCCGTCAAATAAATTTGGAAATATATTGTCAAATGTGTTTTAAATCATGTCACACTATCAAAGTTTATTTTTTATTTGTGCTATAGAAAACTTTTTTTTTAAATTTTGAAATTAATTCCAGTATTACAGTGCTGAATGGAATTTTTGAACTTGTTATTCTTTTTGGAGCATTTATAAAAAAATCCATAAGTTACACAATAAAAGTAAAAGTTCCGTGATTTTTTTTTTTTGAAATTACAGGAACATAATTTCCTTTTAACACACAAAATGATTTCACATACGAATTTCAAACGATCATTAGGCCTATTTTAGTTAGGTATTTCACTTCTGTGTTTTTTAAAGATACGTTGAGACGGGAAACGTTTGCCATTTCCCGTTTTTTCGCTTGGGCACGGATTCGGAGTGGCCGATCGCATCCGCCAATATTTTAACACGGCTGCGCTGGAGACGTTGTTATCTGGGAAGCCTACGATTCACTCCTCTTTCTGGACATACCCGAATACTCACGCTGGCAAGCATTCTTTTCACAGACGAGAGAGCCAAACCCGAAGTTCCCCGAAGTTCATGCTCGCTTTTTTTTTCCGTTCTATCTCATTGTATAAATCGGTGTGGCATTAAATTTTGCGGTCGATTAGGATAGGTTAGCTACATTGTAAACACTTTAAAACATTGTGGATGGTTGGTTATATTAGGTAAGTATAGATACATTAAAAATACTGTAAAATCATTTTATGGTTGCTTAGCAAATAACTTTTTAATATGTAGCTATCCAGGGCTAGGAAACCGTTTACATGATTTCACAGTATTTTTAATGTAGCTATCCTAACCAAATGAACCGTCCACAATGTTTTAAAGTATTAATAATGTAGCAAACCTAACTTAATTGACCATTAGTTATCATGAGTTGTATATTTATTTACAATGAACAAAAAAAAAAAAAAAAACCCTCGAAGATGCACGATCGGACGTTTGACTCTCTCGTCTGTTGAAAGAAGGCTTTGCCAACGTGAGTATTCGGGTATGTCCAGAAGGACGAGTGAATGGTAGGCTTCCCTCGTCATCTGCCAGCTTTATTCGACGCGGCGTGCAGGAAGGATGGACCCGGGGTCCCGACCGCTGCCTGCAGCGCCGGGTCTGTCCTCGTGTTTCCCCGGGAGCCGCCCTGCGGTCGCCGTGTGGGCCCCGGCGCGACGCCTGCCACGACCTCCCGTCGCGTCGCATCGCCTCAGAGGCGCTGCTGACCTCCGGGCGACCTTGCCTGATGTCGCCCCCGGCTGACCGCGACACTGACCGGGCCTCCTCGCACGACCACAAGACCTCCCTCCTCCAGCGCAGAGCCGCCACACGCCACCACCGCACCTCAACTACCTGGCGCTCCCTCGTCTCGGAGGTCAACTGCGGCACACTTTCAAATCAATAGGATGAATAGGGGCGTGCAGATTTCGCGAAAAGATCTGAACACATATTATTAGACTGCAACAAGCTTGTTTCTGTTTAGGTAAAACTATTGTATTTGTTTGTCTTTTCGTTTTGTCATGTTTTTTTGTCTCGCTTCAACTGTTTGTGCTGAATTATTTTGGGTTTCAATATTTTTGTGTTGTCACCATTTGTGGGGATTTTTTCGTTCTCTTAGTACATTTTTCTTTGTTTTTCTTTGTTTGCTGACCATATTCCTGTTTCGGAATATTTTGTGGTGTTCATATCCTTGTTGACAACAGCAATTGTTTGCTTAATTTTGTGTGTTTTTTGTCTCTTTTTTTGAGTATTTTTATTTATTTATTTTATTTATTAGTTTTTCTTCAACAGAAAAAGTTCTTAGCAATGGCGTATGTCCAAAAACTTACATCAAGTCATGCACTCCCATTGCACAAATCTTTTAAAGATAACAAGGTATATCCACGCCTGTGGTTTCTTCCTTGTGATTGGCGGCCGTCTGTGAGAGAAGTCGTTGCCTTATTTGACCGAGCCACTCAGGACGCGTTTGCTTCCGCACTGAATCGCTGTGATTGCTGTTGTTACAATCGATATGTACCTGGAAGAAACACTCCCAATCACGAAACACAGACGATGCTACAGTGTTTTAACTCTCATCTAGTCCCGAAATCTTTTCGCGAAATAGTCATGCCCCTACTGATGAACGATGGCGTCAGCGCATAGAATACAAACATGCAAAACATTGATTTTTTGACGTGATAACATCTTATAAATCGATGAACAACCGGCTGCACGCACGAAAAAATTGTCACGTTCCGCCTGAGCCGAGCGTGCAAGAACCGGCCAACCAACGTGCGAGAAAATCTTCTATAATATCAAAAAGGTTGAGGCGGGCATTTTTTTAAACTAATTGTTCGTGATTATATTTAAACAAATTATTTAAATTAAATTTGCAAAGAACTGTAATAAAAATTTGAAAATAAAGAAGTATGCAATTTTTAATCAATGTTTTCTTATGACATCGCGTAAAATTATAGTCCTTAAACCGACTTTGCAGACAACCCCCTTTTTTATATATTAGTAGGGTAATTATTATTATATATATTTTTTTAGTAGGGATATATAAATTTCGCTATTATATTGTCGAAGCTTTATTTTTTTTATCCATTGGCTAAAGACCGTTTCACTATTAATACCTTCTGCGTCTGCATAGCAACAGCTATTCCATCGGTTGATAATTTTTTTTTTTCATTCGAGGTGAGGCCGTAGAGTGGTGCGAGAGTGTTCTACGTGCGGACTGCCGAGGCAAGGCACGGTAGTTTTGTGTGTGTGTGTGGGTGTGTTTGTTACCACTCAACTCTTTAATGGCTGGACGGAATTCCATAAGATGTGGTATATAGTTAATTTAGGTCCTGTATTAGGACATAAGGTCTTTTCAACCCGGAAAAAAAATGCATAGTTCTTGTGGGATAGTAATAAAACGTAACTATGTAATTGTATAACGGATTTTTTTGACGTGACAACGTCTAATAAATCGATGAACGCCGTCTGCACGCACGAAAAAGGATGACTCATCGTCCCGTTACGCTCATTGTACGCTTGCACCGCATCTATCTCTCTTCCACTCGATTGGAGCAACCATCGATTTGACTTTTTCGAGGCACATTAAACTTGAAACACTCCCATTTGTTTCCTACTTTTCCTATCATCGTCCTATCCTTAACAGAATAACACAGATTGGAAGAAGTTAAATAGCAAACATGTTTAAAAGTTATAGTTTAAATAATCTGTTCGTTAAAGTAATAAACATATTTGAATTAATGAGAGCAAATTAAAGTAAATTTATCAATTAAATTGTAGATTTCATTTCACTCCTTCTTTATATCCATACAAAATGGTGATAATTCAATAAAAAATATTCAATTTTATTCATAAAAGTATAGAATCATCACGTTAAACTATCGTCCGTAAACCAACTTTACAGACAACCAATTTTTTTTTCATTTTAGCGTTGTTGATTCGCGCCCTGAAATAAAACAGAATGTTTATTACTGTAAAATGTAAGTACCTACCTACAGTTTCAGTGGGATTATAAAAAAACGTTACCAAGATTATTGAGAGTTATTTAATTTAAATTGGGGCACCGGATGAACAAACTGAAAAAATTACGATTACGGCATACGTGTAAAACAACCATCAATTTTAAGTAGTCGGGTAACAATAAAAGCCGTAATATGCTATTTTTATTTTTTGTGATTTTTAATTCACATGAAATACTTAAGAATTTATACGCTCTTGTGAAGCCGGGTACCGTAGCTAGTAATTTAAAAAAAATACTTCAAGCTATATCTTACGAACTCCCCTTCACTGCTTGCACTTTCATGTGTCATATTTCAGCTCTGGTGGGATTTTTTAATTGATTTTCTGTAGGACTGCTTTTGCATTTTTTTATTTTTACTTTTGCCTAACAAATTATCAAAGTTTATTAATTTTAACATTTTTGATGTTAATCATAAATTGATTTAATTATATTATACCTTATGGTATGGTTGGAATTTTTTCAGGTAAGTTTTTTTTTTAAATTTTAAATATGAATCGAAAGTTACAAACGTTATAGAATTTAATTACTAAACAAATGTAGTTAAGTAGCCCATATTATTTCATTTGAAACTGAAGGCTTTCAATCTGGTAATCTAACTTGTAAGCTAACTGTGCAAACAAATAAGCAAAGGATATATTATTTTTTCTAATTCAATTAAAAGTTAACTTGCTTACGAGGACTACATTTTCGACATTTTGTTTCACGTACGTTCAAAAACTAAGTATTGAGCTGGTAATAGAGGTATCGCTACGCAGTGGACGTCCCGGCCACTGCGTGCCAAGTGTGTTCCGTATTCCGGCAGGGAACTGATTACACCGCTTACGGCCTCCTGGTTTTACGACGGCCCCTCTCCCCCCAACCCCCACCCGCGGCGCCCTGGCGGGAAGAATGCGGAACGCCGCTGCCCCGGTGACCACGGAAAAATATCACTGCAGCGTTGTTTATTCCCCTCCGCCCCCGTCCAGCCCCAGTGAGACACGTCTCGCTAATGGCGGTGGCGGCCACGCATTTGTACCCTTCGACCCGGGTATCCGGATACTTGCGTCATCTCTGGCCTGCGCGGCCGCTGGCTCGCCTGCCGTGCTACACTTTTCCCTACCCTCCCCCCTACATCCCCACAACCCCCTTACCCTTCCACACATAACTTAGAACAGTCATATCTTATAAACCTCGAAAAATATCCACGTAAATTAGAACTGTCAAAAGTTAGAACGGTCATAACATTAGGAAACAGGTTAACTTAGAAACACACAACGCAGAAGCACACAACTTAGAAACGTCATAACTTAGAACTATCACAACTTAGAAACACGTAACTTAGAAACACACAACGCCGAATCACAAAACTTAGATCTATCATAACTTAGAAATACACAGCTTAGAACAGGCATAACTTAAAAGATTCTATCTTGTGTGTTTCTAAGTTGTATGTTTCAGTTAATAACAGTTAATACTATAGTGTTTCAGCACACGTTAGAAGTTATACTTATATGACTACTAAAATATTAACCTGAAACATTTTAAAACACACATTATAACTCTAAGTATATTTTTTATATTTGTTTTTTTTTCCATTAAAGATTGAAATCAGAATGTAAATACTTCCTACAAACAAATCTTAACCTTATTGAGCTGATTAAATATATTATTATATTATAATGTTTTCAACATAAAATAAAAAATTCGAGTGACAATATTTGAATCTCGCCCCTTGATGTTACTAAGCGCACCCTCTAACACTGTGCAGTAAACCTCTTGGGGAATTGTGAGTATAATATGTATTATAATATTTGTAATGCCAGTTTTATTAGGTTTTTTAAAACATGTGATTATTTTTACTATGGCTATTTTAGTTTTCCAAATATATTCTAGGGTAGCTTCACTATCATAAAGTTTCATTTGGCACATGAATACGTCTGGGATGTCCCCTAATGTTTAAGAAAGTAACTATATATGGGTTTATGTTGCTACACGTGGGTCCATCATCTTTGTGGCTTATTTCCGTTCATCGACTTCCGTTCCATTTTCACGAAATTACTTCAACCAAATGGCGTACACTGAGAGCTAAGATGTTACATCAAAAATTATATGTTGAAAGATAATTTTTACTTTCTGTTTTATATATTACTAAGTCTAAAGTCAACAACAGTATCGCGACGCTTTTAGCATCCATCGAGCACGACTGGTGTTCATGCAAGTGCGCGGCCACACAGTACACGGGTGTAGCGAGCTTACTGTACCGCTAGTGAGTTAGTTGCTTTCACTTCGGCGGAGCGGCGGAGTTGCAGGCGCTGAAACAGCTCTGAGGCGTGAAATGTGGCGCGCATCGCTGCAGTGCCCTTCTTTACATATATGCAGCCGTTCGATGCTTAGCATTTTTAATACCCTGGGTGTGCGGAGCAATATCAAGTGCATCTATGATATTCATATCTCGGTGGTTAGACACGTCCCCGGACGCCTCTAACGTTACGCCTGCTTCAATTAGCTGCTGGGTGCTTGCAAGCCAGTGAACGAAATAGGACTGCCTTTAGAAATCGTATTTAGGTCCGAAAGCAGTCTTGCAGGATGCAGCGGGGTTATGTGAGCCTAGCATAACTCAAGCACAACTTGTTCTGCTGCATTTAAATGTCTCCCTCGAGACGTTCACTTATGGCGTGCGCGCATCTTGTGAGACACGTCGTGGCGAAAGCTCACACCCGGAAATACTCACTGAAATCGGCCAGTTTCAAGTCACTTGCAAGCCTGGAATTAATTTGAAATAATTTTAAGGACAACACTGTGCATAGAACGATGGCAAGTTATATAATCACACAAAAAAGACAGAAGGTCAGGAAGTTAAAATCTAATATCCTTTGTTAAAACTTCACACTTTCCAGTACCGTCTAAAGCTAAGCAAGTATGTTTCTTTCGCACCTGAATGTTTTAAAAATGTGTAATCTCTAAGATTACACCAAGGCACTCGAAAACCTTAAGCAAAGATCACACATTAAGAGATTTTCAAAGTCCATAAAATTGTGTATATTGTTACAGTTGTAGACATTCGCAATCATAAATTCAATGCAAAACGCAAATGACTTCACAATCTATTAATTTTTGGCTTTAAAGTAAATTATTTGCGAGGACAAATTTTGAAAATAAAAAAAAGGAAAATTGTGGCGTTTTCGAGTCTATTCATCCTCCTTCACACCTCAATAAATGTCGGTTTATTAAGAATACATTTTTGATATGGACTCCTACGATGAAACCTGCAAGATGGGGAAACTGTTTTTATTTATATAGTTGGTCCTGCGGTACTCAGATAAAGACACTTGTACTTACGCCATTGCTATTGAGCAGACATCGCACGTCCGGTTTTCAGCATCGTTACTCTGATCGGATTACCGGTTGGGATAATAATGCCATTAGATAAAACCAGTGAAGTAATGTGATGATCGTTAAAAAAGCAATAAACCACAAACAAACTCCAACCAAGTTGCTACAAGTCTGATTTCCCCGGAAGCCAAACTAGTTTGCAAGATAAGATTCATTGCAGATTTGTTACCAACAACTGGGATGTTGAGATGTTTCAAACCAAGCCACCGCCTTCATGTTTTTTAAGGGGAGGGCGTGGCTTTTACGAGAAAACCTTAACAATAAAAACTTGAGCTACCATATGCTCGTAATTTATTTCAAGGAACGTGCTACGAAGACTAGTTATTATATTTTTTTTATAAAAGAAAGGACATCTGGTCATCTAAAAAATTTGTGAGGATTGAAAATCCTTTTAGTGTAGCCTAAGCCAAATAGTTTTGTAGTGACCCACGATATTTTAAATAAAGTGATTATTTTGCAAACATCGTGAAACATTTTTGAGAGTAAACGTAGAACATTTAGGATGTTTTTGACACTGTATAATGTGGTGGTTGCATATATATTTTTTTAATTTACTAACTATCCCTGTAGTATTTCTATTATTTTGAACAAAATTACAAATATGAGACGTTAGACGTACATTTGAGTAGAACAAATATGTTTTTACAATTTAAAACTTTTACCACATTGATCCCACATACGGAAATATTCCTACTTGAAAGTTTTCGTATGACTAAGGTCTTAAAGAATTTTGAATAGAGTGTACAAAAACGTAGGTTGGCCTAATGGTTAGGCAACTCGAGTCACTACAAAGTGATGCGGTAGAGCATAAAGCACATTGCAACTGGAAAAAGTTAAAACACACGTTCAGTTTTTACAGAAAAAAGTCAGCAATGCGATAGTTAACAAACTTGAGAAATTATAAATACCATATGCTATAACAGGAAACTATATAGTTCAACCAAAACATTCATATCTATTTTTTTTTAACCACCGTAGGTAATCATACACCACAAATGATTATTTTACTATAGTTCAACAGACATTTATTGGCTATGAGTATGTTAAGGCACGCAAATACACGAATGGACTCAGCAACTTATTGTAAGCGTATATAAACATGCTGATGGAAACGCAGGATGGAGTGAAAACAAACTTACCTTAAGACGAGCGTGATACCTCGACTCCAGAATGATAAGTAATGCACTCTGACCACGGGGTTAAGGGTTTCTGGGAGAAGGCTTGCTTTAATAAGTTCACTAAACATTCAGCTCCTAAGCAGGGATTAGCTGAGTGATCACTGTAATATAGCAGGAATCTATGACGTCAGGTATACTATGCGAAACATTATAAATAGGTCTCGATTCACTATCATTCAGGCATAACAGAAATTATCAGTAGGCTAGGTTATACAGTCAAGTAGTTCAATTTTTTGTAAAAGGAACTGGATTCTAGGTTGATAAAAAAAAGAACATTATTATAAGTTCGATTTAAGGGGCCCGCCTAGTCAAGTTTTTTTTTCTGTTAGTGAGGCAAAATGATAAGTGCGACGCTCACTGGTGTTTCTTAGCTTGGTATCGCCTCTAAGCGCAAGGTTCTTGAACAGAGTGCATAGGGCAACCATGCAATTTGAGCGGTAACCGTATAGTTATATAGCGAAGAAATGAAGATAAAGGTGTAATGTAAGGTCTTTGGGTTCTTTAAAGAATCTTTACCAGGTGTTTCATGTCTAAAAATCATTCTGAAAACAAGCGTTTTAGCTCGTTTCACTCTTCTAACGATACAGTCTAAACACAAAATACGGAAACAGAACTACTCATCAGCCTTGTTGAACGCTTTTCACAAACAGACCGCGCTCGGTTATTTTGTGCAATTTTTAAATCGCGTGGGTTTTTCCGAGCTCAGCACACCTTGTGAATGCCCAGATAAACGGGGCCTTTAACGTCAAACAAGCATGCAACTCTTGTCTCTCCTTCGCCCGCAATAGTTGAGCCGCTACGAGGCTTTCATGCCGGCGACTTTCGGCAAAGCTTTGCAGACAAAATTGTAAGAAACGGAGAGAGAGAGAGAGAGAGAGAGAGAGAGAGAGAGAGAGAGAGAGAGAAGGGGGTTGGAGGAAGAAATTTTATGAGAAAAAAAAGGGATCAGATGGTTTGTCGTGGTTACTGATGTGCATAATTAAACATACTTCTCGGGGATCCGAAAATTTTCATGTCTGCGCAGCCACATTTTGAAGCGTGCTCAATTAAAATTACCAGACATGCTCAATGTGCGCTAATTGTGTAGTAGCCATCGAGTCGTTCCTGTTGGAACAATACAGTGCTTACATAACTTTTCGAATTATTATTTTATTGAAAATTTATTATAATCTCAAAGACGCCAGAAAACGTTAACAGACGTTTATCATGCTAATAACATTATTTCGATAAAAATAATTACGAAATTTTTTTCTTTTAATTTTTTTTGTATTCAATATTTTGTTGGTAGCATATACCACTCCAATATTGATATCCGGATGCCTTTGCATGCTAAAATGATTTATATGTGTACAGATTTTTAAATTTTATTTTTGTTAAATAATTTTGGGAAGAGATAACGAATATTTTCTATCAGTATTTTAAAATATTATTTTATTTAGAATCTTTCTATGCCAATTAATCGCCATAAATTCATTGTCGTAACAATTGGCAACGTAACCATAACAGCGATAAACTTTCCACTATTTAATATGTTGTCAAAATTTCCAGTGATCACAATCTCGACCAGTAACCTCACTAATAAGTAATAAAGGTGGCCGTACCTCTATAGCAACAGAAAATTGAAGTACATCACCAACCAGCTTTCTTCAAGAAATCTAGGCTTAGCAGAGCAGTTGTGTCATCTCAATGCGCATCAAACAGCAACGTAATATCCGGAAGGAATGAACTAGAAACCGACAAGTATGTACGAATGATACTTTAGAGAGCTCTGCCGAAACGTAAACTGAGACATGAGCATGTACAACGACAGTGGATCCGACGACACTGCGGATCCCCCGGCAACGACATCTCCCTGTGGTGAGCACGAAGATGAGCGAGAATGGGCTTTTCTAGAAACATCATCCGAGTCGGTCGAGGAACAGTTAGGTCCCGAGGACCTTGATCTGGACTTCGGGCGAGAAGTTGCCGAACACCCGTCGCAGCATGGAGACGTGCTCGACCATCGAGCAGAACCTTTTGCCAGGATGAAAGATGGCGAAAGAGTAGCGTGGGTTCCCACGTTTCACGAGTGGCTGGAAGACCACTTAGACCGAGGTATTCCTCTTGACACCTCCTTCGAGCAGAAAGTGATGGACTACCACGCAATGTCCGAAGACAGTGAATCTGAGGTGCAGTCAGAATCGTCTGCAATACAACGTGAACAACCAGTGTGGGTGCCTACATTAGTTGAGTGGCTCGCAGATCAACTAGGTATCGTTCGTGCTGATCAAGATATAATGGACAATTTATATTTGTTGGAGCAAGCTGTATCACAAATTCCAGAAGGACAACGAAGTGTAATCAGTCCGCATGCCACCGGTGACGTTGAACCCAGACGAAGGGACTGGGTGCCTACTTTTCACGAGTGGCTTCAGCAACACGTAGATCTTGGTCATGTTGATCCATTACAGATAGAGGACATTGTTCAGACACTAGTGTCTCTTCATGATAATGCACATCGCCAGTCTTCTGAGGAAATTTTGGAATCTAATTCATATTATAGCCAAGAAATTGAGAGCGAACAGGAAACTGAGAATGAACAGGTAGCGATGTTGAACTTTTCCGATTGGGTGGAAGAACAGATAAGGCCTGAGTATCTTGATCCAGCTTCTAGGCAGGAAGTAATTGAACATCTAAAGCAATTCAGAGATTTTTTTGAATGTCCGGCAGAAACACATGTCAGAGACGAACGAGTAGCTTGGGTTCCAACATTTCACGAGTGGCTTGAAGAACCCATTGGTATTGGTCCTCCAATTGATCCCGCCTTCGAGAAGAAAGTAATAGAATATCACGAAACATCCGATGATGCTGAATCTGCAGAGATGACAGAACTGCAGAACATGCAGCCTCCGGTAACTCGTCAATATGACTCATATCGTCATTCGTTTGAGCAAATAGCTGAGTCGTATTCGTTCGTTAGCCAGGAAACTGAGAGCGAAGTGGAAACTGAAAGCGAACAACAGGCTGAATGCCTCGACGAAGAAGTGAGTCTCGATCTTCTTGAGCCAGTCACCACCCAGGAAATAATTGAGCATGGAGACGTATTAGGAAGTCCGGCAGTACCGCGTGTTAAAAACGAAGGAGAAACGTGGGTTCCCACATTTCACGAGTGGCTCGAAGGCCACTTAGGTCAAGGCCGTCCTCTTGATAGATCGTTCAAGCTGAAGGTGAAGGAATACCACGAAATGTCCGACGCAAGTGAATCTGAAGATGCGAGTGAACAACTGGTGCAGACGGGACTTCAGCACGACGAGCAACTAGTGAGGGTGCCTACGTTTGCCGAGTGGCTCGCGGACCATCTCGGACTCGACCGAGTCGACCCGACGATCAGGCAGGATGTAATGGAAGCTCTAGACATGCTTGGGAACTTGGTATCTCGTGTTCCGGAACAGCCACGCAGGGAAGAATTTTCTCCTTCCGGACGGGGAACTAGACCAAGAGGTTTGGCGTGGGTGCCCACATTTAAGGAGTGGCTGCAAGAACACGTTGAAGTCGGCCACGTCGATCCGACTTTAATGCAGGAGATTACACAGTTACTGGTGACTCTCAAAGATGCCGCCCATCGAGAACCATCTGAACCACAGGGGGAGATGGATCTACCTGTCACCCGGGAAACTGAGTTTGTACTAGAGTCAGAGGATTTTCCTACATTTGACGAGTGGGCTTCAGAATACATGGATACTGATCATCTGCACCCGGACCTCAAGGAGGGAGTGTTGTAGGGGCAATGGTTTGGATTAAATTATCCATAGCTAATTGGCCAAATTGTACCATCATTTATAATGTATTTCTAGAAGTTTCCCATTTATAACATAAGCTAGCATTTACTAAAGTACTATGAAAACAACTGATGCTTGAATATTTTGTGTTGATTATCCATGACTTACTGGAGGTGACCCAAAGTAATGTTTGAGAATACCCCAGCTGAAAAACTTAATGCTATTTTCGTTAACATCTAATTTAGTTGAAAAACCATTTAACATACATAATATGGTTAGTTATATAATGAGTTAATTTTAATACACCCTTAAATATAAAGTAGTTTATACCTTGTTATGATTAAAGTAGTTTAAAACATCGGCTTTGATAGTATAAAATAAAAATATTGGCCTACTTCTAGGCAATTAAATTATTTTGTTAATAAATAGTGGAATAACTTTATGGATAAACTAAACTTACTTAATTTTTAAAAATTTCATTTACAAAAATATCAAGCAACTATCGTCTCTTTAATTTTTACCACAACTTAACAATTGACTATCAATCAATAATAATTATGTAAAATCGATGATTTGCATATCACAGGCATTACAGGAAATGATTATTCCTTCTGTCCAAATTGGACAATAATTGGGAGCCTACATATGTCCATCAACTTCAAGTTTTCAGCCTACTCTAAAACATAACGAGCGAAATGTTCTAATGTTATTGTATTTACAATATATGTTTTCCACAAAAACATATTACATCTGCTTTAAATCCTTATTTTCTACGTGAATTGTCTTCCTGTTGAAATGACGATAGTGTTTCTTGGACTTAATTAATTTCAATAAATGCACAGGACCACACTAAACCATTTAAAAAAAATGTCCCTCAACATAGTCTTCAAAGTTTACATTACTCCGTAACATAAACATTATCGTTAAAACTGGGGAATCATCTTCATGATTGAATAACAAATGTATTACTTTTTTTTGGACCTTTTTGGCTACACACAAAACAGTATTGAAGTTTTTTTCAAAAGGTATACTTCAAACACTTGTGAAATTATAAGACAATTACTCTCAGCTTTTCGTGGGGCCTATAATGGCAGTGTTGGAAGCATAGACTAAGCTAGGGTCTAAATAAATTAATTTATATGTGTATTATAATAAATTGTTGCTAAATACCAAATAAAATAGTGATGATTTATTATGTATTATGATAATGCTACATCAATGTATTAAATGCAATAGTCAAAAGGTGCTTTAATGTGGTAAAACATACCAAAGTGAAGGGATTTTGAGGCGGGTATCACTGCCTTTTATGTAAATTTCGTAAAGCCCATCTGTGGTAAATTCTGATCCAAATGGCCTTGATCTGACACTTAAGCCTTGCCACCCATCACTGAGTAAAATCGTCTAAGAACAGTTGTAGTTGTGAAAGTTTTGAATTCATCTGAATGTAGTATTTTTATGGGTAGTGTACGTCTTAAATACATACACACTAATTTTGTGAAAATTTTTCTATATATAATTACATAATTATATTGTAAGATTTCTTATTTCATTATAGTATTGGTTTGAAATATAAAATTATTGTTATATATTTATTTACTTTAACAATAGACAGAGTATCTATAGAAATAACTAGTCAAGTATTTTTAAATTATTTGTTTTCAAAAATTTAAAGTGCTTCAAGGTATTACAGACAGACCAACACTGGAATGCAAGGGGTGGTTATCACCACACAGCTACAATTCGGCCACAAAGGATGATTAAGAAACCATGAAAATGTTTTAAATTGTCAGGTAAATCATCACAATCGTGTACGAAAAAAGCAACAGAACAATGATAAATCAATAACGCATAAAACTACCAAGAATCACACAGCTGTGAGCTGTGATATTTTTATTTAAAAAAAAAAAGTCATGCAGACAGCACTTCTATGATTAACTTAAGACCTGTCAGTCTTTAAAAACGTTTCAAAGCTCTAAATGAAAACGGGTGACAATGAAATACCACTTCTTTCATGACTGCATATCAAATTTGAAAGTAATAGATATTATTTTTACCAAATTGAAAGAGCACTCTGAATTTAAAATCTTATAAATTGGCCAGGTAATAAGATGGTGAGTTGGCTGGGGAAGATGTATTCACACACCAAGTAACTCCAATAACACATTTTGGTGGTTATTCTTTCTGTCACGACACATAAGAAGCAATAGAAGATCCATAGATATGTCTTATGATCCAGCCAAGCAGTGGGGCGAGAGAGCTCCACGCCGGCGGAGACGACAGGCATGGGTGCCGACATTTCCCGAGCTGCTCTCTGAGCACTTGGAGCTCCAACATGTGGCCTCAGAGACTAGACACGAAGTCATGGAGGCCTTAGAGATGCTCGGAAATATGGTATCGCGAGTGCCAGCAGAACATCTAACGGAATCCCACCTGCACACCGGGCGGCAAGACGAACAAACAACACAACGACCGTGGGTGCCAACATTTTTTGAGTGGCTCGAAGAGCACTTAGATGTTGACAATATCGACCCGCTGGAATTGCAGGACATCAAGGAGTTGCTAGCTACCCTCAGGGACCTTGCATCTTCTCAAAAGCCCACAAGACAGGTGGAAATGTGTCCGTACAATGAAGACGAGATGACGCTGGACCGGACAATGTGGATGCCTAAATATTCCCAGCAGCTCGATGAACAAGAAGATTGTGCACACATTCTATCCTCCCTCGGGCAGGAAGTTTTGGAATTCTCAGAGGTTTTTACAGACACTGGATCAGTTAATCAATCAGACTCACGACTGGAGGTGGGGTCATATGGTCAACAGGGAGCAAAGCAGCTTCCAACAGCGTCAAGACAGCAGGTGTCGGAGTTCTCAGAGGTATTTACAGACAGTGAATCAGATCATCAAACAGATCCACGGCAGGAGGCGGGATCACATGGATTGCAGGAACCAGAGCGTGTTCAAGTAGCTTCGGTGCCTACTTTTTCCGAATGGATCGAAAGTCACCTAGACCTTGATCGAATCGATCCCGCAATCAGGCAAGATGTCAAGGAGTCTTTGGATATGCTTGGATATATTGTTTCCCATGTTCCCGAAGGATCGCGAGTGACAACTGCCCCAAGGGCCAGAAGGGAAGTCGGTCAAGATCGTCCAGTCTGGGTCCCAACATTTCAAGAGTGGCTACAAGAACACGTAGATGTTGATCATGTCGATCCATTAGTGATGCAGGACATCATGAAGTTGCTAGCTGTTGTCAGAGACCCCGCTGCTCCTCATTCGACCCCGCCTCATTTGGAGATGGAACCGTGTGACAGAGAGGAAATGGAATTCGAGCAAAGTTTGCAGAGGCTGCCTAGATATCCTGAGTGGGTATCAGAATTCTTAGAGTCTACTAACGTACACCCAATCCTCAAGCAGGGAGTGGTAGAGTTGATAAGGAGAAGAAGACCAGCAAGTTGGATATCTCGGTACTTAGAGTTGGTTGATCTTGTCGAGTAGAATGTGACTTAGGACCTGTTTCAAGAGGTGAACATTTGTATGAAAAAACATTATAGTTTATTGTCAGCTATTGTAATGAACTGCTTGAAAGGAAGAGGATATACATATCAGAGTAAGTTCTCAGGAGACTGGCGATTTGTAGAGTATTCCTTGCTAGACACTTAACTGTTATTGGGTGGCCAGAAATTTAATTTAATTCCTTTGGAACTACTTATGCTATTTCTTACTATAGAAACATATACAATGAGTCATCAACGATCAGTATATTTGAGGTAGCTTTAACATAATGTTAAAACCTTTTTGTATAGAAATAAGATAAAATAAAAATAGGACTTTAAATGAGAAATTATCTTTCGAGTCAAATGTTGCAATAAAGATCAACTGTGTTTGATGGTAAAAGTAAAACATTTTCCAATGGACAATGGCTGAGGAATTTTTCTAAAGAGTCGTGGCCATGGTTCTTCTTTGTCAGGTTGTTGATGCAACCGCCTCTTGGATGTAGCACGGTCGGGACGAGTTGATGGACGACGGCCCTCAGTTCCTCTTCTTTGGCGCTTCCATTGTCGGGAGCAATAGCCTGCTCGCTGACAGGCTATGCTCACACAGTTACAAAAAAAATAGACTGGTGTCATGATTCATGTCAATGTATGACTTTCCGCATTTCAGTTTTACTGGTTTGGTTCACTTTCTTACATAATGAGGATTACAAATTTACTGTGGGAAAGTGTGATATATTTTTATGCTTCAATACTCTTAGTACATCTGCGCAGTATTACGTTAGACGTCACCAGCTTCGATCAGCTAGAGAAGCGCTTCCCATGCTTGACCGCAGCGGTGAGAAGCAGTAACTGTTGTAGACGGTCCACGGTTCGCCATGGTCATTTCAAAATTATTTCTTCAACCAGAATCAATTACAGAATTTTGGCAATCCATCAAGTTGAAATTAGAGTGGTTGTGTCCAGGTGGGACACGCGATGTTCAGTAACACGTCTGTCACATTCTCGTCGGTTGAGCCCATAGCGGCACGACACCAGTAGGACCACTCAGCCACCGTCGGCCCTGGTAAGGTACTGGACGTCGCATTGGGGATGACCTGGGGTTCGAAACCCCTTTTCCAGCCATTCCGATCATTTCTTTCCAAAGCCGGGATCCACGCCACTATCGTCCGCTGTTATGTCGAGAGGCCAGCACAGTCTTAAAGGCGACGGGATTGTTGTGGGATCCGAACAACTAAGTTGCTGACTCTATGCTCAGAGTTTATAGTCATGCGGGCGTGATGGGATCTGACCCACGACCCTCGCCGTCGGGCGGAAGGAGCGCTGTAGCACCGGGTCTGTCGGGGAGCATGACGGGGAGGGGGGGAGGTCACCTCCGCGGTCCTCTGGTCGCGTGAGCGACGGAAGGAGGGCCTCTCGCGCCGCGGGACGCCGGAGACGCCACAGGGACGTCGCCGCGGCGCCATTGTCTCCTCCTGGTCGCCGTCGACGAAGAACAAAGAGGCGAGGAGAGTGGCCCAGTGCCCGGACTCGCCCGGCGTGGAGGACACGACGTCTGTTTCTTCCTCCCCGCCGACTGCCGTACCATTCAAGTGTCAACGCACAGTTGCCGCGGGGAAGCAGCAACCAAAAAAACACGCCATTTGGTTTCAACAGATCTAAGGATACGATGTAGCTTGGCTTCTGGGTTTTTTGCCGTGTCCTTGGCAAATAATTCCACCAGTACACGGCTACAACCCAGAAGCCAAGCTACATACTTCAGACACTGGCCGTGAAAGCCTGCGAACATTACTAAGGATATGATATTTTCTTTTAAATTTTTTTCTTGCAATTTGGGAAGATTGATTTCAATCATTATTTTGGACACACTCCATTGTTAGTTTGCACTCTGAGGAAAACACGAGAAACCGACAAAGAATGATGAATACACAAACACACAGATTACAAGCCAAAAACCCCCAATGTCTTCTTCGAAATGTATTGATAGCATAGATTATTCCGTGGAAGGGGTTAATCAGAACAATATCACAGCACAGATGAACACATTGGGCTGACAACGACGAGACAGTTGCAACAAGAACAGTAAATAAAGACAAACAACAACGCTGGACAACACTGCGACAGACAGACAGAGGAACACAACGATGATGCTAAACAGTACAACCACGCACGTGTGAACCCAGTTTAATTTCGTCGAGTGTCGTAGGCCCAAGATAATGGTTTAAAATTACTTTTTTTCTCATTTAATTTTCAATTATTGGCGTCGATAAAACATAATACATATATAGTTTTGTATAATTCCTGAATTAATAGTGGCTGGTTACTACAAATAGTTTCCTCTGTCAGATAATCATGGAGACGGCAAGCTGAGGCGTAGCTGAAGTCACTTTTTAACCTCGTCATCGCTGCATTGTCCCGTCCAAAACATTGCGGAAATGGGGCTCGATAATGTCTGATGACGGTTAGTAAGTATGAATAAAAATCTCATTCGTTAAAAACAATAACTTCCATTTAAAAAAAATAGGCATTTGAAACTGTTTCCACATTGCAAACACTACACTACAGTCAATGTTTTGGGCGTCTAAGTAATGTGGTGCAACAATGAATTGAAGGTATAAACCGGCTTCACACACTTACCATGTAACCATGCAGACGTGGCCACCCTCTGGAGATAACGACGTTAAGTATTGAATTCATCGTTTGGAATTACTATTACTGTAATATACAATGTTTCGCGATCTTTGCAATCCTCTAAATGAATGATTTCTGCCAGAACGAAAGAAAATGTATAATATCAATGTTTAAAAATCCTTATGGTATAAAAACTGTAGATTTAAATAACGTTTTTTGTTCTTATCTGTTAATGACGTTCATGACCAGTCATGGTATCATGGTTTTAATCATAAAAACACATAAACTATATACGAAATCTGCAACAAAAAAATTTAGAACTAAATTTTTTTTTTTGGTATATCTATAGGCCTACTAGTTCTCCCTCACAAAAAAGCAATGTTGTTTTCTAGCGCTCCTGGTAGCAAGTACTGAAAATAAAGAGGGCTTCCTCCAGCAGACGAAAACAAAATGGTGACTATGATGTCATAATCCAAGGTGGCGGCCTACTGCAGACGAAAACCAGATGGTGGTCATGACGTCATACAAGCTGCCGTAATATATTCATTGGTATTAGTGGTGAGCGGTCACTCTAAAGGTGGCATCCGTGGAGGAAAGATCTGTCGCCTTTTTTTTTGTCCTCACTTGGTTTGAACCGAGAACGCAGAGCTCCAAGACGTGAGTGCGGTTTTAATTAAAATTTAATTAAAATTTTATTTAAATAATTATTTATTAAATTAAACATTTTAGATTTTTTTAGGATAATAATTACAGATTTTGAAGACGGCGGCCGTAACGAAAATTTCAACGATGACGTCAAATTCAAAATGGCGGCGATGACATCCTAATGGACGAGTTCAAATGTCCTCAAACGTTAACTGGAGGCTTGTAGATGAGGAATTTATCCTCTTTGAGGATTTTTAGTATTTTTTAAAAGCAAAAATATTTTCTAGTTTTTTCATATTCCCAATTTTTTTAATATTTTATGGTTATTTTTCCTTCTAAAGTAGAATTTTAGAATCTTTTCTTTTTTTAGATTTTTGGGGGAATTTTTTTCCTGAAAACTGGAAATTTCTGCTAATTTTGGCGAATTTTGGCGAAATGTTGGCAAATCTTGAAGGTCAAGGCCATACAAGATGACCAACCATGACGTCACAATCCACGATGGCAATTGACACCACCGCCACCACACTTCAAGTTTAATCCTAGGAAGCCCTATTATATACTGCTCGAAAATAACGTACGAAACAATTTTATATTTAAAAAGAAAATTATATTTCTTTAAATTAAAAAAAATCACTTAACATTTATTTTATTGTCATTAATATTATGGGGTATTTAATTTATACATTTAAAAAAAAATTAACACACACAATTAATATAAGTTTAACATTTTCAGCCAGCACTGTGATGAATTGTTTAATTTCAAAATTGAAATTAAAATTGTAAAAGTTCGAGATAGATCAGACCAAAAATCAACTTTGATAGTGTGCCATGATTTAAAAACATTTGATGGAGAAAATTGTAAGTAATTTTGCCTCCAATATTGTCAGTTACATTGAGAGACAAATATTTGACAGAGTGACAGGGCCGTCCATCGTGCACGTGGCTGTATTACCGCACGTTCTCGCCATCGCCGTGCGGGTTGGCAGCACTGATGTTGTTTCCGCGGACGGCCGCCGGATGCTGGCGGCGCTAGAAAGCGACGCGGCCACCCGGGCGTGGCATAACGCGTCGCGCCGATCGCCACAATGGCGCTCCGTTCCAGACGTCTAGCTGGGCCGTTGTCCCCCCCCCCCCCCGCCCTCAATCACGTGACAGACAGGCGTCCTGCCAGGAGCCGGCGGGGGGCAACAGACTCTGGCTCACTTCACCCTCTATTCACGTAAATATCTGCAGTAAGTTATGCGCGTCGTTTTTCTGGCGATACTAAGAAAGACGTTTCCTGATATATATATATATATATATATATATATATATATATATACATACACACAAATACGCACACACACATACACACACACATATATATATATTGCCGAACTACACAGAACGAAGAAAATATCTCCCCGTGTGCTCGACTGAACACACACTGTGCACACGACACAGTTGGAAGTGCAGACAAGCTCTGTGTACCTATATGCACGTGTGCGGGTTGGGACTGGGAGCGCAGGACGACAACATTTTTGTAGACAAAAAAAACCCCCTGTGAAATAAAGAGAAAATATAAACATAAAAAAATGTACAGTATCTACTAATAAATACTTACATTTTACTCATTATCATGTTTTCAATGCAGATCTTTATTGCTCAGTTTCTAGTGAGTTTGCGCCGCATTGTTTAAAGGTTTTTTTTTTTAAATATCGTAATTTAACAATGCAACTCTACTGACGTTATGTTTTACTTTAATCTTTTGTGTTTACATTGAACCTTGAACACTATATTATTGCTATAAATACATACGAGTGTATAAGAGGTACACAGTGTTTTATAACATGAATTTGTTACGCGCTATCGTTTGGCGCGTCCAGTCACGTCTTGCCCAGGGGTTACCTGCCTTCCCACGAAATGAAGCTGAAGATTGGCGTCCCTGTTTTGCTAATGCTTAGCCTTGATGCACCGAGATTGTGCAATCAATGGTCTTTAAAATAAAAATTTCCCGTTTTTCAAGGATATGTTCTGCAGACTTAATGACTTATGATTAGAGACCTGAAAAATTCGCGGGTTCATTTCGTGTTATCCTAAAATTCAAATAATTATACCTCAGTGCTGCTTCTGCCATTGGTACACTGTAAATCTCGAGAACTGAGGGCCAATTAGAGACCCTCACACATTGAAGTGTCGAATCACAGGCCACCCAGTCGAGATGAACAGTTGGCATTTGCCGGAGTGTGTAGAGGATAATGGAGTCTATCCTGGAGGTCATTTAACCCGCGAATTTTTCTGGTCTCTACTTATGATGTGTTTAGTTAGCCCTGATGACGCCAGGTACTTCAGTTAGTTTGTAAATAAACATGGATACATTTTTTTAAAACTTTATTTGCCCAGTTCGAGCCCGTTGCCAAAATAAACATAAATACAAATTATGCAAATATTCCCTTTCCCCGCCAGTTCTCGCTTTCTCGTTGTTTCTAGGAGAAACTCTACACGCGTAGATAATGCGGTGACGACTCGCACAACACGCAATGCCGGCAAGTGCTTCGTGCTAGACCTCAACTGTGTGGTTTTTTTTTTTCATGCGGCCATCTTTAATCGTGGGTGCTCTTCCCACAAGCAACCCCCCCCCCCCCCCCACCCGGGCCCGACCGCGGCACAACTTTTACTCCCGAGTCCGCACGAACGCGAGTATCGGAACTCATCACTATGCGCCGCTTGTGCAGTTTGCTTTCCGCGTCGTGCAGGGACTTTCTACGCTGTCTCCGGGGCGAACGACCAGCTCCAGTGTAGGTGCCACGGGTAAAGGAACCTTCACCATGCGGTAGCTACCAGCATGGAGGTACTTGACAGCCATATCAATTACCGAGTTCATATAAGAACTTTTACGGTTATAATTATAGACCGGAAAAATTCGCGGATTCATTTCGCGATATGCTAGAATGCAAATAATTGTATTTTTATGCAACTTCTGCCATTGGTTCGCTGTTAACCTGGAGGACTGTGGGCCAATTACAGACCCTCAGTCAAAGCAGTATCGAATCACGAGTCTCCCAATTGAGGCGCCTCACGAGTCAGCAGACAATGAACAGGCGGCGTTTGCCCGAGTGTGCACAGGATCGTGGAGTCTAGCCTGGAGGTCATTGAACCCGCGAATTTTTCTAGTCCCTAGTTATAATAGTCTGTAATAATTAATTTAAACGTTAGTTACTTGCTGAAGTGTTATTAACAACTTTGAGTAAAATGGAAACTAAGGGAATAATAGAATATAGAAAATAGGAATAGACTGAAATAAGGTTTTTATGCATTAAAATTGTTTTAACTATTTATATTGCAAAAGTTTTTTCGTTAAGGTAGAGATCACAGAACAAGGGAATTTCAAAAGTATAATAACAATAACATTGAAGTCATTTTCAAAAATGAATTGATAATTTAACGCCAGTTACTTCGCTGGGTAACCAGTCAATACTAACTTCATAAATTCCACTAAATTATTTAAAAACGCTTTAATGAGGCTCAAAATGATAATGTTGTAAAATTATCATGGCTTTAAAGCTGTTTGAACTAAGATGGAGTCTCTTGATTTCTATTCCCCCCTCCCTTAACAATACACACTCCGTGATAAAAATATTTACTACTCTTGCTATGTTTGATCTACCTTCTTCACAAGGCACAACCTCAACACCCGGCTGGTTCCACAAATAACAATCTCCAAAAAAATGCACAATGTTTCTTTCCGAATCTATCCAAAGTGGGCATTTCGTGAAATCAAAATCAACCTTCGCTATCATGATTTAGTAAAATAAATATTTATTTCAGAATATCCATTAGAGTATATAAACTCCAAATAATATAATACAGCTACAAACATAAAATTACAATTGATGACCGGAAAGGCAACTATAATTTAAAATTATAAAATAATTACAAAATAATGTTATTTATAAAAATATACCAGTATTTATAATTCATTAGAGATTGCTATAAGAATTTTAACCTAAACTTTCGGCAGTTAAAAATTAATAAACTACGAGTTCGCATTAGTAAAACTTTCCAATAAAAATGACCTACGAAATTTTGAGAGTGCACGAACCAACTAGAAAAAACGCATTTTAAAACAATTTAAACTTTTTTCCTCCAAAAAATTTCGTTCCACAACCGAATCATTTTATGTCGTGAGCTAAGAAAGAATAATATACACAATCGCAAAATTTAGATGTAAAAAACATGGTAACCATATTTTCAAAGGTATTTAAGTAGTCGTGAATAGGTTCTAAAATTAATTCACTGAATTCATCATTTAAAAACAGGAAGGTTTAATGGCAAAAAAAAAAATGGGACTCATAAAATTTTTCCATTTAAAATTCTTACAAAATGAGTGAAAGACGGTTAAAAAAAATTTTAAAAAGGGCATTAAACAACTAACGTAATCATTTGGGACACTGGGCCTGGCCACATCTATAACGAGTGTTCCTTTAAATATATTAAACAAACTTCTAGCACTAATCTTTATACAGCTGCGGCTGATTTACTTGCCAATTGCTAACCATAAATCCACTTCATGGACTGATGGTTAGGGACACCTGTATTTCGCGAATACATTTCGTGTCAAGGTATTTCACAAAATACTGTAACTTTTCTCCTGTGGTTATTGGCTGAGGTCGGTGAGAGGTGTCGTTCCGCTCTTGACGGGGCCAATGAGAATGTGGTCACCGTACTGCTGCACCCTCACAATTTGCCATGACTCTTAGAAAAAGCTACAGTATTTTGTGAAATACCTTGACACGAAATGTATTCGCGAAATACAGGTGTCCCTACACTGATAGTCCATGTAGAGGCGACAATCTTTATGATTCTTTGATGATTTTTTTAACGGGGGTGGGGGGCGAAATGCTTTCAGGTCGACCTTGTTGGAATCCTCCCCGCTAACGTGGAACTCACATTAACACATAAATTTATAATTTTTTCAAATGCGTTCTTCCAGTACATTCTATTGGATGTTAAAATTAAAATCTCGATATTTGTTATTGTTGGCTATAGTTTTATAATTGATACAAGGTTCATTCTTATACCGTAAGTACTCGATTACTCCTCATTTATGACTATATACGAATGTGTTATCTGTATATCTCAGGGTTAATGCTTTGTTTATCAAATAAAGTTCATTATTAGATTGATGTATTTTTATAGTTAAATATTCTTACTCTGTGTATCAGCAAGAGACTTCAAATAATTTCACAAAATTTTATAAAAAAAAATAATCTAAAAAATATCTGCAATGAGCAATGTTTTAATGTTTAAAAAAATATATGTAGGCCTATGTATAAAGTGTTTTAATATTGTGTCAATTAGGAAGACATTTGGAGAAAGAGAAGATATATATGTATAATGTGTGAACTACATTCACATTGATCGACCAACTATAAAGCTGAAGTAGTATTTATGATATTATATTTTTAATATGTTTAATATGCTGTTACGTATTTTATTTAATAGTTGTTCATTATCTAGCTGTAATTCTTCACTCAAAATATCAACTTTGTATTAGCATGTAAACTTAGTCCAGATCAGCATTGCTAAACTATTAGTGGAGGCACTCGGTAGTTAGAGAACAGTTAGTACATCAACGATGTCAAATTATTCACTATAACGCCTTTCCAAACATGCATCGACGTGATGAATTGATTTGATTGATCTCCTATCCCAAAAACGCCCTCTGCTTGGAAGATAACAGGCAGCGGACTGGTTAGCTCACGAGGTAGAAAGGCAGGCAGTGTTTCTATCTGTGTTCCAGGAAAGACGGCGAAACTCCCGCTAAACATCACAAACCTCCATATTCCTGAGTAACGGATGGCCAAAAAAAAAAAAAAAAAAAAAAAAAAAAAAAAAAAAAAAAAAAAAGTAAGTGGACGCATTTATATGTGGCCTTTCATTTAGTGTTATTAATTACTGTAGATTAACTTCTCTTGCTAATTGCCCGGGTTGATTACCGTTAAGAGAGAATGGGTTAGGGTAGGCGACTTAACAAATTACTTGAATATAAACCACAAGTTAATATTCAGTTTGGACGGATGAGATACTTCCGTGGCTACACTAATTATGTTTTTTTTTTTTTTTTTTTTTTTTTTTTTTGCTTTTACTGAGCGTGAATCCTGCTACGGTCGGTTTGGTGAGGGGGTGTGTGGGAAGGGAGCTCAGCGGATCAATGCTAACCCAGCTGTTACCAGTAAACGCCTACGTTTCATTTATATTTATACTAGCTGTATAAACACACCGCAATATAAGGAACAGAGAAGATATATAGGTAACGGCCTCGTAAGAACCTTTGGCAGCTGATTTTCGAAAAAAAAAAAAAAAAAAAAATGTTTTACTTAGTGGTTTTCTATGTAACAAAATAAATAAAAAAACTAATTTCAAGTCTGTAGGTATTATAGTTCCGGATAACTCGTGATGAATGAGTCAGTGAGGCAGTGAGTGGTATTTGGCTTATGGATTGCCTAATTTTTTTATTTTTCAGTAAGACATCAGACCACCAAGGCGTGGTCATTGGTACACTACTACATGGATGCCGCTTGAAGCCATGTTATCAGCTAAATATATCTAGGTGCACAGTTTTCTTGAGGTGTCATAAGCCCTCTTTCTCTGAATCCACCATTACTGGATTCACAAAGAGAAACAAGTGTGGTCTCAGGTACCAAATTTCTCTACCTATAACACATTTCAACATGGGAACAGTTACTGAGGTGTTGTTGGTACCATAATACTATCCCTGCATCTCATAGAACAACTATGCGCTTTGGTTTATCAAATGGTATGTACACTTACTATACTGTTGATGGTACTGACTTTTAAGACTATCAAAGTAGGTACTGCAGATTCCTCTCAGTGTTGGCTATATCGCTTCCTTTTCTTGTTTCTTCGTGTGGTTGTTCTTTCGACAGGCGACTCTATGAACGGTTAGTTAAAAACAACACGTGGTTTCGTGCTTTCAGTACATGCTAGGACTGACATAAAAAAATTGCGTTTAAGTTAACAAAAAAAAAACATTAAATAAGGACTTTTTTTAGTAGTGGAGAGAATAAACCTTTACAAACAATAAAATAAGGTTATACTATGAATTTATTTAAAAAAATGAAAAAAAAACACGAAATGAAAGAATCCAAATAATTTGGGATACCTCCCTCTCTTAAGGCGTCCTGTCTCCTTCACTCAGCACAACAAGCGCCAGTGGCGCCATGACCTTGGCTGCGGGCAGCTCTCGTACTTGGAAGAATGGCTTCTGGCAGAACGCCCGACGCCTTGTAACAACATTTTTTTTCCTGCATACTGCAAGGTCATCGTCACGTGCAATGCACTCGTGCAGAGGTTACGCCCCCCCCCCCCCCCTTGTAACCTTTCCGTGATTTTTATAAAACGACACTAAATAAATGTTAATCTGGATTTACTCTTCTCGTCGCCTCAACAAGGCGTTAATTTCCTTTTATTTTCTCCGCGGAGACCCGCGTGTGTCGTGTAGTTCGAAACAGCTACACACCTCGAATGTTAGCGAAACCGATGCACGGCTGTTATTTATAGATTTTTTTTTTCACGGCTACGACACTTAAGACGTTGCACACTTAAGCAAAGTAAACCCGTAAATTACAAACTGTACTTGTACAAGTCTCACCGCAAACGATGGCGAGAAACCTTTCAAAAAAAATTTAATATCTTCTGCAGTCCATTTGAAACGATTTGAAAGAAAAGAAAGAAAGAAAGAAAAAAAGTTTTTGAAACATTGCGCACACGAAGCTGTGAATATAAAACAACCTGATCAAGGTTGAGCATAGGTGGACATAGCAAAGCAGAGCTGGGAGCAAGTAACGGGAAACATTTTCAAGTTTCAATTTGGAAATTTTTCGAAGTTTTTACTGGATTATGCTGAACTTGGTTTTTGTTTTGTTTGGATGTAACCTAAGATAAAAAAAAATATATCAAAACTATTGTTTGTGTTTTTTTTTAATTTTTCTAAGTTTTTTTTTTTTTGAAAAATCTTAAAAATCAAGACAAAATTTTTTCGGATAAACTAAAGTTTGTCGGAATCTCTCTTACCTGCTTTCTTCAACGTTTGTGTTATTAAAAACTATTGCAGTTGTTTCGAAAAAAAAAACTTTAATATTTGAGCTAAAGACGTGCTCTTCATCTAAATTGCGACTAATGTGTAATTTCCGAGTGTCTGTATGAGACACCAGCGAGCGAGTGTCTTCAGCGGTGTAGTGGTAACACGCGCGCTTCCTACCCCGATGTTCGGGGTTCAGACTGGTTCGAGGCCGTGTTTGTGAATGAGGGCACGGCATCGCATGTAGGTCCGGAAGTAATGTTACGTATTATTTCACAACAATAACGTACACGCAGAGATAATGCCTGGATTCAAATACAGGAATCATAACTGCGACATATGTCGACTTTTTGGAATGTGCACATGATTTTAATTCCTTCTGTTGTTACATATAGTACCGTATTTTACCACCAAATTAATTCTTTAGTAACCAAAACTAAATATTATTGACATTAAAATTATCATAAAAAAATTTGTCTTGGAACAAATTGTTATTAAGTCAATATGTGACAGGCCTGAAAGATGTCAACGTATTTTCTCACTCCTTAAGTGTCTTTCATTGGTGAGTACAAAAATATTAGTTTGGCCAATGCACACCAAAATCTAACACAACTTAATAACGTGCGCAGGAGCTTCAAAACTTTTTTTAAATAGCAACCAGTCATACGTTGATTTTTTTAGCCAGTGACTTTAACCTTTAACTGAACTCCTCAAATTTTGTTTCCTAAAATTAAAAAAAAAATATTTACTTTATGCGCACAAGAACTTAGTGATATATAAAGTAATTTAAAAAGAGATGATTTCATGTCAAAAAATCAACAGGATTTGTTGGAGTTTAGGGAACAGTGTAAACACTGAGTTATACATATTTAAACTTAAAAAAAAATGAAGATGAGTTTG
The DNA here is from genome assembly GCF_032445375.1 of Bacillus rossius redtenbacheri. Taxonomy (NCBI): domain Eukaryota; kingdom Metazoa; phylum Arthropoda; class Insecta; order Phasmatodea; family Bacillidae; genus Bacillus; species Bacillus rossius. The sequence goes on from NC_086334.1 coordinate 8,405,879, forward strand.
AATCTAGCTTGAGCTTGAGCTTGAATCTCAAACGTGGCCTCTCTATTCTAATTACGAGAGTACTGACAAGAACACAAGAGAAACATGCTTACCAGTCAAAGTAATAGAATATCCAGAGTCAGCCCGCCGCCGGAGAAAGTGTCTCACCATTAGACAGCAAGGAACACTCCGTATGCAAAAAGCCCGCCTCTAATTACCTCCACCAGGAAGCACTCCCGTCATCTTCGCCGGCTGTAATTAAGCCCGGGGGACACAATGCGAAGACGCCAGACTGACTTCCCACCTCCGGCGCTCCGGGCGCTGATCTGAGCGTCGCAGGCCGTCGTCGCTTGTGCCGTTGTTCTCCGGAAACCAGGCTGTTGTCGAGCTGTCCCTGGCGGGGACGTACCACAACGCCGAACGTACAATAACGCCGAAAACCATAACGCCTAATGCCAAATTGACTACAACGCCGACAGCTAGAAACTGCTGTGTACCATAACGCCGAAATACATTAACGCAGAAAAATGTCATTGCGGGACTGCCGCTAAGGTTAGGTTAGGTAAGGTTAGCACACAAATTCATTCAGTTGTTTTTCATTTTGCTCCTGTGCCACCCCCCCCCCTCCCCGCAACAAAATTTTTCGGCGTTAATGTATTTCGGCGTTGTGGTAACGACCCGTCCCTGGCGACCCCCCCGACTCAGGCCCTGCCGTCCGTAGCGACGCAGCCAGGGGGTAAGTCCGGACCCACCTTTCCAAGACTTAAAAAAAAAAATCAGTAAGAGAATTACTGCAACTTTACCACACAAGATTACAGAGAGATCATTTTGGAAGGACTTTTGTAATCCGAAGTGGGCTGCGATAACGTATTTCCTCCCCGTGACAGCCCAACATGCCTCATTCACGAAAGCTCCCAGGAATTTTGTTCCCACTTTGTCATACAAACTTTACATGCGTGTTTTTATGTATTTTATAATATTAATATTTAATTGTATTACTTGTTTTAACTAAATTTTCAAATATTATCTTAAAAAACAATCATTAAAAATTATTAAATAAAAAACTAAAATATAAAATGCTCAGTTGCTTTTTCCAGGTAAAAATATTACTTATATTTTTAAGTGTAAGCGTTGGAGTTATATTTAGTGTGATAATCAATTTTCTTTAAAACTTCAAGTACGAAGAACCCTTACTCACGAAAGATGATATAATGGCTATACTGTACCCCCTCCTTCACAATATCCTGGCTACGGCACTGTTTTGCTCCGGCGTGAATCAGTTTGGAGCAGTTATTAAGAGGACAGGAGAGGTCGCATCGTGCATGAATATATATATATATATATATATATATAAGAAATGTTAAAAAAATGTAAGAATCCAAATAATTTGGGATACCTCCCTCTCTTAAGGCGCCCTGTCTCCTTCACTCAGCACAACAATATATATAATATATATATTAGAACATATGAACGACTCTACAGAGAATTCGATGGGGTTGGTTTTGACGGCCAGATATTTTCATTACGGACACCCGAATGTACAGAAATATGTAATAAATGCAGTGTAAATAAAAAATAAAAAATTGCAAACTTTTTTTCTCCATAAAATTAAGATTTTTAATCCTAAAGATAAACATGAAAAAGCATTTGCTGTAAATGTGTTACAATCACATAAGAAAAACTTGTAAAACAACCAAATCTTAGAACTAAATATGTTTCCCAGAATTTCTTTTACAATTACATTATATATTTTTTAAATGCTTAAAATTGAAATGTATTTCGTTTCTTAGATTTGGTTGCTATATAGGCAATTTAGATGAGATTTAAATAATTTTACAGCCATGTTTTTTTTCAGTCTTAGGCTGTAGGCCTATATGTGTCAGTGAGGTAGGATGATAAGTGCGACGCTCGCTGGCGTTTATAGCGTGGTTCCGACTCTAAGCACTACGCTGTGAACTGGCGCGCAGTCTTCTCGTCGTGCATGGGGCAACTTTGAGATCCGAGCAATATCCGTAGCATTATATGACGGGAAAACGAAGATGTGAAGTTGTAAGCAAGTCCCTCGAGTGCTTCCCTGCCAGAAAATGATTCCAAAAACACGCGTTTTAGCCATTATCATTAGAGACCGGAAAAATTCGCGGATTCATTTCGTGATAGGCTGAAATTCAAACATGTGGACAATTCTGCTGGTTCTGCCATTGGCTCGCAGTTTAACTGGAGCTCTCTGGGCCAATGAGAGACTATCGACCAATGAAGCGTCGAATCACAAGCTACCCAGAGGAGACGCCTCACAATTTAGTACCCAAAGAAAACACGCGTGTTTACTTGAGAAATTCAGAAGATAATAGAGGCTATCTTAGAGGTCATTGAATCCGCGAATTATCCCTAATTATCATGCTTCTAAAAATACAGTTGAAAAACGAAACAAGGGAGCAGAACTTCTCATCGGCCCTCGGCCTCGACGCTTTTCGTGAACTAAAACCGCTCGGACATCTCGAGCAGTGGTCTGTTTTGAAGCTCTGCGCACCGCGCGAGAGTGCCCGGGTGTAGGCGGGCCCTTCAACAGCTCGGTGCTCGTGAGAACCCGAACATATTTCTCTGAGAAGTGCCGCAGCCACCTCCGTGAGTGGAGGAGGCCTTGGCGGCTCCGGGGAGACGGGCCGAGGTCACCTGGGTCCAAGGTCACGGGGTCACGGGGTCGCGAGGTTCCTCGCACCCAGGGGGAGCGGGGGAGGCTAGTGGTCAGCTTCTCCGGAGAAGACGCGGTCAGACACACCAGGCCCTGCACCCAACAGCTCTGCGCCAACAACCAGGTCCCGTGTCCAGGGAGGGGGGGGGGGGGGTTACCCCTGCCTCCCAGGATCATAAAAAAAACAAGCGAAGACTGAATAAGAAATTCATAGCAAATTAGTTACTTATAGATATTTTTAAAGATTATTGTAACATTTAGATAGCTACGATAATGTATATCGTCCCCATCATAGCACGACATGCCTCATACTCCAAGTAGTCTATATTTAGTTCTGGTTTGCACTTAAGTTACAAACTTGACACGAATGTTTATTTAATGTTTTTAGCAACATAAGAAAGTGTATGCGTATTTAATGACATGTTTTTAGAGAAATCATCAAATAACTGACTTAGGAATAATATATTAAAAATATTTTGATAAAAACCAAATTATGAAATGTTCTGAACTTTCGTAGAAACTACGCCGTTTTTCAACTTCCTAGTTGATGTTTCGTTTTAAACAAAGATGGACAAAAAAAGTGTTTTTACTGTAAGACGTAACTGGTTTTTGAATGTTTCGTTATAATACCAAGAATATTATTTTGGATTTATATTCATAGTAAGTTACATCAGTTTATGTTAATTTGCGAAAATAGGCGTAAATTAACGAACACCCCTCGTAACCAGCGTTCTTCGTAATTTGAAGGTGAACATTTTTAACAGTGCAGATTTCTCAGTGTCACAACCAAATTAAGCAATCTCCTACAAAATAGTTTGCTTGTGGTTTAACAAATGGCATAGATTATTTATTTTAAACTCAGCATAAAACTTCTTACAACAGATTTCTGACAAATGGTTTGTAAAAGCCATTTCATATATGTATTTTTATGATTCTAATTCTTGAGGAAATTTGTACTGACTTTGATAAACGTTAACTTGTATCGGTGATTTATTGACTATAAATGAATGTTAGAGGTAGAAGGTGTTTCTGATTTTCGAAAATAAAAACAACTTAATTAAAAAACCCAATCTGTCACACTTTGTTTTAATATGCAAGCATGGGTCATATTCATATATCAATTTTATCGAATCCGAATATATGTTTCGAATCCCAAAGAGTACCTCGAATATGCCCCTCGGATTCGAATCTAGGTGTCAAAGGTTAAAAATAAAATTATATATAATAAATAAAAAAATTAACTTTTGTGTTGAAACATTCTTCTATGTAAATAGTTGTTTCACAATGTAAGCTTCCATAATAAATACCAATTGTAATATTATTCATATAATTTCTTGAGGAATGGTAACAGGACAGGTATGGAGAAAAGATATAGGCCTACCTAGTAAACCTCAGAGGTTATGTGTTAATATTTTTTAGTTTACTTTAATATTTTTCTTTAAATTGTTTCCACCGATTATCGAATCCTTCGAATATTAAAGATTTTATGGGTTTTGAGGATTTTTGCAAAAATATCAGATCTACACCTGGATACCTTCTCACTCTAAGGTTGTAGCGTTCGAGTTCGTGGTCAACTTGCGAGGCATATCAGGTTAGTGCGACTGGGGAAAACCTCAAGGCTAGCTCAAACTCGCCATGTTTGTTATGTAACCTTCTTGTTATTATACTTTAAGTAATGTTCCTTTAAATGTCACGATAGGTTTCACTTTTACTGGTTTTTAGTCGCAATTTTGCCACATTATTATTACTAACAAACTAGGAGGTTGTAAGGCGCCTAAGGCACCCGATAAAAATGATGACTATAACAAACACTTTAACTTAATATGCACGAAACGTTTATTAAATAATACATAACAAAACAATATTTGTGACTAAAATTAAACTGTCAATAATACTTCAAGAAAATATCTACCGATAAACGGTTGAACACACAACATCGGTATACAACCACTCACTGACTGATACACACTTAATTCAAATATATTATGTACAAAAGCAAGATAAAATATATGTTGGTTTGAGCTTTATATATGACATGGTGGAATGATAATGCTACAGTTACTAAAAAACTAAAACAATATTTTTGCAAAACTCCGTTCCCCCGGAGAAACCCCCGGAATGGCCACCGCATGGGGAGCCCAAGAAAAGAAACGGGCTCCCCATTTGGAAGCCACCTGGAAGGTTTTTTTCTGTTCCACCCACCGTTTCTTTGGTAGCCTGACTTGTTACAAGGGATTGTATTCCTACCAGAGAAAATGCCACCATTTTGTCTGGGCAATCCGCCTTGGAGGAGCCGGGGCGCGAACCCGGGTCCTACAAGTCACAAGGCAGGCGCTCTACCCCAGAACCAGAGTGGTAGAGCGGATATGTGCAGTCTTCTTAACACTGACATGATGTTATTCCACGAGTTTACTGTAGTTTCGTGTGTCATAAACACGTGCAGTAACATCTAACCTTGTTAACGAACAAATTTATGTGTTCTTATGTTGTTCGTTCAGCATGAATTATGTAATTTCATAATAGTGAAATATAATTTGTATAACTAGTCTGGCAATTTGTTAGTTGATTTCCTGCAAATAAACTTACAGTCCCGCTGCACTATGATTATACAAAAATATAGACTAGTAAAAAAATACGTAAGAGCTTGCACTGTCGATGGTAAAGTTATTTTTAAATAAATGTTAAATATTAAACGAATGTGTTTAGTTCAAATATGTGTGCGCTTACAAGCATGAATTTATTGTATAAACATTTTATTTATTTGGTTCTAAAGCCACAGAAAAGTTAACGTTTTTATATCACTTTTGGCTTTCTTTTGTTTTACCGTGCTTAATATGCGCAGTTAATACTGGAAAGCTATTCAAACAACTGTATGCAAATAGGCGTTTTCAAAATATTAAATTAAGTACAACTAAATCTATGAAAGTATTGGAGATGCCAAATAAAATATACATTTTCATACTGACATCGCCAGAATTTCAGTTTATGAAGACTAAGAATTTAGATGACACTAGTTTTGTGAGCTTTGCTTACTTATTTAGAAATATCCACATCATTTGAATACAACTATATTTTATTGGAACAGAAAGTTTTTTTTTTTAATATTTGTGCACATCGTAGTGATATCGCTTTTTATTTATTTGTAATTTTAATTGTAACAATGTTAAATACGGTGTTTTAAAAATTTGTTTGTGTTATATTTCTACGTGTAAAAGTATAAAACATGTACTATGTTTTAACTGTTACAGTATCAAAAGTTCATTTAATGGTTTTGTATGTTTATTTCCGTCCAAAAAAATATTTTTTTAAAAATTAAAATGAAAAATAAATAATATTAAAAAAACTAAAGAACACGCTTTTATAGAAAATACAACTAAAAAATAGAAAATAAATTTTTAAAATTTGAATTAAGAATCATGTAAATAAGAATAAAATGTATTTTATTGTAAAAAAAAGCGTGGGGTGCTTTTTAAGATACTATCAAAATGATAATCCTTCTTCTCATATATGTCAATAAAATATTTATAACTATTGACACCATGCACCCCACGATTTTTTTTTACAATAAAATATATATTTTTTCTTATTTACACAATTCTTAAATATAATTTATTAAAATTCATTTTCTATTTTTTAGTTGGATTTTATATAAAAGCATGTTTATTTAGTTTATTTAAAATATTATTTATTTTTCATTTTTTAGTTGGGTTTTCTTTATTACATCAATTTACTATTAAAGTGAGTTTGAGCAGTTATTGGATGCTCTTAAAATATAGGTATATTCGATATAGCGTTTTGAAGAACTATAGTACACAATATTTTCAATATCCTACAATGAAAAGCAATGATTTTCAATAAAATTGGGAAGTCATTGATGTATATTCTAAGTCAGTTACTTATCCGAGAAATGAGTAATTTGGGCGCCTGCTGCCTCCCTTGGATGAGTTAGCCAGTTCTCAGGTTCCCTCTCCGTAAAATTCATCTTATTCAAAGTCGGTAACTTATCCGAGAAATAGGTGATCGGCGCGCCTGGTAGTTTCCCTTCTTGGTCTTGGCGCAAAGACACTAGGTACCAGTTTTAGGAAAACAAAAAATCGCTAATCCTGATTATCCTAGTAAGTACAACGGGTCTAACTGTTTAAATTATTAAATTGTCATTGGTCCTTGATAAGTATGCTAAATTTCGAGTTCATCCGACGTTTTTAAGGGGGCCGAATCATGTTCAAAGTTTCCGTTACATACTAACATACATACATACATACGTATGAAGCTAATAAAAGCGTGTTAAAAATTCCATCAATTTTAATGTTTTGCTTAAATATGATATATATAATGATAAAATATATTTGACAAAAAATATAAAATATATTAAGTGCATCTGTGGTATTTAAGGATAATTTTAGCAGCAAGAAATTAACTGAACACAAAAGAAGAATATAAGAATATAATATAAAAATTCAAAAGGGCGTAACTACAAAACAGGAAATCTGCCAAAGAAACTTCAGGCGCACGAACATATACTTATTATATGCATAAAGACAAAAATACCAACAGTTTTTTAAATATAATTATAAATTTCAAAAATGTATGCAAATTTCAAACAAAAAAAACTAAGTTGTCGAAAGGGCATAAGTAAAAAATTCAAAATGTAATCAAAAGATTGCCAGTGACGCAAACTTTTATTTTCACAAGGTAACAATTTTCACTGCATTTCCTTTAGAGCTAAACTTTCTGAAACATAGGCATTTTTATTAATTATATGCAATAGGTATTCGTAAGGCGCCTTAGATGCCCATTGAAAATTAATAAATATAACAACACACTTTAATTTAATCAATAAGGCGTGTTCCACTTATGTAGCCGTATATCAAAAGTTATTACATTGTTAAACTTCCATTTTCTATTTTATACACATATTTATGGAGTAGGCTAATATTGTGCTTCATGATACGCTTGTCTCTAAGGTATACGTATCTCTTTGGCGTTACAGAGTCAGTGATTCAGTGATGAGCGTAACTACATATGTATATATAAAATGGTATTGGCGATCTGTGTGCAGCGACTACAAGAGTTCTGACAGCCCCAGGCTTATTATGAGGACGCGCCCCCGCCAGGTGACAAGTCAGTGTTTGTTTTACGCGCGCTTTTTAAAATTTCAAAATGTATTGTTAAAAACAGGGAGTCCCGAGCTTTTTCAGTTCACAGCGCATTTAGTTTTAGTGTATTGTCTCGGTCTAGTTGAAATATGTAGGGTACATGCAATGATGCTTGATTAATAGTGCATGCGAAGACACGATTTCAGCGCACCCTCCCAGATCCTCACGCCCTAGGCTGCAGCCTAATTAGCCTAAGGGTTAATCAGGCCCTGTCTGTGTGAAATATCACGCAAGTGATCGTGATTGCAAGAGAGCTATAATGGTGTAAAAAAATTACAGGAATGATTATTTATTAAACAGGAGAGACAGAAAACGAAATAACCAACATTGATTGTGATTACAAAGTTCTAAGACAATGTCCAGTCGGACACAACTCCGCGGGAAATGTAAACAACGCCGCGCTTATCATCGCCCGATGACCCGACATTCCTATTGGTGCAGCCGTGGCGCTGATATGAGCAGTGCCAACCATGGGAAAGAAAAGGAACTATTAAGCTCGGCTCTACGCTCGTGATATTACATATTAGTAGTAGGTGAACTCGACGACGCGGTGTACTGGCGACTGGCTGCAGGCCCGGAGAAATGGGTCGTCCTTCGGCCCGTGACTCGATGTAAGCTTTTGGACATACGCCATTGCTAAGCACTTTTTTCTGTAGAAGAAAACTAATAAATACCCAAAAGACAAAAAACACAAAAAAAGCAATAAATTGTTGTTGTCAACAGGATATAAACACCACATAATATTCCATAACAGGAATATGGTCAACAAACAAAGAAAAACAAAGAAAAATGGACTAAGAGAACGAAAGAAAAAAAACCCACAAACGATGACAGCACAAAAATATTGAACCCAAAAAAATTCAGCACAACAGTTGAAACGAGACAAAAACTCGACAAAACGAAAAGACGAAACTAACACAATAGTTTTTCCAAAACAGAAACAAGCTACGTTTCGGGAACTGCTATCTGCTCCCGTCCTCAGGCAGAGACGCACATGGTACGAAAACACGGGTGCGACCTTCGGCCCGTGGCGGCTATAAGCGGGTGTGCCCCTAGCCGGGAACAGAACCCGCGACGCCTGTGGCTGGTTGTTGGTCGAGACACCGAGCGAGCGACGCGACTCGAAGTCAGTGGGGCCGTGTCCCAACTTAGCGATTGGTATTTATTTTTTTTTATTTGAAACGCTTTCGAACGTCACTAATATAAAAATAATTTATAAAATATAAACGTTATAACTTCAAGAGTAAATTAAATTTTTTATAGCTACTCTATCGCATTATCATTGACTAAAGGAATCAAAATAATAATATTAATATATTTAAAAAAATATGTAGGTATAAATTAATGTTTGCTTGTTTGTCCCGTATGCCATTCATGCGATCTTGATGAAATTTTGCACACTTGACCTTTGAAACACGGGAAGGTCATTAAGATTTCGAAAAACCATCCCCATACCCCGTTCCCACTCCTTAAAACAGAATTTTGATACGACTTGAATAAATTTTGTTCACTTTGCATTCAAAATAAGGGGAAAATTACTGTCTTAAAATATTAAAATGATTTATAAAAAAAGTTAGGTCACTGATTACATAAAAAAAACCCATTCCCCTTACCCACCCCTTAAAAAAAAACAATTTTTTTTTAACTTTTTGAAGATACGTTTCTACATTTTGCGTTATAAATAAGAGAAAGTTAAAATAAATTCTCACACACCCTTGTATACATGAGATTTCGAAAAAAAATACCCCTAATTCCCTTACTACCCATAAATCAGTATTTTGGTATTACTTGATGAAATTTTGCAAACTCGACGTTCGAGTTAAGAGAAAATTTAACTGTCTAAATTATGTACTCCATATGAGGTTTCGATCTGATTTTCATAAAGAAACTTTATTAAAAACGGGATATTTTACAAAACTACCCCACCCACTTTTCTCATGCCTTTAAGGAGAATATTATACTCATAGATAAAATTTTTTACACCTGATGTTAAAATAAAATTAACATACCGTCAAACCTACATTGTTTCCTGGCTACATGAAGTTTAGAAATAACTACCCGCCTTTTCCACTTTACTACTCAGGCAGATTTTTGGCTCTCCTTGGTGAAATTTCGAACAGTTCACGTACAAAAAAGGGGAATTTATCGTTAGCATACAATCGAAGAGTACAATAGAAGTTTTACAGAAAACTTGAGAATTCGCAAAGAAAAAAAAATTCCCTTTCCTACCTCTTAAAGCTGTATTTTGGACTTTGTAGATGAAATTTTGCACACTTACCGTTAAATATAAGAATACTACTTCTAAAACTGATGTATAACAAAATTTTAATTCAATACGTGATATTTTGGTATACTATTTCCCTCATCATTTTCTACCCCCTGAATCAGAATTGGTCAAATTTTGCACACTTGACGTTAAAAATAAGTTGACGATTATTGTCTACATACAATTTTTTTTTTTTTAAATCTCCTCGGACAACGCCGGGTACTCCAGATAGTATTATAATAAAAACATGACATGCAGGTAACCATCGTCATGGTACCTTGATTATGGAATAGCTTTTATGATGACAATTACTTCAATTTCTTTGCAATGATTAAGTCGAGGAAACACGAAAACACGAAGATGCGTCACGTCACGGATTTCGACAGCAAAAAAAAAAAAAGAAGGTGGCAATTGTAGCGCGGCCTGTCTTGCGGAGTCATGTCGGATCGCCGCGAGAGATGATGTCCTATCAGAGAGAGGCATTGGCGGCCGCGGCGTTACGTAACACGGAGCTGCGGCCGGCCGCTCGCGGCAGTGGTTGTGATGTGTTGTGTCTCCGCTGTCTCCCGCCCCATCCTCCCCCCTCCAGACCACGTGTTCCCTCCCCTCTCCCGCCGCTTCCCCCCTCCTCCTGGGCCGGCCGGGCAATCACTGCTGAGCGCAGGACCCCATTGAACGCGGCTATCTCGCTTCAGTGCGGTGCGAGCCGTCGCGCGAGGCGGTCACGGCTAGTCGGTGTCCGTCAGCTGGCAGTGTCGTTGTGACGTGTTTGCAGCGAGGCGTGTTTACACCTCGGCGCCTTTCCTCCGGTGAGTGCTGCCAGCCTGGGCGCTCGCTATTCTCCTGCCGGTCGATATCGAGATCAAATACAAATAGAGACTGAAACCGGACAGCTCCCAAGATTTTTGTGTGGAAACCTGGCGTTATTTCACGTTAGTCCGATATATGGCAGACTTTATGCCCAGTATGAACAATATAGCGGTTTAATACATATGGTACCAAAATTATGACAACGGAGAAAAAACGTATTTAAAATTATACAGATTCATGGAAGGAAATAAACTTCCGGTGATTCAAAATTTACTAAAAAGAAGTTAATTGTTTGACACCAGATAATGTAATATTTGTATAATAGAACGATTTATCTATAATATTATTGTGTTGTCACATCTCTTGCCGTTAGGTTATTTTTTCACACGCTCTCTTGTGTTGTTAGTACAGCGCTGTCCGGTATTAGTCTGGATCAGGGACGGGATGCTGCATGGTTTGGGGGGGGGGGGGGGGACTTGCCGACGACGGCAACGTCCACCATGTTTTCCACTCGCAGGAATTCCGGGAGTCAAACCCCGACCGCCTTTGCGGCTTTTTATTCTTGTTTGCTATTTGAACTACTGGACCAGCATGCCCCGAACTTGATAAAGGCTGAGTTCTCAATTAGGAAACTTAGCGGATGTATAGCACACCTCACGTAATTTTTTTTTTTTTTTTTTGTAAATAGAACAGCAATATTTATGTAAAATTACAGATATTTGTGAATTTGTACATTCTCAAAAATAAACTGCATCACTGAAATATAGTGTTTGTAGTAATACTGGGTTTGGATATTTGCTCGGATATCCCTTGTGTTGTCCCAGTGCCTTTAATAGGATAGTTAAAGAAACGTGGAAACCGTTCCCTGAGTAGCTTGACAGTATTAAGTGCGCACATTAATAAACACAATAAAATGAAATAAATTCAAATTGTTGGATATTCGATTGTGTTTTTCCGTGGTTGTTAAAAAAAATACGATTGAATGAAACATCAATCAAAATATAAAATTATGCACCAGTTTTCCTAAGAAGTACTCGGTATCATATAGAAAAAAAAACGTATTTCATATAGTTAAAAATAAGAATAGCCATGTGTTGTCCAAAGTTACAATGTCTTTCTTGTAGTGTTACAAACCATTTCTTGGCCAATGGTTTCCAAAGGAATCTTTTGTAAAAGTACGAAAATGTTTTTTCTGTGCATGCACATGACCTATGCACGCGACCTGTGCGAAATCGGTTCACAATTTAATTCTCATGTGTTCATTTTTGCCAATGAAATATTGCGTGGAAAATAACCTATGTTCGGTAGTGTTAGTATATAAAAATTTTAAGTATGAATTTCCCACGACAGCTGAGGGGTATTGGAATATGAAGAGGGTAAGAAAAGAGTATTGTAAACAACAATAAAGAAAAAAAAATAATTTACATTTATCACCAGTGTGAAATATTACATTTTGATAATTTCTGTCACAATACGGTGAAAATCCCGCTAAAATTCTCTCATTGGTAACTAAACCATTAGTCCATAACATATATGAAATAATATATATTCACTTCCTTGCTATGCGCAAGACCTTCTTACGTGCACACGACCATCATGTGTGTTGTGGATCAGTATGTTTGATAACATGTCGGTCTGCTCTTGTGAATATTACCTACTGATACTTTTATTTATTTTTTTTCAATCGTGAAACCAGCCAGAGTAAAAAATTGTAGTTGTTTACTTTTCAAACACCATCAATAGGTAGGGACCGGAAAAATTCGCGGATCCAATGGCCTCTAGGATAGCCTCCATTATCGTCTGCATTTCTCAAGTAAACACGCGTGTTCATTGGGTACTAAATTGTGAGGCGTCTCCACTGGGTAGCTTGTGATTCGACGCTTCATTGGTCGATAGTCTCTCATTGGTCCAGAGAGCTCCAGTTAAACTGCGAGCCAATAGCAGAACCGGCAGAATTGTACACATGTTTGAATTTCAGCCTATCACGAAATGAATCCGCGAATTTTTCCGGTCTCTATCAATAGGTAAAACTTGAATAATTCGATGATTCATTTCATAATAGGCTAGATTTCAAACTCCGTCTTCAGTGATTGGACCACCGTTTACCTGAAGGACTATGAGCCAATGGAAAACCCTCCACGAAAGCAGTATCGAATCACGAGAAACCTTGTTAACTGGTGGCTCGAGTGCATAGAGTTTCGTGGAGTCTATCCGCGATTTGTTATAGTCCCTATCAGCAGGGACTGGAGAAATTCGCGTGCTGGATGACCTTCAGGAGAAAATACGTACACAGTTCTCAGTATTCTGGGCAAATGATGCCAGTTTATTGGTTGTTAACTTTTGAGTCGTCTCAACTGGTTTCCCTGTTATTCGATACTTCTCTGGCGGAAGGTTTCTCATTGGTCCAATAGCAACATTAGCTTAAGGGCGCTGTCTGCCCGGGCACACATATGTTGCGCAGAGAGCTTCAGGAAAAACAACGTGATTTCAAAACTACTCAAGTAATTCGAGTGGGATCTATTTACGAAAAGCATTTAAGAATTCGCTGAGTGCCGTAAAGTACTTTTTAATTCAGATTAAGTTTTTAAACTGTATTTTTAGAAGAGTTAAAATGGCTAAATGGTGCATTTATAGTGTAATTATTACGCTTTAAACAACCTGTACATATTCTTGAAAGCACTTGCGGGACTTGCATTACACATTTCTCTTCATTTCTCTGCCATATAATTTTACTGTTACCGCTCAAATTTCACAGTTATCCTGTAACTACGAGAAGACTGCGCGCCAGTTCAGAGCCTTGCGCTTAGAGGCTATACCGCGCTAGAAATACCAGCGAGCCTCGCACTTACATTTCCACCTCACTAAAACACATACACACCCCGACCAGACGGCCCCCTTAAAGGTATATGTATTTGAATTTTAGCCTATGACGAAATTAATCCCCTTATATTTCCGGTCCCTAGTCATTCGGGAACCGCTGCAATTATTACGTGCTCACGTGTGTTGCCTTGTTTATATTTAGAAACCGGGAAATATTCGTGGAGTCTATTCGCACACGCTAGAATCCAAACTCCATCTCATGCTGCTTACGTAATTGGACCACAGTTTTTTTTGGAACTATCCTGATCCAATGAAGAACCCTCCTCGAAAGCAGTATCGAATAAAAAGCAACCCAGTTAACAGATCTCACAAGTCAGTAGCCAATGAGCAGGTGGCATTTGCCTGAGTGCGTAGAGAAGTGTGGAGTCTATCCTGGGGGTTATTTAAATAGCGAATTTTTTTTCCAGTCGCCATTTATAGTAAAGCAGTGAAGCGAGATCACTGGAGGCGCATTCACGAGACAACGCCACTCAGGGAAAGTGTAGTGGGGAAACCCCCCCCCCCCCCCCTTTTCCAACTTCCGGACAGGTCACTGACCCGGGTATCGGTAAACTTGGAAAAACAAGTTGTTTTAACGGAAGCGGTGGGGTAGCTTGTTATTTCAGTTCACTTTGAAATCCCCGCAAGAACAGTAAAGCGAAATAACAATTTGTAACAAGGAATAGTGTTTGCAAATGTGTCATCTTGCTTGCTACATATAGTTATGGGATATAAGTGATAATAAAAACAATGTGAAGGGGACGGAAATTATTTCAATTTGATACTGAACCCAACGTAATCATGGCGGTAATTTTTGCTTACTTTTGGGGCCCTAGTTTTGAGTTTTGTGCGAGCCATGAGTAATTTGAAATTCTCGACAAGCCTTTAACTCTAGCTTTTGGCAAGATAATTTTACCAAACTGTAATCGAACCATATAAAATTTGTGCGATATTTTATCATATGCTACCCACCTACTTTATCCTACTGTTTCCCAGTCTATTTTTAAGTTGACTCTGAGTACTGATGAGAAAATATTTTAACTTCTCAAACTATCTCTATAATGATATATTAGGCGGAAATACACCGTATCATACAGGAAATATGTAAATTAGTTTTTTTAACACAATATAAATATCATCCGTACAACATACTTTATTCAAACATATGTACAGGTCATAAGAAAAGTATACAAAAAGGAATTTTATATATTAGAGTATTAATATAGATTTTCTATTTTTAAAATTCTATTTAATAAGTTTAAATTGATTCTCGCAAAAGTTTGCAGTAGAACTAATTGTTTTTTAATTAGGCCAATAATTACTTATAATTTTTAAAATAAAAAAAAACCTGTTGTCATACCTTGTTTTAATATTCAAGGAGATTTAGTTGAAAAGCAAAAAGTTAACTAAATATGAATTTTCTTCCAAATCGATAGAGCCGTTTCGAATGTTTAAATTTATATATACCTACAATAATTGCTCGCTGGGCATGTGTCGTTTTGACTAAAGGAGTTTTGCCTAATTTTAGGCAAAACGCCGTTTAGGCAAAACGCCGTTAGGCAAATCGCCGTTAGGCAAATCGCTGTTAGGCAAATCGCCGTTAGGCAAATCGCCGTTAGGCAAAACGCCGTTAGGCAAATCGTCGTTAGACAAAACGCCGTTAGGCAAATCGCCGTTAGGCAAAACGCAGTTGGCCAAATAGGATTTAGGAAAAACACCGTTAGGCAAATCGCCGTTAGGCATATCGCCGTTAGGCAAACCGCTGATAGGCAAAACGCCGTTAGGTTAGGTAAGTTTAAGTTAGGTTAGCTTAGGTTAGGTTAGCTTAGGTTAGGTTAGGTTAGGTTAGGTTAGGTAAGCTTAGGTTAGCTGAAATGCGGTGAGTTGAAAGTTAACCGATTTTCGCGTTGCGTTTTTGCGGCTTGCGCGATATACGAAAGAGTATTTGTAAACGCCGCTGTGTAACGTCTTGCGAGGTACGAGCCTGGCTCGCACGTCCCGGGTGCAGCAAGAGTACACCGGGGGCTGCGCCCTTACAGACAGCGCCAGGCGCTAAGGGAGGGTGCAGGTCGCCATTATAAATCAAGCGTGGCTCCGCGAGGGGTGGAACAACCCCTGCGATATTGCGATGGCAGCGTGCAGGGGTGTCCAAATGTGCCTGCAGAAGGGACGGCATGCCAGCGAGAAGCTACACATGTCAGTTTAGATACTGCAAGGCAACCCGAGTACAACGTAAATGTTTCAATCGACCGGTGTTTCGGCATCGTGAAGAACTTGAAATTTAACTTGAGTTCAGTAATGAAGAGCAAGATTTCGTAATTAGTCTGCCTTCAATGCAAATCATCCAAATCTATTCAGTCTTAACTAATTTGCCAGAACTATCATGAAAATATGTTTTAAGCCATACGTAATAAAAAAATATGTATTTTATTATTGTATAAAATTTTTCCCATAGCTTGAAATATTTTTTACTTAAATAAAATGTCAGTTTCAAAGTTTTTACGGAGGCTCTTTGCAAATGAGAAATTTCTTTTAATATACCTAATCATATACTTACCTCTAACGTTGTCCGTATATGAAAAAAATGTTACCAAAATAATACTTAATTTTATAATGTAGTTACATTTTAGAGGTAAAAATAATATACTGTAGGGGAAGGCACACGCACTTAACTTTGACACATTATATTTCTGTTAATAAAGTTTAAAAAGCAATGTAATTAATTTGTAGCAAGGCGACATTAAGTCAGTTTAAATATAGCCGAGTATTAGTACATTGTTTAAAAGGGAAGTGTGTTTTTTTTTACTTGAACTATTAAATATGTATTGCGTACGATTACCCGACTTGAGTGGGTAATCGTACGCACTAAATTTATGTTGCATACTATTAACCTCTATGCCAATTCTGGTGCATAAAAAAGGTTTTCCGAATATTCCCTGAAAGGAAGTATAATTTTTTAAAATATGACAATTTACCTAAATAACAAAATACACTTTTTGTACTATACTGGGAACATACAAATTTATTTTCTTTTCAAATTAAAATAAAACATGATTTGATATTTATCTACAGTTTATTTATTTTTATTATTTTTCATAGCCTCTAATTTAAGCTTGCAGTTAAGTATTTTTAAAATATTGTTGTAGGTACTTGAATGAAATTATATATAGTTTAGAACTTAGCTTACTCATTATTTGCATTGTTAATGAACAAATAGGGAGAGATAACACAAAACAATACACTTACACACTGACAAACCATAGTTGCAAATATATAGAAAAATTAAATTTTCATCAAAATAACAAATCACAGTTTGTTATTTGACAAAGAAGTACACTATTTCAGCATTAAAGTTAATGAAATAATTATACTTTCACTTGACGAAAATCTCATACAGAATTTTAATGATTTTCTGCAGCGCTACAGTCTGTATGGACCCAGCCCGAACACCTGCACAGCGGTACCACAGTTCTCTGTCCTTGCTAAACTCTCCACAAAACATACAGATCTAATTAGTGCCATTTTTTGTTGGAAAGATAAAGCCACCATATCCAAATCTTCAATGTCATCATCTTGACAAAGATCTTTTATATTTCCTTTGTCTTTGCTAGAAGAAACGGACGAATCGCTGAAAATATTTTTCTTCTTTTTCTTCTTTTTCATTTTTTTAGCTTCCCTATATCATGTTCATCTTATGTTTCCTTTTATTTTTCCTCCTTGTTTCCACTTCTTCCAGCACTTTTTTTTTTTTTTTTTTTGGAGTGGCTGTTAGAATTCCCGAGCGCTGTTTTCGTGTCGGCGCTTTCCTGATACCTGCAGTCCTTGATGTCGATGGTTTTGTAACTGGGGAAATTAGTATACATATTTGTTTGTTACTTTCATAATGTACAAAACCATTGATATGATCCATTTTAACATAACAGTTACCAAATTTCGCACGGATGAATGAAACGCAGGTGGGAAACTGGTACGCATGCCTGCGTACGAATACCCCAAACGACGCCATGTCAGTTTACTGACAGTCACAGTTGAAACTATCACAAAGTACAAGCCATTACCGCGTTAAATTATAGCAAAAACACCACTAATTATTTATAAACATCTAAAATTCTACAAAAGTACACAGTTTTTTCCTTACCTCGAATGCAATGAATGGAGGATTTTATTGGAAAAATCTCCGATTTATAAAACACGTATATCCGACACATCTTCAGCCGCACGCCATTGCAACTCGACTAGAACGATGTTACTCCTTTCGCCGCATAGCAGCGCCAGTACTCCTGCGTGCGTCTCCTCTTCTTTAGCCAGATACTGACCTGCGTACCATTACCCACTGCGTCCAGTTACCCCGCCTTCCCCTATTAACTGTACTGTTGTGTAGGCCCACTTTTAAAGTATCTCGCAAATAGAAAACATTATTTTGGAGAATTTCTATATAAATAAAGTAATTCTCCCACTGTCATGCCTTATGCCATGAAGCCTTTGAACTGAATGTTAACGAAACTACCCCAAACATCAGCGTTTAACTTTTTTTTACATTAACTATTATTAAAATACATGACCTTAGTTCTAATAAAATAATTAAAATACCTGACCTTCGTTTACGCGTGTAGTTACCCTTGGGCGGTTTCGTAAATATTCGATTGGAAAGCTTTAGAGTATTGAGGGAATATCGAAGGAAAAAAAAGTTAGATTATGTAGCTCATAATTATCCTACACGGCATAGACAGAACATAAATTTACCCATTCCCTTATTTCATAAAACAATTTCACAGAGATCTTTAACATTTTCGCTTTAAAAAATTGTAGTTTTTCTTCCTGAAAAAAAAATCAAATTAAATATGGCAATTATTGGCTCAATAATTTAACTTATGAACATTTTTATGTAATATTAAAGTGAGGTTTTAAAAACAGTAGTACTTTATGTACCTACTTGTACTTTTCCTATAAATATAAAAATTTTATATTTTTATATATATAATTTTTTTGGAACAATACTTTTTTAACTTCAGACTTTAAGAAAACTTATGTTAAGATTTCATAAGTTATTTATATTTATTTATTTCCCAATCGATACAATTTTGGAAATTTTTACATTAGTTGAAATACCGCACGTAAGGTTAAAGTGACTAGGTGTACTCGCACACAGGTTTGCTCGTGAGAGTGGTAAATTTTCATTTTTAATTTAGTGAATTTTAATAAAAGTGTAAAAATAAAAAGAAGAAACAAATGCATTATCATTAAAAATAACTTATCCCTCTGCTAGTGCTGGAGTGATTGCCGCGAGGGTGGATGCGTGTGTCGCCGGGAGAGTGGCCGTGGGAAGGGGGAGGGGGGTCGGCCTGCCGCAACGTGACCTTGAGCGCCTGCTCGGACCCGCTCTCGCGCGACCTTTGCGCGGGGGTAAAACACGGCCGTATGACATCTGGTCCGGTTTGTTATGCAAATCGCTCGTCCCGCGGGCGGACGGCAGTTGGGAAACTACCCGAGCGGATGATAAAAAGCATTTTTACGGGAGCCTCACCTAGTCCTTCGCGCTCCCCCCCTCCTCTCTTCTCTCCCCCCACTCCTTCTTGACCTTGGTGCGACGAGATTACGTCGTCAGATGCCTGCGCCGAAGCCCCCGACAGCGCGCCGGTAAACAAACTGACGCGGCGGCGCGCGAATCGCGCACCGCGCCGCTGTAAACGGCCCGTAATGTAGCGCGCTAATGGAACCGCCGACTTTATAATAATTTAAAGAATTGGGCTTTCGCGAAGCTTGCTGTGTGTTTTTTTTCTTTTTTACGTTTCCTTCCTCGGCGACTGGTCCTGCCCCGCACATTCCCTCGTCTTTGTGCGTCTCTAGAGCCGCGGTTGTGTCGCGGCCATGAAGAATCATGGCGCCGGCCTGCCGTCGCTGTTCACTTCAACGATTCAGGGTATAAAACACGGGGAGGAAAAAAATCTACGTTTGAGCATTTTTATTACCGTAGCCGTGTTGGTTTCGCTAAATAATTGGGCAGCAATGTAGACTTGAAGCACGTGAACATCTGCTTCGCGTTGATGCTTGGACAACATCGCTCTTGGCCACGCCTTTAGACTCGGTCGAAAACGATAAGAAGCACGTGACCTTGTAATCAACCAGTGAGTTGGAGACCCAGGGGAAAAAAAAATTAAATTCGCGGATTCGTTTCGCCGTGTGGGATGAAATAAAATTATTCGTTTCTTGCAAGCTGCTTGCGCGCTATTGGCACGCCGCTTCTCTGGAAGACTGAGTGAACCAGTGAGTGAACCTCAGCCACAGAAGTGTCGAATCACAGCGAACCCGGGTTGATACTTCTCAACAGTTGGCGGCCGTTTTACCCCTTGCAATATGCTTACGAGTCGAAGTTTGGTGCAGATTCGTTTACATTCAGTTCGAAGGCTTCATGGAGTAAGGCATGACAAAAGGAAAAATTGCTTTATTTATGTTGAAATTCTCCAAAATAATGTTTTCTATTTGCAAAATACCTTAAATGTGGGGCATATCCAACAGTAAATATAATATTGCTAGGGTATACTATTTTTACCTCTGAAATGTAACCACATTATAAAATTAAGTATTATTTTGGTTAAGTATTTTTGTCATGTACAGACACAGTTAGAGGTAAGTACTTATAGGATTGTAGAGACCTGTAAAATTCGCGATTTCAAATCCCTAAAGGATAGACTCCATGATCCTCTATGCACTCGTGCAATTTACATCTGCTGATTGGTTACCGACTCGTAACACCTGTTGACTGGAATGATCGTGAATCGCTAATTCTTCTGTTAAAGATTTTTTCATTGTCCCAGAGTCCTTCAGATAAACAGTGGCCCAATCACTGAAGCAAAATAATGTCAAAAGTATTTGGACTCTATTCTATCGCGAAATGAATCCGGGAATTTTACAGGTCTCTAATGATTAGCTATATTAAACTGAGTTACAGGCGATCTTTATATATATATATATATATATATATATATATATATATATCCTTTCGCCGTGGCCTTTGGTATCCACTCAGCGAGTGTGATCATCCCGAGATGGGGATTGGCTCGGCTCGCCCGAGTAACGCCCGTGACAACACGTGACAACAGCTGGCCTCGGGACCGGAGTCGTTGCCCGGGCAACGCGAGATGGCGCCACGGATCAAGATAAAAAGCACGGACGTGAAGCTTTCAAACAGGTTACCCCCTGGAGTCGGCATCTATAACACTTTAGAACTGTAGCCAACCTTGACCACAGAACCTCACTCTGCCTCGTCCTCTTAAAGAGTTCTGGTTTCCGATTCGCTGCTGTCGTCGCTTGCGTCACCCCACCACACGGGAGAGCTCCGTGTTTTTAGTTACGTCCTCGAGTCACTGCACTGAAAACTAATTCTAATCGATGAAGTTACACTACTTTTATCGTGATGTATGAAGTCATGAAGTCTCAGACCAGATCCGAGGTGTGCTGAACAACCAGAAATCTCAGATTCGCCTACGTGCCTTTTTTTTAAAGTGAACCTCCTTTCGGCGCGATAGGAGTAACATTTCAACAATTCAGGGCCGAATTTCAATGAAATTTTATTTTCGTGAAACATTTAACGTTTTTTTTCCCTAACATAACTAAAAACTAAGTGTATTTGTAGGCGAGGTCCGGGTTAGGGAGGGACCTAGGTGCATCTCAGGCCGAATCCTATACGCCTGGTCATGCCGGGATCAGCCACACAGAGAGAGGGTCGCATGCATCGTGTGCTAGGAGGGGACGTGGGTAGCCATGGCAGCGATTGATGTCGTGTCTTAACTGCCCTCACTCATAACTCTAGATGGGTTTTGGCCCAGGTAAAAACCAGCATGGACACAAGGAAATATGTATTTGGCTATGACTTTCTTGTTGTGTCTTCGCTTGTTGTTGATCCCGGAAGGGAGGGGTGAACCCCTCCCCCCCTCCCGTGGGGTGCCACGTGCCTGCAAGGGGAGGGCCCAGCCGCCGGCTCGAGTTGGCTTCGCAGACCGGCATTCCAGCGCCGCGCAGTGAAAGCGGACGATCGACTCGTTGCGCCACGCGACCTAGTAGAAAGTTTCCCTGAACGCGGACCCGCCTGCCTCGCCGCTTCTCCTCCCGACCCGCCGGTGCAGTCTGCTGGCGCGTCCCTCGACGGCGGGGTCGCTGCGAACACCGCCCCGGCAGACACACGAGCACTCTAGTCCGTGAACCGAACATACCAACAGGCTCTAGTCCGTGAACCGAACATACCAGTAGGCTCTAGTCCGTGAACCAGACATACCAACAGGCTCTAGTCCGTGAACCGAACATACCAACAGGCTCTAGTCCGTCAACCGAACATACCAACAGGCTCTAGTCCGTGAACCAGACATACCAACAGGCTCTAGTCCGTCAACCGAACATACCAACAGGCTCTAGTCCGTGAACCAGACATACCAACAGGCTCTAGTCCGTCAACCGAACATACCAACAGGCTCTAGTCCGTGAACCAGACATACCAACAGGCTCTAGTCCGTCAACCGAACATACCAACAGGCTCTAGTCCGTCAACCGAACATACCAACAGGCTCTAGTCCGTGAATCAGACATACCAACAGGCTCTAGTCCGTCAACCGAACATACCAACAGGCTCTAGTCCGTGAACCAGACATACCAACAGGCTCTAGTCCATCAACCGAACATACCAACCGGCTCTAGTCCGTGAACCAGACTTACCAACAGGCTCTAGTCCGTCAACCGAACATACCAACAGGCTCTAGTCCGTGAACCAGACATACCAACAGGCTCTAGTCCGTCAACCGAACATACCAACAGGCTCTAGTCCGTGAACCAGACATACCAACAGGCTCTAGTCCGTCAACCGAACATACCAACAGGCTCTAGTCCGTGAACCAGACATACCAACAGGCTCTAGTCCGTCAACCGAACATACCAACAGGCCCTAGTCCGTGAACCAGACATACCAACAGGCTCTAGTCCGTCAACCGAACATACCAACAGGCTCTAGTCCGTGAACCAGACATACCAACAGGCTCTAGTCCGTCAACCGAACATACCAACAGGCTCTAGTCCGTGAACCAGACATACCAACAGGCTCTAGTCCGTCAACCGAACATACCAACAGGCTCTAGTCCGTCAACCGAACATACCAACAGGCTCTAGTCCGTGAATCAGACATACCAACAGGCTCTAGTCCGTCAACCGAACATACCAACAGGCTCTAGTCCGTGAACCAGACATACCAACAGGCTCTAGTCCATCAATTGAACATACCAACAGGCTCTAGTCCGAGAACCGAACATACCAACAGGCTCTAGTCCGTGAACCAGACATACCAATAGGCTCTAGTCCGTGAACCGAACGTACCAATAGGCTCTAGTCCGTGAGCACTTTGAGTAACAACTATTTTATTCTACGCGGGAGACTACAACTGCCCTGATAATTGCCAACAGTTCACAAGTGTTGACTTCTACAAGCAGCCAAAGCTAAGCCGTATAAACCAAAATAATTTAGCACGGAAGCTTTATTACAAGCGGCATCAAATTTTTTTTTTTTTTGAAATAGCAAGATTACGATGCATGGACCCCCTTAAAGAGATGGCGTCCAACGCGAGTGGCATGCAATAGATAAGTCACAGTTATTTATTCAGTTAACATGTTCTTTGGTGGCTGACTGGCGAACGTGGTATGTGATTCGACTCTTATTTAAATTAGGTTATATAAACGGCAGAGCCCGGAAATTTCGTGGATGCTTTTGTTGTGATATAGTTAACGTTAATTAATTACTTTATACACGTTTGCTTTCCCATTGGCTTACTTCTTCTTTTGATTAGGTCGATAAGATCCGGACTCTTCACTGCTAGCTGGTAGTTGACTGGCTCACAGTCGTAGAGGGATTGGCAAACAATTGTGAGAACATATCATAAAAAGCAATACTAAGGTATAAATGTTTGCAACATAACTGGTCACCAATATAAACATCGGAATTTCCAGGTCTCTGCTCAGCGACCAACGGCATGAGCAGCAAGAAGGTAGAATTTGCGGAGAACTCCAGAGCTTGTGTAGCGCTGTGGAGTGTGTAGCCTTGTTAACCGCGGATCGGCGCCGGCAGCCACGACCAATCAGCGCACGCGGCACCTTGACTTGGCCAATGGGGCGGGCCCAGGTGGCGTGGCCGGCACAGCTCTTCACCCGCGGGCTGTGGCTTTGGAAGAACAATGAGGGTTTTTTCTTTCTCCTTCCAGACCTGCTGGCACACCGACTCCTCCAACCCGCGACGGTTGAGCTCTTCCTCTTATTTTATACATTCCACGCCCAAGTCATTAAGGTTGGTTTCTACACGCTGAATTGTTTCACCTCCTCCTGTCTCTTCCCCCCCCCCCCTGGTGTTTCCTTGGATACACGAAGAAAACCGCGAGATGCGTGCAACACTCCCCGACGGTCGTTTCAAATAACAGCTCGCAACTCTGTCTTGAAAAAAAAATGGCTATTCGTTCAGAGGATAACATTTCGTGGCAGTGCTGTGCATCTTACATGACGTTACCTGATAAGCTGAAGTTGTTGGCCAATTGGCTTCTTTTATTTTGGTAGGCTGGGCAATTTGGCTAATACGAGCTGGGCTTCTGTGATTGGTTGGAGCCTCTAGTCAATCTGCGGTCTCTTTCTTTTCTTGTCGGCTGGGCTACATTTCCATAGGGGAGCTGTATTTTGGTTTCGGAGATTTCTGAACAGAAGTCCGCAGATTCTGCTTATGTTTGATGTGCGTTGTAATATGTATAATGTAATACTTATATTGAAGAAATTTTGTAAGGCATCGGTTTCAGTCATGGGCGTAGTAGATCCTGGGTGTTCCGGCGGGGAGGGGGGGATTCTGGGATTAAGAATACCCTCAGTGAGAGGTCTCGCTTGCGCTTAAAAAAGTGTTACTGTGAAGCAGGGTTGATAAACGTAAGTGTCAAACCTAAGTTTAAAGTAATCAACACGTGCATTTTAAAGTACATATGGGAAGTATACAAAACACAAACACTCTATACAGATATGACTTGCGTCTTCTGTTAACACCTTGCGCAAAAATTCTCTCCCCCTCGGGAATTTTCATGGGCCTATTTGCGAATCCTACAGATTTCCCCCCCCCCCCCCCCCTGATTTCAATTATAAATTACGAATTCGTCTTCCTCTTTGTCAAGCATAATTCAATAATTATTTGGTTTAGTTGTGTATTGTATCAAAGAAATGCACGGGCGTTTATCCCCTCTCCTCCCCCCAGAATCAAAAAGCCTCTTACTGATGACCAAGGGCAGGCATTTTTCGCGAAAAAAAAAATCCCAACGCCCATTATAATGCAATATGGTTTGCCCCTCCGCCTGTGTTTTCTTCCTTGTGACTGGTGGTAGTCTACAAGAGAGGCCATTACCTTATTTGACCGAGCCATTTGACCGGGCCATTTGGGACGCTTTTTTCCCCCCCGTACTGAATTATTGTGATTGCTGTGCTGACAGTACACATGTGCTAGAAATAAACTTGATCAATAAAGAAACACAGACAGCGCTACGCTGTTTTAACTCTGAGCCATCAGTCTCGAAATCTTTTCGTGAAGTCTACAAGCCCCATTGCCAGATACCCGCGCGGTAGACGCCACCCCCCCCCCCCTCCCCCACCACGGGAGAACCCAAATGATTTGAGACCTTGAAGAAATGTATTTTATTTGTCCGGTTCCATACGACGCATCTCACATTTTCCATAACCCTGAATGTGAGTAGCAAGGATATTAAAAAAAAAAAGTTTTTATGCAAAATAATCCATATTTTCTGCCAAAATATTTTTTTTATATAGTTGTTCATTTTCTTCAGCGAAAACGTTAAGCTTCATCGCGAATTGAAATTAAATTTGTGTTTAAAGCAAAATGTCTTTCAACATCATTGGACTTCTTATCAGATTTGCCTAGATTTTCTCGTATTCTATAAAACTATAAATTAGGACCACGTAAAAAATTAACAGCCAACGGATGCAAGTCGTACTGGAAATAGACTCATACACGCTGCGTCTTTGAGTTAAGCGCGAGTTCATGGAAAAAAAAAAAGTTTGTAGCGTAAAAGAGAATAAAATGTGACCTCGTTCAAAGAGCTCTGAATAGGATCATAAATGAGGCTGGTTTTTGCTCGCGCTTGCGGTAATTAAACTGCCCGTGCGACGAGTTGTGGTCCCGTTTAATGTACGAATAACGTGTTTCGACGTTCCTGAGGTGCGCGCCGCCTGCTCAGTTAGAGCACTGAACCATAGCTCTACCCACACGCCGGTCGCGAATACGCCGTCTGGTGCGACGGGCGTGTCTACGACCTGGCCACTTACCTTCTCCGTCGGCCTAGTGAAGCCCGCGGCGGCCTGCGAACTAACGGCGGTAGTGGTAGTTGAACCCATTAAGAATTGACTTCTGTAATCTCGGTTAAATTTGTTAAACATTTGACCATTATACTAATGATAAAACTATTCAAGGTAAAAAGTGTGTAAATTATTTGAAGCTGTGAAAAAAACTAATTGACGTGGCTATTAACATTATTTATAACTCAAAAAGATAGTTTTTTTTTAAATTTCTGTTTTTTTTTCTGTTGTTCTAACATCAAGAAAAAACTCAACGTATTTTGATGAAACTTTTTTTAGTAAGGTATTTGGATAACTATAAACACTAGGCTATACAATACTATAAATTTCCATCGCTAAGAGTGTGAAAAAAAGGTAATAATGATTTCAAGGTATTAATTATGTCTACGAATTTAATTAAGGACAATAATGTGTCGAAGGGGGAAAGTAAAGCTTTAAAAAGAAAAATTAATAATTTCAAGTCCATTTAAATTAGAGGTAAGAAACAAATGAACAACGTAGATGTAGAGTTGCATTTTGCATTTTTTACATTTTTTTGAAATTAATCCTTTAGGTGATTAAAATGGGGCTAAATTTCGGTTTATCACTTACTTTGCCTTTATTCCTCTTGTTACTGTCATTAAAACAACTTGAGCTCATGTCCCCAAAGCATTTTTTTTCCCGCATAAACTGCACTCATCAACGTTTCTGCAAACATGTTCGATGGGTGATCGACGAGACGGTCTCCTGAGCTGACTGAGAGAGGGTCACGCCAGTATCTGACGCACGATGTCGCGTCTCGCTCGGTCTGGCCACCCACTTAAAAAGTGACTCGTCTCATCGCATCCAGTGCGAAGCCCTACTCCTAGAGCTGCCTCGCACGCGTCGCAAGATGGCGGACCTAGCATCCCGCTGAGAGCGCGTCGCAAGATGGCGGACCTAGCATCCCGCTGAGAGCGCATCGCAAGATGGCGGACCTAGCATCCCGCTGAGAGCGCGTCGCAAGATGGCGGACCTAGCATCCCGCTGAGAGCGCGTCGCAAGATGGCGGACCTAGCATCCCTGCTGAGAGCGCGTCGCAAGATGGCGGACCTAGCATCCTGCTGAGAGTGCGTCGCAAGATGGCGGACCTAGCATCCTGCTGAGAGCGCGTCGCAAGATGGCGGACCTAGCATCCTGCTGAGAGCGCGTCGCAAGATGGCGGACCTAGCATCCTGCTGAGAGCGCGTCGCAAGATGGCGGACCTAGCATCCCGCTGAGAGCGCGTCGCAAGATGGCGGACCTAGCATCCTGCTGAGAGCGCGTCACAAGATGGCGGACCTAGCATCCCGCTGAGAGCGCGTCGCAAGTTGGCGGACCTAGCATCCCGCTGAGAGCGCGTCGCAAGTTGGCGGACCTAGCATCCCGCTGAGAGCGCGTCACAATATGGCGGACCTAGCATCCCTGCTGAGAGCGCGTCGCAAGATGGCGGACCTAGCATCCCGCTGAGAGCGCGTCGCAAGATGGCGGACATAGCATCCCGCTGAGAGCGCGTCGCAAGATGGCGGACCTAGCATCCCGCTGAGAGCGCGTCGCAAGATGGCGGACCTAGCATCCCGCTGAGAGCGCGTCGCAAGATGGCGGACCTAGCATCCCGCTGAGAGAGTGTCGCAAGATGGCGGACCTAGCATCCCGCTGAGAGCGCGTCGCAAGATGGCGGACCTAGCATCCCGCTGAGAGCGCGTCGCAAGATGGCGGACCTAGCATCCCGCTGAGAGCGTGTCGCAAGATGGCGGACCTAGCATCCCGCTGAGAGCGTGTCGCAAGATGGCGGACCTAGCATCCCGCTGAGAGTGTGTCGCAAGATGGCGGACCTAGCATCCCGCTGAGAGCGCGTCGCAAGATGGCGGACCTAGCACCCCGCTGAGAGCGTGTCGCAAGATGGCGGACCTAGCATCCCGCTGAGAGCGTGTCGCAAGATGGCGGACCTAGCATCCCGCTGAGAGCGCGTCGCAAGATGGCGGACCTAGCATCCCGCTGAGAGCGTGTCGCAAGATGGCGGACCTAGCATCCCGCTGAGAGCGCGTCGCAAGATGGCGGACCTAGTATCCCGCTGAGAGCGCGTCGCAAGATGGCGGACCTAGCATCCCGCTGAGAGTGTGTCGCAAGATGGCGGACCTAGCATCCCGCTGAGAGCGCGTCGCAAGATGGCGGACCTAGCATCCCGCTGAGAGCGTGTCGCAAGATGGCGGACCTAGCATCCCGCTGAGAGCGCACTCGCTTGCTCCTCCGCCCACAGAAAGACGCGCCTTCAAGTCTGCGGAGCGCTTCCTCCCCGCCTGAGAGGGGATGACAGCTCCGCTCCCACAGCTGCCACCGCCGAATGACGTCAGCAGTCGAGGACGTTTTTGTCTGTGCGCGAGCAACCAACTCCACGCGACGTAAAAAGGAGCCCGGCTCGGCGCGGCAGCGACCCCGGGGGGAGGAGTGCCTCGAGGCGGCGTGGGCGCGCGAGTGAACAGCTCCGGCGACAATGTCCTCCGGGCTCGACGTCTCGCCTCGTCCGTCTCGCCCGCGGAAGAGGGCTGTTTCCACCCGGGACCCGCGGACAAAGCCAGCGATGTCGATAATTACACCCCCCGGGGTGTTCTTTTTATTTCCGTCTCTCGACGGCCTCTGAAAGGAACATTTCTACTCTCGGCCGTCGTTCCACCTCGGCGTGCTCGTGTTCCGACGGGGTGTTGGCTCGACTTGCTCGTTGTCAACTGCAACCCACCCTGTAGCGGAGGGTAGGTTTCCCTTCTTTTTTTTTCTGTTTGCGCGACACGTCATTAGCCTTACTTGAATATCCTCTGATTATTGATTTGAAGTCTTGTTAACCGAGCTGGTGCTCAATCCTCGTCCTTTCGACAGCCAGGTATGAGCAGCTCAGCTGCACTTGTGCGAATATTATTTTTAATTGCTCAAACTCAATACATTATAATACACACATATCTCTCTATACCTTGTCCTGTTTCTTTTATATAGGTATAAATATATTTTTTTCCCGTAATCTGTTCCGCATATTTTTTTTTCTCGTGCGTTGTATTCACGAGGCAAATTTTGTGTGTATGCAAAGATTTCAACCTGCCCTATTGAGGAGTAATAAAAAACAAACGACTACTTTAGAAAACTCTTTCGTTTCTTAATACACAAATTACAAACTTTTTTATCTTATGGGAATAATGCACCCTCATTGTTGGCAACAAAACTATCTTAACAATATTTATATTATTTGCATGCGTAAAATTAATTTTTTTTTTAAATTACGCCAAGTTATTATAACTTCTAACGCGCGTTTACGAGTAGCCTACTCGCACCCATTTTTATTCCCGTGCATTACCACTTTACTTTTTGAAAATATCCAATCATGATGAATTATTTAAGTAGGATCATGACAAGCGACAGATAAACGTGCCTCTCCTTCTCTCTCTAACCCAGAGAGGACTCGATGCTGACCTCAGATTCTTATCACGTTCACTGCGCTATCTCAGCTCAGACCAGTTGCTGGTGCGGACAGCACAGTCTGCGACCAGTGCGTCGCAGAACTCACACCGTCGTCATTGCCGGTAGCGAGCTGCCCGGTCCGCCTGCCTGTCTGTGCCTGTCTGTGCCTGTCTGTGCCTGTCTGTGGCATGGATTCAGGGAGGCTCGCAAAGAGTCCCAGGCCACGGGGTGCCGCCCATTACCTCTTGTCTTGTGTCTGTGTGTTACGTTCTTTGATGTGTTTGGGTGTAAATGATTCTGGAGTCTGTGGTAGCGGGTGGCTGTTTGGCCTTTCGGCTGTGGTGGAATGGCTGTGCTATCTCTGTGTCCCTCTTCGTCCTCTCCTCTCCCCTCCACGCAGCCTCCCCCTGGATCACTGCGGGCTTGTGAGGAGGGGCTGCTCTCTGTACGCTCCGTTGTTTGGGCGGCTGTGTCGGGTCGGATGCCGAGGATCACGGGCGCCCGCGCGGGCGGCGATAAGGTCGACCTTCCCTCAGCACGCGCCGTGCCCATGACGCCAGCGGGATGATTACTAACACTCGCGGAGACACGCGCCGCATTCCGTGATCACGAACCACATTGCGGGCGTGTGTTTCGTTATTACTCGCGAGACTTATCTCGTAGAACAAGCCGACGTAAGAAACGTCAGCGACGTTCCTTCCTCCGTAAAAAAAAAAATAACTTTTACTGCGTGATTATACAGCCAGAATTCACTTCGATGTACGAGCCAGTGAAATCCTACAGCAAAATGAATGAAAAAAAAAATAGTTATAAATTTACTGTATCAGACGAACAAAAATAAATACCTGTAGGTAACTTCCAGTTCAGTGAACTGAAGGAACACTAACACAAAAACAAAACACTTCTGTATAAGTACTTCACAATATTCTTACTTTATAACATAAATCCCCCCCCCCCCCAAAAAAAAAAATCGATTCACATAATTTCTCACTACACGTACTCCACATAGGTAGATTGGTAGTAAGTAATATGCAGCGAAATAAAAAATAAATAGTCGTGTGAGGATTAAAAACTTATGTTTTATGACACGCCATAGTCTACACAGTATCATAGGTACAGAAAATCTGAACGGACAAATAAAAGATGAATACACAAAAACACACCCGGTAAACCAAGCAAAAATCAGTCGGTGTGAAATGTTAAGTGCATATGCAGCACAGATAATTCCGTGGAAGAAATTAGAACAGTGCCACAGCACACACGAACTGACAACGACGAGACTTCGCGACAAGAACAGTAAACACAGACAAACAACAAAATTGGGTAAAAGTGACAGAGTAACCCAACGTTGATTCAAAACAGATATCCTGTACAGCCCAACGACAACACAGACGAACAAAGTAGGCGTCTAAAAAAAAAAAAAACAACAGTTACAACGTTTCGGGAGCTGAGATCTGTTCCCATCATAAGGATAAAGTAGACTGAGGCTGACTTGTCTCTTGTGCCCCACATTATTATGTGATGATAATTAATCATCGCAGTAAATAATAAACTATGAAAAGCCCCTCAATCAAGAATCGAACAATTTCTTAAATTTTTTTTAAAAAAAGGAAGAAGGGAAACTGCCTCAGGGAAGAAGGACACGAGCTCTGAAACCGCGGGGGCGCTAAGGGTGACATTGGCTCTCGCATCACACGCATCCTCGCCTCTATACGCGCCGGGCACCGAACTGGAAAGAAGACTTCTGGTCGGCAACGCTCTTCTATGGGACCTTGAGCGGCGACCATCTTGTTCTATGGTGGAATATTAAAGAGGTAGAAGAAGCTCCTACTACCCTATACAAATTACAATACTGCGTGTAGAATTTTTTCATACTAAACAATGTTCGTAAAAACACTCGTTTTTAAGCTTTTTTTTTCCCCCAAAAGTTAAAACTTGTACAGACAAGATAAATGACTTTAAAAAGAGCCATTTTCATGATATTGGCGTGGTCGCAAAAGTGTTAAGGTGGGTATGAGACTACTTAAATCCACCAGACCGACGTCGAATGTTATTTTTATTCCTTTCCTGCCCAAAAAAAAATCGAAAATCTCAAGTTCTTTCTAAAGGAGAGATATAGAGGTAAATGTCTACAGTGGCTTCCTTCAATCGTCTAGACGGCGCCCTTAAGCGGACATTGTGTGGACGGCGTGTAAACACCCGAAGCTGTGCATGCCCGGCGACCAGCGCACTCAGAGAGACGCCTGCCCGCGCGTCGCGGCGCTGCGAGGCGGGAAGAATAGGCAGAAGGAAGGGGGGGAGGGTGTGTTTACGCGAGGGTCGACGGGAACCCTGGTCGCCATGGAGACGCCACGCCGCGACTGTGAGCTCTCCCGCAACTGGTCTCATGGCTCGACTCGGAAGTTCCTATACAACGTAGGTGAGGCTTTTTGAAAATTTATTCCCCTAAGAGGGGTCTTATGTATAAGAATTAATGTTTGTGATGGTATACGTCTTATATGCGTTCGCGCATATCGTTGTTTCGATTGAGTTGAAATCATTTACACTTGACCTTCGAAACACGAGATGAGATTTGGAGAAAACCACCCCTTAGAGCAGAATTTGATTATTTTTGGACGAAATTTCACAATTTCTTCCTTGATGCATTCTGCGTCTCCATGACAACGGGGCACCGCAACGACAGTGGCGCTCCCAGGGGAGGGGAATGCATACTGAACAACTGAACACTACCCTGACTGATTGAACTGACAGGCAACGCACAACCTAAATCGGTGGACCTAGAGATTTGAAATTTAGAGAAAATATACAGTGCTTACCCTAGGGGTGCACTAAGGAGGGACTTTATGAAATTTTTTTGTGTGAAGCGAATTACCACTCAATGACTTACTCATCACGAAATCTCAGGAACTAAAAGACCTACAGACGTGAAATTTAACACGTGCATTCCTTTTGCTACGTAGATATCCGCTAAAAAAAAAAGGATTATACGAAAAAATCATCTCCCAAGGAGAGTTGCTGAGATGTTATAATTTTAACATACTTCAACAATTAGCTATACATAATTTTGCTGGGTGTTAAAGATAAAAAATGTCCCGTTCTCCAAGTATATTTCTTACAGACCTGGAACTCGGCAGTGATGTTCCTTATATTACATAGCCATCCAACCGAGGACGAGGTTTTCCGAGATTCAGATCCCAAGGCGTTTTAGCCCGGGCAACGCCGGGTAATTCAGCTGTTATATTCCTGAAATAAAAATATTTAACTGTTTGCAAAATCATTTTTCTACCAAAAAAATCCTTATTTAATGGTTTTTATGAATTTAAGGCCAACTTTTTATATTAATCCTAACTTGCATTGAAAGCATGAGATCATGTGGTGTGCAGGTTTGCATTGACTGCTCGTATGTCAACTTCGTCTTCAAACACTTTATTTTTATATATGATTAATTAAATTAATAAAAATTAGTTTTTTCTCTAAAAATTCTAAAAAAAAAAAATACCTTCGGTTTCTGTGGTTTTGGTAAATAAAATTTTGATGGAGTTGATAAATGGTGGTTAAAAATAAAGAGTTCTCAGACGAAGGTTTTCATATGAGTGGTTATACTAAAACTGTATACCACATGATTTCATGTTTTCAGAACATGCTAGGACTGACATCAAAATTTTGCTTTAAATTAGTAAAAAAAAACCTTTAAATAACTAGTTTTTTTAGTAATAAAAGCCTTTTGTAAGCAAATGTATATTATTATATTATAAATTTATTAAAATCATGTGCAACAGTACTCATCTTCACATATGAGTATCGGGTTTTTATATAATCATTTTCGAATTAGGAATAAACTTAAAGGTTCCGGATTTTTTGCAATGATTTAGAATATTTATTGAATAATTTTCATGAAATTAAAGGTCATACACAAACATGTTCCTACTCGTTCGCAGCACTACTTTTCCCATAACTGATGGCTCGCATCACCAGAACAAACCACACCTCTCCTCGGGAAGTGGACAGCGCTAGGCGCCAGGCGGTGCCAGGAGTCGATCCGAGGACGGCGATAGATCGATAGGTCGACCCGCCCGCGACCTCGCGCGCCGCTGCAGGCGCGGCCAGCGGCTGCCCGCCCCTTCTTTGTGGCTCTAATGAAGTGTGAGGCGCAGCGCCATCTAGGGCGGAAACAGCCCCTAACTCTCCCGGTGGCCCGTGGGGGGGGGGGGGGGGGTGTATATTTACCTCCCTGGCCGTCACGGGTCGAGAACCCCGGACACGCGCCTGGAGGCGTCACGTATTTATACACTTTCCCCGACCCACGCCCTGGAGTCTGCTGAGCGACAGCGGCAGAGGCCTTTCAGATCGCCTACAGACCTCAGCCTCCTCCCAGCCCTGGCGAATCCTTCAGAACATACCCGCTGAAGACATTTAAAATATTAGAAACTGAAACAAAGTTCGTAGACAGATCAACTTTCGTTTTTTTTTTTTTTTTAATTGGAAAAACATGCAGCAAGGGTCACACGGATATGTATTAATCTAAACTGTACACATTATGACGCGAATTAGGGAGCCAAGACTTACGTACAAACAAGTTATTTTAAGTATTTGATTCGTTAAATCCACAAAAACAAAAGTTGTTTTTAAACGTTTTAATAGCGTTTGGCAGAAAAAATGTAAACATGAACTGGGAAATCTGAAACCGCATAACTTTATTAATTTCAAAGTGTCTAGTACAACTGAGACGTGGCCAGCGCTACAGGCAAGGCCATGCATTGTCGAGAACTGACACAGAATGGCCAATGATTGCTAAGTCGCGCCAGCTTTCTTACGACACCATCTTTAACACGTTTGTATTTTGACAACTATCCATCCTGCACCACAATCTGACTGCGGTAGAGTTGACTGATAGCACAATATGTACTTGCAGTAATATAGTGCTTAAGATGCAACGCAACTTTTACCGTGTTTACAAAATGCAGTGAAACTTTCTACTCTGAATAGAATAAATTGGTTTTGGAAATCAGTTTAGTGTATTCTGTTTTTTATAGCCTATTTTAGTTTTTTGCTGAAGTTTTTTCTCTACTGAAAACTAAGGTTTTTTTTCTTCAAAATTACGGTATTTTCACAAGTCTTGTGACATGGATGCTACAGAATAATTGCTGTGTTTTATATTTACGTTGTACCATCACACTCTGTGACATTGGGGTACGATAGCGACTGACAGAATTCTAAGAATCGCCAGAAGTGATAAATCTCAAAGCTACATAATGTTCTCAGGCCCGTTGTTACCTGGAAACATAATGGTGCTTCTACCTGGCCAGAATATAAAAAAATAAAGAACAAAACTTTTGAAACACAATGATTGGAAGTGTACTTCTAACGAGTACACGTGGATCAGCAGCAGGTAAAATTGATAAAACGACCAATTTGTTTGTGTATTTTTTTTTAATCACAAAGGGGTACTTCACTTTTAAGTATTTCTGATTTTCCCTTTAAAACAATTCCTAAGTTAATATCGCTATGCTAATGAAAACACTTGTACATGATGAATTGAATAATTGTTTGGGAAGCATAAATTAAATCAAAGGTCTCCGATTTCGCACACTCGTCCTTTGAAACTCGAGGAAGGACACTGTCTAGGTGAGATTTATATAAAAACCAGACCATAAAGCATTGCTTAAGCTGGCGCTTGCGCTAGTAATATCGGATAATTACCAGTAAGTACTTTATGGCCGTTCCGCTTTTCTTTGGTCCGAATAATATTGGTGGCGCGGGAATCGAAGGAGAGATAGATAGAAAGATAGGGATGGAAAGAGAGAGGTATTTAGAGATAAAGATATATATATATATATATATATATATATATATATATATATATATATATATATATAGATTGCTAGAGATAGACAGCAATTAATATATATATGTAGCCATATATAAGGGGACATATATGTGTGTATGGAGATGTAGAGAGATAGACAGAGCTATAGATTTAGGGATTTAGAGAGAAATGTCTTGTATATGTGTACCTACTTCAAACAAATAACAAAAAAAAATTGAGATACATTGCAACGCTTGCCGTACAATAGCTAGTTACTTATTCACATACCCGTGGAAGACAGCCAAACTGTCGGGCCGTGTGTAATCCTACCTGTAAGGACATCAGAGCACGTGGTATCTGGTCACGATAGGGAGACGAATGCGAACCTCCAGAGCTTGAATAGCAACGCTATTTCAAGTAATCTACCTCCCGCTCTGAAAGGCCGTAAAGACGAGTGTTTATATGGCAGCGCGGGCTACCTTATGGACCAGTTTGCCTCAGCGGGGAGTTGAGCCCAAGAGCTACCTCTTTAACGGGGCAATCGCGATAATCGCCACGTACATTAAAAGGGATGTCAACTCCCCTTATAAGCTTTTAACAACCGCACTTCATTTTCCTCGACCATTATTTAATTTTCTTTTCTTTTTTTTTTCGGGCTAAGAGAAAGTGGTTTTAGCTCTTTGAAAAATATTTTAGTATTAATACTAAGCTGTTATTAACAATCACAGTGCGTAGTATGTTTTCCTATAAATAACTAATAGGGTTGTTTATAATATAAACCTCGATTAAGTTGTGCATTATTGCATCCTTAAGGGATTTTTACCCTTTCGACTATATTAAATTACCCGTTTGAATTTAAACAAGTCTTAGGCCTAGTAAATTATACGCAATAGCCTCCTTGGCTGTCGCAAAAATTAACCTTCAGGTGTTACTCACCAGTTTCCACCTTGAAACAGGCTGACCAACATGGAGCAAGGCTTGAAGCAACAACCAACTTCAAGGTGAGGCTACAGGGGTAGAATCCTGTGCAACGCGAGGAGCAACATATATGTCACATAAGCAATTAAAATTTCCTGGATTTTGTATCGTTCTGATTTCCAATCACGTACACGCATCATGTTAAGCAATAACATATGTATTTGTATTCGCACCAAAAAAATATTCGATGAAGAGAAACGTCTACGAATAAAAATATGTACGAATAAAAAAAATGTGTGTACTTATATGCTCACGTTAGAAGTTATTAATATTTTTTATTTTAGACAGTAAAATAATTTGAAATTTATTGTAACACAAATTAAGTTAATAAAAATTAGTATTTAATATTAATAAAATTAATTATTTAATTAAGTACATTTAATTTGTAATATACTGTACTGCTGCTAAACTTGTTGGTGTATGCTTACTGCTGGCGCCAGTACCATTAATAGTACTCGTTGATTTATAAATAGACCCTTTTGTTGTGTGTGTGTTGTCGGGTCGATATACACTGGCTGTCACTATTTTTTCAAAAAAATATATATTTACATAACTTTTGCGGGCGAACAATATACAAATTAAATAATAAAATTTCATAATAATAATAATAACAATCAAAATAATAAGACTTTATAAATAATAGTATCATTAAAATAAGTCATAACTTTCTGTGCATTATGAAAATAGTAACAGCACAGAATTGCCGCCCTTGTCAATCATATTGAACTGCAATCGTTGACCTGTTCAAAACAGTACAATGTGATTGGCAGTTTACCGTCTCTCTCGCACTGTGTACAACGAATAGCCTTGTCGCCTAGCGGCGCGCGCACCACACATAAAAAAAAAACTTGGAGCGACTGAGTTTCTTCTTCTCCTCCTTTTTATTTATTTTTTTTCTATCGTCCTTTCGACCGTTACACCAGACAATTCGCGCAATTTTAATCACTTTGCAACGGGTCGTCGCCGCTAGCAGACCTGCGCTCGAATGGTCCACGGGTTTTCCCGCGCAAAATCTTCTCTGCTGGACCTGCTGCAGCTCTCCGACGGCGTCTACTCCCTTGAGCCGCTCCTGTTGAGAGGGACGTGGGAGGACATACTTACTGTAAGTAGCAATCTCATATGGCTGTAACGGGTGTATGTACATGTGAGTCAACAATGTGACGTTCTCCAGGACACGTCACGGCAGTGGATCAACGTCCACCCGCGGTGCAAACGACATCCCCGGCGGCGGCTGAGGAGGCATCGGGACAGCGCCCGACCTCAAAGCGGCCAACACCAACACCTGCTCCACACCTCACGTCGGCGGGATTGGCGTGTGGCGGCTCGCAGTACCGGACACCACGGCTCCGGGCTCCGCGGCGAACATCTGCAGCGGCGGACTGCGGCTGCAGCTGCCGCCCTACCCCACGAACACGTGAGAGGCGGCGTCGGGACGTCTGCGGTGCTGCTCGTGTCGGCGGAACCGCCACTTCTCACAAGGACGCACTCGTCGGGTCCCATCACTGATAGGTACACAGCCGTTGCTAACCGTATTGTGTACATTTTAACTAACACGTGTCCCGGTCATTAAACAGTCTTAAAACTCTTCACTCATGTGTGAATCGTGCACTTGTAACGCACGAATGTCGGCAGGCTAAGACATCTTCTGTGCTTAACGTAGCCTATCCACAAGCCAGTTCATTGTGTTTACCGCTGCCTGTCTGAGCTCCTTGGGTTTTCCCTCGCGATTCTGCCAGTAGTTGTGGACGGGCTGTTGTCGGTGGGGCTGTGGTACCCTCTCACTCTCCTCCTTGGTATTGGGTGCTCTGTCCATTTTCTCAAGTTTATCATAATTGAGAAGGCGCTCGCGGAACTCTGTCACATCACGGTACGGCAGGCCTGACAACTGCTTCTGATACTTGAGTGGAAGCTGCGTGAGGATGGCCGCGATGAATTCATCATCCGTCATGGGCTGATCCAAGTAGCGTGTCTTCTCAAACATTGCTGATAGATGTGCTTCCAAGGACGCGCACTTCCTTGGGTCATACTTCTCCGTGTGAAGCTGTGCACGGAGATGACTCTGTATTCGGATGTTCCAATACTGGTTGTGGAACAGGGACTGGAACTGGGCGTAACTATGCGTTGATGCACTCAGCATCTCCCACCAGTAAAATGCCGGTCCTTTCAGGGCGCTGTTGAGACACTTCAGTATCTCTGTATCCCTCAAATGAAAGGTTGAGGTGTATTCCTCAAATCTTTTCAGAAAACGGATGGGGTTCTCTGTAGCTCTGCCAGCAAACGTGGGCATAGCTTCTGCCCAATGCTTAGCTGGATGGTGCATGAGCGTGGCCGCATCAATGTTGGATGGGCTCAATACAGGGGTTTCTCTGGGCAGATCCATTTGAACGGTAGGATGATTGTGGATGGGTAGCAGTGGAATTGTGTACATCTCACTGGGGCATGGTTGCCTGTCTACTGGGGCAGTCGGTACAGTTGACACAGGGGCTGTGTGTGACGGTACATGAGCTTGGCGGTCAGCTGACTCACTCCTGGGACTGGGGTGTACACTAAGGTGCTCGATTCTATCTCGTAGTGTGGCAGTAGCCACCTCCATGTCCTCTAGTCTATGTTCGAGATGCTGGAGATGTACTCGCACCTCCTCCCTAGCGCTAGCTTGTCCCTGGTGTTCATTTGAGATCATGTTTCGTATGGATGTTACATGAGTCTCCAGACTGTCCACACGACTACTGTTCTGTGATACCTGCTCAGATATCTGCTGGACCTGTTCGTGTTGCTGGGCCAGCCTAACCTCAATGCTGTGTTCCAAGCTCTTTAATCCTGAGTTGGTCTGATCCCTCAGCGCTCCCAACTCAGCCGTAAGCCGCCCCATTTGAGTATTGTTCTGTTCAAGTTTCGCATTTAGTTGAGTATTATTCTGTTCTAATTTCGCATTTAGGGATGCATTATGCTGCTCCATTTGAGTATTACTCTGTTCAAATTTCGCATTTAGCGATGCATTATGCTGCTCCATTTGAGTATTATTCTGCCGTAATAACTGCATGAGTGCTTCCAGTGTCACAGGTGATGTAGCAGTATTATCTGGCAATGGTGTGATGTTAGGGACAGTGGCCTCCCTTTCCTCCTGCTCCCCTGTTGCTGGTGACATGGGCCGCCCTAACCTCTCAGTCACGGTGGTAGAGTGATTACTAGGCCCCTCCACACAAGTGTTCCCTGGTGAACCCCCTGCTGATGATGTCGCCGTGTCACTTCCTGAATTCCCTGTGTTATCGCAGTCTTCACACACACTGTCACGCCTACTCCTGAGCGAGTATGTGGGGTGGTTGTGTGCCATGTTATTATAATGGATTAGATACACTATGCAGGATCAAATAACAACTTGAAATAAGATGTGACAACTCAGTGTCAACACACTCGGGCCCCACGTTTATGTGCGCCACTTTCTATACTGTACTGCTGCTAAACTTGTTGGTGTATGCTTACTGCTGGCGCCAGTACCATTAATAGTACTCGTTGATTTATAAATAGACCCTTTTGTTGTGTGTGTGTTGTCGGGTCGATATACACTGGCTGTCACTATTTTTTCAAAAAAATATATATTTACATAACTTTTGCGGGCGAACAATATACAAATTAAATAATAAAATTTCATAATAATAATAATAACAATCAAAATAATAAGACTTTATAAATAATAGTATCATTAAAATAAGTCATAACTTTCTGTGCATTATGAAAATAGTAACAGCACAGTAATGAAAATAAACAAATATGCTGAATGTTGATAATTATTTATTAGTTTTGTTATTTAATTAAATAATAATGTAATAATTAATAATGCAAAAGAATTATACACAAGGGAACATAACTTCGCTTATATAAATTAAATACACTTGGAAAAGTTTAAAAATACAATTTATAACACTAATATTTTAAATAAATAATTGTTTTTTAAAATTATATGGACCAGTATTCAATTTCAATCACTTAAGTTCCGAACGCGACTCACAAGTAGTTCCGCACCCGCCGCTAGAATTCGCTTCCGGAGCAGCTACGTCAACTACGTATATAATCACTCGGTTTGCAGAGCGAAAGGTTAATCTAAGTATGTAATGAAACGTCTCCATTAAAAACGTAAAAGACTTTAAAAAAATACCTAAACTCCAGCTTGGACCTGATTTTTGACAATAATTTTATTTAACTGCCCAAGTTTTTAAAATTAATTTAAATTTACTTAAAGTAAAAATAGAGCAAATAGGCCCTAAGTAGTAATAATTAATCAATCCAATGGATTAAGCGTACATTTAACAATATTATAACAATACGATAAACAAATAAAGTGTATTCATATATATTTGCTTAAAGCACAATTTGTATGACCCAGTAATCTGTAATTTAATAAAGTAGAAAAAAATAACAATTTCCACTGGCGAGTTATGAACCACGTTTTATTATTTTTTTTAGCTTACTAACCTAGCACTATAAGCACTGCGCTACGAAGTCTGAATAATTTAAGGATAATAGGTCTTAAAATTTTTATAATACCAGTATCCTTATATTCTTAGGTTTTTTTAAAACTTGGAATTTCTCTTTACTGTGCCTTTTTTTTTGTTTACTAAATATATTTCAATGTAAGTTCGTTATCATAAAGTTTCATTTGGCACACCGATATTTTTGATCTGTCCCTCTAATTTTATGAAAGTGACTATGTTTATGTTAAAACACACGACTCCACTATCTTCCTGTGAAAATTTCGTTGTATGGTGCGCGCGCATCGTAATAATTTCCTCTCATCATTTTTCCCAACGTGCAGAAGTATAATTAAAAAGAAGATATATTTTCTTTGAATGATTCTGCAGTCGGGAAGATAGTTTTCACGTACGCCATTGTTGTGTAATCTGGTTCTGGTGTTTTCCTGCATGCATTGTTTTCGTTGAAACAGTCTCCCACTGGGTTAGTTTGTCCCGCCATTTTTTTTCCGGCTAACTTAACTTCGGTGGTTTTTCCTGTGTGGCCTGAGCATGTGTAACATTTTACATCGGCTGATATTAGCTTGTGCTCCGCGTGTGTATATATTAATCTGCGTTGTCCATTCCTGAGGTTTTTACTATGATAACCATCGTAAATTATCAGTGACATAGTCCAATTAATTAGGAGCAAATACGTATCGAAATTTAATAAGAAAAAAAAACAATCACGTCCGTGCAGTTGTAAAACGATGACGAAAATTAGTTTTTCTTTTTAGGCCTACGTTTATGAACAAGATTGAAAAGAATATATATATATATATTTTTTGACGTCATAACGTCTTATAAATCGATGAACGCCGGGCTGCACGCACGAAAAATGGTCACGTTACGCCTGAGCCGAGCGTGCAAGAACCGGGCAAGCACCGTGCGAGAAAAGCTTCTATAATATCAAACAGGTTAATTGTTCGTGATTATATTGAAACAAATTATTTAAATTAAATTTGCAAAATAAAAAACTGTAAATAATATTTGAAAATTAAAAAAGTATGAAATTTTTCATCAATGTTTTCTTATGACGTTATCACGTAAAATTATCGTCCGTAAACCGACTTTACAGACAACCCCCCTTTTTATAAATAATGAGTGGTGATGTTAGATGTGGAATGAAGCTCGGAGGCCGCTACCCGACCGAGCGGAGTGTTGCAGTCGCCGGGGACGGCGCGGGACTGCCGTCTGCCCCCGGCCAGGAGAGGCGCCTGCTGATCGCCGCGTGGCCCGGCGGGGCGCGTGTGGGCTCAGGTGCGCCTGCCGACACCGACAAAGACCTCCGAGAGTGTTTGTCCGGGTCCCCCCCCCCCCCCCCCGGGACCTCTAGGAGGCGGAGCGGCAAGACCAGAAGTTGGGATACCGCGTCACGGGTAGGCCACTCTCGAGATGATGTTCGGCTGGAAAACACACTTGGTGAACAGATCTTGAGCCGTATCGGAGGACGGACTCGTCCGAGTCCAGCTCCACCTGCGCCGAATTGGCGCTCATGATTATATAAAAAAAAGTCCGGATCAGCGCGAGACGTCTGCAGCCTCGGATCTCGCGCTAAGAAAGGACCGGGACGAGATACCCCGTCGGACAGTCCGGGTTCTGGGAAAGGCTGTGCCTCCGAGCCCCTCCCGTTACTGCAGCAATTACCAGCCGGCTGCGCGCGGCGCAGCTCCCCTAATTCGAGCCGTAAAATATCGACGTCGACGTATGACGGGCGAGGGGTCCAGGCAGGCTCCCGTGGCCCCATCCCACGAATGAGCCTTCGGTTCCCGGAACCCCCGAAACTTCACCGCCTTTGGAAGGTACCGCAAGGCACCCTGCCCCTCCCGTCATAAACCTCGCGGGGGGGGGGGGGGGGGGGAATTAATTAGAGGCGTGCGGCCCTTTTTCCCCGCGCCGGGCATCGGCCGATCGAGCGAGGAGATTCAGATCTCCGACGCTGGTGGTCACCTCCCCCAAGAGAGCTGAAGTTGAAGGAAGATGGCGGGCGTCTTTACCCGCTGGCTGTGCATTATTATTTGCGGATAACACGCGCATCTTCACGCATCCACACAACGCAACGTTCGCAATCTGCCGAAATCTGGTGCTGCGATGGAAGAGAATTCCCGAATAATGACATGGACGCCACTCAGCGAAACACTGTCCTGGATCACGAATACACTAACCATTCTGCTTCCAAGGGTCGGGCAAGTCGCCCCACTGCGATTAGCAGGGCCCCGCGGCGACCATTTTGCCTCTCTTTTTTTGGTCCTTGTTTGTCCAGTTCTTCTGAGAAAAAAAATACATTAATGAGAAAAGGACAAAATTCAATTTTTATTCGCAAATAATTTTAAATGATGATCAGTACCTTTCTATTTGAATTGAGTTTACATAAAGATTTTACTACCTTGTAGAATGACTGATTTCATCGAAATGCGATCGTTAGCATAAACATCTCTTCTAGATAGAAAGTAAATTGTTTTTTTTTTTTTTAAGATAAATTAGAAAAAAAAATCGTCGAATCTTAAGTACCAAGTTAGCTTAGAAACATTGTTTTATTTGTAAGATTTTCCAGAATTTTTGTTACAGGACTATTCAGTATATATACCTCACTGACTCGCCCCCGGTAAGGCCCCATCTTCGAAATATTAGGGCCCCGCTAAAGTAGGGCCCCAAAATAGTTCAGGGTCACCACGCCACGCGCTGATCGCAACTGAACACAGCCTTTGTACAACCGACAAGTTGACTGCAGCTGCCTTTCTGCATCGAGGCGCGCGCCATCTGTCTCGGAGAGGCCGCGCGTTTAGAGTGCCGGCGTGGGCCTTAGCACTTTCTTGCATCCAGACCCGTGCAAACTGACTTCCAGTGCTGTGAAACAACTTCTCGACATTCAGTGTCCTAATCAGCTGTGACGTATTCCAGGCAGTGATTACGCCGAGAACCATTCCGAAATCGCTGGACCTTGTGCAAGTGAAGAGTTCTTCAAGGTCGACCCACATAAGTAAAAAAATAACACTACTTTATGATACCATAATTAAAGAGCATTAAAAATACAAGAATGCACAACAGATCAGTGGTAATTCAGTGCAAAAAGTCATTAATATAAAATGCATCTCCATAAAAAATGAACTTACCAAATATTCTGTAAAAAAAGGGTTAGCGATACAAGTGAACAAGAATGTATTTAATTTTTTTGCAGTTTAAATAAATAATGATTATTTATTTCTTTTAAAAACAGCTTTCAAATATTGAAGATGTTGCATATCACTCCATAAAATATAATATGGAAATAAAAAGTTATTTATTAGAATAACGACTTCACACATCAATAAAGATTCTCTTACATTCAAAAATCACCTGAGTTATGGATACAAAGTATATAACTTGTGTTACACGTGTTCTCTTGCAATTACCATATAACAAACATAAGGCGTAACATTCTGTTCTGTTGTTTGAATTCGACTCAGCGTCATGTTAGTATGTTTCTTGGGACGTATTTAAATTGTTGTTGTGTTAATCTATCCTTGCTCGAGTGCTGAGGATTATAATGTACTCCTTACATGTTGGAAGATTTAACCCACTCTGTTATGTATTGTGACGTATTTTTACGGCCATTTCAAGACTGCACAGCCAGTGGCCGGCATCATCCTGCAGTAAGGGCGAGGCTTGTAACTGCCCGTGTGTGGTTATCTGCGCTGACGTCACCAGGGAGTGACCTCTGACGTCGACCGATCATATTCCAATGACAACTACGCGCTCCTTCGCGTA
Organism: Bacillus rossius redtenbacheri; assembly: GCF_032445375.1. NCBI lineage: Eukaryota > Metazoa > Arthropoda > Insecta > Phasmatodea > Bacillidae > Bacillus > Bacillus rossius. Next base: position 8,450,486 of record NC_086334.1, read on the forward strand.
GCTGTTCGGCAAACAGGGAAGCCTCTGCTGGATGCGAGGCAGGAGAGACCGTAATACCCAAGATATTATGTGAATTTGTAGAATTTTCCCAGACAGGCTGCCAAAGACTATGTGAGCCGCAATCGATTCCTGGCCGAGAAGTGAGAAGGGTCGTATGAAGAGTTAGTAAGTTGTGCTACGAGAGTTGTGTTCTGAGGTGTGTAACTAAGAGCGAGGGAGTAAGCAAGTGCGTGAGAGTTCGTAAAGCCTGCCCCACACGACACCCATTTCCTTAGCAGTTTTCATGTAATTTTTATGCTAGCGCGCCTGCTCACGTGTGGGTAACATTTCAGCACCCTTCCAAGGGGTCTGGCTCTGGGTATAAAAGTTTTCATAACCGAAGTCTTAGCCAAAACCGTAATAGAACGTGTTCTATTTTTCTGCTATACCCACGAGCTGGAGCCGTCAAGATGGCGGACCCACGTGTTGTAATATAACCCCGTATATAGTCTGTATTGTCAACATTAAGGGACGTAACAAATGTAATGGTATGCCAAATGAAACTTTATAATAGTAAAACTACTATGGAATATATTTGTTAAGCTGAAATTGCCACAGAAAGAAGTAATCGGAAATTTTAAAATACGTTATGAAAATACGTTGTAGTTATATTACCCATTATCTCCAATTACGCTCGTAGAAGTTGCGGTAGCGTAGTGGCGAAGGGCACGATGGCAGTGGTAGAAAGGTGATTTTGAATGTGGTTCGAATACTAATCAGTTCAATTTTTTTTTTTAGTTTTTTTTAAATAACAGATAATGAAATTGTACATACTGTGCTTTCTGCAAATATAAATTATTAGAATTCATTTATGATATAATATTATTAACTACATTTAGGTGTCTCAGTCCATTGATTTTATTCTACGTACCTAGATTTATTTTTACTTTTAAAAAAGTAAAGTAAAATCACATGTTCACAAATAATTTAAACCAAAAGTTAATTTTATAATTAAAACGCCAACGTTTATTAAGAAACGAGTGTCCATAAATTAATAATGAATAAACTGATACTTCATAGCGACACACCTGTGAGGGTAAAAAAAAACATGCAAAATGTTTTTCTTCACCTAAGATTTAAATTTATTACGCGATATGTGTGTGTTTATTTGTCTCACTGGGTTACAAAAAATATTAGTTACAATTCCTCCAATTATGTAGTTAAATATATAAGTAATCAATAAATCTTATATATAACATATATGAATCATTTTTTTACTATTACAATGAAATTAGCTTGATTAACTGTATAATTAAATTAATATTAGAATTTAAACCGTACATAAACTACATTTAGTAAACCCAATGTCCCTTGTATCATTTAAATTTATATATTTTTAGATTTTGAAATTAACCTACAACTTAAAAATATATTTGTAATTCCAAAATTGCTCTTAATTTGTTTTTAAATATTAAATCAATTTTGTTATTTATTTGCAAATGAAAAATATAAGATAAAATATCAAATAATATTTCCGCAAGTTACATAATTTTTAACACAAACAGGTGCAACTTTCACTTTTTTTTCAGTATTTTGATAAGTTGACTACGACAGGTTTATCCTCCCCTGATATGTTTGCTTTGGTCGGCAACTGCGTTGGCTGGTTTTCTGTTAGCATTCTAGGTATCGTGTGTATGGAGTTAAGAAATCTTTCTGCGGTTCTGCTATACAAATTTTTATGAAAATTTTTATACCCATGGGTATAACAGAAGTTATAGCAGAAAATAGGCATCGTGTGGGGTGGGCTTAAGGGACTTTTCTGTACCGAATTAGAGTATGGACATACTTGATAACTGGAAACTATTGATAAAATTTAGAAAAAAAACATTTTTTTTGACGTGATAACGTCTTATAAATCGATGAACGCCGGCTGCACGCACGAAAAAGAAAAAAAGCCCCAATTTAAAAAATGTGACTTATTTGTCCAATTTCGTCATTTCAAATTAACAAGATTGATATTGATTTGATTTCACTTTATTTCTACAACTAATTGTTTGTGATTATATTTAAACAAATTATTTAAAGTAAATTTGCAAAAAGTGTAAATAATATTTGAAAATTAAAAAGTAATCAATTTTTCATCAATATTTTCTTATGACGTTATCACGTAAAATTATCGTCCGTAAACCAACTTTACAGACAACCCCCCTTTTTTTTCAGAAGTATACTTGTTCAAACGAACGGAATTTATCAAAAAACTTGGTTTTATTTCTGAAGAAATCAAACACTCCTAATGACTCTCAAACTGCACGGTGTGTTATTGGCTGGGACGTTGGTGTCAAGATATTGTCGAAATGATCGGGAACGCGCTGCAGAGCGAGAGGAGGTCGTAAAAGTCTCCAGTTTATTGGCTCCCCGAGTGTACTGTGTGTTTACCAGAGTCGGCGCTGGAAGGGCTTTTGCCTCCCAATCGCACAGCTCCCTCCTCTCGGCGGAGGGCAGCCTTTAAAAGCGGAAGGTCAACACGCATTTCCAATATTTCCCGTCGGGGTTCACTAAGGGAGGGAGGTGCTACCGGGTTGTAGACATCAAACACACCTGCCAGGTGGAAGTTATGAAACGACCGCCGCTGGAGTGAGTGCCAGTTTTATTAAACATGCGGTAACAAGCCCGAATGGAGCCACAAGCAAGGAAGAAAACACATATTGCCGTTTCGGGCCGCGTGCGACAAGCGTGCAAGTGCCTCGGAAATGCTGCTTCGGGGAATATTCTCTTTCGCCACGGAGCACTGACACGTAGAGAGAGATAGAGAGAGTGAGAGAGAGAGTGAGAGGGGAAAACGAAAAGGATGAGGGTGGGGTGAGTTGCACTGGGTTACCTCGCTTCCTGTGATTGATGGGGCGTTACATTCATCTGTAACAAACCAAAGTTCGAGTTATTTATTTATTACCGACTCTATGGCGAAGTTAAGGCACTTAAACACCAACTACACAAAATCACATTACATAATCTTATGATAATACCTAACACAAAATTATTACTTAAACACTTCAGTCCAACAATTATAAACGTCTAAAGAACAAACAAACATAGGTAATCAACTTAAAAAATAATAAATGTAATACAATAGAGCAGAAAAGTAGATGTACATAGTGCATATATATCTAAATGAACGCCTACCTATAAATGAACGGGCGTGGTTCTGGAATCATTTGGAGCGTGTATTAAATCTGCGACACTCACCTAACGACACCAGTCGGTTGCACAAATTGTCCGGGGGGTAGAATTTTTCAAAAATTTGTAAGTGAGGATTATAAGCGATTTAAAATTCATCTTTTGTGAAGTTGTAACATGTTGAAAAGTTGGTCCCAAGTGGTTTGATACCACGCATACTTTAGTTTAAGAATCCGAAATTATTTAAAGAACCATGCTAAAGTTGTTTCTTGATAAACACGTCTCTTTTCCACTCAAAGATAATCCTTATTTAAAATTTCAGACACTTCATCTGTATGTAACCTAAATCATCAGTGCATGCAAGGTACAGTGGTTTTTTTTAGGGACGACCAATTCAGAATCAATCGGGCAACATCTCTCCTGGGTTCCGACTCGTTGCTCAGAAGTCAGTCGCTCCGGAGAGCTGGGACCGGAGCCACGGCGCAGAGAGCCAGAGGGAGGCCATCTGCGGCATCTGCAGATGCACGCTGCATCGGCCCAGCAGCCCGGCCTGTCTCCCTCAGACGCAGCCGGCCCGGGGTCAGCGGGGGGCGAGGCATTCCAAACCTCCCGAGGGGAGAAGATAATAAAAAACTCTCTTCCCCACCCCCCTCCCTTTTCCAGGCCCACGCCGGGGAATGTGTTCATGGGAGGCGGGGGAGGGAAGCTCTTCGGAATGACCGCATGCGCGCGGAATAGTCAAAACGGTCGCGTACGAGCCGCGGCCGGGGGAGGAATACCAAACGACAAGAGCGGCGCGGGATTCGAGAAGCGCCATCGGCCACCTCCCTGCGTCTCCCCCCCGCGGGAGGACGGTCCGTCGTCCTCTGGCAGCAGGCTCGACGCCCGGGCGACCGTGTTGACTCCTGCAGGTGTGTCCTGTCTCGTCGACAGCCTTGCTCCTGGATACACTCTCGTACATCCCCTGGACTACCTTGAGCCAGTGTGATGACCTCTGACCAAGGCAGCGGACGAGCGAGCACGCTTTCTCTCACTGTCTCTCTCCCAGACCTTAATTATGCTTCATTTTGATTACTGGGATGTTTTGTTCGCTGATACGACAGGTAATCTGGCAAAGCACCAAAACTGCCGTGTAAGATTTATTTTCAACCTGAAATCACGAGACCATTTAACTCAGGACTATCAGCATTTGTAATGGTTGAAACTCACTGAAAGACGAAATATCCACGCACTGATTTTTTACTGCATCCGGGACCGCCTCGCTATCTGTCGGGCCAATTTAAATTATCTACGCAGCTACCGTAGCCACGGGACACGATCCGCAAACAACTCCGTGCTGTCAATCCCCGTACGTTCATCCGAATGTTTATCGGCGCCACTTGCAGCCACAAGCAGCAGATATGGAACGAAGTGGACCGGGCGACAAGGCAGTCCGACAACCCAGCGACCTTCGAGCGCAGGCTGGAGAAACATCTCTGGAACACCTGCTCAGCAGCTACGAGCCAGCAAGTTGACAATGGCCAAAACCATACCTGAATAAGTAACTGTGGATGTTTGAAGATCAGTCTGGCAGTCAGATAGTTCATATCCGGTCAAGACATACACAGTTAAGAATAGGGGCAGGAATTTTTCGCGAATAAATCTAAACGCCTATTTAACTGCAAAAAAGTATACCCTAAACAGCGGTTTCTTCCTTGCGATTGGCGGCCGTCTGCGAGAGAAGTCTAGGCCTTATTTGAACGAGCCATTCAGGACGCGTTTGCTTCCGCGCTGAATTACTGGGATTGGTGTAGTAACAATAGACATGTACCTGGAAGAAACTCGCCCAATCACGAAACACGGACTATGCTAGAGTGTTTTAAATTTCAGCTAGTCTTGGAATCTTTTCGCGAATTATGCATGTTAAGAACCATCCATTAAAGCTTTCGCTCAGAGAGTTTCGTGGGAAAACGAGAACAGGATTCGAACTTGCGCCTGGATGCAAAATAGAAAGTCTCTGTAGCCCTATCGTAGAGCACAAAAAATGAACAGTTTACGCAAGAATTGATGGCACGCTGTTTTTTAAAAAAGAAAGAAACTACGTAAGGACCGCGCAAGGCTTAGCGAAGGGCAAACAAAGGCCGAGCGACAGCAAACAAGCCTGGCGGGGGGAATGTTTGCGCAGCAGCCGCGGCCGGGCCCTCGGCACACGCACCTGTGCACGTGGATCCCGGGCTCTGGCCCACGTGTGCCTCTTCAGGGGTTCCGTCGACCTCCCCCCGCCCCTCCTCCTCACCAACTACCCGGCTGTTGGCACACACGCCCAGCTCCGCCTATCTGCACGCGCCTCCTCGCGGCTGGAGGGGGTGTACACAGACACGGTTGTCTTGTCGAGGGCACAGTTACTGAGGTTATGTATAGAGACCGGAAAAAATTCGCGGATTCATTTCGTGATAGGCTGCAATTCAAACATGTGTACAATTCTGCTGGTTCTGCTATTGGCTCGCAGTTTAACTGGAGCTCTCTGGGCCAATGAGAGACTACCGACCGAAGAAGCGTCGAATCACAAGCTACCAAGTGGAGACGCCTCACAATTTAGTACCCAATGAACACGCGTGTTTACTTGAGAAATGCAGAGGATAATGGTGGCAATCCTAGAGGTCATTGAATACGCGAATTTTTCCGGTCCCTAGTTATGTAACGTCGTACGGTCACGCAGTTAATGCACTCATGATTAGAAACGTATTTTTTTGGGGGGGGGGGGGGTCAAGATATTCTACAAAACACTATCTTAATCGCACCATTTTCGGGCAACTGTCTGGTTTCGTTAAGTGATAACCCACAGTTTTAACACACGGTCGAAATTGGACCTTAAAATTTGCATCTGCGCCTACAAGACTCAGTACTGTTCCAATTTTCACTGTTTCTGCAGCGCGAGACTGGAACAAGGCTCCCTGCAGAGTTGCGAGGCCCGGAAACACTCTCCAAGTTCAAACGTGAGGTTGTGGAATACATCGTTCAGTGTCGCCAGTGATTCCACAAGCACAGCAGCTTATGTGTGTATGTAATGTTTGTAACCATATTACTTATATATACATGTTTCTTTTAAAGTTCTTTTAATATTTATGGTTACGGTTTCGCAGTGGTATGGTATAAAAACTATGGATGATAACTGGGTAAATTTGCGAGGTCAGTGATCACAGTTCTTCGTATGCTCGGGGAAATGTCACCAACTCATAGGTGGACGTCGTACGACACGTCCCAATGTAGCAGCCTGTGATTTGATACAGCTTTGGCCTAGGATTGCTCATTGGCCTAGAGTCCTCCAGATGAGTTGTGAGCCAATAGCAGAGGCACCACTAAGAATAATAACTATTTGAGTTTTAGCCCATCGCGAAATGATCATATAAAATTTTCTGTCTGTAATAAATTATGAGTCAGTATGAGTAGAGCCACAAGCATGCGCGGGGAAAACCACGTCCCGTAATTACTGTGAGTTACCGGTATAATTTCCAAACCACTTCTTCAAAGACGTGGACGCTATAATATGTGTGTTTATATTCCTCGTATTTGCGTCAGGTCGTCTTCGTAGCCTTATTGGAAGGAGATCCGTGAGAGTTGCGACCAGAAACAGTTCTACCTGGTTTAAATCTGGCCAAGAAGTTTGTAAATAATGCAAATAAACTTTTAATTCATCGAAATTTTAATATGTATTTTTTATTCTTGCACTCCCTTATTATATCTCAGACCCGACGTAAACTGCACATTCTTGCTTTCCCCCTCCCCCCTCAAATTTAACCGTCGACTGAAACAAGTAAGCCACGCTTAAGAATTCACAGCCACTGAGAATACGCATGTTTCATGCCTTGAATAGTTCTGCGGTATTTGGGGGGCGACTCTGTTTACCAAGAATTTTTTTTTGAAATTTTATTTTTATTTTTCGCAATAGCTTATTTTCTTCGTACCACGTGTGCCTGGCGTGAAGTTAACTTTACAGGGCGCCATTTCGGCGGCTGAGGAGGGAGTGTTTAAAAGGCACTTTGCAGTAAGTCGTGACTTTTCAGGAGTCGCTAACCAGTTTCCCTGGCTCCCCCCCCCCCTCCTCGACCCCCGGCACGACATGCGGTGTTTCAACGCAGCCGGGTAAACAGCACTCGGCACGTGTTCTCGCCAGCCTGCACGTCCCGCCGCGCCGGCGCTGATTGCGTTCTCGCGTTCTGCTCTCCGGCGCGACTCGAACAATCCAGGCCATTCCCATAGAGTGAGGGACTCGTAGACTGATTCTTACTTGCGACTGTCCACCGGAACAGTCAAGTATAATCTGATTTTAATAACGTGACATGTTGTGTGTTCATGACTTCTGTCAGCTAACCTGTATTGCGTGTTTGCGGGACTATCCACACAAAAAAAATTGCATGCTTTGCCTCTGAACGTAGGCCAAAATTTGTAAGACGGTATAATGCCTGAATTAAATTCACGTAACAATTTGGCTGTGATAATCCTTCTCTAAATATCAAAATAACTCTTCATAATCTTTCTCTCGAAATACGATGTACCTAGATAGAACTCGTCGTAATATTCATTATTGAGCTCTGGTTTACGAACACGTAATACGCACTACTGTGCACATAATGACTACTACCAGATGCTACAGATGAGTCTTGATTCTATGGATCTACGGTAGGTTTGTACAAAATAAAGTAAAAACATCGACCGAATAAAACTTCGCATTGGAAGATTTTGGACACCGCAAATAAATTTGCTCGTGATGAGCCTTTGCACAGGTTATCTTTCTCAGAAAAAAAACAGAAACGTGAAGGAGGAGGTGAATAAGTTATTTCTTCCGTATTGTGTAATAAGGATAATTATGCGACATTAGATTCCCCGAAGAATGGAAAGTAGTTTTGGGAATATAATTACCACTGCCTCAAGTGTGTCAACATGTGCTCCAACGTGCTTTATATTATATTAATGCCAAAATTATCTTTACAGTGTAAATGCTTGTATAGATAATTTAAAAAAAATCTAATTGAACCGGTTATAGCGTTAACACAGCTGACGAATAGTCAGAAATTTCCCGTGCATTAGAATTCATTTCAGCGGTGACTGACTTGTTGTCAGTATGGGGCATGGTCTTTATTGAAGGTTTGTTTTTCTTCGTCAGTAATTGAAGGTCGAATTTTGTCATTGAAAATGAGACATACATTATGAAACAAATAAAATTGGGAGGGAGAAACTTTACTTTGTCTACAGTATTTGATACGGTGTATGTGGGAGAACCAGCAGTGATTTAAAAGCGAATCAGTTCTCAATGGAGCTACGGTTCAAGAGCAGTCGCACGAGAGTGCGTCACAATACCGTTAGTTTGTCCGGCGTCTGGTGGCTATTTTCGGACGTCTCCAGCGACAGGCGGCGATTTCTCGGAAGGCACCTTCGCTTGTTCCCTCGCGTTTGGGAGCAGTCCAGACCGAGGGCTTTCCCGACGTCCATAATCCTCCACTGTGCTCGCCGCGCCGCTGCTGGAAGCATTCACAATGCTGTTCTGCACGACCCTCTCTCTCTATCTCTCTCCCCACCCCTTCTCTTCCTTTTAGACTGCAGTAGGATACTTACCGCATCACGCAGCTGTTGTGTCTCACCTCCAGGAATCCAACCGCTGAACAGGGCGACGACGGCAAACATTCCCGTTGTTTTCAAATCAGCTAATCGTGGGCTTCCGTAAGTACAGGCTATGCGAGTGGTTACACGTTTGTATTGTGAAAACCGGTATCAAACAATGAGTTTTCTTCAATACCGAATCCTTAAACAAATGACGAAACCGCTATATTTTAAGTTGCATTTAGACAAAATGCCCGCACGTCTAAAAAAAACAATAGTATAGTTTTACGCCAGGCAAAGTGGGACAAAAGCTAAATTTTTCTGGAGTTATAATTGTATGATCGCTTGATGCAAATAAAGGTGGAAAATTAACTGTACACTGATTTGGGCAGTTTTTGAACTGAAATTTCTGCTTTGACAGCTGAATATACGTATCAAATAAACAAAACAAATAATCATACAAGTAGCATTAGCCTAGCCAACCACGTGAAATTGTTTTGTTTTACAAGAACTGAAAGCTGTCGACGTCCATATAGTTAGTTCTTATAGCTTGAGGTTAACAAGTTAAATCATAGATATATTTATATTAATGAATATCTCCTTTGCCATGCACTGATGAATTTTCAAACTTTGCGTATCGAACAAGGTCAGATATGGGACACATACTCGCAGCAAGAACTTTGTCCTTTATTTCTGTTGTCAGGAGTGTTGTTTCCTGTGGTTAAAGAAATGCCTTGATTCCCCCCCCCCCCCCCCCCCCCCCCGAAACCAGGGAATTCTCGCAGCGGTTTGGAAAACCCGAAATGCGGGGAACTACCAGCGGATTGGCAACACTGCCAGTGTGCGCAGCCCTGCGTAGCGCTGTGATGTCCTCCGCTCGGCTGCAGGCAGCGAGGCAGAAGCACACGACCTTGAATTAGTGTCAGCAGACGATGGTATCGCGGACGACGGGGCTAATTCGCGGTCCAGATTGCAGCAGATTCGTGTCGAAGGACACGCTGGGCGAGATGTGTGTGCAGCGCATGATGCAAGGCAAGGAGTTGGGAGATGAGGTTAATTTGTTTGACTCGCCTTAGTCGACTGTAAATTTAAAAATGTAATAGTTATTTAAGGAATTTTTTAAACCAACAAAATTGTCGCTTTTATGTTGATACAGGAGGAAAAAAAATAATTTTCAGTTCCTTGCTTAAATTCAAATATAATTCCACTGATAGACTTGTCAAAAACTGTCAGTCGCAGATACATTTTTTTTTAGTTGTGTTCCTTCAGAAAACATTTTTTTCCAGTAAATCATTTCCTTTTTATATTTTATTTAAATGCTTTAATATTTTTGATGGTCTAGATTTTTTAAACTGGTCAATGAAAACTACGTATAGGCCTAGGGATCTTAGTATTTAAAAAGTAGCCAATAGTCATTGTGGATAATTTTAGGAGAATTATTTATTAATATTGCAATATATATTTTTTAAACCTAAAAGGATATGATATTTATTACTCAACTCCATTGTTGATTTCCTCATTAACTTCGGTAGCTACAAATAAACTGCTTTCCTTACAGGCATACGCTGAACCATCTCGAATGCATAGAATTATTTGAAGGAGAAACAGTTTTTATAACAAGGTAACATAACTGAAGTCTTATTCTTTTTAAGGAAGCAAAGAACATTTTGAACTACGGGGTTGGCAACATCTTGTTTCTCCTCAAAGCCCGCGGCGCGCGTTGAGAGGTTTGGACTAGAGATTAGGAAAGTATCCAGATGGAGCATTAGCCGGCAGACGTGAAGCCGTTCCCCCCACCACTCCAATATTTTTTTTTTCGGAGTTTAATATACTAATATGGCGGCGTTTATTGATATTTGTATCAGCTGTTCTAGCCTGATTTGATTAACGTATGTAGGCTGATCGGAAGAAAGATCAAAATATTACCGGTTAATACGTTTTACAAAATCTGAAATAAACCTTCATAATCTTGATAGGAATTGAAATGATGGCTGGATGACATAAAAATATACTTAAGTATTTATTTTTGCTGTAAGTAGACTCGCGCACATTTTTGTCCTAATTTTTTTTTCGAAGTATTTCGTCTTTTAAGCAACACGAAGGTTTCTCGATTCAAAATTTCCATCATTTTCACATATATCTTCAGCGTTTGAACCTCAAATGCAAGTACAGCTGATACCTTTGTAAACAAACAGTCACCATATTAATGCGTGTAGTACAGTGATTTTCCCTTCTCTTTTTTTTAAACTTCACCTCCCAACCCCTGTATCATCCTGAAAAGTATCTTATTCTCCATCTGGATCCTTTCTTAATCTCTGGTTTCGACACGTATTCACGCGTTTGGAAGGATATGTGATTGTGTGTGTGGACTCGGGAATGGGAGGGGAAGGGGGGAGGTAGCTAGGGTCTGACCGCTCGCTCGAGAAACTCGCCAGTCACTCGAGCACTCCACACGTCGGCATGAGAGCCGCAGAAATCGCAAATATCCGGGGTGGGTGGAAAGTCCAGAGCAAGGCACTTCAGTAGGTGGACCACGAACCACTTGTCGCCAGCATGGATACACGTTCAGCCACACGATCGACTGCGCAGATGGCCAACATGTGGCTACACATATCCACACGCAGCTACAAATATATGGCTACACATGCGGCCAGCCAGACATCTGAGACCGGTAACTTCCTGACTTATCTTATGTTTCAATACTGCCCTGGTCGTGAACGATGCTGGTGATCACCTTCGAGCTTATAATAATTTAGAACAATAATTAATCCTAGAAGAAAAGGGGAGGGATTTAGTTTGTTTTCCTACCCGTGCAAACTCGAGATAACTGTTCCGTTTCAGTAGAGACATCTTCAAGAACACCAGAGTGTTCCAAAATAGAAGAACATGATGCGTATGCATGAAATGCGAAATTTTTTTGGTGTTCGTAACAGCAAACAATGTGCTGAATGGGTACTTGGCAATGGTTCGCAGTATTAGGTGGGCTTGCACTGTCCTGAGTCGAGGCGAATGAGAGTATTACTCCAGTTGATCAACCTGCCAAGTTGTTGCCAGATCGTTCTAGTCTGACTGCGGGTGGGCGTTAGGTCAACAAATGCTGATTCCACTCTGCTGGTGTGATCACTACCCGCAATCCTAGGGACACGGTATGGAATAAAAAGTATCAATACTGTACTCTTTAGTTGTTCCGAAAAACAAAGAATCATACTTATCGATCCTTTTTCCTTGAATACTTAACGTTATTTTTTTTTCACAAGCGAACGGAATGAATGCGAGCAAACGAAGCATTGTATGTTATTCGTTATATCACTCCAATTGTTGTAAATAAATAAAATGTTAATGGAACTTGATAGAACTGACCATTAAAGCCATATTGTGGGTAGGTTCAACTAGGGATGGACCAATAAAATCCTCAAATACCATAAAACCCTTAGTATTCGAAGGATTCGATCATCGAGGAATAATATTCGAAGAAGAGGAAATAAAATAAATTAAAAATATTCAACACTGATATCTGAAGTCTACCAGGTTAACGTTTTTATGCATACCTATTTCCAACATATTATTCCCCAATATATTGTTATTTGAGCATATAATAAAGTAAATAAAAATTTCTTTTAAATTATTTTATTTTATCCTCTTGCCACCTAGATTAGAATTTCAGGGGTATATTTGCGGTACTCTTTAGATTTTAATTCGAGTTTCGGATTCGAGAAAATTGAGAAATGAACCATCACTATTTCAAACACATTTTACTATTTATACATACATATATACACACGAGTGGTGGGGAAAACGGGTTCGTAAGCATAGCCTTTTCTATTTCATACAGTTTTGTTTAATACTAATATTTACGTTACTAATTAAATTAATGTCTGTCCACAAATAACTAAGTATCTGTCAAGTTCACAGTTCACACTCCTCACTGGAGCTAGGTTGTCAACACACACACACAGTCTCGCGCCACTCGGTCACACACGCGCGGTACCGTCGTCGCTCTTCACTCAACTCGCATGTTGGAACTACTGCAGCGTCGCGGTTGTGACGGGTCGCATAATCCCGGGTCGACCTTGACGCTCGAAGCATCCAGAACAGCGGCGCGTTATTCACGCCACTCCACGCGGCGGCCTCGGTGAGCCCGTGGAATACCCAGACCGCCAAGGGATGGATGGCAGCGAGAAGTAGGGCGCGGGGGAACAAGGGGTTGGTGAGGCCGGGGCCGCCCTAATAACCGAAGGTATGCGCGCGTGACGTCAGGCCATCCTGGTACCTGGCGTGCGTCGCGGCCTCGTCTCCCACAATTTCGTAACAATATGTTACGATACCCGCCCGAAATGACTCGTACGGGTAAACACACCTATGTGTAGAGACCCGAAAATTTCGCGGATTCGTCTGGTCTCAGGGTACAATTCAAAGTCGTAGATGTGTTTAACCCATGTTTGCTCTCTCATTGGATGATTTCTTGGCGAGAAAAATGTTATCCATGTTAATTGGCACTATCTGATTCGCATATTTCACTTCTAATTGGACATCGTTGGCTCACAGTCGCATAGAAGCGTGTCCAAATAACTGCGATCAAATCATGAACACTGTGCGAGAGTGTGAAGGTTTGCATTCTAACTTGTGACTAAATGAATGCGCGAAATTTCCGTCCCTCTACCTATGTGGAAGGAAAACTGCAGGATGCCACACATCATGGACACTTTCCCCGCCGTCACGGATCACTCAGTTCGCCGGGCACGTGTCTGCGCCGCCGACTGCCCCGGGAACACAGCCGCCGAGGAGGGCGGTGCTAACCACGCCCGCCCGGGCGCGCCACCAATTAGCGGCCAGAGGCGCCCCGTCCCGTCCAGTCCAGTCCGCGCGTTGCTTCTCACCCCGGTCCAAGGGCGCCCATACCGTGGCTCCCCCTAGCTTTCAGACAAAGAAAAAATTAGGTGTTCTTGAGCATTTTGGGCAAATTTTGAGTCCTTTAAGGCCATTTTTGGCCTTTTGTTTTTTTTTTGTCATTTGTGATGGTTTTTCCCTCCCCCCCCTACAAATTATGCCCCCCCTTTACAAACTTTCATATGGGCGCCCTTGCCCCGGTCCCCGGCCTGTGCTCAGCTTCGCGTCCGAGGACGGCGCTAATAGGTCCGCCGGGTTCCGCGGTCATTGTCTGAGCTCACTGGGACAGTAGGTTTGGCACCTGCTACCACGAGGATGGACACTGCAATGCCGACCGAAACGTCGGAGATTATTATTATTTTCCCGCAAACCTTCAAGCGACTGAAACCCCGAGACCTATTATAGCCCGTTCAGGCAGTGCTGGAGTTTAAATAACCGTAGCTGATTGGCGTAAAACTTGACAAACAATATGCATAGACCAGTGATTTCCAACTGGCAAGCCGCTCAAAGAATATCCAAACAAATAAATGTCATTAGATAAACCATCGTGCATTAGCATTCTTTTCGTATTTTTCACAGAAATGTTGAAAAATAGAATTTGTGTTTATTTATTCATTGTAATTTGTAACTTATTAATTTTACGCTCTACTTTAAAGATTTAAAATTTGAATTTGATTTTTTTTGTAAATAATTTATTTTCTTCATCACTTAGAAAATATTGTGTTCGTTAGTTACTAAAAAGAATAACACAACTTTAAATTTTTTTAGTAAGAAATTTAATACCTACTAATTCATATTGTCTGGCACTCAAAGAAGTTTTAAAAAATGCTATCTGACCTTCGGAAAGAGCATAGTTGGCCATTCACCGGTACGGACAAGAAAGGTTTACGACTTGAAGCCTTATAAAATGTAATGTGGTGTAACTGACGGGTGTTGTGACATGCCGGCAGAGGGCGCAGTGGTGGGGGGAGGCACAGGAGAATAGGCCGACCTCCGCCGGCCGGTCACGGAGAGGGCGACGGAGCGGGGAATCGAACCCGCGACAACGCGCGCTTCCCCCCCCCCCCCCACACACACAAGTTGACGGCCTGGCGGGTCGCCGACCCAGCAGAGCGACATCCTGGGGTTCAGAGCCGGGGAAATATCGGTCCCTGAAAGCACCGAGAATTCCCGGGGGGACTTTCGGGACTCGACATCGACATCATAAAAAATTCCGTTTTTATTGCTCGCTGAGGTTACTTTCAAATGATACTCTCCTCTGGCTGCGGGCGGGGTGAAGGGAGTGAGTCCGCGCTTCTCAGTCGCCAGTCGGTGTTCGAACTGCAGTGTGCGCTAGTACCTGTGGTTGTTGCGCCGATCTTCTTTAAGTAACGACTTTTTTTTTTTGTTTTAAATTTGTTATGAATAAGACGGCATGATATTTTAAGTTAATAATTCTGTGTTTTTGCATGTGCTAAAACGATTATTTGTTTTAGTGTTTTTTTTTTACCCCCAAAGTTAAAGATTGAGAATATAGTGATTATTTGCTCATGTTAGTAGATACTTACTGCAACAAAAATATTGTAAAACAAATGTTTATACTTTTACTTTTGGTCACTAAAACTTGTTTTAATCGTTCGAAGCCAACTATTACTACTTCAATCACCGAATGCTGCACCATTAATTAAAAAAAAATATGCCAGTACTGGTAATACCGGGAATTCTCAGTTCCGTTGAAGACTGGTACTGAAGTTCCCGGTTCTGGAACTCGATTACGGTTCCGAATACCGACAACCCGGGCGAGGAGCCTGTTGCGCCGAGAAGCCTAAGATGTACATCAAGTTCTGTCCCTGCCCGAACACGCCCGAATATTCACCTTCGGCCAACCTCGGCATTTGTTTTATTTTTTTGCGCAGGAAAAATGATTTCAAATATTAAAAGTGGTCGGTTAGGTTAGCTACATTAAAACACTTCAAAATACTGTGGATGGTTAGTTAGGTTAGTTAGTATAGCTACATTAAAATAAACAGAGAAATATAAATATATATATAAATAAACCCGAGGTTGGCCGAAGGTGAATATTCGGGCGTGTTCGGGCAGGGACAGAACTTGATGGACATCTTGGGCTTCCCTGTCGCGCCACTCGAGTCCGAGCGTGATCTACCGCCAGGAACTGGTTTGATCGCGGCCCGACCGCGCTTCCTGCTGCACCATTGTGTTCGGAGAGCTGAACGAAGATCATCGGGAAATTCGAGACGAACCGACAAGGTTGGGCGGTTCGGAGCAACGATCTCGGAGAGACACACCGCGTGAGCTGACATACACGGCAATCGCACAGACTTTATGCAGGTTAATTTAATTTCAATTTTCATATTAGAACGTTATTTATAAATTTCAAATCATTCATAGGACATGTATCAAAACTACTACTTCCCGTGTGAAATACCCGTGTTTTAAATGCTTCCAGACTTCATGCAGGTTAATGTAATTTAAATTTTCATATTAGTACGTTATTTATAGAATTTCAAAACATTCATAGTACCTACTTGTATCAAAACTGCTACTTATTCTAATGCTACAACCACTTCCACTGTGAAATACCCAGTGTTTTAAGTGCTTGTTATTCAGTAAAGATCTCTCAGGCTTTCACGGCCATTGCGTGTAGTTGCTTGGCTTCTGGGTGGACTGTCGTCGTGAGATGCAGTCGGGGCAGCACCGAGGCGCAGTCGGCCCGCACTCGCCGACTGCTCAGACTGCTTGCTTTAATCAGACAACACCGCGACGCGGTGCGCCGCAAACTATATTGCCATCACAGCCACTGCGGGCCTCGTGGTCTGTGTGCCGGAGCCCAGCATCGAACCGAGGGCCCGCGAGGAGTCCCAGGCCGCGGAGTACCGCTTACTGACTCTTGTTGCGAAGTAGAGTTTACGTGTGGATCTGCCGCCGCGCGCAAGGCCCTCCCTTCAGAGCCCAGTCCGCGCGGGCAGCTCGCAGCCCCCTGCAGCCGCTGACAGCCCACATCCCTCCCGGGTAGCGCGTCGCTGTTCCCCGCTGTTCCCCGCTGTTCCCCGCTGTTCCCCGCTGTTCCCCGCTGTTCCCCGCTGTTCCCCGCTGTTCCCCGCTGTTCCCCGCTGTTCCCCGCTGTTCCCCGCTGTTCCCCGCTGTTCCCCGCTGTTCCCCGCTGTTCCCCGCTGTTCCCCGCTGTTCCCCGCTGTTCCCCGCTGTTCCCCGCTGTTCCCCGCTGTTCCCCGCTGTTCCCCGCTGTTCCCCGCTGTTCCCCGCACCAGTCCGCTGCTCGGGCTGACGGCTTGCTGAGCGGTGCCGTGCAAGGCTACATTCCAGAGGAAATTACTCCAAGCAAGAATACGTAGTACATATTTTTTGTATAGCAGCAAAATGTTTTTTTTTTTATGTTCTCACAACTAAGGCTCTCATGTGCAACGTCGGTTATTATTTAATTTTCTTGACATTTATAATAGTTAGGGGAATTTTTCCTGTAAATTTATTCTGATAGCTCTCTTGCGATTTTCGACGGGTCACAGATTTTCGCCAGATATTCTGTAAACGTTATTCGCAAGGAAATTAAATAACTACAATGATTTGTGTGATTAGTAGTATATTAAGAAATTATTTTAAAAATAAGGTAATGTAAACTGGCCCTTACTTTCTTAAACAATGAAAAAAAAACGTTATTTTTAATGTGCATATATAAATAGAAAACTACATAGCATTACGGTTTTTTTATGACATGCATTTGGGTACCTGCCTGCGTCGAACAGAACCCCACCAATTAACAACCTGGGATAAAGGATAGGCTAAGGGGAAAAAAAATCGACACTCATTTCGTGTTGCATTTAAGTAAGTGATAACGTAGCACAGACTTCGTAACGTGGTCCTCTCGAACTAACATCGCTGTGCGCCCGATGCTCGGGGATCGCCGTGGGAGGAGACGGTGAAGCCAGGCGCTGACCCCCTGCCGTGTCCAGCAAGATCTCCGTTAGCTGCGAGAACCCGGCAGGTGGGGCTGGCGAATTGCGACGAGGAGAACAAAATGAAGGGGGAAGAATTTCTTATGTTTTACGCTCCATTTGAGCGGCGAGCGGGGCTCCCGATGGCCGCCGACTCGTAACGAGCGCTCCCCTTCCCCTCCCTCCTTCCCCGCTGGAATCGACGTCGTACAGGTACTCACAGGTTGCTGTTAGTTCGGCACTCGGGAATCTCCGGATATCTTCGTAATATCTGTCCAGTGTAGCAAGTATTTTTTGTTTCTTTTTTTTTTTTTCGATTCCCGCGTAAGCCAAAGCCCAAACAGCCAAATATGCCCTTATATCCATAAATTTAACTATAACCTATAACCAAAACGTCCCAGACATGGGCAATTTTCGAACGACTCGCCGAGGTTGTAGAGACACGCTTCCTGACTCTCGTGTACATGGGCATTTCCGCGGGGAAAAAGTATGATTTAGACACAGAAGCGCATTAAATGTAAGAGAGAAGAAAGTTAAGTCGGAGACGAGTGTAAGAAAGAAGCGGTAGAAAGAGCGAGGGGGAGAGACGGCGATGGTATCTGACGGAAGCAACCAGACCAGGGAATGGGGCAAGAAGTGCAGCGAGTGAACGCGGAATAAAGCCGCGAGAGACTTCACCCCAGTCACAGCCGCGATCCCCTTCAGCCAGCTCGATCTGTCCCGATGCATCCCCCTTTGCGACCACACACCGTGCCCTGTGTCAGGGAAGACACCATGCCCTCTGATGGACAAGGGACCATGGCTCTGTTTTAAGTGATGGGAAACGGAACCGTACTTTCTGGATGACCAGGTACCGTGACCTATGATGAAAAAGCAACAATAAATACCCTGTGACGGGCGAGGCGCTATGCCCTCTGTTAAGGGGCCCGCCTACCTGGGCACACACACGGTGTGCAGAGCTTCAGGAAAAACAACGCGATTTCAAAACTACTTGAGATATCCGAGTGGGGTCTGCTTAAGAATAGCATTTAAGAGTTCGCTGAGGGCCGAAAAGTACTTTTAATTTCGGATTAAGTTTTTAAACTGTATTTTTAGAAGCGTTAAAATGCCTAAAACGCATGTTTTCAGAGTAAATTTTAGGCATAAAACAATCAGTACAGATTCTTGAAAGCACTTAAGGGGCTTGCATAACACCTTTATCTTCATTTCTCCGCCATATAATGTTACGGTCACCGCTCAAATTTCATAGTTATCCTGTGACGACGAGACGAATGCGCGCCAGTTCACAGCCTTGCGCTTAGAGGCGATACCGCGCTGGAAGCACCAGCGAGCGTCGCGCTTATCATCCCGCCTCACTAACACACATACACCCCTGACGAGGCGGGCCCCTTAGAAATCGAATGATTACTCGTTTCATAAATTACGTTCTAATGAGCATAATTTGAATTTTAATCAAACAAGACAACTGTTTAGCGAATTGATTCTTTCAAATGAGTTTTTTTATTGTGTTTAGTTAGATAAAAAATATCCAATCTTATATTTATTTTCTGTTGTTTTTGTTTTGTTTGTGTTCGACATAAAAGCACGTTAAATGTGCAGCTAGAAAAAAAATACTTCAGATCCATTTACAACCTGTACAATTTTTTTTTGTATCAGTGGCAAGCAAAATATTTAATGTGAAACTTTTTCCTTATTCAACATTGTAACAATTTCCAGAATATGAAAAAAAAAAAAAAAAAAAAATTCACAACGAGGTTTCAAAAATAATGAATCGTCGAAATGGTTTTTCAGATACGCTGCTACAGAGACTTGATTCAAACTTGATTAAAATTGTGTTCGTGAAAGAAGGAAATTTATTTGGAGCGTGCTGGCTTTCCGCCAGACTTTGTGGTATTTCAGAGTACTTCTATTGAATACGGACCACATCGCAATGCAGCCGCGAAATGCTTCATTACATGCCGCCTGAAGCGATGAATCAGCGCGCCAGCGCCATCACACGCATACCGGGGGAACTGCTAACGAGCGTGGAATTACTCTCGTAACTCGAGGATGACACGGCTGCAATTTATTTCGCTAACCGAATCCGTGATTTAGCGCATGTGCAGTTGATAGAGGAGTATCCGTTCCCTCGCTCTGCCACGGCGTTAGCTGTAAACGTAACGTAGCGAACCCTTAGGTCTATTCCGAACCATCAGCTGGGGGACGCACCACAACGCCGAAATACCACAACGCCGAAATACACTAACGCCGAAAAATGTCATTGCAGGACTGCCACAAAGGTTTGATTAGATTAGACTAGGTTAGGTTAGACTAGGTTAGGTTAGACTAGGTTAGGTTAAACTAGTTTAGGTTAGGTTAGGCTAGGTTAAGTTAGGTTAGGTTATATTACGCTAGGTTAGGTTAGGTTACGTAAGGTTAGGCTTGATAGTGGTATTTCGGCGTTAAGGTACATTTAAGAAACACACACAAATTAATTCAGTTGTTATTTCGGCGTTGTGGTACACAGCAGTTTTCTAGCTGTCGGCGTTGTGGTCAATTTTGACATTCGGCGTTGTGGTAACGACCCCATCAGCTGTTGTGTGCTGTCTGGAGGCGGATAAACGGAAATAGGTTTAAAAAAAGTCACGTCTCCGCGCTTATGCAAAGAAAGGCTTGAGAGAAATAGTAGTATTTTTCGATTAAACAGTTTTATCAATCTTAGAATTCGGTGTCCGAAGACATGCTAGTTATTTATTTTGTTGACATTAAGAATTGGTGAGGGCTTTCCCTGAACATTCATGGCGATAGCTTTCTTACGTTTTAAATTTGGTTTCTTATTTTTCTAAACATATGGTCGCAGTGTTATACCAATACCGGCGAATAAAACTCACGTGACATGTGTTGAAAACGACTCAAGGTAGCCCAATCTCGCGTAACCAAAATGTGCATGTGTGGACGGGACACGTCGCAGAGTTGCGTGTCAAAAACTTGGCACGCAGTCACGCAACGGGCTCGATCCGTCATTAGTCGGTCTTTCGCCGTCACATCGGAGTAAATCACGAGTGACGCGTCATTCTCTGCGAGACTGATAAATATCTAGTGACTTCGTTAGAGCTAAAAAATAAACCGTTTACAATCGATTTTTTTCTTTCTCAATACATTGTATCGTCACGCACTTCCTATCACGTCACTTCGTCGGTAGATTCGAAGGTAGGTGGCAGCGTAGTCGGTGATTTCATGCGGGTACAGGAAATAAAAAGGGAAGCCTAAGATGTACAAGTTCTGTCCCTGCCCGAATATTCACCTTCGGCCAACCTCGGGTTTATGTATATATATATATATATATATATATATATATATATATATATATATATATTTCTCTGTTTATTTTAATGTAGCTATACTAACCTAACCGACCACTTTTAATGTTTGAATTCATTTTTCCTGCGCAAAAATAAAACAAATCCCGAGGTTGGCCGAAGGTGAATATTCGCGCGTGTTCGGGCAGGGACAGAACTTGATGGACATCATAGGCTTCTCAAATAAAAGCGACGTTGAGTTTCCAGTCTTGCAGACTTCCAGGACACGTGACTGGTGTGGGAGCGGACCCCGCTCGGTCACGTGGGGCGATATGGTAATGGGCGCACGAGTGAGGAGTATCTATCTCACTGCCAAGGTTATCGCGGGCGGAACTCTCCCCCCCTCCTTCTCTAGGCCTGGGCGCGGGCTGTTTCCCTCTCTCACAGCTTTTGTCTGCCCCGAGCCGACTGAGCCTGGGAACAGACACACATTGTTACGGATCGGGAAAACAACAGCCAGTTCACCGACCCGTTACTTGGTTGCCAGTTTAAGAAGTTTCCTTATCTCAGCTGTACTGCTTTTTAAGTTTTTTTTGAAATTTTATCTTAACCATATGCCGAAACAATTGTTACATAGTAGTCTGTAAAGCATGTCCATAGTAATGTCGCAACAACCTCCCTTGCCAGACAAGTTCATTTATTTTGATTAGACACCATGCCACGCGAATGTTACGTCGTAGTCAACCCAGCTTTCCTGAAGACAAAGAGTCGTGCTGTTAACAGTTTGATTAATAGTTAATAGTTAGAGACCGGAAAAATTCGCGGGTTCAATGACCTTCAGGATAGACTCCAATATCCTTTGCACACTTTGGCAAATGCCAACTGTTCATTGGCTGCTGACTTGTGAGTCGTCTCGACTGGGTGTCCTGTGATTCGACACTTCTATGAGTGTGGGTCTCTAATTGGCCTTCAGTCCTCCAGATTAACAGTGAACCAATGGCAAAAGCAGCACTAAGGTAAAGTTATTTGAATTTTAGCATAACACGAAATCAACCCGCGAATTTTTCAGGTCTCTATTAATAGTTAATAGTTGGTTTTGCAATAGTTCATATTTTTGTTTACTAGTAGGATTCAAATCCCCCCCCCCTAGGTTTAATTAATGTTTACTCTACTTACCACCAAAAATGAGACCCCCACCACTTATGTTTTTAGTTGTTATATGTTTGGCGACACTGCAGCATTGCTTCCTTCGGGGTGGTTTCTTGCCAGAGAGGGGTGGTCTCCCGCCGACAAGGGTGGCACGCTTCCCGCGAGTCACAATGACGGCAGCGTCCGCGCGAGCGGTCATCGTAACGGGCCGCTGAGAGCGAGGGTAGCCGGCCGTCAAAGAACCAGAGTCAACACCGTCTGTCGCGATTTGCTTCTTCCCCGCCTCTGTTTGCTCGTGCTTCGTACCTGAGACAGCAAAAATGAGAGAGAGAGGGAGAGAAATAACTGTAATCATAGCGAAGAAAGAAGTACGACGATATTTTACACGTGCAAACCTCTCGTGCTGGCAAATTGCGATCTGCGAACTGTGTCGTAAAACTGAAGGACATAAGCACGACTGTGTGAGTACGTACTTCCTACTTGTTCTGTAGTTGCCGACGTCATGTTTTTTCCTGACGCATGCCGGCCAGGTAGGTGAGTTCGCTGTCCTGGGAGTGTTTGTTCTCGGAACGATTTCTCTCGATGTAAAATACATAGTACAAACTATCGATTTATGCTTTTTAAATGCTAAAATATATAAGTAGTATAAAGCAATGAAAAATTAAATAAATAATAATTTATTTTGTTAAAAAACTTTTCCAGCTTAACATACAAAAAAAGTACAACTGGATTTTACAAGAATAGTCTCCAGAACAAGGTGCCTGTTAATCGTGTGTTATTTTTTTTTATTGAAACATTTGTGTTACTTTTTACGTGTTATATATTGAGAACGTAGATGTTTACTAACTGCTTATAAACTTAACAAGTATAATTAATTATTAAATAAAACAAAGTAAAAAAAATACTCCTGTAAGGTTAACGAAAGTTAAAAAAAGAGAGGTTTAAGACGTTTGGGGAAAAAATTTAGATATTTATCAAAATGTTACCAATAGATAAAATTAAATAAATGTGCAAAGTAAGTGAATTACGCACTACATGCGGATACGTCATCTTGAGATAAAGGAAGAGCAAGTCCTAAAAATGAAAGCGGCGCAGCAGGCGAACATGTAGGCTGTCTGAAAGTTCCCGCCACAGTTCCTTTTCGGGGGGATATTATTGGCCACATGTGTTTACGACGCAGCCAGTCAGAGCGCAGGAAAGCAGCAGGAAGCCAGCAGGTTGTTGTACGGGCGAGAGAGCACCGCGCGGCCGCGGAAGGAAGAAAGAAGAAAGAAGATATTTGGCGACGTGACTCTTGCCCCGCGGCGCGAGGCCGGTCTCGCGGAACTTGGCCCACTTGTGGGTTGTGTGGGGGGGGGGGGGGGGGGTGTTGCCCCTGGGGGTGAAAGTTACCCTCCCTCTCCCTCATGGAGCCGTGCCCGCCAGCGACTCACGACACCCCCCAGTCTACATTCACGACACTCACGAGCGTCGAAGTCTCTGCCTCGCAGGCGAAATGTCTTCACAGATTTCGGCAGGAAGAAATATTATGATGACTGCAAAATAATTTTTATTTTGGTTACTTTTTAGACAAAAAAAGTTTTCTTACTTTTACAAAAAATAAAAAATATTATTTTGAAAACTACTCGCCAATTTTTTTTGAACCTCTGTTAGAAAAATTGTAAATTTGGCAATAATTCTCTAAACTTAGTACAACTTAGATAAATAGTCTAATTAAAAAAAAATATTTTCTGCTTACAAAAAAATAACAGTTTATAGTTTAATTTGTAAGACCACAAAACAGGTTTTTAATGTCCCAACCATAAAGCTATTATCACATTCGATGCATAAGTATTTTCATAGCCATTCTGAAAGGAGTTTAATGATATATTAAAAAATATATATATGAAAAAATGCAGATAATACTCGAAAGAAGTAAGTAACCTCAAAACAAAACTAAGATAAATAAGGTTAATCAAACAAACACACACTGAGTACAGTATACAGGAATATGAACCAGGATGTACTCAGGGGAAAAAATAGTCTGCCAAAAAAACTGGACATTCATTTTTTTGTTGATTTTATTTTGCGCAGTCCAAATTTCCTTGCATGTTTTCGTACGCATTTGGTTTCCTTGTTTATCTGTGACTTCTCGTTGGTTTGGTACTTCATTTTTATCAGTGATTTAATCTCTACAGTTTTTTCCTCTTTATGTTATGAGCGATGTCTTTACTATACAGAGCGTTGACTTGTGCGCATAACTAAAAGTTCTGACACCGGTTTTCTGAGACTTGTGCGCTCTGCCGTGGCGTATAATCGTTCCAAGAACACGCACGCCTACAAGCTAGTTTTTTGCACTTTGAAGTGCATCATTAACTGCTGAGGTTATCGGCTTTATTTCTTTAGTGCTAGGACATTATAATGCGGTTTAATTTATAGCGTGCTCCATGTGTGGCAATTCGGATCACAGTTCGGTTATAAGCAACATTAAAACGCTAATTTATCGGCGTTGTGCTGAATTGTAAGCCCAGGTAGCCAGTAATTGCGGTGTTGTATTTAACTGCCACATTACGTATTGCAGATTTTGCGGAAGTCATTCGGTGATAAATACAAAATGAGAAAAATGAGAAAAAGTGAATGGAAATTTACCTTCGCTCTGTTTGAAAAATTTGGACGTAACGACGTGAAGTAAACTGCTTTCTCGCTGGACGAGACAGGTCATTATTTAGTAAAAAGCCACTACAAATATAATATTTTTTTCTTAAATATGTTTATAGGTTGTTTCTTTTAACTAGTAATAAATAAAGTCTGTATATTGGAACTAATAGTGGTTTAATATGTTTCCAGAAGTCAGTCAAGAGAGCGTGACTTAAACCAGCAACGGTCGTGAAATAGCTGCCGTGGTAGCCTTCGACTGCAAGAATAACCATTACGGTAAGTTTTTGAAATCTGGCAATCGTCGCACTTGAATGTTTAATTAAAATTTGTTCCCTCTTTTCTTGCTATTTTTTTAGACTGTAAATATTACGCACAAGATATAGTACTCAAAAAGCAAGATTGACTAATAGCTTGCGCAATGTTTATAAATCAAAACATACAAATATTTGCATTCATGTAATAGTAATGCAAATGGATGTGTGTATCTGGTCATTAACTAACAGTAATTTACAAAAATTAAAGTAAAATAAAATTATTAGAGTGCTATAGTAATATCGCAGCTAGTTAAAAAAAATGGTTAACTCCGTACAAGTTGAAAGATGTATCAACTTTTTTGTGGGTGTATCACTATAACACTATTATTTTGTTGATTATATTCGCTTCACCCTTGACTCAACTGCCGAGTACACATTCCACTGTGCTCATTGGCCGATTCCTTTTGAGTGTGTCGCACGTGATTGGGCCAACGCCATGCACCTGTAGGCAAACAATTAATGTGGTATTGGTTCCCACTATCTTAAATGTCTTAATGTTTTGCTGAAAAGTTAATTTTGAGCTATTCGTCCAAAAAGTTTATCATGAAAATTACATAAATCATATCGGTCCAAGCTTTTAATCGTACGTGGTTGTAATCTGGTATTCACTAACAGACTACACTAACGTTACGGCCAGGAGGAACTTACCGACTGTGTCACTCTGTCTTAGCAGGCCTCCACGAATGTTGACTTCGAAAAGCCAGGTCCCGCGGCCAGCCAAGACGAAGTGTTAATTACAGAAGCTGCGCTGGAAGCTGTAGCTAAATATTTGCTAGTCCTATATGGCAGGGAACGTGATACCCCTTAAAGTAGTTGTGGAACCGAGTGAATTACCCATAGCCTCGTGCCTGTGAGTAAATTACCCATAGCCTCGTGCCTGTGAGTGAATTACCCATAACATCATGCCTGTGAGTGAATTACCCATAACATCGTGACTCTGAGTGAATTACCCATAGCCTCGTGCCTCTGAGTGAATTACCCATAGCCTCGTGCCTCTGAGTGAATTACCCATAGCCTCGTGCCTCTGAGTGAATTACCCATAGCCTCGTGCCACTATGCACTGACTTATACGTGACACGGACAGGC
Source organism: Bacillus rossius redtenbacheri (assembly GCF_032445375.1). Classification (NCBI taxonomy): domain Eukaryota; kingdom Metazoa; phylum Arthropoda; class Insecta; order Phasmatodea; family Bacillidae; genus Bacillus; species Bacillus rossius. Next base: position 8,476,514 of record NC_086334.1, read on the forward strand.
TCTTGTCTTCTGCGCATGAGGACGTCACTGGCTTGCAGACTGCCATTGGAGCTGTCGACTGTGACACGTGTTCGCAGACTCGAATTAATCGAGTGCGCTGAAGTTATTTGACGCGAAACTTATTCAAATGCACTAGTTATTAAATATCGAACACTATACGTGATTTTACATTCTAGATAACGACACGCGTTTTCTACAGTTATATTGTTTTTATGTTATTGACTTATATTTTTGATAATAACACGAAACTTACATAACTATGTTAACATTAAAACAACCATTACCAAGCAAATGAAAATAAACTAACGAATAAAACACAGTCTAAATAAAACTACCAGGAAGTGTAAATAAATATTCAAAATTAAAATGATATAAGATACTAAAAGTGATTTAACGCAGTCTACGATGTATTAAAAAAGGCAATAAAAACAATACATAAATTGTCGTTATTACATACAGGATGCATTAGTAATATATGTTTCTAATTTACATAATGCTATAAGTTTAACTACAGTAAAAAATATTTAGTGATATGCCATTTTATAAAAAGAACCAAAGATATGAACTACCGTAAAATAACTCATACCTTTTCTTATTATAATTACACATTCACACATTTGTGGACTACAGCGCGTGCGCTCTACATGCGCCTGCAGCGCACGCCTCCACGTGTCTCGCGAGTTGCTCCCAGCGCCGACGCGCAGCTCCTCTGCGCAACTTCCGGTCGGAGCACGCGACGCGGCCTTCCAGGGGCGCGGCCCTGGATGGTCGTCCCCGGGGAGGTGCTGTCACAACTTAGAAACACACTACTTAGAATCTTCTACGTTATGCCTGTTCTAAGTTGTGTGTTTCTAAGTTATGACGTTTCTAAGTTGTGTGGTTCTGCGTTGCGTGTTTCTAAGTTACGTGTTTGTAAGTTATGACAGTTCTAAGTTGTGTGTTTCTAAGTTATGTGTGTTTCCCGTCCCCGGAGAAGTGGAGGCTATGTGACGATGAGAATATGAACTAGCTAACTCACTGGTGTGAGACCAGGCCTACACAGGGGTGTATCCGTGTCGGTGAGGCGGGATGACGAGTGCGACGCTCTCTGGTGCTTCTAGCGCGGTGTCTCCACCTAACCGCAAATAAATGTTAGCGTAACCGTAACATTTACATGGCGGAGAAATAAATATGAAGACGTAACGCAAGTCCCTTGAGTGTTTTCAAGAATATGTACCGGATGTTTCATGCCAACAAACGTCTCCGAAAAAAAAAACGTGATTTTATTTACCAATTTATACTGTTAAAATTGAAATACGGAAAAAAGAACTACTAATTCGCCTTCAGCGTATTCACCGTAAACAGACCACCTTCCCTTACCCAATCCAACTCGGATATTTGGAACGGATTACAAAATGCTTGGTTTTATTCTGAAGTTATGCTCACCGTGTGTGTGCGTACGTGTGTCCGGTTTGGGTGGGGGGGGTGGGGGGGGGGGGGGCTCTTGACTCGAGCGCCAAGCCAATACGCGGCGTGTCCCGCGGTGTCGCCGGCGGTGGTTGGAGGCGCCTCCGCCAGGCGGCGCGGCGATCGAGCGCTCCGAAGACGATCCTGCAGTTTTTTTTTCTCCCCCTTCCCCTTCGACGAGTCCAGCGTCGAGAATCTAATTACACGCCTCGGGAAGTATCTACGCTTTCCCCTCTCCCTCTCCGCCGCTGACGGGCGTCTCTCTCTCTCTCTCTCTCTCGCTCGCTCACGCCGCCGTCGCGCTGTTTCCGTCGTCCTTCGCCGGCCAGACGCCCGGGTCCACTCCTCCAGGTCGCGGCCGGCGAAGAAAGTTGCGGTGGAAAGAGAGCCACTGAGCTACTTCTGGTACGGCGCCTCCGCGGAGGAGGTTTTACCGTCGCATTGCCGCAATGATGGTTCATAAAAAAAACCATCATTACCCTACATACCACTTTCTCCCGAATGAAACTGCTTAATAGTTTCTTTCTACTTTTCTTAAGGTCGTGTGTTCCTTTCCGGAAAAAAAATTCCTGTTCTCTTTACATTCACCCAGGTAGTCGCTGAAACTTTGTGAAGCCTTGGGTTGTTTTTACAATCCTTTACTATGGATTTATTTTTTTTCTTCTGTTTTTGATCACGATCAAAATTTTTTGGTACTCTATTTGTCCTCTTTCTTTGCTGTTTATTCAACAATGATTTATTGTATAAATCTACGTAATATTGTGAGTAAAAGCTGAAATACTGTATTTATTTTTTTGTTTTGTTTTTCTGTGTCATTTGTTTGATGACTATTAGACTCCTGTGCGTTCATCCAACATACCATTAAACATTAATTTTTAATTGCGTAATTCTGATTGATTTTTGCCGAATCATATCAGGAGATGTAAAACGTCAATATATATGAAATTCATATTGCAGATAATTCAGGTATATCGGCGTTTCGTTTTTCAGACACATAATTGTGTTAAATATTTCATGGAACTGTTTTGTAAAATACATACCTACTCATCTACTTGCAGTTTCAACAACATATTTGACAACATGTAAATGCTGGTAGCCTTGCTAAATTTCCATCTGGCAGTTGTTGTAGCTATATTCGTTGGGAAGGTAACGTTAGCGAGAATACAATCTTTTTTTTCGGTACGTATTACGATTTGGTTACTGTGTGGCCTTGGGTTTGTATGGAGTCTCCCAAGGTGTTTCCAATTAACCAAAAAAAGGGGGGAATAGGCGTGATTTTTAGTTGTAAAGTGTCACAGAACTGTTAGGGTAATCAACATTTATTCTCTGGATGTTGCAGTGCCTGATGGATACACACAGCGAAATACTGCCGCTGGTTTGGAAGTCACACGAGTAGTTTCAAGTGCCTGTGGTCAGATAGCAGCAGTAAACATTAAGGGCAAGAAAAAAAAAGAATGATTAAAAATGGAGATGAGTCATGTATCGAGCACTCTGTGTTAAGCACAGAAGAACAGGCAAATGTTCTTTTTTTTTGTGTGTTTACTCTACAGGCCTGGTAAACAAGTTGCATTTCTGTGTTAAAACGGATGAAACTTTGCAGACACTGGAAATGTACTGCTGATAGCATCGGCGGGAAGCAGACGTAGAAGAAACATGTCCGCCCTTGGCATGGAATCAAGAAATAAAGTAGAGAAAAAAAAAAAGAACGTTTCCTCGGACTACAAGAAAACAACACATCTTGGATTGGGGCTAAATGACTTTATCCTGAAAATCTTCATTATTATTCTTCCCATTCATTGTGTTACAGTTATCTTTAAAAAAACTGGGTGCCTGTAACTCAGTACACTTAATGGAAGTGAAACTTCTTTGGTAATTCAAACCTGACTCATAAGTGCTTTCTTCATATTTATTTGGCGTCAGAAACGTTTTCAAAACAATGTTTCACGAAAACGTTGAATAAAAATTTGGCCTTGAAATTTTACTCCTATTGCAACAGAAAAGTTTTACTTAAAAAAAAAAAAAAAAATTCAACACTACGAAAAATACTGAATATCTGAATACTCGTAATTAACAAATATAAATATGATAATTTTAATTGCCTGGTATCAAGGGGTGGATACGTCTGCATAATTATATCGTAATCGGGTGGAGCCATTTTTTTATCCAGCTCATGGTCTGAGCCAAGTTTGTTGGGCGCCCAAAACTTTGACTAAAGTGTAGTGGAAACAGTTTTTAAGAATGTGTTTTATGGAAGTGACTGTTAAACGATGGAGGTTCTTATTCATACTTAACAGCCATCTCAGACTTGGTCAATCACCATATACGCAGTGTTTTGGGTCTTACAATATGGCGATGGCGATGTAAAAAGCGACTTGAAACATTGAATTAAAAAAAGTATATGAATATTTATATTTATTGCTACAACTACGCTACAGAATGCCTGTTATGCTTAATTATCAGTTAGCTGAACAAAGAAATTCTATGTATCAGCACCTTTTCAAAAGTGCTATCGATGTATGGACGAGAGACGTTTCAAAACATTTAGAGTTTAATTAATAAAAAAATGAATAAAAAAAAACAAACGGCCGTAAATTTATGCATGTAGGGTGATGAAGGTCTGAATAAATATATTATTGAATGATTCGAAATTTTGCCCCATAACCATCTCAGACTGTCAACATAACATAGGTACAGTCATAAGGTGGGTTTTGCATGTTCTGTTTCGGTTCATTTTGCTTCAGGTGTAAGTTAGGGGGTGTAAGTTAGTAGTGTTATAAAAGGGGGGGGGGGGGTGGTTTGTAAGATTTGCGCGTGGGTTTTAACCGACCCAATTCACCTCTGGATAAGGTGCCTGCGTGTTGTATACATACTGTTACGATCGCGCTTGGCTTCAGAGCTTGGCGTCGCCGCGCTCGTTCGGCCTGTCTGCGCCCCCTTCCACCTGCATCCTCTCCCTGGTATCTCGTGCCATACTATCTCGCGACATCCTGACTGTCGCGGCGCGCACCTGCCTCAGATCGAGTTACTTAAGGGAGGCCGCACTGCGGAATGGAGGGACTCAGACATGTTTATCGGTGTGTTTTGTGGGAACCCGATGCTTGTTGAGTTTATCGGCGTTCTTTGAGCAGCCGCCGCGTCCTTCGAGGACTCACGACGCGTTTCTGGGCATTTCGACGACGAAGGTCGCGCGATATCTCGGAGACATGCCCGATTGTTCTGGACGGGAACCCAAGGGCTATTTAAGGAGGTTGGGCCGACCTTCGAGTGAGTCAGTCAGGAGTCTGAGTGGGGAGCTCTCCCGCGGCGGAGTTTCCGGGCGATAGTGCCGCAGGTGCGGCAGAGTGGCGAAGTCCTTGGACGAAGGTTCCAGGGCAGGGAGTGAGTGAGTTCAGTGGAGTCGGGAGTTTCCGGGCGATAGAGTCGCGGGCGCGGCGGAGTCCCGAGTGAAGTGGCGAGCGAGTCGTCGAGTGGGATCTCGGCGAAGGGTGTGACGGCGGCGGCGGAGTGCGGCGACGGAGTCCCGCGGCAGAGACCCACGAGGGGTGCTGCGGTCAGAGTTGCGCCGAAAGTGCGGCCCAGCGAGGTGTGTGAAACGAGTGACTGGGGAATTTACCTTTCTTTAAGTGTAGTTAATTATCTGCCATTTTAGAAGATTATTTGTAAGTGACAAGTAGTGG